>NC_086171.1:138983440-139595583 GCF_023053635.1 Elgaria multicarinata webbii
CCAGGTTTTTTAACTACAAATCCAATAATCCCTATCCATTGGCCATGCTGGCTGGAGTTTATGGGAGCTATGGTGCAAAACATCTGGAGCCACCAGATTGCCTTATCCCCCTGACTGGACATTATGTTGAAAGCCAAGGTGGATTCACTTGACCACCCTTCCTCTACTTTTTTTCCTTCTACGTTTGAGATGCTTTTTTATTTATTTATCTATTGTCACCCAATGATGAAGTCCGCATGAAACATGACATTGACCACAGGCTATCTGGTATGAACAACATTGTAAAAAGATCATGTTGACCATTTCAGTGTTACTCAAGCCCCAAGATATGTTGAATCTTGACACAATCCTGCCTTCTAGAGAAACTCCAAAAGCAATTTGCTAATTTATGGCACTCTGCTCCTTTCTCCCCACAGTTTGCAAACTGTTTTAGGTATACCATCATTAGAAGAGGTCTTGCACCCAGCACAAGTAGTTCCTCGGTTCATAATTTACAACATGACTAATACAAGTAAACGTGGCATTGTTCTTCTACATGACAAATCAGGCAAGTTATGTAATCTTGTTTTTAAAATATGGGGGGTGAGGGATTTCCATAAACACAACCAAACTAATGTTCTTTTCTCTGGGTGCTTCCAGGCAAGGGTTTTATTTTATTTTTCTTTGTACAACCCCCGCCCCCCCTCCTGTTAAGGTGGAATAAATGGAGTCACTGCACAATATATCCTGATCGGTAGTGCTATGAACTCTTCCTCTGAAAGCACTCTGGGAATATTAAAATCTAAAACCAAAAAATATTTTCTGGGGTGCTGCAGTGACTTCAATAGAACTTCTAGGTAAATATGGTTTAGCATTACATCCCAATGCCTAAGGAAGAAGGAACAAAGTTTTTTCCAAAGTCTCTTTGGAAAAATATCTATATTGAAAAGCAGGTGAGAAGTAGAAGAAATAAATTAAAATAAATAGAGTTTAGGTCAAGAACTTGTACCATTTCTCAAGCTGCATATTTTTAATCTGCTTATCTGTTAAAAACAAGTCAGTGTGGTACAGTGACTAGGAAATCTATGTTCAAATCCCCATTCAGGTATGAAGCTCATTAAGAAAGTGGCTCTTGGGTGAGTGGATAACTCTCGGTCTGGCCCCCAATGTCACATGGTTATTGTGAGATTTAAAATGAAATATTAGTATCTTCCCATGTATGCTGTTGAACTGTTTGGATGAAGGATGGAATGCAAATAGGATAAATAAATGAAGTCAGTTCTTGGGAATGAGAATGAGAACTGGTAAATATTATTTTTTTTCCCCTTTCTTGCAGAAGACCTCCCTCACTGGGTGCTATCGGCTATGAAGTGTTTAGCGAACTGTAAGTTAAGACAAATGTTGTTTGAAACATCGGACGCTCAAAAAACATGTTGAGCAAGATAGGAATGATATACTGATGACATCTACCGTATTTTCCGGTGTATAAGACGACTTTTTAACCCAGGAAAATCTTCTCAAAAGTCGGGGGTCGTCTTATACGCCGGGTGTCGTCTTATAGGGCGGGTGCTGTAACTTCCGCTCGCCTTCAACCGAAGCCACGGGCTCCTGAGCTCTGTGTGTGTGTGAGAGAGAGAGAGAGAGAGAGAGAAAGAGAGAGCAGGAGGGAGGGAAGGAAGGAAGGAGGAGAGCGAGGGGGGGTAGGAGAGCGAGGGAGAGAGGAGAAGCGGCTCAGCGAGCAACTCCTGACGGAGTCTAGCCCGGCAGTGCGCCACAGACACAGACTCGTAAACCGGGAGAGAATGAGAGCGTGAAAGCAGCACCAGCCTTCCTCAGCTCAGGCAGCTGCTTCTCGCCAGCTGCAGGCACACAACTAGAGCAGGGAGAGGAGAGGCGGGGAGGGGATCCTCCTATCATCATCAGTTCCAGTTTGGTTGACAGCTTAGAAAACAAACAGCATGGCAGCTCCCATGGGTTTATTGTCTTATCCTTCCTTTCAGCTTTAGAGTGAATTAGGAAAAGTTTAATCCACTTGCACTGTTTTATGTTTACATGTTTGATGACAAACAGACTTATGTTTATAAGTGACAGTTTTCCTGCTAAGTACCTGCATGTCATAAGCATTTGAATTAAAATTACCATATTGAAATCAAATCTGATGGTTTTTTTTTAATTTTTATTTGGTGTGCGTTGGAAGAGGGGTAGTCTTATACGGCGAGTATATTCCAAACTCTGTATTTTAACTGGAAAAGTTGGGGGTCGTCTTATACGCCCAGTCGTCTTATACGCCGGAAAATATGGTATTAGGTTCTTTTGTTCTGAGCATCATGTAATCTGATTTTAGAAGAGGGCTATGAAGAAAATAGAATAAAGGCCAAAAAGCCAATAAATGAGAGAGAAGTAATGGCAGCGTAGTTCCATACAATGCAGAGCTGCACCACTTAAAAGAATTGCCTTGGTAGATCTTGTCGAAGGTTCATCTAATGCCATATCCAGTAGTGTCCAGCCAGATTAACTGTGGTTAATTTTAATTTTTTCTACACATTAGGAAATACAGTTCTATTTGTATAATACTTGATATACATAATAATTAACGTAAGGTTTTTGCCAAAGCAACACAAGGCTTTTCCTCTTATTGTTTTTTGTTATTGTTGTAATTTTTCAGGTGTCGTTGACATCAGTATTACCGACATTTCTTTCCTTTTGTGCTTTAGGGCCTAGAAATAATGACATGAGCCAGCCAACATACACGGGTTTTGAACGAGATGTATTCAAAACAGTTGCTGACTACTTTCTTAGTCTCCCTGAACCTTTGCTTACTTTTCAGTACTATGAATTATTTGTGAACATCTTAGGTATGTATATAGTTTGGTTGGGATGCCACAATGTTTGACTGAGAAGTGGACTAAGATGTCATGAGTCAGCCTGTATATCTTAATTTTCACTCTGGGCATCACAATTTTCAGAGTGAGACATGGCTGCCTTCTTGGAATAAACAATCCTCTCTATATGTTGAGGAATTTTGGTTTTGCGTGCGAAAATAAAGTAATCCTAGTCTTTGTACTGAAGGCTGAACGTGGAATGATCTGTTATGTGTTCTTAATCTTGCATATATGGGCTAACTGTTGCATGTCTGTTCGTGAATATCTTCTGACTGAGCAAGTGTTATTTCAACATCACTAACATTGAAACTCGATTTTCTCTGCCTTGACTTTTCTTATTATGTTGCTTGTCTTGTTTTGTCCTGTTACACTGCCTGCATCTGAACTTGTATTTCATTTTCTGATAGTTTTGTGTGGCTACATCACAATTCCATATAGATCCAGTGGGAAATCTGGTACCCGGAATGACTTGGAGCTTTCAAAAACTCCGCATTTAAACTCTTTCAAATCAACTGAATGTCTACTGCTAAGTTTACTCCAGCGTGAGACTGGCAAAAAAGATGGATCTGAGACTTCTGAAACAGTTTCTAAAACGTGCACAACTGGAAAAGGACATGCTATAAAGTTGCAGCACTATAACGTGGCTTGTAAAAGGGGCACTATTCACCAACTAGCAGGTGGCAGCTGTCAAAATCTTTCAAGACTGAAAAATGAACAAGCTCTGCCTCTCAAACTTAAGGCAAGATGTTACTCTTTGGAGGGAATTGCAGAGACTGCCTCAAGCAAATGTTGTAAAGATGGATTAAAAATGCATTCTCGAGCTGAAATTCACATGATGCCATTCCCAAGTAATGAAAACCAACTGTTGCAATCCGAGTATAAGCCAGACTCTTTGTTGGATCTCTGTTCAGATCACGTTAGCCAAAAACAAACCTCTGGCACCAAGAGGGTTTCTGCATCAAGTGTTCCTGACCGAGAGCTGTCTAGTGCTAACTACAAATCAAAGCCACTTTGCAGGTCTCAGAGTTTATATGGAAATCACCATTCCAGTTGGTGTGGCATCCATGCTCCAGTTGCGGAAATCACAGTGAGACCATATCCAGTAGTTCCTTTTGGCCAAACCCACCAAAGTACTACCAGGGAGGTTGCTGAAATAGGGATTAAGCCTGGGGGTTCTGATATGGCCATCAACAAAAGGCTCTGCAAAAGCACAACACAACTTTCACAAAGCACGTTTTCTCCCACCTCCTTTCTGTTGACTGGCACATCACGTAAGATTGCTTTCCAGAGCATGTTGTTTTTTGTTTGTTAGTTTTGTTTTTGGTTTTTATAAACTAACTAGTTTATTTTCTGCTTTTTTTTGCCAATCCCAGGGTTTTAAATTATTATAAACAGGTTTAACAAGGTTTGTCAAAAGAGATCATATGGCCTGGGAGGTTAAGTAACTTTTAAACTAATATTTTGCAATGCAAGCATCAGTATCTTCTGCAGTGCATGCTAATGCAGAGTGTGTGTTCTCCTTTCAGTGCTTTGATATTTCTTTAATTCATCATATCTGTAACTAGTAAAGTAACTTTCTCATCTACACAGGATCTAGAGAAGAGAGAAATTGGATGATAACTTTAAATCACTAGATTAGCCTCCCAGCACCAGCTAGATGACTCACATAATTGAATTATAGAGCACGCTTCAGTTGGTCTTCATTTTGTCTAATAATGCAGGTGAAGTTATTAACTTTTGTAGAAGTTATAGAGGGTAATGTCTCCCCCTAATTCTTGATTCCCTAGATCTCTTGCAACCTCATTTAGAAAGAGTTGCCATTGAAGCACTGCAGATCTGCTGCCTGTTGCTTCCACCACCAAATCGCAGAAAACTTCAACTCTTAATGCGCATGATCTCTCGGATGAGTGAAAATGTGGATATGCCACGCCTTCATGATGCAGTAGGCACCAGGTCTTTGGTAAGATTTTCTTGCATGATTGAATTGTATCTGCGTATGTAAAATTGGACCTAAAGTCTCTTTTGTAAATAATATTGCAGTCCTTGATCTTCCTTTCTGCTCTGTCATTATAATGATTAAGGCAGTCTTGGCAAGAATCCCACAAAATTAATAGCCTGCAACATTTGAATAGGCTGGTAGAGGATAGATGGAGAACTTGGTCCCGCCTGCTGCAGTTAAGAACATAAAAAGAGTCCTGCTGGTTCACATTAGGGTCCTGTCTAGCCCAACTTCCTGTTCCCAACAGTGACCAACCAGATGCCTATGGGGAAACTAAAAAGCAGGAAATGCAGGCAGTAGACCTCTCCTGTTTTTGTTCCCCACCAACTGGTATTCAGCGGCATGCTGCCTCTGATCCTGGTGGTTGCATATAGCTATTGATACCATTGATATCAATAGTTACCATTGATAGCCTTTTCCATATTGGTAAAATCCCCTTTCAAAGCCATCTGAGTTGGTGGCCATCACCATATCTTGTCATAGTTAATTCCATGGTTAAACTAAGTACATAGTTAACCTATTTCTTTACATGGGGCGGGGGGCTTCCTTCCTCTGGCAGCACACTTGGTTCTTATGCTGGGCTCAGAGAAGAGAGGGAATGCACACACACACACACACACACACACACACACACACACACCGCCACCAGCCCACTGCATGCAGTTCCTTGTCATCTCTGGCATATATGACTTGGTAAGGAATGCAATACTTGGCACAAATCTCTTTGTTTCATAACAGCTCGTTTCAATGCTTCCAGATGATACAGACATTTTCACGATGCGTACTGTGCTGTGAAGAAGAAGTAGACCTCGATGAGTTGCTTGCCGTAAGATTAGTTTCCTTTCTAATGGACCATCATCAAGAAATTCTAGAAGTCCCAACCTATTTACAGGTTGCAGTGCGAGACCACATAGAAACATTAAAAAATACCCAGGTGAGGAAAAGGGTTAAAGCATGTCTGTTACTCTTCAGACAGAAGCTCCTATGATCGAGAGGTGTAACTAGTGAACTTGCTGTTTTTTTCATCAGCTTTAGTTTTGGAATACCCTCTCCTAAGTTACCCACTTAAGACTTTTACTTAAAATGCAGGGCTTGGCAGTTTCTAAACAGGATAGTGTCGGCGTGCTGTGCTATTCTTACTCTCACACTATTTCCTTCCTTATATAGACGTGATTGCAAAGACATACATATATGTGTGGATGTAAGTGTGTTGGGGCTGTGGCAGAGCATGCAGAAGGTCTGGTTCAATCCCTGGTATCTCCAGTTAGGACTAGGAAAAAATCCTGCCTGAAACCCTGGAGAGCTGCTGCCAGTCAGTGTGAGCAATACTGTGCTAGATGGACCAAGGGCCTGACTCAGTATAATAAGGCTGCTTCCTATGTGTACATGTAGATTTGCACATGCGGTGCAATATCTGTACTCTTTCAAAATCAGTTTGCAATGCAGTACAGGCGGGTTTCTGCTTGGCACAAAGACAACAACAAAAAGGCAAAGCCACCCATGTCCAGAACCATCTGACAGAATCACAATGACTTGAACATAAAATTGCCTGGTTTCAGATATATTGTACTACACTGACTGTCGGTCTGATGAATGGGGGGGGGGGGGGGCGGAAACAATTTTTAAAATGCTTTTTGACAGCCTTCAGGTCATGTGTGAGATAATTTGCTGTCTGGCTTTTAATAGCCAAGCATCAGACTTGCTTTAATATTGTCTCAAATGACATTGTTCCACCATTTCTTCTCAACTCTTCATGCACTTAGTTGGGCAATCAGAGGTACAGTGGCCTGCAACAAAAAGTGGCAGTGTGAAGCGCTCTTGTTCAGTGTTTCTGCCCTGCCCTTTTCCAAAAGACTCCATTCCATTCATCCTTCCTTTCCAATGGTCAGCCAGTATTCCAGGACCACTGACCATGCTCTGTCTTCATTGTACTATTTTGGGGTCTCCCCTCCCTTTAAAAAAAACAAAAAAACTTATTTTTTACTTTCTCAAACCCTGGGGGTCCCCTGAGCCTGCTGATACCTGATTCTTGTGTGTAAATAGTGCAATTTTGGCTTTATAAGGATCCTCACTCGGCTTGGGAGCATTTGATGATGATGTTGCGTATTTGGTGGATACTAATGAATTAAAGGTTAATACCACTACACTAGGTCCTCCTAAGTTTAAAAAAAGGGGGGGCGAGATGTTGCTGTTGTTTTCTTGGGGGTGGGGGTGGGGTTCAACACTGTAAGCAGGTCATTATTATTATCCCCCTATTACAAACGGAGGGTTGAGAGAATACTGGCTTATTGAAGGCTCGCTCAATAAGTTTCTAGCTCAGATTTGAACACTGAGCAATTGCTGTTCACAAATGCACTGCACTAGCACAGGTTAAATTGCCAGGAACCTCTTGCTACCCTGTTTGTCTTTGCAGATGGAATGTCTAGATGAAGAGCTGAGCACCATATTCCCAACTTACTCCTACTGCAAGAGGATAACATCTCAGGAATTTGATGAACAAAAGATTTATACTTCTCAGGCAGCGGTTGCGGAGCTTTTGGAAAACATTATTAAGGACAGAAAATTATCTCTGAAAGACAAGAAGAAAAAGCTGAAGCAGGTAATGGAATATACCTTTAGTAAAACCTGCTTAGACTTCATTACTGAGCAGAAGGTCCTTTGTTGCCGTTGGCACATCCATGCTGGAAACCCCTCTGTCTGGAAATAAATGCTTGAGTGGAGAATCCGGGACTGTTTTCATTTTAGCTCTGTCTGTGTTCCAAGGCTGCTCCAGCTCCATTTGATGTTGCCACATTAGCTATAGTGATGCAAATGGGGCTCATGCTACAACAACTCTAGTGGCATCTCATCCCTGGCAAGGAAGGCAGAGCTCTGTCCCAAGTTGCTGCTTTAATCTTGTTGCTAATAACTTGGGATTCTGCTGGGGCAGGGTTTTACCTGCACATCAGACTTTTGTTGAGGTGCAGCTGGCTGTTCCTCTCTGTCCCAGAAGTCCCTTGCACAGCTGCAAGAGGCAGCAATGCTCATTATATGAGCTACTATCCCAATGAAAGTTGGACTAACTTGCAGCCCCGTAATGGAAAGAAATAGCACCTTTTTACATGGCTGGAACCCCCGGCAACAGTGTGGAGAATTGGATTATTGGCCTGCAGTGATTGGCAATTCATTTTACAAACTGGATGTGCATTATTATTTATTTATTTATTTATTTTTATTTATCATATTTATACCCCGCTCCTCAGCCAAAAATGGCTCTCAGAGCGGCTTACACTTAGCAAAAAAGACAGTCCCTGCCCTCAGGCTTACAGTCTAATAAAGACATGACACACAAGGAACAGGAGTTCAGGAGGGAGGGAGGGGGGAGGAGAGAGAGAGAGTCCAACAGGAGCAGGCCATGATGTTTCTTCTGCCTGCTCCTGTCCCCTTGCTCTTTCTTCTTCCCCACAGGGCCAAGATGACAGTTTGCCCTGTGGGGGTGGGGGAAGAGTCCAACAGGAGCAGGCCATGATGTTTCTTCTGCCTGCTCCTGTCCCCTTGCTCTTTCTTCTTCCCCACAGGGCCAAGATGACAGTTTGCCCTGTGGGGGTGGGGGAAGAGTCCAACAGGAGCAGGCCATGATGTTTCTTCTGCCTGCTCCTGTCCCCTTGTTCTTTCTTCTTCCCCACAGGGCCAAGATGACAGTTTGCCCTGTCATTTATTTATAAACTGGATGTGCTTGCTGGTTGTTGTTGTTGTTATTATTATTATTAATAATAATAATATTAATAGGGCAGCATAGAACACTAGAGTTTAGTCACATTTTCTCCCATTGCACCCAGCCCGATGCTGTGCACATTAACTTGAGAAATAACTCCCACTAAGTTCAGTGGGACATATTTCCAAATAAGTTCATAGGATTGTTGCAGCCTTGAAGGGGTTGAAGGTTGGTAGCCAGTTTCTGCATCAGCCCTCTCCTTTGACATTACTAGTACTCTGAGAGAAATCCTATGGCCCCTAGATGGCATCTTTGGATGTGGGGGCATAGATGCTGCAGATCTCCTCCAAGGCCGAAGACAGAGCTGCTGTGGATCTCCTACTCTGCTCCTCCTAGCTGCTACAGAAAACTCTGCAGCATCCCCCTCTCGTAAAGTCAGCGATGCAACCTGGGGAGGAAATGGGTGTGATGGAGGCGGGCCAAAGGGCAAGGAGGGGAGGAGCCATGCAGCTGCCAGTTCCAAAGGCGGCCTCTCAGGTCCTGTCCCTGCTCCCAGCAAGGGGAGTGTGTTAGATTGGAGCCCTCCATCCGATGGGCATGTCTCCCATAGTGTTGTGCCCTGAAATGAACATCTTTCATTATGAGAGAGAAAAATGCATATTATGCTCAATAAGTAGTTGTTTTTCTCGGTGCTTAACTTGGTTTATTCGAGGTCTTTGGACACAGTTTATTGTAATCTGCTTTGTGGTGAAGTGCAACCACTTTGGCAGAGCTGAATACAGAGGATTTCTGTTCTTCCGCAGAAAACCGTTGGGAAATTCCTCTGAGCAAGCTACTGCACAGAACTGTACTTGTCCCAGAACTAACTAAGCAAGTCTTATGACTGGAGCCCAGCTCTGAACAAGCAGCTTTTAAATGACCACCTTGTTGTTGGTACTGTTCTCTGTACTCTTCTCTTGCAGTCATGCAGACTTTGTGGGGCTTTGAAATGCTTCTTAACTTCAGCCAATATTTCAATAGAGTGAAGCTATTTTATTCTGGTTGGTTAAAAAATAAACACCTTAAGCCAATATTTTGCAACACGGTCAGCCTTTAAAAGTCTGACGACATTTGCTATCGTGATTTGATTTGCCCTAGCCCCAGAATGCCATGATTAGCCAGTTGTGTCTGGGATACACAGCTATATTGGCTGATGCCTCCTCGGTTCTTCAGCCATAAAGGTCAGTCCGTTTCATCACTGATGTAGTTAGATCCATTCTAAGTTGCTAGGAAATACCAGAGGAGTGTGTTCAGCAAAACATCAAGGAGTAACGGGCTGAAAGGGAGGCGGGCAGGTTGGTTGGTTTGGAAGCTGTCATCACAGTTGGCACTGAGCCACATTGAAGAGCATCCATTTCTCCATCCACACAGTCGTATTAGCTTTTATGGATGCCTTCTGTATGCACTATTTACAGGCACACTGCTGCGTATAACTATGGGTATGCAAAATGCATCTGCTCTTACGCAGTTTTATATACAAAGGAGACATGGGCACAAGACCCCAGTAGCCCATTACCGTAGAATAGAGGAGAGGACCAACCATTGTTTCTCTTCCAAGTGCTGGCAAAACTCTCTTTCCCAGCCCTGGGAAGCTTCCTACTTGGAGCCGGTTGAATAAGCATTCACCAGCTGCCAAAGAAGGCCCCAGCAATACAACCGCTTTTACACATGCCTAGTAAGTCGGTCCCGGCTCCAGTGTTCTAGTTGGATCCCTCTTGCCCCTGGGAAATCGCTGAAAACCAGACTTGCCCATCTCCGTGGACGTAAGCATGTCTTTTGTTTTTGTCAGTTCTCTCATTTCGTTTGCACTTGCATCTTGCCAGTGGGCAGAGTCTCAAGCGCAGTCATGGCAGAGCTGTTCGGATGATCAGTGAGCTATGTGGGGCCTTTATAAGAAGAGCATTTGGGGGGCTTAAAGAATTGCATGACCAGAATGGGATAGACCGTGTCATGTTTCAAGGCAGTGGTCAAAGGCAATACTCATGTACCCACCTCCACTTTTTGCCTTCTCCAAACATGGGCTACTTGTAGTCTTTCGTAATTCTTCATTAAGAACAGATAACCTCAGCTGTACCTAAGTCTGACCTCTAGTCCCTTTATTCCTTCTCCTTGAGGCTCTGCTTGTTTGCAATGCATAAGGATGCTCTAATTTATGGCCAATGTACCCTTGGGAACTTTTTCTACTTTTTAGAAAGGTTGTGCTTATAAGTAGTCAAAGGCTGCAGAAAGCATATAATACGATATAAAACCTGTACAGTAGCTGATCTTAAGAAGCTGTGGGAGCCAAAGGACATTTAAGAAGAGACCTGCTGGATCAGACAATGTGTGCATTTGAATGACTGCAACAGGGGAAGAAGCCATCATGGCTGTTCCCCTTGCTACCACGAATGCCATATGAGTGACCACCATTTGCATTATTTGTCACACTGTTGCCTGAACCTGGCGGGCAGCACAGTGGGAGGGGACTTTGTACCCAACCGACAACTTTACTGCACATTGTGTGTTGGAGGGTGGGTGTGACACACACACACCCGCTGTGCACCAGGTTGGGACGATATGGCAACTTATGCTGCAGTGCAGGGAATACTGCAGATGGAGGTCATGTGCAGTGGAGGAGCAGTCACAATGGCTTCTAACCCACTATGATAGTCCAAGCGTCCATTAATACCACAGTTGTTTCTGACAGTGGTTACCCCACAAGCAGATCATAATATCAACTGCCCCACCTGCCGCTTTGTTACCTAGCAACTGGTATTCCAAAATATACTGCTTTTGCATCTTAAATGTTTCATTTAGCTTTGAGAAATCTGTCTGAATTTTTCTAGTTTAATTTTAATGCCATCCCGTGGCAGTGAATGCCATAATTAATCATCAGTGTTTCTTTTGTCTGTCTGGCATCTTGTAACAATCAGTTTCATGGGGTGACCCAGCGATTTAGTATTGTGAAGGTAGGGAAGAATTCTCTCTCCATCTGCATAATTTTATAAACTTCAATCATATCACCCCTTCATAATGATTTTTTTCTTGGCTAAATAGCCCTAAATGCTTTAACTTTTCCCTATAGGAAAAGTGCACCAGCAACCCTGATCATTTTGGTTACTCTTTTCAGTACCTTCTCCAGCATTCCAATTCCTTTTTAGAGATGGGCTGACCAGAATAGCATATGGGTATTTCAATTGTGGCCACACAATTGATTTATGTAAGAGCTTCCTTATACTGGCTCTTTTATTTTCAGTCCCTTTCCTAATAATCCACAACATGGAATTTGTCTTCACCGACAAAGTACATTAAGCTGACATTTTCATTGAGCTATCCAGCACAATCCCAAGTTCTCTAGTTGGTCACCACCACTTTAGACATCATTAGTGTGCGGGGGCGGGGGGTGTTCCAAGGTGCATCCATTAAACTTCTCTTGCCATTTTGTTTCCCATTCACTCAATTTGGAGCCATTTTTTGGAACTCTTCACCATCCTGTATAATTGGGAGTCATCAACAAATTTGGTCTCCATGCTTGTCCCTGACTCCAAAGAAATCAGGGCTTGTTACCTGACCTGACTAGAAAGCACCTATTTCAGTCAACCACTTGTTCCAGCATTAGGGTTTAGCTAAGTTTAATATAAATAATTTGATTATCTTGTTTCACAGTTCCAGAAAGAATATCCCCAGATCTATCGGAACAGATTTCCGACCACAGAAAGTGAAGCTATCTTGTTTGAAGACAAGCCCACCATCAAGCAGCCGATGCTCAGCTTGCGCAAGCCAAAGTTTCGTACCATGAGAAATTAATTTTAATTTTTGAGAACTCATTTCTTTGTTTGGGAAATGTATATTCACAACATTTAAGTGAGCGGGTATGTACAAATGTGAATTTGGTGAAATCTGCCAGAATAGGTCATTTCCTTACCTTGAAATGACAACAATGTTTACAGAATAACCCAACAATTGTAAATACTCTGTTCTTTTTTTTTTTTGTATAAACTGAGTTGGGTGAGATGCAAATGAAGGCAACAATAAATAGATGAATAGCCAAAAAGAAAGAAGAGTAGTAGTTAGTACTACTGAGAAAATAAATCACGTGCTTTTCAGTGTTTTTCGATACCACAAAATGTGTTCATTTTCAATATATATTGTATGGGTTGTTTTTTGTAAGTAGAGGTTTTGATGAGTTGAAAACAAAAGAAACTTGCAAGAAACTTGATTGGATATGCAATTCTTTTTGCATTTTGCACTTAACTGTAAATTGTATTTCGTGTCCAAAGATTGTATGTTCAGTTGTTTAAAAGGCAAGGCAACACACAGCTGAGAACATGATGCATGAAGCATGGTCATGACATTGTATAGAAGATAGTCATCACAAAGCTGATCATTTCTGCACAAGCCAAGCCTTTCAGAGACAAAAGATTATATTTCTTCAAGAGCCATAAAAACATTCTTTTATTGCTTATACAGTTACCAATGAAAGTATGTTGTACCTGTAGTCTTTTGAAATAATTGAAAATGTATGGCTACTGGTCACTTACTTAATTCTTCATGCTAAAACTTGTCCCTGTACTGTCTTTGTTCTTTTTCTTTCGATTCAGTTTGCTGGTCAGAGCCAGATGACGTTAGTTGAACTTAAATTGTGGCTAACTTTTCACATTGGTTTCAGAGGTATCTAACTTAATCTGGATCCAGCCCATTGTGTTCTGTAGTAAGACTAGGCTGCCCAGATTCTCCCCCCAGCCCTACCTCTTTTTATGTATAAACATTCTAGGACTTCTGTGTTGACAAGTATGCATGTCAGTATTTAAGTTAATTTCATATTTAAAATCTTATCAAAATATTGTTCCATAAATCCTGCCCTAATGCTGGTAATGCAGTGTCTTGTTCAGAAGGGTGTTTCAGAAAGAGTGTGTCCAATTGCCAGAACTGAATATTAGCTGAAGGATTTGTGAGTTTAGAAACTGGACACAAAGTTGTAATTCTGTACTTGATTATCATAGAAAGGGAGCCAGAATAAGGAGTATATGGAACTCGGTGCTATGCACTTTCTTTGATACGACACACAGTGTTTAAATGATCTTTCTAAATTATATGAGCTACATAAAAGGATGCAACAGTAGATGGAAGACCCCACCTTGTGACTGTATTTGATAGCTCATTATAGGCCAAATCACAAGACCAGAGATGCATTCGGTGCATTGCTGTAGTCGCCCCACGTTAAGTTTTTGTCACAAGCTTTCCGCACAAGGGGCAGAATCCCACACCCCCGCTTATCCCCTTACACCCTGCCAGTTCCATTCCACTTGCGCAACAGCAGTTTAGCGCTTCTGGGGCAACCCAAATTGATTGTTTCTGGAAGGAGCCAGGTTCATGGAGCTCATATAAGGGAGCTCTGCCGACCTGCCTCTTTCCAGAAACAACTGTCTTCACTTGTTTCAGGGCTTTCCCTAGAAGTACTAAATCTCCCGTCTGTAAACAGTGGATCTCCCATCAGCCTCTGCCTACTTGTCCAAAGGTCAAGAATAGTGGAAGTTGTAATCCAAAACCCCTAGAGGGGCATCAGGTTGTGGAAGGCTGTGCAAGCAGAATGACAGTGGTAGACACAACCAGTATGTGCCTTCTCCCGCATAGTGCATTCTTCTGCCCCTAATGGTGCGAAGCAATTGTCAAGGAGACGGTTTTAACTCTATGAAATGAAATTAGCAGCTAGGTTCACACAACACACCAACCCACATTCAGTGACTGAGCGTGGGTTGTTCGTTGAACTGTGGGATAGCATGTCCGAACCCAGGACTTTTTCCGTAGGATAGCTTGTTAAGTGTGCATTATTGCTTATTTTTCTCAAACAAGCCACCTTGAGGGCCCATGGTTGGTTATTGGGTTGTTCAGGATGGTTAACAAGCTACACTGCCTGAGTTCGGACATCATGCTAACACATGGTTAAATGAACAACCCACAGTTCAACAACCCACACTCAACCACTGAGTGTGGGTTAACATGTTGTGTGTACCCAGCCAGCAAATTAAAATTCTCTGAAACGATCTGTAGAGCATATACCTGTTAAACTTTTGCATAGAAAGAAACGTCTCTTACTTTTATTGGGACACACATATACACACACATAGGAATATAAACACACACACAAAGAGCCATTCCTAATTTAGCAAAATCTGCCTTACAGGATTTTATGTTGAAAAATCCCAGGATTCTACAAACTAGAGTAATTCTCAGTTTCTGGTTTGGTTTGAATGTCTGCAGGAGAAGAATTGTAAAACAGTAATATTGTTATAGAAAAAAATCAGTAATGCAAAAAGTGGCTGGAGGTTACTAATATTGGTGTGTGTGTAAGGAATTGTGCCGGCTATGAATTTGTTAAAAGGTGTTATGTGGGGGGGAAAGGGGGGCATCAAGTGGGTCATTTTTCAAATTTATATTCAGAGCATTGTTATTTTAAAATAATTTTGTTTTGAAATTAAAAAAGACAGTAGCAGTGGTTTTTAGATTGTCCAAGGAAGGTATTTTGGATTATGTCCAGAAAACAATAAGAGTTTAAAGAATGAACATTGAAGAGGAGGGCAGGTTCAGAAGCGAGGAATTGCTTACATGTGAAGCTCTGGGTTGATATTTTGGCATCAAAATATTTTGGCTTTTATTATTAGAATTGTTTTCATCGTGGACAGGAAAAAATACTAATCTGAAGAGAAGTTCATTTTGTTACCACACTTTTTATATTTTAAGTTGTTTTTTCTCCTTTTCTAAAATGCTATTTTAGAAGGGAGGTGAAAGTGAAAGAAAGAAGAAATTAGAAGAACAATGCCTTTGAGCATGTGCAGAAAGAAATTGTTCTTCAATTTTTAAAAAAAGTTCTAAGACAATTTTAGAATTAATATAACTAGACTAAAACAGCTCATTGAAAGCTTGTCTGTGTTTATTTAATGGGTCTAAACGTCTGAGTTTCACTTTTGCAAATACAGAAAGAGAAAACTGCTGTTCCTTTTCTGTGTAGCCAGAGAACAGAAGAAAACAAATGGAGAAAACTTCACTTTAAATCTGTTTGAGTTTGGTAGTCCTAGACACTTTTATTTCTTCCTCCAAATTTATTGCAGTTTTAAAGAATAAAATACGTAGTAATGAAAAAGTCTCCTAAAAAGCATAATTGTTTAAGTTGTTTTTATGAATATTTACTATGTTATATTTTAAGCCTTACCAAAGCAGGGATAAGGGGTTTTCGTCTTTACTGGATTAATAAAACAAGGTCAATCAAGGAAAAGTTATGACCACCGAAATAAACCATCTATGATATATGTTTCATGTCTTCTGTATGTCCATCTGTTTTGTGCTATAAGTCTGATATGTTATGTTAAAATGGCCATTTTATTGTTTTATTGAAGGCTTTATTAGCTCTTTAAAAATTCATTAAAATTCTTTGCATATATGTTGTTTGCTGGTACTGATTAAAGCTTTTTTTAAGGATCCTATTTAACAAATATATTCCTTTTTTTAAAAAAAATTCTCTGAACGGTTTCACGCCCTCTTGAACTCTCTCTTCAAAGTTCTTTTCAACTTTCCCTTACGGTACTTGTTGACTATCGGTCTCGTGCCGGTATTTAGCCTTAGATGGAGTTTACCACCCGCTTTGGGCCGCATTCCCAAGCAACCCGACTCCGAGAAGACCCAGTCCTGGTGCGCTGGGGGCCGCTACCAGCCTCACACCGTCCACAGGCTGTGCCTCGATCAGAAGGACTTGCCCCCCCCCCCCCCCCAAGAGCGGTGCCGGGAAACAAATATATTCCTAACATATGTCTTGCTACCAATGAGTTGGGCCAATTAATTTATTTTTATATATAATGGTGATTTTGTGTTTTCATAATAAACAGCACATCTGTGAATACGAATCAAGAAAGAAAAAGTTTAGTATTCAACTCTTGAAGCCTGGATCTCATGTATTGACAACCAAGAGTATGGGTTGTTGCTATGTGCGAACCCTGCACTATGGTTTATGGTTTACTAATACATAGTTTGTTGTTGGGTTGTAAACTTTGGGTGGTTCATTAACAACCCATAGTTAAATCACAGTGCAGGATTCACAGGATCCAACAACCCATACTCAACCCATACTATGGTTGTCATTACATGCAAACCAGATCTGGTTATCTTACCACATATATACACCGGTGTTGCTCCTCTATTTAATTTCAATCTTAGCTAATTTGGGATTTTATTTAAAAAATAACCCGTATTGTATACAGTATATAATAAATGAAAATAAAAAATCTCTACACATGACATGATACATGCTTATATGCTATTGAAACCTTAGTTGTAATGTATAATATAAAAGTTATGTAAAATAATTACATTCTAAAATTAGAAGACAAATACATTAAAAGGTTAATAAATTATGAGTTTATAACTATTGGTAAGTGATAGCCATGTGTTGAGGACATTTGGCCAAATTTGTATGAGATCATATGGTTTATATGTATACGATATTTCATCTAATCTTATTTTCTTTCATAAAATAGGCATATAAGGTGCTGCGGGCTGCCCAGAAAAGCTGGGTGCGAGGCCCACTGGGAGTCCACTGGACTCTGCCCAGCCGCTCCCCCCCCCCCATTTGCCTGCCCACCAATCCACAGGACATACCTGAGTCCTACATATAAGCCACCCAGTCTCCCCTGTAGGCTGCCCACCCCCAGCTGCTGTCCCCCCACCCACCTGCCTGCCTTCCGCAGGACTTAACAGGCCTCCGTGTGAACTGCTTTGGCAGTGATATGTTTCAATGCTGCTGCTCCCTCCCAGCCACTTCTCCCACCCTGTTCCCAGCTCCATTTATTTATCCTGTTGCTTAGCAACACCAAGTTCCCATAGCTCGAACGTCCAGTGTAATAAGTTCCATCCACACATTATTACCATAGCTGCTTATATAGACAGACATTGGTTTTAGATACTCCTTTATATTTCTGTTGGGGAAGGCAATGGCAAACCACCTCACTACAAAGTCTGCCAAGAAAACGTCAGCAAAAGCAACCGTCCCTCTTGGAGTCAGCAATGACTCAAGTGCTTGCACGAGAGGTTCCTTTCCTTTCTTATATTTCTGTATGGGATATATGAATTGCCTTGACAGTGACACCATCATCAATTGCCAGAAAATTTAAAATGACTTACATGAAATAAGAACATGATGGTCATAAGCAACTGCTTCTAAAGGCCGCCTGGTCTGAAAAATGCTTGCAGCACAAGACCTCATTTTGGCAGTCAAATAGACAGTTGAAACAAGATACAGTATGTTGGTTTTGAACTTCCAAACTGAGCATCAAGACCAGCCAGTTAGTGGTTGTCATGAATGCCAGTATATACCAAGAAGGAAATGACACCTTTGTCTGGGAAGCAGGGACTTAGTCAATACTTTTATATTGTAAAAGTATTTACACTATATATTGTATTTAATATTGTATTTTATATCATGTTTTTATACTTTGTTTTATACTTTGAATGGTTTTAATTTTTGTGAACTGCCCAGGGAGCTTCGGCGATTGGGCGGTATAAAAATGCAATAAATAAATAAATACAGCTGTTAAATGTACCAGAATCTTGATGTGAGACCTACTGCTCTGAGGAACTGACCTGGTTTGGATGACATGACAGTCCACTATGAGTTTCTTAACCCTTGGGGCGCTGCAGTGCGTGCCATCCACCGTTATGCATGTGCAAGCCCCGGCCAGGGGTTGGCATGCCATGCAAACCTGACTGGCCGGTCTTATTTGAGGGTTAAACAACCCTCACAAAACCCATGGTTTTGTTTTATGTTTATGTGAGGCTTGTCTAACCCTCAAATAACCCCCGCTGGCCAGGTTCAGAGAACACAACGCACCATGGCAACACCCAGCTGGGGCTTGCATATTCGTAACACCCAGCACATGCCTCAGCTCAGTGCAGGTAAATTAACCCACAAAGGGTTGTCATGTCATATGAGCTGGCCAATTGCCCAAAGCTAACTACAGTTAATGCATCAGTGGCTGGTGTTTTTTCTTTGACTAATGGACAGAATAGAATGTAAGCTTTTTTAAAGGGATAAGTATAGTGCTGCAAAAGGACTCTGCTGTAGTTGTAGCACTGGATAATCAAACTGTATCAGCTCCGTTGAATTTTGACTTAACTGCCAGATTTTGACCTGGCAGTTCAGTCTTGACCTAACTGTAGGGTGACCATATGAAAAGAAGGACAGGGCTTCAGTATCTTTAACAGTTGTATCATAAAGGGAATTTCACCAGGTGTCCTTTGTATGCACACAGCATCTGGTGAAATTCCCTTTTCATCACAACAGTGATGCCCTCTTCTATCTGGTCACTATAGTATAGCTGCAGGAGCGCTGTCCTCCTTTTCATATGGTCACCCTACCTAATGGCCAGTATCCAGATTTTCCCCAGTTTATACCTTATCTCTCAAAACAGCAACCAGCACATGGCAACAATGAATTCAAGGAAGTACCCACATGCAAAAAGACTGGCACTATTTTATGGCGGTATTGAAGTGCACTGATAACTGTTGGGGCACAATCCACATCCCATATACCGCTGTCGTCATGTTATTTTCTGCTTTTTATTCCACATTCGTACTGATTTGACACAAGGGGCTTGTCTAGACAGGTGTCTAGACGCGGTAGCTTCGGAGTGGTGACAGGTGATCTACATGACACAGCCTCCACTCCGAAGCAATCCAGGGCCAAAGTCCCAAAGCTCCGCTCTAAAAACAGTGGGGCACTTACCCCAACTTTTTTAGCTTGGAGCAAGGCTCAGCGCCTCTGCAGACCCTTGTTAAAAAAAAAATCTTTTTTTAAGGGTTGGATATTCTACAAGGGAGGGAGCATCCTGTTCCTCTCTCTCCCCCCCCATTTAGCTGTAAATCTGATCCTTCGCATTTACAGCGTTAAAAAAAGAAAAAAGAACTAAAAAAGAAAAAAATATTCCGGCAGGCCTATCCAGTGGAATTTTAAGGATGTTTAAATAATGTATATAATGTTTTTAATTCAGTTTTATGTATTTTATACTTATTATTGTTCCGTGCCTTGATCCAAATGGAGAGGCAGGTAAGAAATAAAATTATTATTATTATTAAACAGGCCAATTTTTTTTAAAAAAAACCCTAACCTTGGAAGAGGGGGCACGGATGCTCCCAGGTGCCCCGGAACTGCCGCGTGTGTGCTCGGGTGGGCGGGCACAGCGGCGCCCACCTGAAAGTCCACAACTGTGCTCCCACTGTAGATGGTCGGAAGGCGTGCAAATGCAGCGGCGCCTCCCCCGGTCCCGCAGACCTGACGTTGTCAAGACGAGGGCAAGGTGTAGATTTAGCCTGAGTGACAGTGGTAGAACAAACAACAAAGACAGTGTTAGAAATGTTCTGGGTGGCTTTGGTGGCGAAGGGGGAACAATTAATAGTGCGGATATAGAGACCATAGCAAATAAGTTTATATTGGAAACCAGCTGAATAAAATGATTGAAGGAATAATTGCAAAAGCTTTGCAATTTTTCAAATCTATAATAGAAATTCTGGAGGTATTTATTTATTGAAGTATTTTTACATCAGAAAACAAGATGCATCAGAAAAGATGTAAGCAAGAGGGTGTAATCTTAAATAGAAGAGGGGCTTGAGGAGGCTAGATTACCCTATCGTAACCATTCAGTAAGGTTTACAGTTTCCATTTATGGCAATGGGCATAGGAGCTGGCAAAATACAACAGTAGACACTAAAGCCTCGCCTCAGATGCCATGTCTGTCTTCATTCCATATTCCTAGGGTCCCCCTTGAGCTCCATTTAGACGGCCTTCGCCGGTGAATATCGTAAGCTAACTCTAGTCTTTTTCTAGTCAGCATTAAGGCCAGATGATGTATGTGAATAGTAGTCTCTGCCACTAGAAACGATATTACTCTAAATAGATTTCGTGTTTGATTAAGGTGTTGTTTGTATTGTTCCCCAAATATATAATATTTTCAATAAAACATTTTTCAATAAAACATGTTTTCATTAAAACATTTTCCTGACTTGTGGGATTGGGGAGTTGTTGCTTTTTAAATACGTCTCTGAAAAAGCATTGTTCTGTAAGAATGTCTAGTTTATACACCTGAGAAGGAAGCATTGCAGGATACACAGTGATAAATTCACAATTGACTTCGGTAGCTACTGCCATCTTCTACGTTGTCTTTATCAGCGCCTCTCTGTTACATAATCCAGGATGTCTATGGAGCATATGCTGCACTGGGAGGCAGCAGATATTTTCTTGACTTTTGGAGCCAGCAGTGTGCCCGGGGGCCCATTCCTGTAAGCTGGACGTTTGGGTAACTGGGCAAAGGGTTGATGCCAAGGAGAGAGCACGTTACAGGCTGTGTGACTAGAGTCTGCTCTTGTTTCCCTTGTTGTTTCTTTGTAATCCACTTCTGCATGGGGATTTAGGTCTCTGGAAAACATTCAAAGACCTTTGAACAGCAGGACAAAATCTCGTAAAGCTTCAGGAGGATTTGAGTGGTGAAAGATACTTCTGTTCCCTGGGGTCCAGCTGATTGGCTCGGGTGTCTCTTTAAAGCTATTGCTCCTGTTGGTAAGACCCAACGTTCATATAAATACCCAGAGCACATTTCTGACTGCTGTACTCTGCATTTGGCTCGGAAAATCCAAATCCTTTCTTGGGGAAAAAATGTCCAGTCAGTAAGTATCCTCTAAGATTTTCTCCGCATAGGGATTTAAATGTTGACTAAGCAAGTGCAATGCAGACACCGGATGTTTGCAGCTGGCATATTTCTCAGAAGGAAAGACGGCAGGCCTCTTCCCCTGCTGTCATCGGTGGGACTTGTGCAATATTGTGACAAGTATCCACAGGATGTCACAGGGGAAAGCTAGCCTGAAAAACCCAACAGGCAGCACTGAAGCTTTGGCACTCTTAAGATGCAACTAATGCCATGCTTTTTTGATTGTCGAAACCTAAACCCATTATATAAAAAGTATGTTCAATTAAACTTCATTGGAATGGTTGGAAAGTGACTTCCCATGCTCTCAAAGGTTTGTATGGTGCTTCATGAGATTTGATACCTTTCTTTTTGAGCCGCAGAGCCCCATACCACAAGCCCCTTTTGCACCTCCATGTTTTTCAAAGTCAGTTTGCCATGGGACATGGAGAATTGCTGTTTGGGGGGAAAAAACTGTGTCCAGAGCTCTGCTGGGCTAGGATAGCTGGACATCTGGTTTACTGGATCATGAATGATACGCTTGGGATCCAGCAAGGGAGCATACCTGTGCTGTGGCGAAGGCCAGGATTGCAATGTTTTTGGAAGGTAATGACTGGCAGATACAGGGATGGCAATGTGTACGTCTAGTCCATATTTAATGTAATTCGGACCTGGGGAAGAGACAGACTTGGCTGGAAGAATGTTGTGTGCAAATTCTGGTTTCTGTAAATATATTCATCTCCCTTGGCTACAGTCTGCTCTAGTAAGTGAAAATCGGGACATATCTCTAGCAGAAACACAAACCATCGCATCTTGGCTAAACGAGAGTGAGTACTAATTGTTTTCTGGGAATGGCTGCAAGTTCAGATATTACACTGACTTATTGATTTATTACATTTATTATTATTAGTAGTAGTAGTAGTAGTATTACTACATTTGTATCCCACCTTTTTTCCTGCAAAGAAGCCAAGTGGTGCACATAATCTTCCTCCTCTCCATTTTTATCCTCACAGCAACAACCCTGTCAAGTAGGTTGGGCTGAGAGTCTGCGACTGGCCCAAAGTCACCCTGTGAGCTTCCATGGCCAAGTGGGGACTAGGACCAGTTCTTCTGACTTCCAGGCCAACTCTCTAGCCACTACACAACACTGTCTTTTGTTCATTTGAGTCAAAACAATCCTTATCCAGTGAAAAGCATTTTTCTAACCAGTACAGGCTGGTGTGTCTCACTTGGATAGCTCCTTTAGACTTCTGACTGGTTCTGACTAAACGCCAGAGTGGATTCACCCACCCCACTGATACTGGAGCCACCAGCCTTCACTGGTTCTAGCCTTCCAATAATTGAGGAAAACGTTCAGGGAAATACTGAGTTTCTCCCCACTTGGCTTTCTTAACACCTTTCAGAGTTGAGCACCCAGCTGGTGGTTACAAGAAGCTCTTTGAGACCGTGGAGGAACTGTCGTCGCCGATAACTGCTCATGTCACAGGTTCGTGCATTTCTAATGCTCTCTTTTCACACTGCCTCAGTAGGATTCCCTTCACAATGAGCAACCCATTCCATTCCAAGGTGTTTCTGAGGGAGATAAATGGGTGGAATTTGTCACAGTCAGAATCATTTGAGGGAAGGAAGGATGAGAAACCTAGGCCATCCTTTATTGTCATGGTAATTTATTTAATTCGATGCAAAGATTAAATTTCCATAGCCAAACGCTGAAGCTGTTTTCAAAACTCAAAATATCATATTTACTCCTTGCGTTAATCACTAATTCTGTGGTAACTCAAGCTATGCATAGCTGAGCTAATTAGATACTATTAAAGTCAACCTAGTGGACCATCCTATAAGCCAATAGAAAAGCAATACCGTTACAAAGCAACAAATTGCTGGAGCTATCATCTTCCAGATGCCACCCAAGAATGAAACTTACAAACCTTCAGCCCCTCTGACCTTGGCTACAATATCCTAGTTATCAAATTCGTACCTGAGCAACACTGCTTACAAATTTCCCCAGCATGTCAACACAATGACAGGATTTCCTCTGGGCTGTTTCTCATTTCACAGGCAACTTTCTTTCAATGGTTACGGAAGCAATTCCTGAGTAAAGTATAAATTTGCTTAGGTTTGAAAAGCTGGCCATTTGGAATCCTGTGTTGTTGTTTTAATGTTTTAAGATTAATTATCCTTCCAAGTGAATTTCACCAGGTATTGCATGTATACAAATGACACCTGCTGAAATTCCCTTTGCTATACAACTCTTAAAGATACAGGAGCCCTGGCCTCCTTCCCATATGGTCACCTTAACCAGGCCCCCATCAATGCTCAGATGGCAACATTTAACACCAGTGGAAGTTTCCGAACTGTCTTTCAAGGCAGTCCCATGTAGATTGCATTAAAGTACTCCAGGCTGTATGCCACTAACAAACAGACAACCAAGACAAGGTCAGATCTCTCCAGATAGAGCTGCAGCTGGCATCCAAAGCTGGAAAAAATACACTGGTGGCTACCACCACCACCTGAGCTTCTCTAATTAGTGCCGAGTCCAGGTGAACTCCCAAACTGTGCACTTGCTCCTTCATGGGGAGCACATCCCTATCTATGACCAGTTTCAAACCTCCATCCAGAATACCTCAATCTTGTCTGGATTGAATCCAAGCTTATTTACCATCATGGGCATTTGTTCTATGTAGAGAAACACCTCAGGCTCAGTGCTTTCTCCCTATATCGGGTGAAGAACCCCAGCCCATGAGCCCAGTCTAGCCCACTGGGCTTCCAATTTGGGCCTGCAGAGCCTCCTGGGGTTCCTTTCAAGCCCCTCTCCTCAGAGGAATCCTACCCCTGAAGAGAATCCCCACTGTGCTCTCTAATCTGAGATGCAACCGGGATGTGAGCCATGATGGTGCTGCTTTGCGCGGAGAGTGGTCCCCCAAAGCAGATGCTGTTGGGCACTACACAATGCTCCAGACCTGGCCACCAGGAAGAGCAGCTACTCTTCCCATTGGCAGCCAAGTCATGTCATGCAGCGCCCGGCCAAGGACTCCGCCTGATTCCAGAGCACCGGTCTCCCCTCCCTCCTATTGCTGCAGGCCACTTTGGGAGGGCTTTGGCGATGAAAGGCAGCCGAATTATTTATTGGACGTTTGTGTCCAATAAATAATTTGGACACAAACGTCAAAGTTATTTGCCTACTGAGGAACTTGGCAGGGAGCATTAAAATCCAGGTGCTCTGGGGGCCCCACAAGTAGGGTGACCATATGAAAAGGAGGACAGGGCTCCTGTATCTTTAACAATTGCATTGAAAAGGGAATTTCAGCAGGTGTCATTTGTATGCATATCGCACCTGGTGAAATTTCCTCTTTATCACAACAGTTAAAGCTGCAGGAGCTATGCTGCAGCTAAACTGTGACCAGATTTAAAAGAGGGCAGGGCACCTGCAGCTTTAACTGTTGGGATGAAGAAGAAATTTCACCAGGTTCTCCATATATACAAATGAGACCTGCAGAAATTCCCTTTTCAATACAACTGTTAAAGATACAGGAGCTCTGTCCTCCTTTTCATATGGTCACCCTACCCACAAGTGGTCCATTCACAACAGAGGGTTTGGCGCACCTGAAGAGCTTGGCCCCATCTTGCCCCTCACAAACACAGCGATGGTGGAGATGGAAGGAATAAGTGGAGACAGAGGCAAGACCCACACGCACCCCTCCACCACCGTGTGCCACTCCATCAGCCACCTGCCTCATAGCCTCCTACCTCAGCTGCTAAGGCTTAGCTGAACAGAATGGGTGCCCTGATTTCCTTTCTTTCCTCAAAGTTTGACCAATCTTTTTGCTGTCTTTGCAACAGGCAGGATTCCAGTGTGGCTCAAAGGCAGCCTCCTCAGGTGTGGCCCCGGATTATTTGAAGTGGGCTCTGAACCGTTTTATCACTTATTTGATGGCCAAGCCCTTCTTCACAAGTTTGACTTTAAAGAGGGGCATGTCACTTATTATAGGAGGTAAGAAGCACCCATCCATCCATACATACACACACACACACCCCTACCTCCTTGGCTTACTGTGCTCTGCTGTTCACAATCATGGCCGATGTGAGATCTCTCCCTCCAGAGAATTCAATTCTGCACCCCTTTACCTCTTTATGTAAGCCATTCTTTTCCAAAACTAGTACACATCTGGACTGCTTTCCTTCTGTTAAAATGGGAATCAGTGATCTGCCCCACAGGCTTTGGGGATAAAAAGACCTGTAGACCATGTTAAGCAATGAGTGAAGGGAGAAGCAATTAATCATACCTTGGGTGCTGGGATTTCGGCTTCCATGATTTATGACAGGTGTGTTGAGGTCTGAATTAAATTTCAGAGAAGTTCTCAGGGCCACATTCCAGTGGCTGATGGGGACAAGGGAAAGGGGTCAGAAAAGACCAGCTTTACCTTAAAGCTCTTCCTGTCAGCATTTCAGCTTTTTAGAATGGGGAGAAAACTGTGCAAAAGCCAGGAAACCTGCAAGTCATCAGTAGATGGTTTGGTGGTAGAGATTCATTGTTATGGACCCCAATGGTCTAGTCCCTGCAAGCAACCGGGCAGCTGCATTCTGCACCTGCTCATGCTTCTGAGCCATCTTTAAAGGCAGCCCCACTCAGTGCATTATGGTAGCATAGGGTGACCATATGGAATGGAGGGCAGGACTCTTGAATCTTTAACAGTTGTATAGAAAAGGGAATTTCAGAAGGTGTCAATTGTATGCATGCAGCACCTGGTGAAATTCCCTTTTCGTCACAACAGTTGAAGCTGCAGGAGCTATACTAGAGCGACCAGATAGAAAAGCAGGCAGGGCTCCTGCAGCTTTAACTGTTGTGATGACGAAAGAATTTCACCAGTTGCCGCAGGCATACAAATGACACCATGGTTGGTAGAAGCTGAGAAAAAGGCACCCCTGGTGACTACCATCACCTCCCCTTTATAGAGCAGAAGAAGAAAAAACCCCAAGCTACGCATTTTGTCTTTCAAGGGGAGCACAATGCCATCCATCACCAGTCTCACAGCTCCATCCAAATCAGCAGGTTTCCCAGGCCTCCATCTTATCTAGATTAATCTTCAGCTTGTTTGACCTCATTTGCCCCAAATCTGCCTCAGGACACCCATTCAGGGTTTTCACAGCTGCTGTGTGACAAGTTGGAGGAAACGTGAGGTAGAGTCACACACCATCTGCCTATTGGATTCTGAAAGGGATACAGCACCAGTGTCACATATAACCATGTGACCCAGCTAAACCAACTGGACAAATATGGCCTACGTTAACGGAAGTGGCGCCTGGACAGCTTTGGGACAACCACACTGGTGCTGGCAACAAAACACTGCATTCATTTATGACCCTTGTTTTAGTACCACCACTATCAGAGGAACATTTGGTGGGGAAGTGGGAGAGGGCCTTCTCGGTGGCTGCTCCAAGGCTCTGGAACTTTCTGCCAAGGGAGGCTAGGTCGACTGCCTCTCTACTGTCCTTTCACCAGCAAAGACGTTTTTATTCAAGCAGGCCTTTGGCACGTAAGCTAAGCTGTCGCAGAAGGGTTTTTTAGGCACAATCCTATGCATATTTAGACAGAAATAAAGCCCTACAACTCCCAGCATTCCCCAGCCAGTTGGCTGGGGAATGCTGGGAGTTATAGGATTTCATTTCTGTCTAAACATGCATGGGATTGTGCCCTTAATTGGTTGGAACAGTTTATTTATTTTATTGTATTATTACTTGTGTTTTTAATGGATTTGGTTTTTATGGCAAGTTTTAATGAAGATTTTGTTAATCTCGATTTTATTATTAACTGCCTTTAGTGTCTTTGGGGGGGGCAGATTAGAAGTTAAATAAATAAATAGGTAAATAAACAAACAAACAAACAAAGGCACTCCTTCTCTTGCTTCCTTCACAGGTTTATCCGGACTGATGCCTATGTCAGGAATATGACTGAGAAAAGGGTTGTAATAACAGAATTTGGCACATACGCTTACCCAGATCCATGCAAGAATATATTTTCCAGGTGAAAACAATGTTTATTGTGGGAAGCTAACCCATATTAGCAGAAGAAGTGATTTAATTCTCTTGTGCCTTCTGTTTGGCAGATTCTTTTCCTATTTCCAAGGTGTAGAAATTACTGATAATGCCCTGGTCAACGTGTACCCTGTGGGTGAAGATTTTTATGCCTGTACTGAGACAAACTTCATAACAAAAATCAACCCAGATAATCTGGAGACAATTCAAAAGGTAACATTTTGATAAATAAAAGGCAGAGATGAACAGGTAACGGAAATAAACATTGGGTGTGCACAGGAGACCTGTGTGATCTAGAATATCTAGACAGGGCACAGTGAAGTGAGACAGTTTGAATGGAGAGGAGTATCCCTGCAGATCAGCTCTGTGGCAGAGCTCCTATATACAGTGTTGTAACGGAGCCAGGGCATGCAGGGATGACGTGCCAGGACTTTGGGCTGAGCAGCGACAATTACGTCATGCAGCACCCCACTCCGAATTCCCTGATCCCTCTGAGTTTAGCTGCAATCCCCACAACAGCTATGGGGAAATGGATTTTTCCAGCTGCAATATAATGTTGTGAGCTATCACAATGCAAAGTATTTGGGGATGGCCTTGGTACTGCATGGACATTTATTTTATTTTATTTTATTGCACGTCTATCCCACCACTTTTCCTTCAAAACAATCCTGTACATAACCCTCCTCTATATTTTATCCTCACAACAACCACCCTGTGATGTAGGTTGGGCTGAGAGTCTGTGACTGGCCCAAAGTTACCCAGTGAATTTCATGGCCAAGTGGGGAACAGAACCTGGATCTCCTGACTCCCAGTCCAACACTCTAACCACTACACCACACAGGCTCTCAATTAAGACCTGTTACCTTTGTAAAAGACCCATAGCTCTTGTAAAAGACCCACACAGCTGCCTCCATTTCTGGATTCTCCTCGAGGACATGGCTATGGGAGCAGTTACTTCAGAATGTATCACTGCCTATATTACAGATATTTCTCCAGATCAAACTGTCATTCAGATGTTGCGCAACTGCAATAAACATTTTACAACGGACATGACATCAAAATGCACGGTGTCAGTATGCAAACAGTGATACTTTGGGGCTTATGGTAGAGCCAACTGTCATTCAAATGGCATTTGTGACTAGTAGCACTTGTGGGGGCATTCATAATGACATTTATAACACAGTAAATTGACCATGTCCTTTTTATTGACACTGTTATTGATTTAGAGCTGCAGAGAGTCTAGCAACTTTAGTGTTTGCTATAAATATAACACACTTAGTACCAATAAGCACACTTTCTCATTGGTGGTACCAGAATGCTGTCGCTGAGAGATGAGAAACAGAGATACTTTAGCACCCATTCACACATATTTTTCATACATATTTTTGTGCATGGAAAACTACATAATAATGTGTTAGGTCCTGTGTTTTTATTTTGCCGTGAGGACATGTGTTGGAAAGCCAACGGGCAGCATACTTGTGTCACACTTGTGTCAAAATGAAACATAAAATCACCATTGGAGCCTAGTGGCTCCAGGGGCAGTGAATTCACTCCAGGTTTCAGTCAGAACCAGCCAGAACTCTGAAGGAGCTATTGAAGGTGTGTGGATAGCTCCTTTAGAATTCTGACTGAAACCTGGAGTGGATTCACTGCCTCATTGACACTGGAATCACCAGACTCCTCTGAGAATCATAGAGTTGGAAGGGACTTTGGAGAACATCTAGTCCAACCCCCTGCTCAGGAGTCTGCAAAGGAGGATGCAACTGCAGCATCTCTGACAATGGCCATCCAGCCTCTGCTGCTACTCATCTTCTGCACACCTTCATTATAATATGTTCCAACATCCCCATTCTGTCACTAGTAACAGGGTTTTAATTACCATGTTAAGAGAGTTGGACTTCATAAAAACACCTTTTTTAAAAAAATCGTATTTGTTTTGAAGCTGTAGTTCTTTGAGAGAAAAACAAAAATTGTTTGTGCCTAGTGTCAGCATTTCAAAAGCTTTTCTGCTAGGCAAAAGCAGTGCCATTTCCCCATTGCCCCTTCTGTATAAGCCACAATAGGCAACGTAGATGCTTTCCCATATGTGTGTGTGTGTTTAATGCCTTTCTAGCAAATATTGCAACTCTAAGGTACGGGCTGGATGCACTCATGTCTGGAAGAATTGTTGCCCTGTGACCAGTTATCCAGGATGTTAATCTGGCTTATCATCACGAGTCCTGCTGACCTGTATTGAAAATAGCTCTATTGAACTCAGTGGAGAGATCATTGCTCCCTGTATAAATGTATCTAAAATGATTCGGAATCAAGCTTTGGATGCTCTTCTTCAGTTCCAGCTCTGGCAAATGACTTACGTCAGTTTCTTGTTTTGAATTTCTAAGTGCAACAAGTGGGATCTGTAACAAAACCCTCAGAGCTCATGCTGTGTCTTTTCCACATGATTCCATTCTGTCGTTGTTCCCCGCAATGGCCCCCTTGCTCAATGAGTCTCCCTTTTCATTGCCAGTGTCACCAGCTGCTACTGTTCCTGGTCCTCTTTCTCATCGTTGCTACCACTTCCTTGCTTGACAGGCAGGGAGCCAGTGAGCAAGAGTTTTTCTACATGAGGCATTTATTGCAGATTCATGATTCCTTACTCATGGTTGTTTACAGGTTCTTTAGACAATGTTGTAGTCTCCCAGTTTTGCTTCTGTTTTTAAGAGCACTTTCCCGGCTTTTTTTTTTTTTTTTTTTTAGAGCTGATATTTTTTTCTGAAAGTGAAAGAACTTCTTGTTTATTGCCACTATTCCACTACACTACAGTACCACCTAGAGGTTATGTACAGAAAAGCACTTTGTGTAGAGCTCAGGTCTCAGTTTTGCGATGAAACCAAAAGCAGATACAGCAATTAATAGCCTCAGGTAGAAAACCTCCAAGAAGCTCCTTTTCACTAGCACTGTTGTCAAAGCCACAGCAAGAGGCAGGTGAACAAGCAAGTTGCAACAAGAGCAACTCCAAGAGGCTCTTGTGAGTGGACCCCTGCTGGGATATGGGCCCTCAGCAGGCACCCACCATGACTACCCTTTGACACCAACCCTGCTCGCCCACTCAACCCAGTCAGCCATCATTCTGCATCCAATGGCCATATTTAGTCCTCATTGGGCTGTTTTAGGGGTTTTCATCCTACTACCATCAATAATTAGGTCTATTTTTCTCACTTTTTGTACTTCTTTAAACCTCAGCCCCGCCCTCTTCCTCCACCCCCCAACCTGCTGGCATCTCTTTTTGGTGCATGGGTGTTGCCATTTTGGCTACTTAAGGATAGGCACTCGGAGAATGAGTATGAGATATATGGGGAAATCACAAAATAAGCCCTTCAAACGCTTGCTCTGTGTCCAATATGCAATTGCCCCTGACAAACGTATGGATTTCCCCCAAACATGTCACCTCTCTGTTGTGTTCTCCAGGTGGATGTCAGCAAATATGTTTCGGTCAATGGGGTCACAGCACACCCCCACATTGAAAATGACGGGACAGTTTACAATATTGGCAACTGCTTTGGAAAGAATTTTTCCCTGGCCTACAATATTGTACGGATACCTCCCCTGAAAGCAGGTCTGTTTGCAACCAAGCAGCATTGTCTAGACACTTTAGACAAATATGGTGACTCCTCCATATAGTGGTTAAATCTACCAACTTGGCATTGTGCTCTACTTTTTACTCTTCTTAGGATTTCTATAGTTATTCCATCTCTTACCTACTACTTATATCATCAGAAAATATTTATTGTTGTTGTAGCAAAACAGATAAAAAAAGGGGATGTTCTCTGATCTATAAGAGCCCCAATGTTCAGAGAAGCAATGCATATGTTTGAAAACAGAATGTTTGTTTCTTCATTTCCAGTACCAGTTTTTTTGGTCTGGCATGCAATTCTCATTCATTGGCTTGTGCAAGAGAAAACCAATCGCTGAATTAGGTACTGTCTTCCTTTTTTTTCAGATAAGAAAGATCCAATGACCAAATGTGAAGTGGTAGTTCAGTTTCCTTGCAGTGACAGATTCAAGCCTTCATATGTGCACAGGTAAATTTCAACCTCTTATACAAATATGAATATATGACCTTAAGCTATGTTTTAATAAAAGATAATCATTCATACAATAATTTGAAACAGCAATTTCTAGCTGAAAATTCCTTGCTCCATGTGTAAAAGTTACAGCTTTTTGAACTCAGTTGATGTTGAGCTTTTCTACATGAGGCATTTATTGTACACTCATCATTTCTAAAGATGAAACGATTTTTGCTTCTGTTTTTGAAGAGTATTTTCCTGGGGTATTTTAGAGTGGAGAAAATGGAGTATTATTTCTAAAAGTTAAAGAAAACATTTTCTACTTGTGTAATTGCACTGTTCTGCTACAGCACAGTCCCACCTAGAGGTTATGTAGCAGAAGAGCAGGAAAGGAAAAGCTCTTCATGTAGAGTTTGGATCTCAGTTCTGCAACGAAAATGAAAGTAGATATGGCAGAGTAACCTCGTGTAGAAAAGCTCATTAACAGATAACCATTATTTATAGCAACTACAATGGAAAGTAATAGTTAAAGTACAACCTACATATATCTACTCAGAAGTAAGCCCCATGGAGTTCAGTGGGGCCTACTTCCAGGTAAATGTGCATAGGATTGCAGCCTTGGGGTTCCAAACACCTGTAACTGAATGTTGCATACCAGCCTTCCTCCAGATGTTTTGGACTACAACTTCCAGGATTCCTGTCCATTGGCCATGTTGATTGGGGCTGATATTGCTTTATTTAAACATTTCTATACAGCTGTTCACAAATCATCACAAGGCACTGTGCAAAGAACCTATAAACAAGCAAATAATCTAAAACATACAAAATTAAAACAATAAAACAATACATCAAAATAATAAAATACAACTGTGAGCTGGGGCAAGTTCAAATCAAACAGCAGTTACTAGAATTAAACACCAGCAAAAGCCTGGGTAGATAGGAGTTGAAGTCCACCATATCTGCAGGGCACCAGGTTGGGGAAGCCTTGTTGTATACCATCACTTTCATATATGTGAAATGCTGTTTCACCTGACATGCAACCCTCGACTATATTTTTGAACAGTTTTGGGCTGACTCCAAATTACATCGTGTTTGTGGAAACTCCTGTGAAAATTAACTTGCTCAAGTTTCTTTCTTCATGGAGCCTTTGGGGAGCCAACTACATGGACTGCTTTGAGTCAAATGAAAGCATGGGGGTAAGTGGTCCTGCCCTGTGATTTATTTGTTTATTCGTTCAGTTGCTTCCGACTCTTTGTGACTTCATGGACCAGCCCACGCCAGAGCTTTCTGTCGGCCGTCGCCACCCCTAGCTCCCCCAAGGTCAAGTCTGTCACCTCCAGAATATCATCCATCCATCTTGCCCTTGGTCGGCCCCTCTTCCTTTTGCCTTCCACTTTCCCTAGCATCAGCATCGTCTCCAGGGTGTCCTGTCTTCTCATTATGTGACCAACGTACTTCAGTTTTGCCTTTAATATCATTCCCTCAAGTAAGCAGTCTGGCTTTATTTCCTATAGGCCCCCAAAATATATATATTAGGATGGCATGCAACAGTAGATAGAATGTTATTGTTTCACACCATTCAACAGTGTTATTTGGGTGGGCGGGTTTTGTTTTGTTTAGGTCTGGATGCATGTAGCAGACAAGAAAAAAGGGAAATACCTCAACATCAAATACAGGACTTCACCCTTTAACCTCTTTCATCATATCAACACCTACGAAGACAATGGATTTCTAGTTGTGGATCTATGCACATGGAAGGGGTGGGTACTGTTGTGAAGGCTACATTCAGGTGATCCTCCAAGCCAATTTTTCCCAATCTGGTGCCCTCCAGATATTTTGAAGTACAACTTCCAGCATTTTGGACCATTGGCCATTCTGGTGGGGACTGATGTGTCTCAAAGTCCAAAACATCTAGAGCGTTCAGGTTCGGAGAGGCGGCTCCAAACCATAGTTTGGAGAATTAGGAATGATCCCAGTGCTTAAATGCTCCGTCGTCTTTTTCCCCTCACATGGATGCAGCTTTAAAAATTACTTTTTGGTTTGATTAAACCATCACTTGCTATTCTGTTTAAATGCAACAAACTATCATTTGAGCAGACCAAGAAGTAATTCACTTAGATGCACACATGAGAGGAAGAGAGAGAAGCAGCACGTGGTTGGGTGGATTGTCTGAATGCAGTCCAAGTATTGAATTCAAATCACTGTGTTAAAAGCTCTGAATGAGCATCTAGCATTTATCAAACAGATGAGCACCAAAGGCTGTCAGCTTTTTCTTTTATTTAAAGAGTGAGAAACAGAGTAGATTGTATGCTCACATGTATACTAATCCTGCACTGACAAAGAGATTGGCTGAAAGAATGTAGGATTTTAATTCTAAGCCCACAGATATAGAAAAGTCTGATTTCTCTGGCTCTCGTTTCTAGCGATTTAGAATTGCAGATTAAAGGCTCTGATCCAATTCTGCTATAGATTTTTATGCCTAACCTGCTACCAACTTTAGAAGACAGGTAATGTGCATGATTATGATGATTTGTAGCAATGTCTGCATAATAATTCCTCATTCATGTTTTGGTGGACCAGAACTTTCAAGGAAATTTGGTCCATCTCTATATTGTTTCTAGGGTGCCATAATGACAGCCACGTTAGATCCCACTGACTGCTTCTTTTACTATTTAAATGCTGATGCATTTGCCTTTTTACAGGTATGAGTTTGTTTACAATTACTTATATTTAGCTAATTTACGGGAGAACTGGGAAGAAGTGAAGAGAAATGCACAAAAAGCTCCTCAGCCTGAAGTTCGGCGATATGTTCTTCCCCTAAATATTGAGAAGGTAACTGCAAGAGTTTAAAGTAGCTCCATTTCTCTGAGATATCAAGGCCTGAACCATTTCTTCACAATCTTATTTAGACGTTCTCACTTTTGATTGCACCTGGTTTGCCCTGATCCCAAGTATTCTACAATATATTCCAGAATAGTCCTAAACAAGAACCCAGTTATTATACTTTGATTAGAAATATGAATCTGTTGCAACAAAGGAACAAAAAACTTCAACCTAAACCTTAGGGCTGTCTCTACACTCTATTAACACCTACAGTGGCTGTGCAGTGGCGCTCCATTATTTATACAATGCAGCCACATTGAGCTTGTCTCCCAAAACTGCAGGTTTTCAAAGTGCCGATTTACCATGACTTTTATCTTTGCTCTCAAGTGTTTTAGAGCATATAGACACCCGACTCATTTTTGATTTGGGTTATCTATTAGGCATAAGCACGGGAGTGCAGGTAAAGGGGCCGGCTTGACCAAGGGAACGGCTGCCGGCGCAGTGGTTTTTCCTGACCGGATAGCCCACATTCCCTCCTGCCCTGTCCAGCATTCTTGATTTCACCCCGCAGCAGCAATGCTGTGGGCTTTTGAGCTACTTCCAACGCAGCATCGTATAGACACACCCTTGGCACTTACATCCCATATTGTTCATGCAGGGTTTGTTTTCCCAAAAGCAATGTTTCACTGATGAATTTTGGCAAGGATTCCAAGGGTGGATTCACACTACTATTGTAGAAAACCTCTTTACAGTCACTTCTCAATGGAAATTCACTAGTAGCTCCAAGACCACTGTATATTTTTATAACTTCCATAGAGGTAGCCATGTTAGGCAGCAGTTGCATAGAGGGTCATGACACCTTAAAAGTAGTAGATTTAGTAAAGCATAAGCTCCCAAGGATTTTAGTTCAGGTCACAAAAACTTATGCTATTAAAAAAAAAAAAGTTAGCCTTTAAGAGCTCCCAAGCCATTTCACTAGATTTTATAGGTTGTAGTTTGAGGTGTGTTCAGAAACATGCAGCTAAAAGCATTAAAGCAAGGGTGGACACCCTTTTTCTGCCAACAGCCACATTTCCTCAAGGTAATATAGGAGGATGCTGGCAGTGGCCAGAGCACCCCCCTTCTTCCTCTCTCTAACACACACACACACGAGACATTCATTGCTTCTCATACATGAACCTTATTCCTCCATTTTTTCTCACACGTCCTCCACGCCCCCATCCATCCAAACTCACACACACAGGAATGTACCCTATTCATCCATCATGATAAATGGTGTTATTTATGGCCCAAGGTTTTGACTTCAACACACTGTCATTAAATATTAGATAAGATGTAGAAAAGCTTTATTTTGGTTGAATATTAAACTTTGCTACTTGCAGGATTATGAGATAGGTCAGCTGTAACACTTCAGTTCAAAAAAGCCAGATATAAGTTACAAGTGATTTTTTTTTAAAAAAAAAAAACACAGCTTTCAGGCTGTATTTTATGGTTTTGTCATGCCCGTCTTTCAGTGTCACTGAACAGAAAGGTTGGTTATACCTTATTGTAATAAATACATCATGAAGTGCCTGTCACAATGGCATGGAAAGGTAGCTATTATATAGCAAAGATCTCTGGTGTCCATGTAATGCATGCAGTGAACACAGAAATACATTGCTCTCCTGAGCTGTTGGCGAAAGCCAGGCTGATCAGGATACGAGGTAGTGAGTAGTTTGCATTTACTGCTACATTGTCATCAAGTGCACTTTACATTTCCTCATAGGACTGAGTGCCAGTTATTTGATTATGCAAGAGAAAGCAAAAGGGTTGATCTTGGAGACAGAATTAAAATAATGTATTTGATGACCCAAGCATTAAGAATCAGGCTTGCTCCTATCTATATAAATTGAACCTGGATTTTGATTATAATCAAACTTTTGGGAGAGTGGGTAGAATTAAAAAATGCCTCACCTCTATGACTCTTGTAAAGAATCTCTCTTATTATTATTTTTATTGCCCTTTTTTGTTCTAGGCTGACACGGGCAAAAATTTAATCACATTGCCCAACACAACAGCAACTGCTGTTCTGCACAGTGATGAAACTATCTGGCTGGAGCCGGAAGTTATTTTTTCAGGGCCCCGTCAAGGTAAGATCTTTCTTTTCTTTTGTCAAAATTTTATAATTAAAAATACATTTTTTAAAAATAAGATCAATCTCATCCAGAAGCAACCTAGTTAGAAAATGCAGAATGAATTACTAATCCATGTAAATGGGTCTGTTCTGTTTTATAGCTTTTGAGTTTCCACAAATAAATTATACAAAGTATTCTGGGAAACCCTACACATATGCATATGGCCTTGGATTGAATCACTTTGTTCCAGATAGGGTAAGTATTACATGCTGTTTCTGAGCATTGGGCCAAATCTAGTCAACACAAAGTTCTTATTCTCTTCACACGCTAGGTAGGATGATACATATTCAGAGTGTCAGACTTCTTCTAAAGCTCAGCTCTCACTTTTGATATGGTAAAGTCACATCAAAGTGACTTTCTCCCTACTGGTTTATCATATATTTGTAATATCTCATATGTGACAATGGGTCAAGGTTAGTTTGGGGCTATTTCACGGTATCAGCAATCGTAGCACATTTGTCTCTAAATAGCCTTAAATCAGGGTGTACAACCTCTTGGTCTCAAGGGCTGCATGTGATGCTGGCTCCGGGCCCTCACACATCTACTCACATCCTAGCCATCTTGATACAGATTATTTTCTTTGCTTCTAGGAACAGCGGGGAAAGAGCAATCTGTATGAAGAACACTGGGGGGAGGGGGAAGTGAAGTCCTCTTCCCCTGAAATCCTGATACAGCATGCGCTTTCCTCTCTGGTAGCAGCAGTAGGATAACAATTACCTGTATCCAGATTGCTGGGAGATTGGGTGGCGAGAGGCTAGCCCCAAGGATGGCCACAGTTAATGCCTTGGGAAGCCACACGTGTTGTATCCCTACTATATATTCTAAACAGAAACCAACGAGTCTGTATTCTCCCCTTAATCTCTTTTCAGCTTTGCAAAATGAATGTTAAAACTAGGGAGACTTGGGTATGGCAAGAACCAGATGCATACCCTTCTGAACCAATCTTTGTTTCTCACCCAGATGCCCTGGAAGAGGATGATGGTAATATTATCATATCTTTATCAAGTCTATAAAAAAAAAATAGAAATCTATCCAGGCTCTCTTTAATTGTCAGCCATGTTCTAAAGATATACATGTCTGCCAAGGAAAAAAAACACCTGTTTTGTACCCACCACATTCTCCAATGGAATTAGGAGGAAGATATTATGGTTTTGATTGATTTACATTTCCAACTTTCTTAGATGAAATAGTGGAGATATTTTCTAAGTACTTGGTGCTCCTTCATTTAGGTAACTCATATTTATTTTTGGTTCAGGTGTTGTCCTGAGCATTGTCATTAACCCTGGCAGTGGACCAAAACCTGCCTACCTTTTGATCTTGAGTGCAAAGGACATGAGTGAAGTTGCCAGAGCAGAAGTGGACATAAATATCCCCGTTACTTTTCATGGCCTTTTCAAAAGAGCATGATTGTTGCCTTCCCTATACCTGTTATTCAAGTTTGCCTTTTACTGTTTTACTCTGTACAGCACCATGTACATTGATGGTGCTATATAAATAAATAAATAATAATAATAATAATAAAGTATAATGGATCTAGCTACAAACTGAACTAAAAAGCTAACTGCCAGTGATCTATCAAATTAGTTTACATTTAAGTGTACAATGACAGAATTTAAGCATGCTTTTGTGAACCTCATGTACTGTAGATAAAATAAATGGATATGATAATTGTCCATATGTAGTATTGCTAATTCAATAGAGGGCGTTTTAAGTGAAAAAGAGCATCAGCAATACACTGTCAAGCAGTCTTCATATGATCATTCTGTGACTTGGGGACTCATGAATGAGACAGGACTCAGTCTCAATAGCTTTTAAAGCCAACGGATGGGTGCAGGGAGACTCTTTAATTTTAAACACATTATGCTCCACTATGAATTTTAAAAAAACAAATAGTGATTCAGCAAACAAACTGGAAATTACAGCTTTGCTAGTATGATGAATTATTGTCTTATACTTTTAAGACAATGGATAATTAATAAACTTCTCTATACTTTTTTTTAACCTTTCCCCTCATTTCAGAGGAAAATGGCTTCTTAAATTGTATCTTATAGGCAATAAGAGATAATTCAGCAATTTTTATTGAACAAACGGTAATTTTTCTCCTTTTAGACAAAGGTAAAATTACATGAAAATTATTAAAGTTCATGTGGGTGCACATATCTTAGAGAACACATCTCCTTCTACTGACCTTATTCTCAGCTTTGACCAACTAATCTAGCTGTTTTCCTATGCGAACTCTGTGAGAGGTGAGAACTGTTGTGGTTAGAAGCAGGGCCTTCATATCAATTGGCCAAACATTGTGGAGTCATCTCCCCAGTTTGTGCAGCTGCACCTCTTTCTGGGCCTTTCAGAAGGTGTGTCAAAGTGCCTGTTCCCTGTCTAGCTTGCAGATGGTCTGGTTAGTCCACTTGGGAGGGTGTGGTTTGTTGCTGTTCTTCTATGTTTCTGTATTTAAAAAAAATGTTTTGAACTGTGGGGGCTGTCTAGAATCTTGGAAAAGTAATAAAATCTGTGAATAATAATTCATATTCAGCACAAAATACCTACATTTAAAGTATCCTACCAATGGAGTAAAGACAAGAATAGAAACATGGTTGAGTTGAAGAGATATATACAACATCTCTTGAAGTTCAGCTACGCTTTCATATTTTGATCTCATAATGGTATTCCTATTACAATATTAAAATATGAATGATCATAATTTGTCATCAGCATAATGTTCAAATCCAGTTCTTTATAGGCTTATATTCGTATGACAGGAAGAGAATACTGCTGCAGAGACATGGTCTGATATTTCTGCTGTTTCATAATTCTTAAACATTGTGCAATAACCTGTCAAAAGAGAAAGACAACATCAATAATAGCACTTTGAACACAGTGCTTCACATACATTATTTCAAAACAAACCTGCAAAGTAGGTTAACATTATTATCTCTAACTGCCTGAGGCTGAGTGTGTTTATTTGTTCATTCATTCATGCCCTGACTTTTCTCTGGAAAGTTTAAGACAGCCTTCCTCAGTATCCAGATCTTTTGGACTTCAACTCTCACCAGCCCCAGCAAATATGGCCAATGGTCAGGAATCCCGGGAGCTGAAGTCCAAAACATCTGGAGAGCACCAGATCGGGGAAGGCTCCATCAGTAATGAATTCTATCCAAGGTCTGCTCAGGTATTATCAATGCCTTGGTGCCATATTTCCCTGGCAGGGCCAGCAGTACCCTTGATCTTTATAAATCTAAAACACAGTAAGCAGAGTTGAGGATAAGGCATGAAGGGGAAGGCCTGTGAGAAAGGAATCTCTAAGTTCATGTCACATTATTCTCGGAATATTCAAAACAAAGTTTATTTGTTCATAGGCAAGAAGACATGGTTTACAGATGGAAAACAAGCATCAGCGTACAGAACATATAGTCAAGAACAAAATAAACAAACTTACTACTATCTTTAGCTACATCAGCTCTAATCTTGGGGTCACTTCAAGCAGACATAGGGCAAAAAGTAGATCTTGGACTTCAACTCCCACCATTCCTGACTCCCCAAATTTGACAGAAGCTTCTGGGAGTTGAAGTACAAAATATCTAGAGATCTACTTTCAGCCCACCACTGATTTAGAGGCTAGTACAACTACATGTGTGGGGGACAAGGACAGGGTTCGATCAAATCTACCACCTTCTCTCTCTCTCTCTTTCTCTCTCTCTCTCAGGCTAACTGCCTACTCCCAACTAGATCCTCCACTGTTTCATGTTCTACTGCAGTAGTAACACCTGCCCCTAAAGCTCCTTCTCTCCTGCTCCCCCGCCCCTTTGTGCTTGTCACTTCCCTCCACTGGTCTCTGTCAGATGCACGTGAAGGTTAGACATTGAGCGGGATCGCTAAACATGCCAATGTCAAGACAGAGAGGGGACTGCCTGGGTAAACATATGCAAATTTCAAGGCAGACTGCTAAAAATATGCAAATTTCATGGCACAGCAGTAAAATGGAAGGGGAAGTTGTGAAAATTCAAGGCAGAACAGTAAAAATGAGGGTGAAATTACACAAAATTCCTAGCAGCAGACATTCACTGCGGTGCACTTGTGCAGAACCAAAAATTTTAAAACCTGAAATGTTCGGGATACTCTCCAGCGTCCTTTCTTCACAATTTCTAAAAAAATATATTAAAATCCATCCTGAAATGGAGGGCGCTGTGAAGGGATATGGGGTGGTAACGCTAGCAAAATCATGAGGAGTGGCAGGGATTTTGATCCTCTTGCCAGGTGACTCTCTAGCCATGCCCAACCCAAGATCAAAATCACCCTGCCAGGTTTGGACATCACAACAAGCCCCCCTGTGAACAAACCACCCTAATCAAACCCACTACAAGCCATGGGTTCTCAGGGTGGCATGTTTGCAAAGAACAACCCACATCAGAAAAAATGCACGGAGTTTGAACAACACGCTAAAGCCACTCTGCAACCACCCGTGCTCACAACCAACATGGCCTAGCGTGATATGCAAACTAGGTCAATGAGTAAGAAGTTACCATCCTTTGACTGAGTGAGGATGAAAGAATAATCTAAATCCACTTTGTCTTCGAGATATGAGTAAATAACTGCAATCCCAAGCAGGGATACACTGAACTGAGGGATTTACTTCTGAGTAAACACACTTATGATAGTGTGTTGCATACCAATTCTTTTCCATTGTACAAGATGTTAGGAGAAGGAATAACAAGTGTTGGATGATTCCATTTAAGCTAATTGGACAGATAAATGAACTGCAATGATAGAAGTAATACTATTTAACAAGAAAAATAAACAGTACAATAAGTGATCATAAACAAATATTTTTGGATAGGTGGGCATGGGAAGGCGTAGGTCCTGAGCACGTTTTATAAGTTTACAGTTAGAGAAGGAAACCTACCTTTCTTGAATGTTGAGGTAGGATTACACCATCATCCCAGATCCTGGCAGACGAGTAAAATGCACTACTTTCTTCCTCTAGTCTGGAAATACAGGAATTTCAGAAAGGTAAAGGTAATATTTCTATTTTCTGATGCATTTAGGGAGTTCCTACATAGACTGTGAATGGAATGGAATAATAACACAATACACACATTTTTTCAGGAAAAATATTTATTTTTAAAATATTTATTTTATTTTTATTTAATAAAATCTGAGTTTAAGCTGAAGACACATATTCTGTTTCAAAAAAGAAAAATCACCAGTATAAAGACAAAGCAAAGCAACTTCAGAAATTTGCGTTATAAATTTAGAAGTAGTATCCTGAAATTTAAATAAAAATGTCAGTACCACTAATTCAATCCTGATTTTGAAGCTTTTAAAAATGCACTTACTTTTCCTTTAATAGTGTTAAGTCTACTTTTGCTCCTGGGCAATCATCATCCCAGATCAATGAAAATGTGGGGAAATGTCTTCCATCCACAAGGGCAATTCTTGCATTAGGCCAGAGGAACAGGAAGTTTGGATCAAAGGACCTCCCACACTAGAGGAAGACAACACAAGGCCAAAAGAATCCATAAATTAAAACGCACCTTTAAACCAATTGAACAAACTGCCCACTGATGGGGAGATATTAACAACACTTGAAATACTGTGGAACACGATCATCTAATTTTAAAACACCAATTCCAGGTTTCCGTTCAGACTGATCCTTTGGAGTTGTGGTAGTGAGAAAAGCACAAGCAACAGCCTGAGCCTTTACAATGATGATAGCATCATATTCTGACAAGTATGGCAACTCCCTTGCAAAACAAAAGCCACACTGGAACTTACTATTCAGCTGCACTTTTATGCAGTTCTTCTTCGAGCCATTGCTGGTGACCAAACTAAGTGTTCTTCCATCATCTTATTCTCCACACTAGTGCCCAAATGTACTAGCACTAGGAACAGGAAGTTTCTGTCCTAATAGCAGGATCAATGAATGCTTCTCACAGATACTACTTTTCCAAAGACTGAGCACTAACACAGCACTGGTCTTAAAGATCAGACAATTTAGTAATCTATATAAGGATGCTATTGATTGCATCCTTTGTGATTATAAGCCCCCAAAGTCGGAAGCCCCCAATCATTCAATGCAGGACGCACCCTGCAGATTTCACTACATGGGCTTCAGAGGGGGAGGCAAGGAAGCTGGAAAAGGCTCAGGATATCCTGGCCTTCCTAGTCTTCTCCCCTCCCTTCCAACCAGAGCCCCTGTTTCCTCTTCCAAGACCACTTTTCCAAGTGAAGGGGGAGGGGAGGCAGACCTCCAACTCCCCCTTCCGAGGTAGGAGCACTGCCTCCGACATCAGAAGGGCGAATCTGAACAATCCTATGATCCCTGTGATGGTCGCCCAGGGACCATACGATGGCTCTCTAAGTTGCTCTATATATACAATCCAACTAAAAATCACATTTCCACGAGGAATTCAATGTCTAAATATGTATAGGATTGCACCCTTAATGACTGCATAACAATAAATTCTGGTGCTTCCAAGATGACACATAAAAGTGATTGTTATAACTCAGTTTTCAAAGGCAAATTAATGAGTGATATAGATGCAAAGTCTATGCTATAAGATTCATCTTATGAGGTAACAATATTTGCACAAATATCAGAACAACAGGACCTGTCTAAGTCTAGATTCTGTGCCTGGTCTACACAGCAGTGCAATTCATACTTAAGTCAAATACCAGCAGTGATTCTGTACCTTTTTTCACTGCCTGCAGACTGCTCATTAGTTAAATAGTAGAGCTTTGTACGAGCTTTGTGGAGTAAGAAGAGACAAGTCATTCATCAAGAGCGAAGTCCTGATGAGCGAACATATTGGTCATCCTATAGAACAAGCTTACCATAGCATAACTCTCATTTCCATAGCAGCCACCAATCACAAGGGTTATCTTGGGGACAGGAGCACAAGCAACAGCAGCCATCATGGAGGCTTGTGCCTTTAATCTATTAGTATGATCCTCTGCCTAAATTAAAATGAAAAGGTGTAGTCAGTTACTATTTTATTTTTAGAGATTCTATTACTTCCTAGTCTGAATATATAAAGGATCTGAAAATCCTATATACAAAGATGGAAGCAATTAATTCATTTTCTCGCCAATGCAAGAAGGAAGGTAAGAATTAATGTTGGATTTAATGCTAGAAACTCACTGCTAGAGTCTATTCTTCTTCAAAACCTTCTATTCTTCTCCAGAACAGAGAACAAAGCTTGCTGTATATGCACATACAGAAGGGTGGAGCTTTACAAAGAAGAGGTTTCGAGAATGGCCAGCCCACCAGCCCTCCTCATGAACCAAACAAAAACATACTACTGGGAAATACCGAGTTCTGTAGGTAAAATAGGTAAAATTATGGATCACTGTAAGTGACATAAACTTCTCTGAACTTCACATAAAGATCATTTTGCATTATAAAGAAAAGTTTTGTCTAAAGCCTACAGCATGTCCAGATGGTAAATTATTGAGATCCCAGCTTACCACTAGAGCCACTGGGAAAAAATAATTTCTTTTTTCTTCTAGATTAGCTTCTTCTTCCTAACTTTTTTGGTTCTGAAGGCTGTATCTGATGTCTGCTAGGATGGCTTGAGTTGCACATACATGCACACATATACATACTTGCATGTACACACACACACCCTTCTTACACTCCCCCGCAGCAACAGATCTTGGTCTTGCAGCAACAGCATCAAGCTACTGAAGAGCGCTCCTTGACCCAGTCGACCTAACACGATCAACAAAAAGAGGAAAAATCGCTCTAGGAAAAGGCTCTCTGGTCCCTGCCATTCAGCAGGATCCCCATTCCTAAAGCATCCCGGAAAGTAAGCAGGAGTCTTCAACCACTGTTTCCTAAGATACCCTAGGAATGAGGAACCACTTAGCTGCTTTCCCCCACTCCCTCTTGGGCTGCAATGTTCCTAGCAACTCTAACCTTCCAAGATGGCTAAAAAAATCTAATGAAGGAATTATTTCCTCATATAAGATTAATCACAACAACTAGCTTACCACCTCCCTCACCTTGGGCTGCCCCAGTGAGCCCGTCCGCCCCCACAGCTCCTGTCAAGCATAATCTTTTAGCAGCCACCTCCCTCAGATACTTTGCTTCCAACCAATACTCATTCACTCACTTTCTCTCCCCCGCAACCCCATACATACTTCCAAAGTGAAAACATCGAGGTTTACAAACTTTCATTCAGGGGCTCCTTCCTAAAAGGTATGCAAAGGAACCCGTGAATGTTGCAGGGGATTTGTGGGTGTATGGTGGGAAAGTCAGTAGTGGTGAGCAAACTATCTTTCAGAGAAGTTTGTCTGCCACTACTAATCTTATTGGAGGAAACTTACTAATCTCCAGAGAAGTGAAAGGTTCCCAAAAACACACTTTTAAAAGACTGTTTGCCCTAGATCACCTTCAAGTTAATTCCTTGCACAGTGTGCCCTGACTCCTAATCATCATTATTGGGACAGTGGAGGCCCAGAATGGATTAAGACCTGGCCAGGACCATATCTTTAGAACAGAAAATCTGCCCCTCTTAATTTATGGCCATTTGAATGTGCTCTGTATTAGTTGCCTTACTTGTGCAAGACTGGTTGGCTCTGCTGCACATGGAGCTGTATTCAGAACAAACAGGATTGGAATGTTTCGTTGGCTGCAAAGCTGTATGAAGTGGGAACCCTTTAAAGAAGCATCACGGGTCAGCTCACCGTTGTTAGCTACTATTCCAACTAGCTGTCTGACAAAAATATAAAACACTTTCTGTAGTTTAAGAGTACTGGAAACATTGAGATGAAAACAGTAAGTATCCTATATGTATTTTGTACAATGGCTTTATAATATCATCTTAGAAGAGTCACTTATAAATGCCTTGCACTTCTTTCATTTCAAAGCTGTCCAAGGTTCTCATAAATCTAAAGAGCCTTTCTTTACAAGTAAAGGGCACATTCACTCAATCAAGGAGCTGCCTGATTTCCTTCAGTTCTCCCCTATAGTTACAGCGCCCCCTCGTGCCACATCCCATATTAATCTGGAAATTCCAGGACCCTCAGAAATAGCTTTTGCAGAAGTGTAGCGAGCAGCAGCAGCAGGCAGGAGAGCTCTATGATAGGGAGAGAAATGCTACTTGTGCACTGTTCGCTATTCTGTTTTTTACACATATTCAATTCTGCTTAACAAAATAAAGAAAAATTGCTTCTATATCAGACACAACAGCCTGAAACATTTTACACAAAGGAGGAGAAGCCAATATATAATCAAGAACTAGTGGAATCCATCCAACAATTAATTGTACATTAATAACATATCTTATTCCACAAAAGCTTTAGTGTATTCTCTTGCAAAACAGTCTCATTGTGAAATAGTGGACCACAAACTATGTCTGGGCTTAGCAGCCAAAAAATATTCCTACTAGCCAGCAAGTAAATGTGCCAACAAACACATGCAAGGAGTCCTTTCTTTTCCACCCAGCAAGTGGAAGCCTGCCCCTCCCATAAAATTAAGGAAAATGGCTAGTAAAGCAGATGGCATTGATCCCCATAAGTCTGAGTCCCCTGTAAGTCTCTTTCTATATATTAAACATTGCCCCCACTTCTCTGGCAGGCCACAACCCGATACAGCAAGCATCTGTTTTCAAAAACAAGGTTAAAAAGGCTTGAAAGCATAAGCTTGTTGCAAATGGAGTGGGGAAAGGAAAAAAAGCTTAGGGAATTAAAATGTTGTCACCCTTACAGACGCTTTAGAATTAATTTTAGATAATTTTATGGCATTTTGTATTTGTGTTGTACCCTGCCTCGATCTAGAGGAAGAGGCAGGTAATAATAATAATAATAATAATAATAATAATAATAATAATAGATAATGATATGTAGATAGAGATTTCAAATTGTCCTTCGCTTTGTCCCATCCAGCCCATTAATTAATTAACAAAGAAAACTTTCCTTGTTCTTAAAAAATCTAGCTGCACTTAGAATGAAATGGCACAGGAGCTTTTTTACTAAGAGATATTTGAAAAGAATATATTCAGGGTTGGAAGCTGGGGTTAGTGGCTGCTGAGTAATTTATTTTTATTTATTCATTTATTTATTTGTTACATTTATATACCACCCCATAGCCGAAGCTCTCTGGCGGTTTACAACAGTTAAAACAGTGAGCATTAAAAAGTATACAAAAATTTAAAAACATAAAAACAACAGCATAAAAACAACGGTATCCATTTTAAAACAACAGTTCTGATGTCTGTTAAAAAACAAACAAACTTAAGGAGAGCAAGAGACTGATTGGATTCGCACGACATGACAATCCACCATGGGCAGCCAACCAGGGTTGGTTGCCGTGTCGTTCAAACCCAGAGCGTTTTCTGTGAGGTGGCTTCTCTTTCAGGAAGAAGCCATGCTGAGAACCCATGGCTTATTGTATGGTTGTTCTTACCCATGATGGATTGTTGTTTCGTCAGAAACTGAGATTGATTTTATTGTGAGTTGCACTGATTGGCTACAGAGCAGCTCAGCAAGCATGGCAAAAAGCCCACACTGCTCGCTTTTTGTGATCTCGCTAATTACTGCCCTTACATCAATGCCAAAATGGCACTTTGTGAGGACCATCACTCATTTCCCAGCATTTTCTTTAAAGGAGTTGTGAAAATGGGAGGGGGAAAGTTAATATCTCCTTTTCTGGAGCAGCTGGAGACTTGGGGTCACTGAAACAGAGATATTGTATGCCTCCCTACTTTTTTTTTTTTTTTGATACTCTTAGTCTCTTTGGCCTCCCCACCCCCATTTCCAGTGCTTCTGAATTGTGCATCCTTTGTTTCCCTTGATTATTTCCCCTATGGTCCTTCAGTACGTATGAAAATTAGACAATAGGCAAATTGCCTTGTCAGTTTTCTTGTATATTACCTATTTGCCTCTGGCTCCCTTTGACAGCTGAAACATACAAGGAAATTGACCTAGAAAGACTATACATATTAGACAGCCATGAGATAATATCACATCTTATTACCTGATCCACTGAGGGCTTTTTCTCATTTCCCTGCCTTGAACTTAACAATAACGATGTTGCCAACAGACACAAGAAGTTTGGGGCTGTTTCATAGAAGAAAAGATTAAAGGGAGACATGATAGTAGTCTTCAGATATCTGAAAGACTGTCATGCAGAAGATGGAGCAAAGTTGTTCTCTGTTGCTCCACAGGGCAGGACTAGAACCAATGGATGGAAATTGCAGAGAAGTAGATTTCAGCTAAATATTAGAAGAACTTCCAAGTGATTAAAAGCTATTTGACAGTTGAAACGACTGCCTTGGGAGGTGGTGGTCTCTCCTTCTCTGAAGGCATTTGCTTAAATGGATGGATGGCCATTATCAGGGGTGCTGTAATTGCTTCCTGCATTGCAGAATCTGCATTGAGCAGGAACTGGACTAATGGTCTCTTCAAACTCTTAATGTTCTCCAGGTTAAACGTATCCAGCACTTTCAACTATTCTTCATAGGACCCTCACCATCCTAGTCATCTTTCTCTTGATGTACTCAAGCTTTAAATGTCCTTAAAATGTAGCACCCAGAACTGGACACAGTACTTCACATTTCAATTGTATTCTAATGATTGGCTTCAACCTTTCTCTGGGTCATTGAAAGTGTTTCCAGAGGAAAGGGAATGGGCTGTAGTACAGATTGCATACTCTTCCTAGAGTTGACTTTTTGCACTGTGGATGGGCTCACCTCCTCAGCCTCGCTTCAGGAAGGCCCTTTCTTCTTGAGAAAACTGAGGACGAGCCAGTAGAAGTTTCTAAATGCTTCAAGAAAATGGGTTGGATTTAGCAGACAAATGTCCCTGATCCAGCGTGAAGTTACTGATAATTAATCAACATAAAAAGTGTTCCAATATAATGGGTAAAATCCAACGTTCCACTTAGAATGGAGACATGAAAATGAATAAGCTTTAAGTCAGTCATGATTAACTTAAGTCCCATTCATTCCAATGGGTCTACTCTTAAGTAGGACTTATACAGGATTATTATTTCAATTTATACCCCGCCTATCTAAAACAATTAGGCGATGTTATCAACTTTCATCAGAAAGCAATATTAAATTCACATAAAAGGAATTATGACAGTCACTCATTATTATATTTTTCACACATTATGATGTTGTGTTAGTCACAAGCTCGGCTGCCTGTAAAAATATTTAAAACAACATCTTATCATATTTCCTTAAGTCTAACAATTCTGAGAAGACAATTATTATTATTATTATTATTATTATTATTATTATTATTTATTTATATAGCACCATCAGTGTACATGGTGCTGTACAGAGTAAAGTTGTAATAATAAAGTTGAAGCCAGTGTGGTGCAGTGGCTAAAGAGTTGGGACATCAGGTTCTAGTCCCCACTCTGCTATGGAAACCCACTGGGTGACTTTGGGCCAGTCACAGACCGTGCTGAGAGTCTGTGACTGGCCCAAAGTCAGCCAGTGGCCCACCTCACAGGATTGTTGTGAGGATAAAATGGATTATGTACGCCGCCTTGGATTCCTTGGAAGAAAAATTGTGGTATATAAATTCAATAATAAAAAAATAAACATACAGATTTGTTTCTTTTCATTTCACAAGAGGAAGAAAACTTTTTGTGACTGATGTAACAAGTTCAAAGAACTATAAATGTTATTGGCCAAACTCATCTGAACTCATTCTTGTCATAAAATTTCTTAAGTTTACTAAGTTAAGAAAACAAGAATATCAATACAATAAAAGGTCATTCACCTATTGCATTATTTTCTCAGAGAAGTCTTTAACTGAAGATTAGGGAAAAAATCAAGAAATTACTGTTTATCTTTCATATTACAGCTGTTTTACTCAGAGGCGGTGCCATTTCTGGGGGGAACTGTTGCCAGATTATGAAACATTGAAAAATTATCTTTAAAGTGATACACAGCATTCCAAGTATATATGACGATGAAAAAATGGAACAGTAGAATGACATTTTCCATTGGGAACTCTGTTAATTGCATGATGAGGACCAGGGCCATGCTGCTGACCCTGCCAATGGGCATGCCACTGGTCCCACATCCTGAAAATCCATGTTAGTGCAGATGTCTGCATGGAGGAAGCAGGCGGCTGCTCATGGGTGGCCTTCCTCATTGAAGAATGTGGACATGCAGGGGGCGTGGTGTGCCTGACAACAGTGCAGCCTCACTTCCCACATAGCATGGAGCCCCTTTAAGTGATGAGTGCTTGAAGAAGACATAGGTCTCTACAGAGTTGAGGTTTGTATGAGCAAACCTCAACTCAGATGCTTAAGTATAAAACAATAATCTAACAAGCAATCATTGTCTGTATTGGTAATGTTGCACATTGTGCTATCCATTTACAGCTATAAAAGCTCAGACTACGCCAGCACGTTTTTTTGAGGGAGTGGCAAAATAAATTCTAAGTAAGAAATGAATATGAAACTTCTTTATTATTCTTATTGTGCAATATTTTCAATTTACTTACAGCAGAAAGCAAAATACTTCTGTCCATATTCTCAGTGGCATAATTTGTCTTGTCATAATGGAAAAAGCATCTCAACTATCACATTTTCATCTCAGAGGAAATCAAGGAGTTCAAGTTATAACATGCTTTATTAATCCTTGCAAAATGATTTGCTTTCTAAGGCTGTTGAGGCAAGCTTAACATTAAGAGAAAAGGTTAGGCCACTAGAGACTTTTCTTTCAAATACAAAATGGCCTTTAAATATTTATTTCAGCTTTTGAAAGTTTTGAGTGTTTCTAGAAGCTAGTGAAAGCGGCCTTATTAACAGCCCAAGAGAATAGGGTCTGTTGCTTAGCCATTCAGCTGACAGAACCTATAAGGGTTCTTCAGGCTTTTTCAGGCTGTATTACAAGCACTTACTAGTCTCTTGGTCCTAGACATAGACATTAGCTTAAGGAGCTATCTGTAGAAACTGGGTCTAAATTAGCACTAGTTCAAAACGGGTTAGAACAGGGCTGGGCAATTTGTCAACCTCCAGATGTTTTGGCCTACAACTCCCACCATCCTCCACCACTGGCTATGCTGGCTAGGGCTACTGGCAGTTGTAGGCCAAACATCAGAAGGGCAACAAGCTGACCACCTTTGGGCTAGATGGCATCAGATCCTTGCTGAATGGGCTGCGCTGGGAGTTATCCAGCTGCAGGAAGAAATACTGTGCATTGGGGGAAACTGATTACCATTCTGAGATTGTATTTAAGAACTTGTGTTTGCTGCACTGTTGGAGAACACACTGCCTCCACTGAGCTAACGTTTAAAAAGGCCCACAATTTGGCAGAACCCAACTGCATTATATTGTCAAGTTGATCTCAATAAAAGGAACTAGTTCATTTGCTTAATCAAGTAGTCTTATTTTAAACACTTAACTGATCAATAAAAAGGGTTAAAATAATTTAGTTCATTTGTTTTAATCTTCACTCTTACCCTTCTATGTAGGCAAATCCTGTTACTAAGGTTGTTCCATAATTAGCTTTGAATTCCTGGAACTTGCTGCCGTCTATCATACGACTCAGAATCTATAAAAACATTGTCAAGAAAAACGAAAAATCAGTATTAGCTAGCTTTCTAAAAAAAAAAAGTTTCTTTAGTCAGAAATTATGGCTTGATATTGAAACGTTATATTAGATCACAATATTTATATGCTCAAATCTAACAAAGTATCTCTACCTATAATGCGGAAAGTATGTTTGTGTCACATACGTCCTGGAATGTTTACCCACTTCCACATATGGTACTGCCTTAATGCTCTTTACCCAGACAAGTCTTTGTGTACATGGATTAGAAAAAATCTAAAAACATGAATTTGGGGGTTTTAAGTATTTTTAAAGAATTTAATAAAACCTAGGTTTACGCTTACAACTCTCAGCATGCCTTGGGTGGAAGGCCAGACTTATTGGCCTTTGGTGGCCACTGTGATTCCTAAAGTCAGTCAACCCAATTCCATATAAAAGGAAACAACCCACATAAATGGGCTGCATCCATTTGTGGGAGCCTCCTCCCACCTGCCGTGTGTGGTTTTAAAATCATAACTAGATACAACAGCGTGTCTTTGAGAGGCTGAACTCTGGACATGTTCAAAGGCACCCCATCCAGATATCGCTGTTTTCTCAGAAACTGAGGGAAGCACGCAGACAGCCTTCACCCTTAAGAGGGAGGGAGAGGGAAAAGGAAAGCACTCTGCGCATGCCGAGAAACAAGCTTGATGAAGGGGGCAAGTGCCCAGCCCAGTCCTTCAGTACAGGCTCCTGATGAGAGCACTTTGTGGGTGAGAAGTGCAGGCTAAGGCAGTCCCAGCAGGACTTGGCCAGAGTTGTGCACGTCCACTAAGAGCTGCTTACCTCCTCGGCGATACGACGCCTGGACGCTCTGTCAAAGAGCAGCATCAGCAACAAGAGGAGGAAAGCACCTCTCAGAGAAAATAGGCACCTGAGGGCTGCCAAAGGCATGCTGGGAAGTGTAGTACTGGTTGAGTTATAACCGGAGGGGGGGGAGCAGCATAAAAAATCTTATCAAGTCAAAAGATCTTGGAAAATATGTATTTTTTTTAAAAAAAATCACTTGGCACTTAAAAGCCATTAATACAGTCACTAGGCAAGTCTGCCTGGGAAAAAAATCTTTAAGCAAAGTGCTACAAGAAGGCCCACTCTCCTACCACACCTCAGATGAGTTCAAAGATTAACATGTTATTCAAGGTGCTAAGCTTGCACCTACAACTCCCAGCATGCCTTGGGTGGGAGGGAAGACTTATTAGGCTTTGGCAGCCATCATCTGAAAGTAGCTCGCCATCCTGGGCCTGAAAGGAGAGCACCTGGGACTGGCTGGGGCAGAAGGGAAAAAGGTCGCAGCTCTGGGTCTGTCACCGATAGCAACGATCAAGCTACCCGTGAGTCAGTCAGCCAGCTTCCTCAGAGAGAGAGGTGGGGGAAGAAACTAATTTAATTTGTTTTAAAGTTACCTCATATGCCTAGGACTGGCCTACCTTGCAGGGTTGTCATGAGGGTGGGAGAGGGGAAAAAGAAATGAATTTAATTTATTAAAGGTTTACTCACAGGCCTAGTACCAGCCTGCAATTTTAAGATGATTACCTCACAGACATATAGGCCCGAGCAACACCAGGTAGAACCTTGAAATTTGGCAGGATGATAGGTCTGGGTGTACAATGTACCAGAAAAATGTAAAAACATAAACTTTTGGATTTAAAGTATTTTTAAAAAAGAATTTAATAAAAAACTGAGGGTTATGGCTACAACTCCCAGCATGTCTTGGGTGGAACTCCCAAGAGTCTTCCCTTGCCACCAAACTATGACTCATAGTCATGACCAGTACAAATTGCTATTATTCCTTTAGGACATTCCATAAATAAAATTTCTTCAGCAGGAAATATTGAAGATTGCTTTATCCTCTATGTGACTCCATAGCAGCGGCATGTTATAAACACTATTCACGCACCAAAGCAATGCCGGGCATATCAGCTAGTTACCTATAAAAATATGAAGTGAACATTAAAAATGTTCTAAGATGGGCTGGTCCATGAAGTCACGAAGAGTCGGAAGCGACTGAACGAATAAACAAAAAACAAAACAAAAAAAAGAGAGAGAGATGTTTAGGTATCAACTATATACCTAGAGCTAAGATCTTTTTCTAACACGTCACCTCAACCAGATAGCCACATCTAGAAATACTTCTAAAATTCAACACCAACACAACAACTTCCATAGGGGTGTACAGGACTGGTCTCAAGGATAGCCATGGACTTGAGGGCCCACACTCCAGCAGGAGCTCGCCGACAAAAAACCCTAGAGTTACTCCTCCACTTCACCTCTGCAATGGTGAATAGTGAATAGCTGCCACAGCCTACATGATCACTGCCTGTCAAACAAGCAAATAGTAGCAATGATGAGAAAGAGGGTGAGGAGCAATATCAGATAATGCTTTTGAGTAGGTGGAATCACAGAGGGAGGGAGGCCATAGCAGGTGAATCTAGTGAGGTATCCAGAGCACCGCCTTGTCCAGTTTTCTTGGATGAGTTTCAGTTGGTACATTGACAAGGTGCTTGGACAGGTTCATGCAACCACCTCTGTATTGGATCCTTGCCCCTCTTGGCTAATAAAAATCCTCACTGGACCCAGAAAATCTTAGTAACTACAAGCCAGTGGCAAAAGTTACATTCCTGGGCAAAGTCCTTGAGCAGGTGGTTGTGGGCCAGCTCCAGACACTTTAGGGCCCTTTCTAAACCTAAGGATTATCCCAGGAAAATGGAGGGATCGTCCCTGTCAGCTCCTGACCCCTGTGTGTCATTTGGATGCACAGGAATGATCCCAGGATGATTATCGGGATCCATTTCAGTCGGGTTTTAGGCCTGGTTTTGGCACATAAACAGCCTTGGTCACCCTGTATGATGATCTATGTTGGGAGAAAGATAGGGGGAGTGTGACTCTGTTGACTCTCCTTGATCTCTCAGCGGCTAGTCTGGGGCAGCAAAACTAACAAAAACTCTCATAAGCATCTTACAAACTTAAATTTATTATAGTCTAAGCTTTCCCACAATAAGTCCACCTTATCAGATGCATGAAGTGGTGATCGTCAGTTCTCTCTGTGGTTAAAAGTATGGTTATATGTATGAAAGATAAACTAATAATAACAGAGTGATTTCAAAATAGATTTAGTGCTAAATGTTTCAGGTTCCATATTTTTACTTAAGATTGACTGCATTCAGAATAGATCTAGAGCCTCCTTGTTGCTTTGCTTTTGAGTCTCTTTACACCTACCTCTCTTTCTCTCTCTCTCTCTATATATATATATACATATACACACACACACACACACACACACACACACGTGAATGGAGTACAACACTTCATGCATCAGGTGAAGCAGACTTACATAAATGGCCCAAGCAAACTAAGAAGTAAAAGAACAGTGGTTTAACTACACACTTAGGCTGTTTGATCCCATTTATTTCAATGGGATTTATTTTAAGAAGCTTAACCATATTCAAAATTGAAATTGGAAGTTTTCCTTACCAATTTTATGTGTAGAGTGTAGCTATAATCTTGTGGTGCAAGTCCCAGCAGCTCATCAGCATTGTACAAGGGATTGTCAAACTCTAGAGTCTCTTCTAGAGGAATTTCATAATTCAGTGTTGAAATAATATTTCTAACACATTCATATGCTTCTTTTTCTGAAGATGCAAAATGGTCAACACAGCCACTGACCCTGAGAGAAATTTCACAAATATATGTGACAACAGGCATTTTTTATTCCAGAAAAGACATTAAGAAGACTAGTGTCTGAAAGAAACTATTTCTACCTTTTGTATTATAACTATACTGCAGGAAAAAATAGTATTATTTTATTATTTTTCTTATATTTCAATACAATGACCAATAGAAGCATAATAGAACGGCACACCTCTAACAGTTTCACAACATTGTAAAGGGTGCTGATGACTAGCTTCTCTATAGGACATGGCAGGGCATACTTTAGGCTTGTGAGATCTTTGGTTTGGTTTTTTCCCATAGAATCATGAGATCCTAATGGAACTTAGTGCAAAAGACATATACTTAGAATGAAAGAATTATGGATCCAAAAATTTGCTTTGAGTAAAAGAACTGAATGGAGTTCATAGTCTTTTTATACAAAAATCAACTCTAGACCTTCAGCACTATAATTTAGGGTGGGGTAATTTTGTTGCTGCTATGGTTAAATAACTGGGAATCAGAAATCTTTACCAATCTATGGCATATCATCCAGAGATCTACTAATAGATTTAAATCTTCTTCTCACCATCCTTGTCATCATTCTCTTGCTGCTCCAACCTGGCAATGTCCTTGGCAATATCTGTTGTACATTTAGGTATAATTCCTGGCCTGAAAATAGATGCTGGACCTTAGCACAGCACAAATTAAGCATGGTTTCTGTGCTTCGAGATAATTCTAGGCAAACTTACAGGCAAACTTCAGTGTAAGAACTTGAATACCTCTAAAACAGGGATAGGTAACCTGGTGCTCTCTAGATATTTTGGACTGGCACTTCCATAATACCCATCCATTAGCCATGCTGGCTGGGTCCATGGGAGTTGTGGTTCAAACATCTGGAGACAACCAGGTTGCTTACCCCTGCTCTAGAACAATTTTGGCCCTTTCTACACCTAAGGATTATCCCAGAAAAATGGAGGGATTGTCCCTGCCTGCTCCCGGGATCCCCTGTGTATCATTTGCATGCACTGGGGTGATCCGGGGGGGGGGGGGCGAGGCAGGTGTAGGCAGGGCGTATGAGAGAAAGTATGATTCAATAAATATTAAAAGCTGGGAAACTAATATTATACCTACTTTGAGTGCAGGTTGGCTCCTCCCAGTTCATCAGGATGAATGTCTTCTCCTGTAGCAGCTTTAACTAAAGGGGGCCCAGCAAGGAACATTGTACCAATTTTATCTACAATGACTGTTTCCTCTGCCATTGTAGGAACATAAGCACCTCCTGCAGTACAAGAGCCACATACAACTGCCACCTAGGGAAAACATCAAGGTATAGGTAAGGAGAACAGACACAATATTTTAACTTCTGTTGTAAATTCTAAAGATGATCACAGTAATATAAAGCAATACTACTGAAAAGCAGCATTTATTTACTCATCTCAGAAAAATTCTAAAAGACAAAGGCCCCATTCAGAAGACACCTTAAACCATGGCTTTAAGGTGTCTTCTGAATGGGCCCACCAGAGTCAAGATTTTTATTTTAGGAAGCCACAAACAACCCAGAGTTTACAACACAACTACAAACCACAGGTTCTCTTCCTAGGTTCTCTTCCTCCTTCACCTGCTCCTTCCTTCTATCCCAAAGATATTTGTGTCATTGCAGTACTGGCATGTAAAGAGGCCACACTGAACTGCCCAGAGAGCTTCGGCTAGTGGGCGGTATAAAAATGTAATAAATAAATAAATAAATAAAAATAATAATACATTTTTGACCACTCTTCCCCACTACCTCTTCAGCTTGGCAAAACAACCCATGAGCAATCCAGAATTCTGGGTTTGCATGTAACCACAACCCATAGTTTAAACAATTGCAATACAAACCATGGGTTCTCTTTGTGGGTTGTTTATGGTTAAAAACCCTAGTTCTAGTTTCGCATGTAATGATAACCTATGAATCAACAAACCATAGTTAATTAAAACATGGATTGTATTTACTTGTATACTGCTTTTGGGGAGGTTGACTGATGTCGCGCCTGCTGCACCAGCTGCTGTGAAGGGATGGCAATATCTTGCCAGTGTAACATGCCACAAGGAGGATACTTAACCCTAATCAGGCACAACCACACAGGGATCTTGATGTGAATTGCTATTAAATCTTCCTACAGGCTGCAAAAAGGAATAGTTCTGTACATGACACACAAGCTTCATGAGTCCGTTACTAAGAATAAGATGAAGATACTTAGATTAATAGAGTTGGAAGGGGCCTATAAGGCCATCGAATCCAACCCCCTGCTCAATGCAGGAATCCACCTTAAAGCATCCCTGACAGAAGGCTGTCCAGCTGCCTCTTGAATGCCTCTAGTGTGGGAGAGCCCACAACCTCCCTAGGTAACTGGTTCCATTATCATACTGCCCTAACAGTCAGGGAGTTTTTCCTGATGTCCAGCTGGAATCTGGTTGCCTTTAACTTTAGCCCTTTATTCCGTGTCCTGCACTCTGGGAGGATCGAGAAGAGATCCTGGCCCTCCTCGGTGTGACAACCTTTCAAGTATTTGAAGAGTGCTATCATGTCTCCCCTCAATCTTCTCTTCTCAAGGCTAAACATGCCCAGTTCTTTCAGACTCTCCTCATAGGGCTTTGTTTCCAGACCCCTGATCATCCTCGATGCCCTTCTCTGAACACGCTCCAGCTTGTCTGCATTCCTTTTGAACTGTGGTGCCCACAAATAGACACAATACTCAAGACGAGGCTTAACCAGTGCTGAATAGAGGGGAACCCGTAGCTTGCACAATTTAGAAGCTATACTTAATGCCTAACTATAGTGTTGCCTACGATACTGTCACAGCAAAAAGAATGTTGGTGCAAAACATAAGATACTGCATGACTGTTCTGAAAACACTATGAAGTGTTCTGTTCAACAATTGTACATTATTATTTTTATTAATGTAATACTGGAAAATATGTTTTAATAATGTACCATTAATGCAGTATTATACCTGAGGGATTCTCAATGCAGACATCACAGCCTCATTGTAGAAAATTCGGCCTCCATGGAATTGATCAGGAAACAGCTCTGCCTGACAGAAGAATATGAAAGAAGGAGAGAATTTCAGTATTACAAAAATTCAAACTCAACTGTTAATCTATACTTCAGATTCATCACTCAAAAAAATACCCACTATAATCTTAGGGCCCATCCATGCATAATGGCAGCAAATTGTGGCACAATCCATGATTTTCCAGGTTGCATAATCAGGTTGCATAATCAAACTCCAATCAGCTAATTGTAGGTTGTTGAGTAATGAGCAAACGGTTGGTTATTTTCAAGAAATGACCAACACAAATAATCAACATTGTGCAGATTTGTGATTTGTTGCTATGCCGAGGGCAGGGTGATGTTGCGAGGAGAGACTCTCCTGATGGAGAGACTCTCCATCTTTGGCATAGCAACAAATGGGGAGGCAGTGTGGAGGGATACCATCCCGACAGGCAATGTTTCATTCCACAACACCTCCTTCCCCAGCAGGGCCATAGCAACAAGAAAAGGGGTGGTCAAGGGGGGGGAGAGACTAATAGTCAACCCTGTGGGCTCTGTGTACACCATGGTTGAGTATTAGCATGTCACGTTCAACATGACATGCTAATACTCAACTGTGGAGTGGACTATGCCCACAGGGTTGACTATTGTGTCGTCCAAATGCAGCCGAAGTATCTGGTTCACATGTCATGCAACAACCTACAACCAGAGATTGATTATGCAAAGCGGAAGTAGCTCATGTGCAGCATGCAACCTAGCAATTCATAGGTTAATTAACCCACAATTTGTTGCCATTACTTCCAAACAAATCTTAGAAAGGCATTAGCTTTTTCAAGGCATTTCATTTGTTCTTTTTATATGCAATAACCATTCAAAGCTAAAACTATACATAACTGGCTGTGTTGTGCAAGACAGAAATTTACATATCTTGGCTATCTGGAAAAGCATTCTATTCAGCTATGAAGATCATAGGACACATCTAGGACAAAATCGAAAGAACACACTAGCTTGGTCTCAGATTATTCTGTGTAGGCACAATTTTATCTTTTTTGTTTTGTCATCTTATTTCAGCCCATTTTTAAACTCGGATTTAAAAAGTGGTTTTCTTTTACCAATGGAGTTTTTCTTGGGTGGGGAAAAAAGACTACTGAGTCAAAAATCTATATATGAATTAATGCCAAAGTGATAAGGACTTAAATTTTCATCCCTTTACTATGTTCTCAAGTACTGCAGAGGTGACCTGGTTCACATGTCCAGACAATGGTTTCCTACACAACAAGATGAAGTAATTGAACTATTTTGAACTGAGTTGCCGTGTGATTAGAGGCAAGAAGGCATGCTGATCTTTGCCACTGCTAGAGGAACACTTCAAGGTTGTATCCCTTCACTCTCAGGAAGAACAGCATGAAAACAGAAGGACAAGCCTGCTTCAGCTATTGGTCAGAAAATGAGCAGCTGCCAGAAAGAACTCTGCTCCAACTTCCAGTTGTCATGGGATTGCAAATGCAAGAGGAATAACACTTTGGCCTTTGCTACTGGCCAGAGGAACAATGGTGTTGGGTAAGTTCTTTTGAATTGTTTAACAAGCCTCCTTGGAGATCATTTGATTGAAAGCAAATATAAATCTTTCAAGTAATATAAAATAGTATGAAGCTGTTAGCAGGTGATTACTGTAACAGCAATGCCATTTTGTGTGGTCCCTCGGTTCTGCGTATTGACAGTTTTAATATTCATGAGAATCCCATGATACCCCAAGTAGTTGACTGATGGTTAGGAAATTCATTCCAATAAAAAGAAGCTACAGCTCTTCCATTCCACAAATAGGCAGATTTCAAGGACTGCAGTTTGCGCTTCTCATTTTTTTCCTTCTTGCTTCAAATTCTGTTGGCAAATATTATTATTTTTAACAAACTGGAATAACCACTATTTCTCTGCAAATCTTGTTTTATTTTTGCTTCCTTTAGAATTCTCAGTGCATAGTTTGATATATTAATCATCTTTCTTTGAGAAGAATTATGACACTAATAGCCCATCCACATTCTGGCTTTCATTTTCCTATTGGACTATGAGTTGTTTGTTCAGACAGTATTTTTCTAGTATACAAATGTTTAAAGGGCACAGAAGTGAAAACTAACCATAACATGCATCAAAGAGAATAACTTTTCAACAGATTAAAAAAAAAAGAATTCATCAAATGTATCTTTTACCTGAAGAGGTAAGAATGCTCCCCCGCTGTCCACAAGGTAAACAGATGGAAGTCTATTTTTAATTGCTATTTCTTGAGCTCTTAGTTGTTTCTTCACTGAAATAGGATAAATAGTCCCACCTTTCACTGTTGCATCATTTGCTATGAAGACACACCAGACTCCACAGATTTTTCCGATTCCTAAAATGAAGTTCAAACTAACTGTTGTAAAGAAGATCTTCCAAAGAGAAAAAATGTCATGGTACAAGTGGTCTAAATTATCCCCATAGAAATATTTTACAATTGTACCATGAATTATATAAATAGAGAAACATTCTAGAAAAGTTTCCTGCAGCATATGGTAATGCCAAGAGAGTCAGTAAGAACACAGCTTGACCTCCTGGTTTATTTGCAGTGTTGGTAGAACATGTATAATAAATGAGAATTGTTTTAGAACTAAGCAGTGACAAAACTGGTAAGTCCTTTGGTATTACTTTTTTCAAAAACTGCAAATAAATGTATTACAATTAGATTATCAAAGCGTCCCTTAAGCTCAATATGGAACCCCATTACATTCTGGTGGTCCACTGCAAACTAATTTTGTCAACTAATTAAATAATGTAGTTAATTAATAATCTGCCTTTTAATTCATCAGTCCATCAATTAAATAAAATAAATCTGCATATTACCAAAACTTCAGTGTGGGTACTTTGAGGTATTACAATGTAAGGCAATCTTTAATACTTTTTAAAATTATGTTTCATTACAATAACATAGAATGACCCAAACTATTCTTAAAATAAATATGTTCTTAAGTCACAGCCACACCAATTAGCTGACTGAATCTTTAGTTAATTAGTTTACCAATTAAACTAATGAGACACACTCCTGTTGCAAACTCATTAAGGTAAAATTTACCCCAATATAGAGGACTCCCAACATAATGGGGCTGTTCAGACATAAAGGTAGCATTCGGCAGCAAAGTGCAAAAGTCTTTTCCGGGTTTGCAACAACAATCTGTGAATGCCCCATTTGTAGGTTGTTAGTGTGATGTCTGAACCTAGACACTGCGGGTTATTCAAGGGTTAAACAGCCCAAATTAACACATGGTTTGCTTGTATGTTTTCTTTAAAGGTGACTTTTAAATCTTTTAAATCAATTAATCAAGAAAAATCATCCTTGATGTCTCCTCTCATTCTATTTTCAGTATTAGATCTTTCAATAGACACAGCACCAAAGATATTATTTTTCTTCTTTGTTGATGGCAGGTCAACTCCCGATAGGTATGAACAGAATAGAGCTATGCATGTAGGCTGCTATCATCATTGTGTATTATTATTGTGCATTATTATTTTTGTTTTTCATTATTATTATTATTATTGTGCATTGTTGTTGTTATTATTATTATTTAATTATTATGCCTTTACACAAAACCTACCAGTGAGACATCCTGCAGCAGGAACATCACCGTAAGGCATATCAAGGCCTGCAAAAGGGGAGAGCTCAAGGAAAGGTTCATCATCAAGAAGCATCTTTATGCGTTCACGAACAAGCAACTTCTTGTTCCTCTCAGTGTGACGTAATACCGCATTTTTTCCTCCTCCTTTATTGACCTTCACAAGCAACTCTGAGTATCTGATATCAAAATGAAAAGCTCAAAGGAGCTCAAAAACAACTTTTGTTTCCAAAATCATAATGAACAAAGAAAGTTAATATAGTGAATATATTAACTACCCTGCCATCATATTAATGAGACAATAGTGCTACTGCTATTTAAGTGGTGGGATGACGGTTACATATAGTTCACTATATTATTGAAAAGCCAGCAACAAAGGAAAAATTAAATATTATTTATTACATTTGTATACCGCCTCATAGCCAAAATTCTCTGGGTGGTTTACATAAGATTAGAATTTAAACTGGAGATGTACACAACAATTCTGGGGAAATGTTATGACTTAAATACAACCTTGATCCTGTAAAAACATGTTTGTTTAATGTGACTATAACTAGAAACTTTAAAGTATATATTTAAGTAGAGAGTTTAAAGTATATATTTAAATAAAGCAGGTTCTCCACTACATTTATTCAGAAAATATGAAATATTTGAACTATCTCTGACCCAAAAGTAAAATGCTTGGTCTATTTTCTATTTTATTGTAAATTCTCTAATAGCTCTGTTGTGATCATGGTGATGAATCCACAAAGCTATGACAATATGTGCTATTTGGGTTTTGGCTTCCTCAAAAGATACTAAGGAAATTAAATTGAAAGAACTCATGAAAAGTCATGCCATCACATTCATGATTTTTCTTTCAGCTCATGGTGATAATTTTGAATAAAGCCCTTTGGGCTGCTTCCATATGGTCTTTCAGGACCAATCCATAAAAGTAGTGAGTCACTTTCCTGCCTGAATAATGATTAACTGAAATAACTGTCAAACATTAATTCTCTGGGGATTGAGAAATGCATGAGTTACTATATATGTCACTGCATTCAAAATGTAATGTGAAGCAAGTTTTATGAAATTCTCACACATATGTAAAGCATACAGCACAGCTAACCTTTTGAAAAAATCAAGTTAGATGTCTTTAAGTTATTTAACACTGCTCTAAAACTGCTCAAATACCTTTCCACCCTGTAAAGATAAAGATCTGTGTGTGTGTATATATGTATATAGTAAGAAATTATTCAAAACCTTCTGGGAGGCAGGAGAAATAACATTTAATAGATTTCAAGTGTATAGATTATTAGGAGTCACAAGCCTCACCAGATATCAGCGGAATTACTATAGATACTAAAAATGCTAATGCTACCCCAAATTAACAGATACACAAGCAACTAATGTAGGTACATTACAAAAGAATTAATTACCTCTGAATGCAGATCTCACTGTTCTTTGCATTGCTTTCAAATACATGTCTATACAGGGAAGGGATGCCGCCATCTAATACTGGGAAGGTTTTTGTGTGCTCTTTATTTTTTATTTTGAAGCTCACAGAAGACGAGTGTATCATGTTACATGGAACCATGTTGACAGATTTTATTCTATCCCTGAAGTTCAGTAGGTTCAATATTTGCTGTCTGCCCATGCTAAATTCCTGGCACTTGTTTTTGGAAGTTCGGAATAATGGGGAGCAGGATATAGACAAAGAGTGTCGTGGATATTGGGAGACGAGGGTGAAAGTGATATGGTTCCACATAACCCTAGGATAGAATATATCATTTTTTAAAAATGCATACCCCGCTTGACACCTTAATTCATACAAACATAAGCCAATAAATATCACAAGGTAAAATAATCTAGCATATATCTAGAAACATTTAATCAATCATTCAAAATCAAGTACAGATGCAAATGTTTTCCTAAAGCAGAAGCCCTACTAGTCAATTTAATTCCATTTCAGCAGTTAGAACATAAGCAGGGGCACGACAGCCCTAAACTATACATAACCCCTTGCAAGGTGCTTGCAGACTAAAGGGTCCTAGGGCTAGTAGTAAGAATGCAAGTGCATCTACTCCATCTTTTTTTTCTTAACAGATTTTCTGCAATAAGAAAAAAGATGGAAGAAAAGGTGGGAAAACATGTGAGGATTAAAAGTGAATGAAATCATCTAGATTTGGATCCTTTTGCAATAAAACTATGTGAATGGGGCAGGGCAATGACATGATAAAATCCTCTTCTGGAAGCACTCACAATCTCTGGCATAAAAAGTAAGCCTTCAAGGCATATTGTGGGGAGGGAGGCAATTAACCCTTTCACTGCAAGGAAGTGTATATAGCACCGCCAATATATGTTAAACCATTTTTTAATATTGTATCCGAACTATTTCTTGGTATTTTTTTCTTTAAACGGACTGTCTCAACTGGTAAATTAAAGAGCCCAACAGCAAAAATGTTATGGAGTGAAGATAAAAAGCAAGTCTTGCAGGGGCAGAAGTAGCAGTATTAAGTCTGTTGTAGCAAAAAAATAACAGTCTTGGGCACCTTGAGACAAAATCCAATACATGTTTAGACAGAAAGAAAGAAAAAGCCCTACAATTCACAGCATTCCCAAGCCAGCTGTATAATAAATAAATATTATTTATTTATTTATTTATTTATTTATATAGCACCATCAGTATACATGGTGCTGCACAGAGTAAAAACATGGGATTGTGCCCCAAGTAATTTTAAAACAGGAAATTGCAACTGTCTCTGTAACTCATACATTATGGGTGAAATCCTATGCACGCTTAGACAGAATAACTTTTTTCCTGCCTGAACGTGCTTGGAATTCCGCCCTTAGCCTTCGAGGTGCCGCAAGAGTCTTTGTGGCTGTTGTTTTCTCTCGCAAGGAGATGCCTGAAGGGGGCGCTAAACACCTCCAGAAACGTTAAAACTGAGGCAGTGAAGCTTCTTTGAGGGAAAGAGCTCGGTCAATTCACAGCAGGCGACGGGCCTTGCCCGCCGCTACTATCCGGAGAACGCCTCCTCCGGCTTCGCCCGCCGCTAAACGCTTTTAGGATTAGCGTTTAGGTGCAGACTGACTGACAACCACTTCGCTTTATAACGCCTCCTCCCTTCTCTCCTCGGCCCCAAACTTTCGCCCACCCGCCGGATACACCGGAGGAAAGCTTGACATTACCGTCCCGGCCTCTCCCAGAAGCCTCGTTCCGCTCCAGCAGCACGTGACCCGTCTTCTCGCGACGGGACGGGCCCTCCCCTCTGGACTCTAATATACGGCCGGAAACTCCTCCCCCTCCCCCAGTCCAAAGTGCGCATGCTCAATTTCTTGCCTAGCCGCTTTCTTCTCTGCTGGATTGTTGGCACGTGCCATGGTCGTTCTCTAACTTTCGGGTTTGAACAGGATGAACCGTGGCTGTAGCGGCGCGAAGCTCTGGTGGGTCGCTCCGACGAAGTCAAGTGCTGCCGCCTGCTTTTATTCGCTTCTCTGGCTCGGTTTCGTAAAGTATTCGCCTCTTTTCTCCGCCCACCCTATTTCCGACACGAATTTCTCTTATTCTGCCTCCCCATCTCTTATCTCAGTAAACTTAATTTTCGATTTATTTTTAATTAACTTTACACAGAGAGGGCTGTATTCGTGTTAATGGGTCTGCTCTTAGGACTAACCTTGGCACAACGCAGCGTATTTATTTATTTATTACATTTCTATACCGCCCAATAGCCGGAGCTCTAATATAAAATACCAACCAGATAAAAACAGCAGCAATGCAAAATTACAAATTGAAAACACCAAGTTAAAATTTATTTATAGACTGTTAAAATGCTGAGAGAATAAAAAGGTCTTCCCCTGGCATTTAAATGAAAATGTCTTTGTGTATCGGTGGAGTTGCACCTCAAGGTTTACTTTGGTTTTGGAAGCAGACTGCAATTGGGAACAGGTCTGTCTTCTCTTTCTTTGCCTTTCATAATTGGTCACTAAAACATTTTAAGTGATACATATGTGACTCAACAGGTGCAGCTGCATTCTAACTGATTAAGGTGGTGGAAGGGCCTCATCTGTTAACTGCATGCTCTCCTTATTTTGCTTTTTTAAAAATACATGGAACCTAATTCTGGAATGAAAAATGCTGGAAACAACAACAAAAGCATGCAAATAATACAAAATCCCCAGTTAAACTAGAAAACATTCACTGATTACAGTCTCTAGTATTCTTTATATATTCACTAGCTGATATGCCCGGCATTGGTGGGTCCATGAATAACGTTTATTTGATAAATAAATTTCTCTGCAACTTATCCATCTTTAGGTTGGTTGTTGTTTTTTTAGTTTGGTTGAGTTAGTAAATTGTTTTATTAGAATAAATAGAAAATTGTGTTTACTGTATTTTTAATTACAGCTTTATGGTAAACCACATTTTTTGTTTAACCTAAAATGTCTACACCTCCCATCGTGTCTTGGCCAGAGCAGCCATCTGAATTTCAAAAACAATCAGGACACACAACACACTTTCTTCCAGCTAAAAATATGCAAATCTAAGAATATGTTTTAAACATATCTCCAGCATTGCCATATAGTAGGGAAGTGGATTTCAGTGGACGTGTGTTGTTTTATTAAATTCTTTAAAAAGACTTAAAATCCAAAATTTCATGTTTTTAGATTTTTCTGGTATATTGTACAGCCAGACCTATCATCGTGCCAAATTTCAAGGTTCTACCCAGCGTTGCTCAGGCCCCCTAAGATATATGTCTGCGAGGTAATCATCTTAAAGTAGCAGGTCAGTGCTAGGCCTGTGAGTAAACTTTTAAACAAATTAAATTCTTTTTTTTTTCTCTTACCCTCATGACAACCCTGCAACGTAGGCCTGTGAGCTAACTTTAAACCAATTGAATACATTTCTTTCTTTTCTCTCTCTCCATGAGGGAGTAGGCCGGCTGACTCAGGTTAGCTTGGTCACTGGACAGGCCCAGAGCTGCAACCTCTTTCCCTTCTGCTTCCAATGGTGTCTAGTAACTGAGGCAGCCCAGGATGGTGAGCCACTTCCAGATGATGGCTGGCAAAGCCTGATAAATCTTGCCCCTCACCCAAGGGAAGAGGCAGCAGAGGCAAGAGTGGATTTGGCTCTTTCTTTAGAGTCTTCATTTGTGTTATAACTACCTTATTGAACTGACATATTGATCTATCTGACTTCAGAAGGGGGATTCTGGAATCCAATCCAGAGGCTCATTCACCCTCACAGCTGCTATGGAAAGAGCTGTACTGGCTGCTTTCTGAAATTGCAAAATTAGTTTGGGAGGACCTCAGAGAGGTCTGCAAGGGGTGTTCTGGTAGGAGGAGAAGAGAGGCCTAGATACGATGTTTCCTATGACCTCTCCAGGCCCACAGGCACGACTGCTCTAGATGGGCCTGGCTAGAAGCAAAGGGTGTGAGGAGCCCAGTAGGGTATTGGATACTCAGGAGTCTCAGAGATGGGAGCCTTCCATCTAGCGAGAGCACAGCCTGTAGGATTGCGCCCTAAGAATACAAAGTATTGCAGAATATTATAGTGTGGAGTGTTCAGGATGCTAGCCAATCAGCCATGTCTTCCTCTAGAAACACCTCCCTCCCTCCCTCATACATATTCCTTGGTACTAAGCATGCCCATTCTTCTGTGTTTTATTTTCTTTTGCCCCCTTTTAGTTTTTTCCTAAAGATTTTTTGTGCTTCTGGAAACCCCTAAGCATGCTTATACCTTCCTATTGTTTCTCAGTGGACCCATTTTTGGCTACAATCCTGTTGGTACTCTCCAGCAGAGTTTGCTAATATTAAGGAAAATATAATGTAAATGGTTGTGTTCATACCGTATTAAAAATATTGTGGTGTACTTATATGCTAACAGTAACCTTAGGAGGTCACTGGCTAGAGATTTGATCAGAAGAATTTCCAAGTGAGAGGAGGCATAATGGGAGAACTTTGTAATGCAACTTGCATTTTGTTAACTGTCCTGTAGAGGTCTCCAGATGAACTATTAAGTAAGGGAACTTGTTCTTCACAATTTTACTAGCTCTCCCTTTTGGCATCCAGGTCAGGTGTGGACAGACTTCAAGCTTTCAGGATCCATTTCAGAGGGTTTTTTTTATTAGAACTGAAAATCCTTCCACAGGAGCCTGGTGCAAAAGACATACCATTAGAATTTAAGAATTCTGAACCAGGTATTTGTTTTCAGTATAAGAACTGCATGGAGCTCACAGTCCTCTAAGTTTTCTTCACTTCAGCAGTAGAATTTAGTGTGTGTAGAGAAGTCATTTTCTTGCATTTATTGATAAGCAATTCGCAGTCAGAAATCCTTGCTGATCTAAGGCAAATCACCCAGAGATCTCCCTAAAGATCCTAATCTACCTTCTCCCAATCCCTGATATAGGTTGTCACTATTGTAAAAAAAAAAAATCTGTCTTTGAGATAGGAAAGGAGTTTAGAAATTATATTTTTCAAGCCATGATTTGCCACTGTTTAGTCAGTTGAAATCACCAACTTTGAATATCCTCGAAGTTATGATCTGTATTCCTGTACTGTTCGTTGCAACTGACATCATTTAAAAGCAGGATAGTTAATTAGTTAAAACCTTTTAATTATGAACATACACATGGCCAATCCATGGTACATCCGACAGACAAATGTAATTGCCGTAGATTGTTTTCCTTCTCAGTCCTCCAGCCAGCTCTGGCATGCATTCAAGGGGACTTTGTGATTAAAGTTGTCTTCCTCTCCCTGTTCCGGCCACTACCACTTTTTGTTCCCCTGCCCCCACTGCCTCAAAAATGCACAATAGGGGTAGCTTTGATGGCTGCTCCTTTTCATTCACTGCCTTTTTTTCATTCACTGCCTACAACAAGCCATGGGTCTTGCCATGTTCAGTTGCCAAAATGTAAACCATCCCATGGAAAGTGCTCTGCTTTCGGATGACATGACAACCAACCATGGCTGACTGCCAAGGATGGCATATCATGTCCTGCAAACTCAGTCAATGAAAAAAGGCCAGATATATTTAGTACAACATAATCAGTGCTTTCATTTCACAACAGTATTATGCTGGATAAAATTCAATAAGCAGACATTGGAATGTGTACCTTTCCATTTATCCTTACCTTTTTGGTTGTTAAACTAACTGAAGAGAATTGGATTTTATTTTGTTTTTGTTCTGTAATTCATTGCTCTTCTAAATGAATCTCTTAAGTGAGTATGCCATAGCTTAGTACTCCTTTTCTAGAAATAAAAAGATATTGGATTAGGAAGTTGTTTAAAATGCAACTAGAAATATTTGTTTACTCAAAATATTTTCTAAATGTAATTGAGCAGTGACTAATGGGTGAGAATAGTTTTTTGACAATAAGTACTAGGAATTAAAGAATTGTCAATAACTGCGGCCTTTTATTTTGTACTGTTTTCATGTTCCTTTCTTGAATCGTGAGAGGAGAAAATGAGCTGCTCCAAACACAGGAAAAATCTGGTGCCTTACCATAGCTCTTCTCCTTGTACTAATACAACCATTGCAGTTTGCTCCTTCACGCACAACCATGTGATTTGTTCCCTTCTCAGAAAGGTCCCATTGTGCTTTAATGAGACAGTGCTATCTAGTGGCAGAGAGATCTGCTTTTTCCAGCTATTACCAAATTAAAACATTTAATGGGCCTTCAAATTTCTGTGAGTGGCAAATCGCGAGCATTTTATAAATCGCTTGTTTAGAGAAGTTCAATGTCAGTTTCTGAGCGAAAGTGTGAAGAGTGCTTAGTAGCCTTCAAATTTGGTGACTGTCCAATATTTCAAATGGAAGAGACAAACTACTTCTTGCCACAAATGAAAGATGCAAAGTATTACATATACTGCATCCTTTGAGTGGCAGAAAATTTCATAGTTGTAGTATCCCATCATTCTCAAGATTGGCAGTGAGTTAACATTAACATCACACTTTCTCTCAATTTGATAGCCAATCTTTAAATACTGATGTGTAAACATCTCCATTCTAATTCTTCATGTTGTCTTGCCTACTAGCATATATTAATTTAATGGCACAATCCTATCATGTTTAGACAGGAAAAAGCCATACAACTTCTAGCATTCCCCAGCATGCATGTAGGTGTTTTTTTTTTTCTATTTAAACATGCATAGGAGTGTACCTCAGATGTGTTAATTATGGCACCTTTTGGTTCTGAAACCACTATTTACAGTACATACAAAAGTCTAGAATTAAAAATAAAAAAGCTTGTATAAGAATTTTCCCCCATTTAAATACAATCTGTGAATACGTTGTTCCAATTGGCAGGCAATTATGGAGAGCAAATATACTGTATCAGGCATAAATATTCCAGTTATTTATGTTACGTTATCTGACTTCAACTGAAGGAATGTGGTGAGTTACCATGCTTTTAAAAAAGTGAAAAAATGTGACGAATCCTATTTTCTGAAGAACATCTGCAATCAGGCAACGTCTCTGGAAGTCCACAATTGGCTCCCTAGACTACTCAAACTAATTGCTCTCACTACTGGACAAAATGTCTTTGTCAAAGGGACACTGTTTAAGTGTATCACATTTTCATAATAGGTAAGGCCTAGTTCCATTTTCCCCCTGAGAAATATCTAAATAAGGAAACAAATGATGCTATCATAGATCCTTTTTCTACAAGGAACCCTGCATATGCTTTCAAACACAAGACTCAAGAAGGTAAAATATAATTATCTAAACTAGATTGACTTTATTGATTTTGTGCAAACCTGTGTGTGATTTGGTGCCTTACTTTTTCACTTTTCCCTCAATGCTATTTACTGTTTTACTCTGTACAGCACCATGTACATTGATGGTGCTATATAAATAAATAAATAATAATAATAAACCTTTCTTTTTCATACTTAAAACATTTGGCTTACTTGTTTTTAAAATGGTTTTCTCTGGAATTTTTCACTTATTTTTCTGCAGGTTTTCAGACAGTGGACTAATTAAGCTACTTCCTTGTATCACAGTGATAGTACACAAGGCTAAATTCAAAGTGCCTTTTATTTATTTTCCTAGAGCTGGGATGAAAGCAGGCGTCCTTGGAAGTATGTTTTAAATCTGTCCAATCAGCTAGACAGCCTAGGTGAGTCTTTCCCAATTTGGTCCCTCCAGATGTTTTGGACTACAGCTTCCATGGTCACTGATCACTAACCAAGCTGGGGCTGATGGACTTATAATCCAAAACATCAGGAGAGCACCCGGTTGGGGAAAGTTGGCTAAGGAAGTCAATGCAGTGTGAAAACTCCACTCAACGGTTGAGATTTTAGGAGGTACTCCCCATACAACATGTTCTAACTACACCGTTGTGTGACTGTGCTACCGTGGAGTTGAGTAAAATCCATCATGATGTTTGATTGAAAGTTCCTCCTCCCTCTCCTCCCCCAGTCTTCCCAATGGTATTCCATCAGCCATTGCTGCAATAAAATAATCCCGAGGCTCTCCTAGAGCTGCAGTCGCTCCTTTCGCTGCTCTTGCCAGGAAACTCTACCCAGTGGGAATAGTGAACTCAATGCAATGGAAAACTCCATGGAGCCTTCCACACAACACAGTGGTTTGCGTACGAACTCTCCTCTGCACAGCGTGGATATTCTGCATGGAGTGTTTTTTTTAAAAAAAACTCCACCGTGGGGTGGAGTTTTCCTGTCAGACATTACATTTCTCAATGGTGGTGTAAAAACTCCACTGTGGAGTTCTAAGATCACCTTTGAGAAATGTGTTGTCTGAACTGAGCCTTAGAGTACATCTGGAGATTCAGCCTTACTGGTGGGAACCTATTGTAATTTTTTGTGAGGGAAGACCCTTATTACAAAATCTGTGTTGGGGTGGGGTGGGGGTTGCCAGTAAGGAAAGTTTCTCCTACCCCTCAGATCCATCACTGCTGAGATTAGGTGGATGGATAAAAATTCTGGATGTATATGGAGTTTGCAGTTAGACTCCTGCACTGTGTTCCTTGTAAACCTTTTTTGTTTATCTTAAATATTTTGAGCAAAAGGTCTAGAGATAACAAAGATTCTATCAACAACTTTTAAAAAACATTTGCCATCTTTAAGGAGGATTTCAGATAAGCTCAGGGTAGATTTTAAAGAAACAACTATAGTCATGAATGTTTGTTATTGTAATTATTGCTTCACTTTTATTTAGTCACCAGCACACCTCAACACTGGTGGAACCAGAACATTGTCTTTTAATGTCCAAACAAAGTTAAATAGATACCCACAGAAATCTATTCTTTGTGCTGTTGTGCTGTTTAGTTTTGTTTTTTAAAAAAATAATACCAAAAGGTTTTCAGCCCCCTTCTAACAATAATTGCTAGGAAACTGTGTCTAAATTACAGAAGGGTTTTGTTTATTTACCTGGAGAAACCCAGAAACTCCTCCAAATCCACAACAATTTTTGGCTCCTGTAACTCTAAAGCAAGCACTTAACTGATTGGTCATAAATGTATGAAAATGTATCCATCTGGAAAATTGAATTCTTGTCAGTGTTGTAAGATCAGAAAATGAGCTATAGATCAGGAAGCCAGGACAATTTAGGCAGGTCAGTGCTGAGAATGAATAAAGATGGCAAAATGAATAGAAATAGGGAGAAGAGTTCTGTAGCTTATAGTACCATCTCCATTATTTTAGAAAATAAAAATAACCTATTTAATTGCATGTAACTATCAATAATCTTTGGAAATAGCCAGCATACTTCATCTACAATCTTGTGAATTGTGTAGAACCAATCTGATATTGGATATATGGATTGTTAAGCACTTCCTGCAGTCCATTTCAAGGTTGGAAGATGTGATGCATGGGCAGGAAGAAGATGCTTTATTTATTCATTCCGATTTGTTCACTGTAGCAGTCCTATACTCTAGGCACATTTGCAACATTTATATAAAACAATTTCAATAAAATATTAATTAAGGGGTAGTCAACCAGGTCTATAAATCATAAAAGAAGTAAAACATTTTTATAATATCTTTTGCTGCTGAATAGGCTTCTCTCAATCTACATGTTGTACCGCAGGGCTCAGTCGTCAACATTTTTATTAATGACTTGGATGAGGAGGTGCAGGGAATGCTTATCAGATTTGCAGATGACACAAAATTGGGTGGGATAGCTAATACCCTGGACGACAGAAACAAATTCAATGTCATATTGATAGGCTAGAACGCTGGACTGAAGACAACAATGAAATTTAATAGGGATAAATGCCAAGTTCTACACCTAGGAAAAAGAAACCAAATGCACAGTTACAAGATGGGGGATACTTGGCTCAGCAATACTACAAGCAAGAAGCGTCTTGGAGTTGTAGATCACAACTTGAATATGAGCCAATAGTGTGATGTGGCTGCAGAAAAAGCAAATACTATTTTGGGATGCATTAATAGTATAGTTTCTAAATCACATGAGGTACTGGTTCCCCTCTATTAGGCACAGGTTAGGCCTCATCTTGAGTATTGTGTCCAGTTCTGGGCATCACATTCAGGAACGATGCAGACAAGTTGGAGGGGGTTCAGAGGAGGGCAACGAGGATGATCTGGAAGCAAATCCCTATTAGGCAAGACTGAAAGAACTGGGTATGTTTAGCCTTGAGACGACAGGAGAAATGATAGCACTCTTCAAATACTTGAAAGGTTGTTGCACAGAGGAGGGCCAGGATCTTTTCTCAAGCATCCCAGAATGCAGGACACGGAATAATGGGCTCAAGTTACATGAAGCCAGATTCCGTCTGGACATCAGGAAAAATGACGATGGAACCAATTACCTAGGGAGTACTCAGTTACTTCCTGTTTTCAAACAAAGTAAACAAGGTGCACGAGGTCCATTCAGTCTCTTGTTGTGAACACACTGCTTTTCCCCACACACAGCAGGAGAGGGCAGCAACTTCGGTTTAAAAGATATTTTGTAGTTTTTCTCGTTTTTCTTGCTGCACAAGGAAGACCAGAAGGGATGGAAAGCACGCGAGAGGCAGACGACATCATGTGAGCTACCTCCGAGGAACCGGTGAGTGCCCAGTAGCAAGCGTGCAATAAAACACTCGTTGGATGGAGCTTAGATTCTCTGCATTCCTTGAAATTTTTTGGGCAAAAAATTGCCCCCATTCTGTCTGGGTCCCTGACTGAGGTGCCAGATGGAGGCACATTCCTCCAATCAATTCCTTGATCAGGAAAGCTTCACTGCACATGGACTTTTCCCAGCCAGGAAAAGCCCATGTGCAGTGGTGCTCCACCCACTTTGGCTTCCATCACAAGGCAGCTGTCTGCTGTATGCTCAAAGGAGGTCATTTTATTTCAAATGGAAAATGAGAGGTATGAAGAAGATGAATGTGAAGATGTTAAGAACAGGCAGGCTATCAACTGTTCATAACACTACAGTTTGAAGTGTGTTTTTCACAAGCCATTCCCTCAAATATTTTCTATTCTCTTGTAATTAAATGATATCTTGATTCCTTGCTTATTAAGTAGATGTATTTTGCTAGCCTGTGGAACAAGATTCTTAGCCAAAGGCTTGTGCTTTTATATCCACTTTTAAAAAAAGAAGGTCTAGGCTGTATATGCTTGTCTGCATAATTCCTGGGGCTAGAAAGCCGCAATCTTCCAGTCATGAAATTCACTTTAAAATAGTTTAGTTTTAGTTTAGTTTTCTACATGGGAAAACCCTTCCAATTTACAAATAAAGTGGAAACAAAATTAAACATTGAGCACCAACATATCATTCAATCCATAAAATAAATACTAATGGATGTTTGCATAGAAGCAATAACAACACATTTTTACTGCAGTCAATAGACCATTCCAGCACACCAAACTATGTACAAAAGGACTGAGCGTACATTTAGCTATTAAAAAGACAAGTAGTCATGGAGGATCTAATAGAAGTGTCCAAGTTCAAAAATTTGGCCACTTGCTCAGTGATTGACTTGTCTGGGTTCCAAAGTAATAAGGTCATTAGGAATTCAGTTGGGTGACCAGGAAAAGATTGTAAAATGGGGTTCAGAAGATCATTCGTAGCCCTTTGATAAAATCTACAGAACAGTAACACGTGCAGCAGCAGCAGCTTTTGCTAGTTATGACTCAGTTCACAGTTAAGAAAATTGCATAGTATGTTTATTTAAACCTTAGTTGGTGTTAGTATAGGGATAAGGCAGGTTTATAATAGAAGTAAAATATATTTATTTATTAAACAAATGTGTATATCACTTTCCAATACAATTATTAAAGCAGTTGACTTAATATAACAATAAATATATACACGTTGTCATCTGTGGTACTGTTTAAGAAATCTCAGAAAAACTGACTTGGGCAATAGAAATATGGTATTGAGACCACATTTCATAAAGCATCTCTCAAACAGTACAAACTGATTTAACATTACCTAACTAACCTTTTCTAGCAGAACAGCCCAGTAAAAATTATGATTGCTATGCCTAGTGTACATTCAGATACGGTACTCTGGACCTAGAACACAACCATATTTTTCAAATGATTAGATTGGTAATGCTTACAATCCTATAAATTTGCTTGGCTGCCTATAAATGTGGTTGACGTGTAGCAGCACAAATAGTCACTGCCTCACAACTCAGGCAAGTGGGGGGCAGTGTCCCCTGGTATGGAAGATGCTTCTCTCTTAACTATCAGGAACACCATGTGTAATATTGTACCACTTTTTCTGACTCCCTAACTATTTTTACAGTCACTGAAAGCTGTTCTGCCCCAGTTTCTAGATGGCCTCAGACAATGATTTCAAAGCAGAGCGGTCCCCGGCGGATCCTGTGGTTTATGGATAATCCCCAAGCTCATCTGAGGCTCAGTTGGAAGGAAAGCACTGTGCAGATTGCAAAGTAGAAACCTGAGTGCCTCAAGTCCTTGCAGATACCTCAATCAAAGAACCAGGGTCCAGAGCTCCACCATCCATGCCAACTACCCAACGCTCCCGGCCCCTTAAAATATGCCCAGACAGAAAGTGCACTTGCAGGCTCCTCAAAAGCACTGGATTGTACAGCTTTAAGGCTGAGGCCTTCACTGTTACATTCTGCTGGATTTCAAGGTTGGGCACTTGGAAGGTCTGCATTGCCGTTTAGGCACTCAGCTGAGTTGTGGTTGCTGTTGCGGCAACCTCTGCCTTACCAAGGAAGCTCTCCCAGCTTCTGTAGTACTTGACCTTCACCTGCCATCTAAAGTCTGCTTTTTGAAACCTGAAATTGTTGCATGATACTTGCTGATTGGTACCAGATGACTTCCACCAGTCCCTGCTTGGTACCCTGTGGGTGGCTGTTGCCTATTTGTTAAACTCCAGAAAATTTATACACAGGAATTAAGGATTTTTTCTTAAACTCTCTAGTAATCTTTCAGCTACTAGGATCATGTGTAGTGAGTCCATCCCACCATCTTGCATACCTGGACAGTGAAGGGGTAAGCACCATTTCAGTTAAGACCTAGTTCTGTTACATAGCTGTAGCTAGGCCCTTTATCAGCATTGTGATCTGGGACAGCTGAGAACCAGGGTTTTAGATCAGGCTAATAGTTTTCAAGGGATTTTTTTTTAAGATCTAAGAAATGTTCTCAGCAAATCTTTTCTCCTTTTGGATATGTGAAATGGGAATGTTAGTGCATTATTTGGATCATCTTCAGGTAAGTGTGACACAGGAAATGGAGCTAGAGAAGCATTTGTTCACTCGTAATTGCCAGAGGCAACTCTACAGGGATCTTGCCAATTGAACTGGAATGTAATGAAACACAGGAATTGCAAGAACTGTGCAAGATGGCTCTTAAAACATAGCTTTTGCTTTAAGGTACATTATATAGAAATGTGGCTTTGAACTACTTTTGAACAAGGGTCACCTTTGGTTTCTTTGCAGCACTTCGAAATCTTTGTTCAATAAAATGGGCTGCAACATTTTCTCCACTTTAATGTTAAATATTCTTTCCCTGTCTGTATGGTTTTGTAATCTTTCAAGATGCGAGCCATGCACAGCAGAGAGCTTTCAGTATAGTAAAAGAACATTTTGGATCTGTGAACAAATGACTATAATGAGATACAATGAAATCATCTGTGCAGTTTTAACCTTTGCTCTTGGCATTTGTCATACCAGCAGTTTTAGAAATGCAATATAGTCTTGTTCAGCTGTACCCAAAAACGACTGGATGCTATCCAAAATATCAAACGCTGTAACAATGAGAGTCCTGTAAATGGAGTTATTTTACTTTCACATTTTTATTCTGCCACATAGTTCACTCATATCCCAGGTTGGCTAATAATAATATTTAAAAGCAACTGCTGTAATATAAGTAAAAGTATAAAATAGAAGTCGCTAAAAGCCAATAAAACAAATGGATTCAGTAGAAGGAAATAACATTAATCCACAGGTAAAAATGCAAAAGCAGGTCAACCACCAGTGCTGAATGCCAGCCAGTATTGAAGAGTCCTCTTTATAACCCCCTCCTGATGTGAATAACAAGATTAAAAGTGCAATCCGAGAGAGAGAGATAAGTCCCATTGACTTACTTCCTGTAGGCAATTTCTTACATCTTTACCTGGTAGTATATTCTGTTGAATTCAGTGGGACTTCTGAGTAGTTGCACAAAAGAGTGTGCTGTAAATTGAGATTGAATGAGCTACAGCAGCATACTATGGCTTTAGATAAAAGGAAGCCTAATTTCATCTATGAACTTAATTCCGTAAAGTCCAAACTTAATTTTATTGAGGCTTGCTGGAATCTGTTTGGAATTTTGAGGCAATGGTAGTATATTTGAATATGTGCAAAGTAACTGGAACAACCATAGTCTTGCACCTCTGAAAGTAGAAGGAAGGTTCCCAGAGCAGCTGATCTGGCATCAGGCAAGGTCTTAATTACCTCTCTGATCAAGGGTCCATCTAATGAAGGCTCATGATTGAGTAAAAGTAATATTATAGTGGATGTAGAAGAACCCCCTTCATTGGGACACCCCACTGCTACTGGCTCCAAAATGAACATCCCAAATAGCTTACCTCACCATTCACTCCCACCTTAAATCTGACCCTTTAATTTCCCCCTTTTTACTTAAGGTAGCTACATACAGGTATGAGGCAAACAAATAAGAGATTCAGAGGTAAACAAAGATATAAAATGTTTTATTAAAAAGAAATAAAACAAGAAAGGCCATAATGTATTATTATTACTTTAAAAATAGGGCTTTTGTGTTACTGAGACCATCTGGCTCTAACCAAACTAACCATCCCGATTCAATCACAGGCCTCATATTGAGGGCTGAATAAGTAATTCTCATTCTGGTAAGGTCTGATGATCATCTGGGACATTTAATAATTGTTACCAGATGTCTCTACTGTTAAGTATATGAAAAGAAATACTTGCTTAGTCATTAAAATTGTGTGTGTATGGCTATCTCAGGGTTAAACAGAGAAAGTCTATCTGTGGGCAATTACCTTGAGATAGAGGCTGTTCTGGGAACCTTGCCAAGATTCTAAGTTAGCCTCATCACAGCTGTATGTAATGTAGATAACAATTGTGTAAGATGTGTATATAGTTTCTCACTTGTGTAAAATGGAACTGATCACTGCTTACTGATCACTGCTCTCTGTGTATGCCTCAGTGTGCTGATCTGAACTGATCTGAATTGGACTGCACAGAAGCCTGAAGAAAATAAACCAGCTCTGCTGTGTAAGACCTGCATGATGTGTGTTTGTTTCTGAGCACAAACAGAGTTACAGAGAGAGAAAAGTTCTGGCACAATAACCCAACAAAGGTTATGGGCCCAGTCCAGTCCAGGAAGCCTACGCCAGCCTAACCCAGGCAGAAGAACCAGAACTTGATGGGAACGGTGCAGTATCAGAACCAGAACCAGGAGTCTGCTAAAACAGAAAACTGTTGATGAAGGAAGACATCAAGCTAAAGCCAGTGCTGCAAAGTGAGGAAAAATCTCAGTCGGCTGACTCTGAGGAGGACTCTGAGCAGGAGGACGGTGAGATACCAATTCCTAAAGCAGAGGGAATGGCAGGAGCTAATATGTCTGGTTTGCATCAATTGTTGGAAAAGCTGAATGACTCTAACTATGCATTATGGTCTTACAAAATGCAAATGTATCTGATTCAGGCTGAACTGTGGTATGTAGTCACAGAGGATCCACCAGATAGAGCAGATCCACAGAATGCTAAATGGTTTAAGGACGATGCAAAAGCAATGGCAGTTATTGCATTAGCTGTGGAAGACTCTCAAATTTCCTTCATTCAGTTTTTGAATACATCAAAAGAGTGCTGGAATGCGCTACAAGCTGTATATCAAAGAGAAACAGCGGGCAGTAAAATAATTCTAACCCGGAAACTGTATGGAATGAAGCTGAAACCAGGGGAGTCTATGTCAAACCATTTGAAAAGCATGAGAGAAATCTTCAATCAACTCAGGGCACGAGGGATGGAGTTTACAACTATACACCAAGTCTATGTGATTTTGTCAAGTCTTGATTCATCGTACGACGCGGTTGTCACCATGATGGAAAGTCAAGAGGAGAAAAATTTAACCCTTGAGTATGTAGCTGGAAAACTACTGGAAACCTATGAAAGAAGACAAGCTTCAAAACAACAGAGCCTTAAACTTCCTGTGGCTGAATTTCAACAAAGCCATAAAACTTTTGACGTGGTGGCTGCATTAAAGGCAAGGAAATGCTTTAACTGTGGTTCCACAGGACACTTAAGGCGGGATTGCAACAACAAGAAGAAAAAGCTGTTGACAGCAAAGTGGAGAGAAGAAAACAACATGAATGAAGCTGAATCAACAAAGAAGTGTCTTCTAGCAAGAGTCAAAGAGACAATGAATCCTTGGTTTTTGGACTCTGGGGCTTCAATAAGTATGGCAAAAGACAAACTTTCATTTGTAACCTTGGAAACTTCTACTTCAGAGCAAAAGTGTGTTACCCTTGCAAATGGAACAAAAATCCAGATATGTGGTGTGGGTAATGTATATTTTGATTGTCTGGGAGTTGAACTACAAAGTGTTTTATATGTACCAGAATTAGAAACAAACCTTCTAAGTGTGTTTCAGTTAACAGAAATGGGGTATGAGGTTTGTTTTACTGAAGAAAATTGTACTATAAAACAGGGAAACAAGGTGTGTGTGCAGGGAATAATGAAAGATTCTTTGTATGTGATTAATACTTGTACAGAAAATGAAGTTGTGGCCAGCAAAGTCACAACAAAAACAATAGCCAATTGCAAACCACACCAAGAGTGTATCCATTTAACTCATAAAAGGTTTGGTCATGCCAACTATGAAATAATTTCTAAGATTCCAGAATTGTGTGAAGGGGTGAAAATCAAACCATGTTCTAACTATGTAGAATGTAATGTATGCAGTGAAACCAAGTGTCATAAGTCAAACATTCCAAAACATAGTGAGAGAACAACAAAAAGAATTTTTGAATTAATTCATGCAGATCTTGCAGGTCCTTTTGAGACAAGTCAAGGAGGAAACAGATTTTTCTTGTCTATTGTTGATGATTACAGTAGATTTGGATTTGTGTATGTGTTAAAACAGAAGAGTGAAACTTTTGGAAAGTTTAAAGCCTTTGTTAAGTGGAGTAAAAATAGATTTAAAGAACCTATAGCTAATCTAAGAACGGACCGGGGAGGTGAATTTCTCAGCAACCAATTTAAAAAATTCCTCAGTGATGAGGGTATACAACATGACCTTACTGCTCCATATTCACCATTTCAAAATGGAGTTGCAGAAAGGAAAAACAGAACCTTGCAGAACATGTTAAGAGCTCTATTGAAAGAGTCAGGATTGTCTAATCTGTTCTGGGCAGAAGCTTTGTCCACCTCAAATTATTTGTTAAACAGGCTTTACCACTCTGTACATGAAAAAACCCCATATGAAATGTTTTACAAAAGAAAACCTAGAGTGTCACATATAAGGGTTTTTGGAAGTAAATGTTTTGCTCATATTCAGAAAGAAAACAGACCAGGAAAACTAGCTCAGAGAGGTTTGGAATGTAAACTGTTGGGATATGATACACAAACAAAAGGCTATCGTTTGTGGTCTCCATATCACAAAAGTGTAATTGTGAGCAGAGATGTAGTTTTTCATGAACAAATGCAGGAAACAAAACAGTATGTAAGTTTGCCTGTAGAACAGAAAGCTGTAGAAACAGAAGAAATTCCTGAACAATCTCAGCAAGAGAGGGAGGGGGAAGAAACTGTAAAGGAGGAAACTATGCCTGTAACTATGCCAAAGCGACCAGAAAGGGAACGCAAAGCTCCAATTCGTTACTCAGATGAATACCAAAGCAAACAGGTTTCTCATAGAGCTTTACTAATAGCCTATGAACCTACTTCATTTGAGGAAATTCAGGAGATGGAACCTACAGAAGCTCAGGGCTGGCATGAAGCAATGTCAGAGGAAATCAGAACAATGGAAAAAAATGAAACGTGGGAGCTAGTACCTTTACCTGAAGGTCGTAAAGCCATTAACAGTAAATGGGTATTCAAAGTAAAACAAAATGAGGAAGGACAGGTGGAACGTTCAATGGTAAAACACAAAGAGATGCTTTTAAAGCTGGGTCTCAGATTGTAACACAATTTAAACAACATGCGCAAGAGGAGGACTGTTAAGTATATGAAAAGAAATACTTGCTTAGTCATTAAAATTGTGTGTGTATGGCTATCTCAGGGTTAAACAGAGAAAGTCTATCTGTGGGCAATTACCTTGAGATAGAGGCTGTTCTGGGAACCTTGCCAAGATTCTAAGTTAGCCTCATCACAGCTGTATGTAATGTAGATAACAATTGTGTAAGATGTGTATATAGTTTCTCACTTGTGTAAAATGGAACTGATCACTGCTTACTGATCACTGCTCTATGATCACTGCTCTCTGTGTATGCCTCAGTGTGCTGATCTGAACTGATCTGAATTGGACTGCACAGAAGCCTGAAGAAAATAAACCAGCTCTGCTGTGTAAGACCTGCATGATGTGTGTTTGTTTCTGAGCACAAACAGAGTTACAGAGAGAGAAAAGTTCTGGCACAATAACCCAACATCTACTCCAACAGGTGGACTGATTCCAGACCTCCACAATTAGTTGGTGTTCTTCTGATCCTCTGCTATCCCTCAAGGGTGTTCCTGGAGTCTTTCTCTCCATACCAGCTGGTTCTTCTGATCCTGCCTTGCTTGCTTTCAGCTTGGCTTTCTGGTCCCTCTGCTGCTGCTGTCTTCTCTAGACTTTCCTGAAGACACTCTTCCAGGCAAACTTCCTCAGATGAACCCCTCCTGATGCCTCTCCATGGCTCCTTATATTTTGGCTCCAGTCATTCAGCTTTGTTATAGTCAACATTCTATCACACCACCTCTGGTCAAACTCAGGACCAATAGACATGTTTAGCTATATTCTAGTCAGATGGTACAAATTTTGACCCAACCATTCTATATACAAGCCAGAAACTTGTCTTCATATTTCCCTGTCAATGGTAACAGTAACTGCCACTCCACCAGCACACCCTTGTTTACAATGTGCCTCAAGTAAAAGATACACATTTTCCCCTTGTACTGTTAACTCCTTCATCTTCAGCTCTGGTTTTACGCACTATATAAACTCATTAAACATTTTACCTCATTAAAATCAGTTTCTTCACAGTGGTATAAAAAACATAACAATGGTCACTGGAATTTTTGTTTTCTAGCAATGGCTAGAGTGTCTCCAATAATTTTCTTATTTGCCAATTATTATTTTACCATTGCTGTTACAATGCAAGATCAAGTACTTACTGTTTGCTCTGTGTGCAGTTATTTGTGTGTACATACAAATTATTTAAATGTGAAGAGGATCATAGTCAAAATGTATTATATAAAGAAAAAAAGTGGAAATGGATGATTTGCATGTATCCTAATGAAACATTCACCTCTCTCTAGTTTTGCTTACAAACGAAGCTTAACCAGGGCCAGATCTACACTACTGCTTTAAAGTGCTTTATAACAGTTTTGACAACTGTATATGGAGTGTGTCCTGGGCCCCCACAGTTGTCAAAACTGTTATAAAGCGCTTTAAAGCAGTAGTGTAGATCTGGCCCAAGAAGGTTCTGTAAAAGCAAAGTAGAGGGAAAGGAAAGATCTAAGGGGGTGCAAGAGCAAATATGGGTAGAGTGAGAAGAGTTAAAAGAAGAACTTTGTGAAAGAGTTAAGTTTTCGGAAAGAATTTGAAAAGGTAATTGGTTGTTGCAGCCTGAGCATTCTTTGAAGGGGTTCCTAGGCAATAGAAACTGCATATGAGAATGAGGAATTGAGTTTGGTATAAGAAGGTGGCAGAGTTGTAACAGCTGGCTTTTTAGAGTTGGTTTTGCTGTTCCAGTGCAGTTTGTGTTAGTACATATTGCTCTTAGTACACATTGCTCTTCCCATATGATCTAAGATGCCCAGAGCTTGCAAACACATCTTGGATCAATGCATGTTAAATGTGTATCTTCGCTAGGGTTGATCAAAGAGGCACCTTTTCTATGTAGTCCCCCCGCCTCACATGCAGGGATCCTAAAGCTGAATGTGACAGGTGACTCTGTCTTTATATGCCGGTGGACTTGTGGGTGGGTGTAAATTGTGTATAGTCAAGATCTGGCTTCTCTTTACCTGGGTCCATTACAGCACTTTAGCACTGCATGCTGGTTATTTGCTCTCTCTATCATTTTCCACCTCAGGGCACTCCAAAGAAATCTGCCAATCTCCTGCACCACAGCTACCAATACCTAGTACTATTCATTCACACACAGCAGGAAAGCTGTGGATTAGTTGGAGAGGGAATGTTGTGAATTCTAGAGAGTTTTTTCTTTCTGCTGCACAGCTGGTGACAGACAAAGTTGCTACATGAAAGCAGCCCTGTCAGTATCCATCTTTGTTACTTGTGCTGTTACATTCCAGAGAACGAATTGGCCTCATCTGGTAACTCTACCCCTGTTCTCCTCTCCTGGGTTATACTTGGGGAGAACTCAAATTCACCTTGAATTCACAAGTTTTCATTTGAGTTCTGAGATGTATCAGATATGTAAACTAGTTGTTGGAGGCATCGGTTTGTTCATAACTATTGAGACAGGGTGTGATTGATTTTAATTTGCTTAGAAGAAATGACCAGAATGAAATCAAGTTTTCGGTTTTGAAGTTTACAGTTATTTCCTGAACTTCTGTAAGCATTAACTGTTTGCAAAACAATGTGTTCAATTGTCATAGCAACAATATAGAGTTTAAATTTATTTGCTTGGCCACAATCTGTAACAATAATATTGAAATGCAAATACACAATCAAACCCCAAATCAACAGTATTTGCATAGGTACATCTCATATAGTCTGCAACTTTACAGAGTCTATATAGTTAGTGTGATCTTTTGCCGTACAACCACACATGCTGCAGCATGATATCTGCTTAGAGCTGGGGTGTTTAACCTCTTTCAGCACAAGGACTATTTCAAAGTAGCTCTTGGGTGCTGCATTCCATTGGTGGAGGGGGCTGAAGGCAAAAGGGACAAAGCCAAAGAAAAAGGTGAGTAGCCTAAATACCAAAGGTACCAGCGTATTTTAGAACGAAGCTCTTACTACTAGTAAGTAAGTCTTAGGAGAAGCATTTCAACCTTTTAGAATGGGGAAAAACTACACAAAATCCAGGAAACTACAAAACTATCCCACCGTTCACTTTCATGGGAAGACCCTGGGTCCTAGTATTCTGAGAGGGAGAAAAATGTTCCCCTATCCACTTTGTCCACACCATGCACAATTTTGTACATCTCTACTTGTACACTTTACTCACTTTTTAAAAGCTAAACAATCCCAGATGTTGTAACCTTCAGCCCTTTGAGTTGCTTCTGCCATTTCTTCATTTTAGTTGTCATTTTCTGATTTTTTTTTTACCCACACTATAGTATCCCATTATAGATGCAGTAAACAGAACAGTGCACAGTACTCCAAGTGTTGTCACACCATAGATTTGCATAAGGGCAGATGATATTGGCAGTTTTTTTATCATTATTCCTTTCCTAAATGTGCCTAACATGGAATTCGCCTTTTTCACAGCACCCCACATTGGGTCCACATTTTCATCAAGCTGTCCACCACAACCCCAAGATCTTTTCCTTGGTCAGTCACCACTGGTATCAGCTTATATGTGAAGTTGGGATTTATTTATTTTTGCCCCAACCTGCATCACTTTACACTTGCTTACATTGAATAGCATTTGCCATTTTGATGCCCATTCTCCCAGTTTGGAGAAATCCTTTTAGAGCTCTTTACAATTCTCTTCTTATTTTAACCACCCTTATGATGTCATTGGCAGACTTGGCCTTCTCAGTCCTCACTTCTAATTCCAAATCATTTATGAACACGTTGAAAAGCACTGGTCCCAATAAAAACCCTGTGGGATCCCAATTATTAATATCCATCAATTGGGTGAATTTACCATTTATTCCTACTTTCTGCTTTCTGTTTTTTTAAAACAGTTACTGATCCATAAGAGGACCCCTTTTCTTAGGCCATGACTGCCAAGTTTGTTCAGGAGTCTTTGGTGCAGGATTTTGTCAAAAGCCTTTTGGAAGACCAAGTAAACAACGTCTACCAGATCACCCTTGTCCACATAGTTACTGACACTCTCAAAGATTACTAAGACAGCGCCTACCATTGTGGAAACCATGTTCATTCTTTTCCAGCATTGCTTGTCCTCCTATATGCTTACTAATTTCATGTTTAACAATGTTTTCCACTAATTTACCAGAAACTGTTGTTGAACAAAGCTGGCCTATAGTTTCATGGAACTTGCCTTGATCCCATCTTAAAATTTGGTATTATACTGGCTGCTTTCCAGTCCTCTGGTACAGAGACTGATCTTAGGGACATACTTATTTTTGTTAGAAGATCAGCAATTTCACATTTGAGTTCTTTAAGATCTCTAGGTCTCAAGAAACCTGTTAGCTTTTGATTAGTCAATAAGATCAAGAGCTAAATCTTTTATCACCACTTTTTGTCACCATCTTTTGTCTCAGTTTCTCAGGCTCCTTTCCTGAAAATTTCAATTCAGGCTTAGGTATCTGTCCTACATCTTCCATAGTGAACACAGATGGAAATAATTCATTCAGCTTCTATGCAATCTTGTTATCCTCCTTTAGCAATGCACTAACTCTGTTGTCATCCAACCCAACTGCCTCACTAATTGGTTTCCTGCTTCTTATATATTTAAATAATTCTTTATTGTTCACCTTCATATTGTTAGTGATATGCTCTTCAAAATTCTATCAATTCCAATCAGTTCCCAGCCTCAAGCATGCATTTGATGGGCCACCTAGTCCTTAGAAATTCCATAAAGCTGATGCTAATCCAAAGAGTAGTGAGAATCACTAACATTAAGGCTTGGGAGTTCAGCTTTTGTTCCGTGGCTGGGTTCTACTTAGCAGAACATGGCTGCAATACTGAATGGGGATTCTCAGAACTGCTAAAAGACCAACAACAGTTCATACTATTATATTTTCTAAAATTGCTATCTCCTTTTAAAAAGTCTTCTTGTAGGGCTGGGGAGAGAGGAGGCCATAGGCTGGATGGACGACCCCAAAGACCAGAGGTTCTCTACTCTTGTGACAGAATATCTCTTATATTTAAAATTGCCTTCACATATTTTCAGGAGTCATCCTTATGCACTTGCATTCTCTTTCTGAAGCAAGGAATAGCTGTCATTTTATTAGCCAATTAAATCACTTGAACTACACTATAAGATCTGGGCGCGTTTTTGAAAACCCTCTAAAGGACTGAGAGCATTATTATCGGCTTAAGGAAACATAAATGATATGGTGGTAAGCTTGGATAGTTTTTACAGCATGGCTGTGCATCATTTACTGAGATTGTGAATGGTTTATAATGATACATTTTCATTATTTTTTCTTTAGATAAACCCTGGAGGGTTTTTTTTTTCTATTGTAGCCGTGGCTCCTTTTGTAAACTGAGTGGGTGAGGCCAATAATTACTGTTTTGTTTTGTTTGCTTTCTATAATAATATGCTATTGCTTATAAATGCTGAGTATGGTTTTTTGAATTACTTTTCAGTGTTATACTGAAGAAGACCCCTCGAAACAGCATAGTAACCGGACTTCTGTTTATATATAAAAAAGACGCTTCATATGAATAATTCATCTATTACAGGCTTTGTGAAATAATGTTGTTGTGCCTGTATTTTGTATATTTGTAAAAATTTGTAAAGATTTCTGAAATATTCATTTATGAAAGCTATTTTGATATCCTTGTGGTTTGAGTGGTATCACTCTCATTATATTATTATAGAGAACGTGGCATGTTTTTATTAAGGTTTGGCCAGGATCTACAGCCCTTTATTTGAACATTTCCTGTCTGTTTTCCCTGTGTGCCTCAATTCTGTTTTGTTGTTGCATTGTGGACAAGCCAGAGCAATCATGCCTTTTATTAAAGCCAGTGATTTCTTCTTCTTTTTTTACAACGACAGAGTTCAGCTATGCATAAATGTCTAACTATTCCAGTCATGTTACCTCCCCAAAGCCAGACTTCATAAACAAGACATTTTGTTAGCTCATTTAACTTTGTTAGGGCTGTATTTTGTTATGTTTTTGTTTTAGTGTTAGCTTATTTCATGGCACTATGCATATTTTATGACAGTAATTTAAAAGGTATTTTGTGATTCAATGCTTTATTAATGAAGGCAAACAACTAAGGCTTTTGTTGAATGTCCTTGAAGTCTTTTGTATTAAGAAGAAACACTTAGAGTTTTCTTTGTAGTTAAAACATTTTTTTTAAAAAAATTAATAGTTAATAGCCCTTGCACAATTACAGATGCAACAAATGAAAACAGCAGTGCTAGAAGGGCATTTTAATAAAATTCCTTGTCCCTCGACACTCTGCCTTTGCTGTAGTGGCAACGTGGAGGATCTGCTTCACTATTTGTTCTACTGCCCTATCTATTTTCAAATTTGTTCTAAATCTTTAGATTGGTTTTTTAAGAATAAGTCCAGCTGGTCCAATTCAGAAAGAATATACTTTTTGTTTACATGCAATAACAAGACTGTCATATTGGCATTGGCCAACTTCACTCCTACAGCCCAAATGTATAGAGCAAAATTTCTGACTTTGCAGGATGTATTATTTGTTTTAGCATTGATGTTATTATGCTTGTTGTAACCATTGGTTGAAACAATAAAGCTTTACTACTAGTAGTAGTTAAAACATTTGGATTTGACTTTATTGGAATGACATACTCATGCAAGAGAATGGGTTAAGCATGTCTCACCTTGTTATTTAATCATTATTTAAATTTTATAGCCATTTTTCCACAAGGAGATTTTAGCATTGATGAAACAACAGGTAAACTGCTAACTTTAAAAAAAAAAAAGTTGCAGGAATTCTGCTTCTAAGATAGAAGCATATCTCTTTAGGCAAACACCAGGAAATTGCTCAAGAACACTTCTAGCATCACATTGGAGAAATATGACAGCCTGGAATAAATGCAGCAAAAAGTGCACAGGAGTCCATGAATTCAATAGAAGGTATTCCCAAGCAAGTTCACACAGGATTGTCGTCTTGAAGAAAATCTTATGCACATTTATGTCGAACTAACCCCCGGTGTATTCTGTGGGGTGTAACTTCTAAGGCAGGCTGGTATTATTATCCCAATTTTTTCAGATTGGAGCACACACATTTGTAGGACTATGGACAACATGAATGTGGACTGATATCCTATTGGTGACAGGTAAAAGTGGAGAAAGGAGTTAAGGCATTGAAAGGGCATATAATGAAAAATACTTGACCGGGTTGTATGCTGAGCTGCATGCTCCAGCAGCCAATTTCTGGATCCAAACTGGAATCAGAAGGCCAATGGACAGATACGTATCAAAAAGGTGAGAATGAGATAATATCCTGAGGTGATAAATGGACTGTACCACTTCAGACTGCAGTTAAGAGATCACATTTTTAATGCTTTGCTGCATTAAAAAAACAAACCCTACCTGCAAATGGAAATATAGCACATCTGGAAAAATACTTTGAATCTTTTTCTATAATGCAGTATTTCTACATTCATTTTTTCTTTATATTTTACTTGTACAAAGGTTTGCACATGGGAGAAAATTGAAAAATGACATCCCCGCCTGCAGCTTGAAGTGGCACAATCTGTCCCCACATTCTGTTCATGTGTAGACTGAAGCCTCCTTCTTGTAAATGGTGCATCATGCAATTACCACAAACCAGGGCAGCACTGCTGGACACAATACTGGATGGCCACCCATTAGCATGGACACCTGAACTGACATTCAAAGATAGTTTTAATTCTCTATTTCGCTCTTTAAAAAGAAAGATTTGTATACATCTCATATAGTCAGTAAAATTATAAAGTAAGTACCTACATATGTGCTATCTCCAAAGATTTCTTTTGAGGACCACTTTTAATAAAGTGCAGAGTTATTATGAAGGGCTATGAATACCTTGTTCCAAAATAGTTCAGTTCTGTGAAAAAACATATACTGTGTAAATTATTCAAATTAAGCATAGTTTTACATATTTACTTATTTTGCATTACTCTGTTTCTGCTAGACACGGGGAAGGGGAAGGAACTATGCCAGGCACTGCAGCCCTGACCACTGGACATATTACTGAACTCTTCTTCAGCTTTAGAGTTATCAAAGTGAAATTTCAGAATACATCAGAGCCACTGCATTGGTTAGAAGTGTGGTAGCATTGTCTGTTGTTGGGACTTTTCGTTCTATAGAGAAAGATTTGTGTGATTGGGTGTCTGTGTGTGTGTGTGTGGGGGGGGTGATATTTAGCTGTACCCATTTTAGTTCTTCCTCAGATGTTTTAGGCATGTATAAACTGAGGAAGTGCCAGGTGGAATCCACTGATTAAGTGGTACAATTCATGTTAATTGGGTGAGGTCTGCAACTAGAGGCAGACAACAGTTTCCCACGGTGTTAGTTATGTGCTCTAGAACTAACCTGGAAGTGTAGGAAGCATTTTTGTGGGTGAGGGGAGAGCAATAAAGTTGTATGAGTTCAGATATTGCCACTTTCACTAAGCCCACTAATCCTGCAGTGTTACTGCACTATTTAGATTAGCAAGGATCAGCACATCTCCCGTACCAAAGGGCATGCCTAATCACTGGGAAAACTGTCTGTCTAAAAGTTTGTATCTACTAAGATTCCAATCCAAAATACACTTACTAGAGAGTAAGTCTCATTTGAACTTGGGAGGGACATAGTTTCAAGAACACATGTTTTGGATTGTGCTTTAAGGCAAGGTCAGTCATACAGAAGGCGTGATGAATCATCCCAGAAAAAAAATGCAGGACTTGAAGATGTGGGGCTGAGTTAAAATTTTGTCTGCTGAGCTGGGAGGACAGGCTGGGGAGGAGCAGTCTGATGATTCTGCCTCAATGTTGCATCTCTACCAGTAAATGTATAATCAACTAACATCTACTAAGATGCCCATAAATCCCCAGTGCTCCAACCCCTAAAGGAACCTGATTTCTGTAAGACTTCCCATTACTTAGGAAGAAGAGAAAATGTGTGTGTGTGTGTTTACAAGCACAAAATATATGAAGTTACCACCAACCTGTAATACTCTCCCCTTTAGCATAGACTGCTGTCAGTTCAGTCTCCACTACATTTCCATTTGGGCAGGCTAAATTGAAGGAGTGATACAAATAATCCAGCATGTCTCTATATTTGGAGCTTGGGTGAGCAAGAACTGTCTGTGGCTTGATTGAGGCAAGAGTGAGATAACGTGTGTTGGAGGAATCTGCTAGAAGAGGTAAAGAGTAACAATCATATTGGCAGCTCAGATAAAGTAAAATGCACAAAGCCTTGGAATGGATTGTTCATATTCTTAGCAGCAGGGGGTGTTCACATCATTATCCTTCTAGGCCACCTCTTTCTTCACAGGGCGTTTATTTCTGTCAGCAGAGAAATGCATTTCAAATCTCCCCAAACAAATGCATCCCCACACTGTGAAATCCTGTCACACTTCCTAATGCCAGTTCTCTTAAGGCTATATTATTATGAAAGGTATCAATCCTGCAAAGGTGGAGGAGTTTGAAAACTCATTTTAGCCCATTTCTACTGTATCAGGAAATGAGCGAATTTAACGGAAGAATTTTTCAATTTATCCCTGGCATGTTTCATTCAGCCCATGTAACAGAGAGATTAGGAAGTGAAGTCTTTCAGTTTTACCATGTAGTTCACTGTTAAGATACAATCCTTCTTCTGTAAAATTTACAATGAAATTATTGGCCTTAATGAAGGCCAACACCCTTTTCTTGCTTGGAAACTGTATCCTGAAAGAGGCTACTTTCAGGCTGCATTGTGAGTTTCACAATTAGCTATAACAGGAATGGGCAGACGTCCGACTTGTGGGGTCTAATTCGTTGGGGTTTTTTTTTTTACTAGAACCCTGATATTCACCAGCTGGACATTCATGCAAAAGATGTGCACTTAGAATAAAAGAACTCTGAACTCACAAATTTGCTTTCAGTATCTGAACTGAACATGGAAAAATCTAATTCCTGATTGCCCTAAACTTCCTTCATTTCAGAAACAGAATTTTAGAATGTGTGTGGCGAAGTCATTCTGTTGCTGTTATTGTTAACCAATTGCAAGTTGGAAATCCTTGCTAATTTACTGCAAATCAGTCATAGATCTACTAGTAGAATCAGATCTACCTTTTGCCCAACCCCTGAACAACAGTGAAATTGTTTGTTGTGTTCCTTTTAAAGAGAATTTCTAGGATAATGATTTCAGGAATACATTATATCACTTGGATTTTAGCTTTTCATCATGGATTAATCAGTGAGGGATAGGAGGTAGGCATTTTCAAAACAGGTGTGGACCCTAAATCTTTAATTCTTCTGGAGTTGCCAGAAATAGCACCTATCCCCTTTTTAAAAAGAATTTATTTTATTATTTATTTATTTATTGCATTTCTATACTGCCCAATAGCCAAAGCTCTCTGGGCGGTTTACAAAATTCTCTGGGCGGATTACAAAAAGTAGAATGGTGGTACTAATATTCAAAGCCCTAAACAGCTTGGGGCCAGGTTATTTGAAGGAACGCCTCCTCCCATATGTGCCTGCCCGGACCTTAAGATCATCTACAGGGGTCCTTCTCCGTGAGTCCCTGCCAAAGGAAGTGAGGCAGGTGGCTACCAGCTGTGGAATGAGCTCCCCAGAGAGGTTTGCTTGGCGCCTACAGTGTACTCCTTCCGTCGCCAGCCGAAGACCTTTTTATTTTCTCAGCATTTTAACACTTAATTTAACTTAAATTTAAACTTTGTTGTTTTAATTCTATATTTTAACCTATTACAATTGTTGCTGTGTGGTTTTAATCCTGGTTGTGCTTTTTATATTGTATTTTATATTTGTGTTTTTAAATTGTTGGTTGTTTTTATGCTTTTCGTGGTTTTAATTTTCGTGAACCGCCCAGAGAGCTTCGACTATTGGGCGGTATAAAAATGTAATAAATAAATAAATAGTTACTTTGTCTTCTTCCTCACTGGTCCCTTTGCCCTTTCTCGTCTTGGCTGTAGTGTAGCAAAACTCTTACAGCTGATAGTGAAGAGAAGTGGGCAAAGAGACAAGTGGCACAGTGACTTCATCTCTTCTTGTGCGACATTTCCCTTCTTGTGCTTCAGAGGTTTTTAAAGGACCTGGGAACCCCAATCATTCTGGACTTTCAAAATTAGCCTGGCACCAGCAACCTGATTGGATGTTGTTTATCTTTGAGCTTCCCCAAACAGTTTTTGTTGAGATACAAACACTCACTATAATCTCATCCCTGCTTTAGACAATGCAGGAAAACTTAATTGCTGGAAAGATATACTTCATAAACCAATGTGAAAATCATTCATTTACTTATGGGACTAAAATAATACTAAATAGTGCAAAGAACCACCCATTTCCTGACTGCTGAGATAAATTCCAGTGTTTTCAAAAGCAAAGGTGAAACTAATTCTAAAGAAGCCACGCTATGTATTTGTAGGTGTAATATATTTACATAGAACAAGAATATTAATTGTCCTGGCTACTAGCCAATGTGAGAAACCTATCCTCCATTCATTTATCTAATTTTAATTTAACATGGTTTTAAAATGGACAAAATCTAATCAACTTCTTTTATGATTGTAAGCTGCATGACGGACCAATTTGGGTGGTAGGCATGGAATAGAAATCTTTGTTTTGCCCAAGACAAGACACAAATCTGGGTAAGAGTCAGCCCTTTATGCCTTCAGAAAAAGAGATTAGCCATTGCTTCTTGTCCCAGAATCCTAGGTAAATCTGATACCCACAACACCTAGCAATGACTAATTCATCCAGTTTACAATCTGCATATTGAGACTTGGTCTAAATCGGATGTCATGCCCATAAACCTCTGCCCTAAACTGTGGAGTTCTTTGTTTCTTCATCTTTCCGCATTCCCTATTTCTACAGCCTAACCTCATGAAGAGTTCTGTAGAACTCAAAAACTTGTAGACTCTTTTGGGACATTTTAATGGATCCCAGTAAAATTATTGCCTTGCTGTGGATTTTGACTCCCCCACCCCCTCCGTCATGGACCAACACAACTATCTTGACTCTTTAAATAAAATAAAAGGGAGATGAGAAAAGGTTATCTGCACGTTTTTGTCTGTATGAGATAGGATTGACAACTTATCAGTCCTTCCTCCTCTGCCTACAGCAAATACATTATTAGTTATAATGCATATCTGCCTATTTTAAAAAGCTTATCCTGATTTCTGTAGATAAGAAGCTGCTGTTAAAGGCACAAAGCATGCCAATATGTTTTTCTGGTTAGTTGGCAATCCTAATATAGCAGTTTACAAGACATTTGCAGCAAAAGGGTATTATGAATCCTTTTTTAAAAATAGGGCTTTAGTGGTGGGCTTTTGTGTTTGTTTTGTTTGAAGACTGGAATCTTCAGATGAACCAGCAGACGTCCATAAATGCAGAGCTCTTGGAAGAGCTGAACTTTAATCAGTAACTGTTAACAGTATCATGGGACTTGCAAAAGATACAGGTTGTGTACTGTAAGAATGCTACACAAATGCAAATGTTGTATTGTCTGGGTCTCCATAGCTAAAACATGTTCTATATCTGCATAACGTTTTGACAGAGGGCTGTGTCCCAGGTATCCTTCCTCCTGAAGTGACTTCTTTCTTCCATTGTTGCCAAATGGAAACTCCACAGTGGGACAAAGGAGAAATCACTTTAAAAAATATTTGGCTACCTGTGCTTGAAACTTCTGTGACCACTCAGCATATTTAGGTAATCAATTCAATTTCCTTTCAACAGCATAGCCTCCTATAAAAAATGGTAAACACTAATGTTGCCATCCAGTGCATGTTTACTCAGAAGGAAGTCCCACTATGCTCAATCAGGCTTACTTTCAGTTAAGTGTGCATTGGATTGCAGATTAAGTTACAAGGTTTGTTTTGCATTGCCTTGTCTTCTGCTTACACAACCATTCTATGGCAGTGGTAGGCAGACAATAGGTTGAGATCTAAGGAGTGATCTGCAGTAGATTGGAAAGTTTTCTGACTCCCAGTTGTCTAACACTTATCAACATTTAAACAGCTTTCCCCATTCCTCCAAATTAGGTTGCTGAAATAAGTGGGGAGGACCAAGAGTGGTTTTTCTGTAAAAGGACTTGTGAGCTTGGCTCTGTTACTTTTTATTTCTTTGTGTACCTCCACTCACCTGAGCCAGTATTTTGCACCTGGCTGTGGTTGGTGGACCTAAGTGCTCAAGTAAGAAAACGGGAGCATTTTCCATAAGTCTGCCATTCCTTTTCTATAGATTCTATAATATAGAATAATTCCCATGGCAAATAATAATATCTACTTAGCATAATGCTTTTGATGAAAGTCTGATGTAGTCATACTGGGAATGCCAGCTCTAAAGTTTGACAGGGAGCTTATACCAAGCATTTGCTGCCTCAGTCCTTTCCTTGTAAAAATGGGGATTCTGCTGTTCGACACAGCTGTAACAATGCATAAGATAGTTCAGCTGTACAGCACTTCTCACTGGAGCTTCATATATATATATATATATATATATATATATATATATATATATATATATACACACACACACACACACACACACACACACACACACACACACACATACTATAGTTTATTTGAGGTTTGGAAATTACACCACAGCATATCTTAAAACATCTGGAAATCTGATAACTTTCAAGATGCCTCATATTTAAACCAAGTTTATAATAGATGGATGGTTTTTAGACATTTTGTCTGTGACTGGATATTTTCACTGGATTACATCCAATGATGCACAAACAATCTTCTGCTCATGAAAATAACTTTTACTTCCCCCAGAGGGTCCCCCAACTCTCTGGAGTAAATTGGGGGACATGGGGGAATGAAAAGAGTAGGAGGAATGTGTTCTGCCAAAAGATGCTGTTCTATTGCCAGATGGAAAATGTTGGACACAATCAACTCCTGCCATTTTCTAGCCACACTCTTAAACTTGTAGACAGTTGCTGGGATTGTAGTAAAAGAATACTACTGTGAGTTTTGCCTTTGAGCAGGCTTCTGAGTTATGCAGGAGTCTACATCAAATAGAATGGAAAGGTAGCTAATTCTGCCCTTTCTAATTCAAAGTCTTTGCTTCCTCCCCCACCCCACATGTAATAAAATGGTTTTAATAACATCTTCGTGCTCCCCTCCCTCAGTTTTCTTCCAATATCTGTTGAACCTTTTGAAGGTTTTGTCCATAAAACTCAACTAGGTCCTGGGAAACCAAGGACAGACCATCCCTGAGTGGTGGAAATCCATCCTGTCCTCTTCAACTTGTTAATTTAAGCAGCCTTTCTCCGGCTTTCCCCCACTGCTATGTGAGACTGACACCAATTGCTGCTGAATAGCTAGGAGAGGAGGAGGAGGAGGAGGGAGGTGGGTATCATGTGATTCACTTTCCTGCTCCTTTAAAGCAGCCACATGCAGCCGAGCTGCGGCCACAATCACAGCTCCCGGCAGAGGGAGAGCCGGATCCGGGCTTGCCTGGACAATCAGAGCAGAGGCTGCCTCCTCCTTCCCATCCCTTCCAGCCTTAACTTTTGCAGCCACCCGCCATAGGTAGTGCAAAGGAGAAAGCTCTGCAAACATGGCTGGGGCAATTATCGAAAACATGAGCTCTAAAAAGCTCTGCATTGTTGGAGGGATCTTGCTGATTTTCCAAGTCATCGCCTTTCTGGTGGGAGGTCTGATCGGTAAGTGTTCCAGAGGCAAACTTTCTCTCCTCCGGCTCTCGCTTGGGTTTCTCTCTCTCTCTCTCTTTGCTGTCGTTTGGAGACTTGTTACTGTATCCCTGACTTGCTCCTATGATCTAATTAGCCCGGCTATTGTAGTTAAGAAAACACCGCGCCAAGGGCCTCTTTGTGCCCACTGCACTCTAGTGGCTGCAAGAAAAGGGGAAAAACCGGGGGGGGGGAGGAAGAGAAGAGAAAAAAGTTTGTGTGTAGCAGGGGGCGGGCAGTTACTTCGGTTCCAGGATCTACTCCAAGGAAGCGAGTGGAAGGGCGAATCTAAGCATGGCGACTTCGTTGGTGCAAGAAAGCTTTGGATCGAAAAGTTGATCTCGGTCTCTCTCCACTCTTATTTCAGCCTTCTTCCCTTTCTTCCTCCCCCCTTTTTCTTTCTTCTCTCTCCAACTGTGCTGCAGGAAGAGACCTAATCTTTTCCAAATAAAATAATAGGAGCTGCTCCAGCCCACGAAAGGAATGTTTGTGCATTGTGTCCCACTTAGTGTTGTTTTGTCTCTCCTCCTTCCCCCTAGCACGGCTTGATTTTGCTAAAACAGCCTCTCTTTAGATTGGATATCAGCCTGTAAGGGCGGGGAAGGGTTATAGCAGAATGGAAAGGAAAGCTTAGTAGGAGGGAGTGATTCCCTCCCCCCCCCCGCCCGCTCCCCAGGAGCGGCGAAGAGTTTTGCTTTTGGCTTTTTAATTAAGAACATAAGAAGAGCCATGCTGGATCAGACCAAGGGTCCCTCTAGTCCAGCATTCTGTTCACACAGTAATCAACCAGCTACCCATGGGAAACCTATATACAGAACATGAGTGCAGCAACAGCCTCAGTCTACGCGCACACACACACTTCTCTTTGGTTTTTTCTAGTTAAAGTGTTTTAGCTTCTTTTATTTATTTTTTTGATGTAGGTTTATATGCCTTATTTGAGCGCTTCCGTAGAGGAGCCTTTCTAAACATGCCTTGTGGACATGACTGTTTTTTCTCCTTGATGCTCTCCATCTTCTTCCCAGCCAAATAAAGTACGCTGCGTCTCCCTAATATTCCTCCATTCCTGAGATATGGGAAGATTGCCTCCTAGAATCCCGAAAAAGAGTTTCAATTCTCTTTCCCTTAAACGTGTGGAACTTTTAGGATTACTACTTCCAGGGCACAGCTTTCCTCAAAATCATCCTCTCTTCAGAGATCCCCAATTTGTAGGGATTTTAACAAAACATTTTAGTGCACAGTTTCCCAAATCTTTTGGCATTTTCAGCTCAAGCTGTTATTAACAGTGAAAATAATATTCTATGCTATTTTGCATTACTTTCTTCAGTACCCCCAACCTGGATGTTAACCTATGGTAGCATATTTTATCCTGGTTTCCAACTTTAAAAGGTGCCCACTATTTGTTACCTGCTGCCCCAAGACTTGAATCTTTCATTCTGATATCTCAGTTCACCAGCATTGTTGACACATGACATGCAGATGATATCCCAAATGGGTATCTGCTTTGTTTCAGAAATAGCTGTTCTTAAATTAATCCCATTCCCAGTTACCTGTACATACTGTGTTGATTCAAGAGATGAAAAAGAATACTTTCCTGGCAAATAAATTTAAAAAACAAAATAAGGAGCAACATTTTCAGCATATGTTACAGTAAAGCAGCCTTCCCTAACCTGGTGCCCTCCAGCTGTTTTGGACTACAACTCCCATCATTCTTTGCTATTGACCATGCTGGCTATGGGATGAGAGTTGAAATCCAAAACATGTGGAGGAAGCCAAGTTGGGGAAGGCTTCCATACCAGATGCCTAGAGAGAAGGAGGAAGAGAGAAACCTATGTAAATCTAACCCTGCTGAAGTTTGCTGAGCATTCAAAAAATCTGGCTCTAGGCAATTCCTTCTAAACAATTATCTGTGAACAGCAGTACTCTCAGGAGAACAGGGAATTTCCAACCCTTCTGATTATGGCAAGAATACTATAGATACCTGTTATTGATGGCCTTTAACTAGTCAGTTAAAGAGGATTTGTAGCATAACCCTTAAGGTGGTGAGTGGTCCTGGAAAGAGCCTACTCCAAAGTTTTCTGTTCTTTCTCAGTTTGAAAATGCTTTTCCTACTGCTAAGGCCTTTCCCAAGAATAGACCAGAAGGAGTCTTCCAGACACCACTAATAGGCTGTTATGGGAAAATCTGAGACATGTTACAACAAACTTTGCACAGGTTTTTATTTCAAGGATGATGCTAGAATGTTTCTCTCACCTGATCTCAGCATGGGTGGCCTCTTCACTTAAATTTCTCCCCACCCAAAAGTAAATTTATTGTATCCTAATGCACAATATTAGTTTGCTAAAATGTCTTCCACTTTCAAGTTCTGTAAGCTTGGTAAATATTTAAGGTGCCTTGATGGATCATTTAGATCAAATTGAAACAGAACGGCTACATAACCTTGCTTGTTTTCAACCATAATGTAATCCAGGCTTCCTGGTTCAGCATGTTTAAACCATGAATACATTCTTCAGAAGTGTATTTTCTAATTCAACTGCAAATTCTTGGTTACTTGGAATGCTGATGTTTCTAGATAAAATTCCATGAACTATTACAATCTGAGCCACGTTGAGAGCCCTTCAAACTAGACAGAATTTAAGGTTTGGAAGTAAGATGCGTGGGTGAGATGCCTTTCGTTGCTGCTCATCTGTACACTATTGAGTAAACACAGCTTAATATTGTTAGGTACTGCTACAAGGATTTTTGTTAGTGGTTTCTGTATTTGTGCATTTTTAATGCACAGGTGTAATTTTGTGAACCGCCAAGACAGCTTCTGTAGAAATGAAAATAATGATACAAGCCTTATTCTTTCAATACAACACAAATAATGTTTAACAAAATCAGGGGATACAGATTTTCCTGCTGTATTTTCCCATAATTCATTATAAAGCTTGTACAGGCGGTATATGGTAGAAGCAAGCAACATACAGAGCTGCAGGTTGAAACAGCAACGGCCAGTCTTCTCTGTGGTTGATGGAGTCTCGCAGAGAATTTCATAGCAGAGAACATACTTGCTGAAATATATTCATTGCAGTACAACTTCTCCCTCAGTGAAGCAGTTGAGTTAACTAATGTATTCATTTCAATTCAGCATTTCTACTGTATGGAGTGGTGTAGGGGGCTGCAAATGCATTTGCTTATCAAGGTCATGGTTATATAGGCTTGACGAAGAGGCCTAGCTTTAACTAAGCTCTTCCTGAGCAAATGTTTTGCTTTTGGCCTAGTTTGCCAGTAAGCAAGGTCAGCTCGACCTAGGAAAAGCATTATGAGACTAGGCTGTGGTTCTTATCCCATAGGGCAGGGGTCCCTCATGGAGTGCCGAGGCACTCGTGGGGACCTCCAACAAAACCAACTAAGCTTTCATTCCCTCCCTCCTTCCATTCAAAATTTTATTTTAAAAAAATTGAAAAGTGTTAGAGCACCATGTTCTCCTTCCTGCTCCTGAACCTGCTGCTGATTAGCTCTTTGGCAGGCAGGAAGAGAAGGAAAAAGTTGTTTCCCGGCCCACCCAATTAGTTTTCCACCCACACAGATCTTCCTCATTTGCACTCTGTCTCTCTCCCCACTTGCAGCCTCTCACCTCTCTGTTCTCTTCCCCAACCCCTTTCCTCACTTTCTTTCTCCCCTCTACACCTTTGCCTTGCTATTTCACCCTCACTCCCAGCCTCTAGCCCTGCTCCTCCTCCTCTAGCCTTGCTCTTTCTCCCCCCTACTTTACCTTGCTCTTTCTCTCCTAGTCTCTAGCCTCGCTCTTTCTTTCCCTTGCACCCTATCATCTTGCTATTTCTTCCTCCTCCCAGCCCCTAGCCTGCTTGTTTTCTTTGCTTTCCCAGCCCCATCTATCGTTCTTCACATGCATGCATGCACATACAGTGGGGAATGGAGTGGTTGAGTCTGAGGTCAAGATAGGGAAATTTTCTTATTTCCCTTTGGGACTGGGGTGTGTGTGTTCATTTGGGGCTGGGAAAAGGTGTGTTTGTATGTGTGGATAGGGTGAGCAAAGCAACTGGAAAAACCATAATGTAAAATTTTAGGATTATACAGTATTTTTATTAATTTGAGTTCTGGTTTTTTGTGGCTTTTGGATTAAACTGGTTTTTAAGGCAACCTACAAAATATTTAGTAGAACTTAAAAGCAATTAAAACTATAATTAAAACTATAACAACAGCAATAAAATAATATAACCCACATTCAAGTTATAAGAGTTGTCAGATAAATTAAATGCACTTATCTGTCCAGGTCCAAAGCCTGACAGAATAAGAATCAGTTTTGAGCTTTTTTCTAAATGTGAACAGTGAGTGGGCCTGATAAGCAGTTTTGATAAGGAGCTCCACAACATGGTGACCATTACTGATAAATCCTGTTCTTGATAGCCACCAATATGTCTACAATTCATTCATCATAGTTATGAAGATTTAGTTATCTCTGTGACTATTTGGTTGAAAAGATGAGAGTTTAGTCATTCAAATATAAATCTCACCTATCAATCCATGTTCAAGTTACCCAGACTTACTGCACTGGCAGGGAGTCATTATCTCCAGATAATGCAAAGTAAGAGTTTGGGATTCATGTTCCAGGACAAGTTCTTTTAGTTGCTTTCTCCTTAACTTGGAACTCCACTGACTAAGTATTTATTGATCTCTACCTTTAATTTTGTGTAGGGATAGCTACCTATTGGCAGAACAGTACTTAGGCCCATTCCTGGGTGCTACTGCATATAATGCTATGGAAGTCAGTAATCTCTGTGGGTTTGGAGGATTCAATTATTCTTCAGCTTTTCAATCTGCATTCAGAAATAATGGAACTTGTTCTTAATTACTCTCTAAAGCTGATGAACTCAAGTATGTGGTATCTTGATTTAACTGTATGTTTGGTTTTTATTTGCTTAATGTACATCTTGAGACTAGTTCAGACATTACATTTCTAGTCCAAAAAGTTGTAGTTTGTTGGATCAGGAATGCACTGTGAACCTGCATGCACTCACTGTAATGCAAAGTACTGGACTCTTAAACTACAGTTTGTTGTGATAGCCAATTGATGCTTATTTGCAGGGAGAACTTAAACCTGTCTACTGGTTTGGACATCACAGCAAACTGGTTTAACATATTAGGAAGTCTTGTATTAATCTGGATGCACAGAGTGAGGAGGGTGTACATTACATATTCCTAATATTAAAAAAAATGGTTTGTTGGACTTGGAATGTAATTTTGGAGCCAGGCTGTTTGCATTACTTGAGGTTGTCACATGTTGGAATTCATAGTGCAACTGTGCGATAATCTCTTCCCCTCCCCCACTCCTTTACAGGTATTTCTCTGTTCATCAGTTCCTAAGGTCACTTTTTATGATCTACAGACAGTGACTTATGGGTCATTGAGTGATATTCTATATAGGCCCATGCAGAAAGAAGACTATTGTTGTAAAGTGTAGCTGAGGTGAGGCTTGCCCATTCTTAAATGGCATCATACCAATTTAAAGAATAAGTCCTTAGGACAAAGGTGGACAACCTGTGGCCCTCCAGATGTTTTGGCCTACATCTCCCATCATCCCTCACCATTGGCTATGCTGGCTAGAGCTGATGAGAGCTGTAGGCCAAAGCATCTGTTACCAACCCCTGCCTAGAACTTAGCAAGATGGTAATAGCTCATTCAACACTTTAAACTGTATTTCATTAATGACCTTAAATCAGATTATTTATCAATATTAGAAATGCATTGCTTTTATTAAATTGTTACACAGAGTTTTAAACTCTGGAATCCCTTGCTGCTGAATATACTTCACATATGGCTGAGCTGCTAGAGTGAATAGGTACATAGCTGCACTTTGTGTATGAGTACTGATTTTGAAAGATTAATTCAGCCTGTAGTCACGGTATAGATTCTTGAGCTGGAGAAAATAGACAAGAAAGGTCATGTCTAATTCAAGTCTTTTCAGTTCTTTTGTAAAGAGCTTTAATTGCAGCTGAAAGGAGAAATGTATCAGAAAATGTATCCAGCATAAATCTGTGTTTTAAGGTTGTGAGGAATTGGTAATAAAATCATAGGGATTAGGTCGGGGGGGGGGGAGGGACATTTGAGATTCCACTAAAACTGCACCACTCTTTGAATTTATCTCCTTGTAACTGCATAAGTTACAATAAAAGGTTTTACTTCTTTTGAGCTAGTAGTTTTATTGCTTAGTTTTATGTGATAAGGCAATTCTCTGTAGTTTTCTCCAGACACTAATAAAGATTGGCAAATAATAATAATCCCTGTTATGAAGAAGTTGGTGCAGTTTCCTCTGGAATCTGGTGGGTTTGGGATATGCAGATGAAGATTAAAAGTCTTTTGCAGCCATAAGGCCTTTTACAATTCACTCTTCACTAGTCTAGCTTGCCTCAAGGAGAGAAACAAATGTTACAGAAATGATGGTAACAAAATTGAAAAACTCAAAGCCAATTAATTTGTCTCTTTTGAAAATTAAAACGTGTCTAGTTTAAGGATCTTGGAGCATTTGGGAGAGAAATAGATCCTTCTCTGGTGAAGAACACTTTTGTCTTGCCTGAAAGTTCTCTCTGTACGCCAGAAATGCTTCCCTTGAGATGAAAGGGCTACATGTGCATACCACAGATGCTTTAGTATTCCTTCAGGCATGTATGTGGTAGATACACATAGGGTATGCCTAGGAGACAGGAAATGTTTGCCATCTAAATATACTGTTTTATGATGCACCAGTAGTTACCTAAAGTTCAGACACTGGAGAGTTGAAAAAATTCAGCTTGAAAAAAAGACTGGCTTTCTTCTCAGAGCTGTGCTCCCCCCCCCCCTTTCACTGTAAATGGCCATCACTGCTATTTAAACCTCCGTTTGTGAGGGATTTAAATACCTGGAGTCACCAGTGAATTTTAGTTGGAGATATTTATTATAAGAATTTCTACATACGTTTTCCTAACGCCCTGAAGAAGGCCTTAAAAATACAAATAGGCTGAAACACATTGGACTTTTAAATAAATAAAATCTTTGTTTTGGCATCCTGAGATGTTTTTCTTTTATTCAGCAGTAGTGAACTTGATAACTAATCAGATTTGTGGAGCACCTATGGCATTAATAGCAGTTAACAGTGCTGCTTTGGGGAGTACTCAAAATCAGCTCTGTCCCGATAATGCCTCTGAATTAATTCTTACCTCAACAAGCCTGGTTGGTGTACTTCATGTAGAGGATATAAGGCTGGAAAAGGTTTCTGTACTTTACAGTAAAGACACAAAAACCTGGAAAATACTAAGCTATAATGGCACTGGTTTAGGACTGGAAAAATACCTAAATCCTGTATATCAGCATTAAAAAATAAAAATGAGGTGTCCAAGTACCTGACACTTCTCCAGCCCTATGTGGCTTGCAGCCCCTAAATATTAACTGGAAAGTTGGGATCTTAACACTTTAAAAAATCAATAAATTAAGAGTGTAGTATTAGTTGTACCATATTATCAAAGTAATGAAAAGCCAGCTAAAATCTTAGACTGTTTTCAGTAGAGGTGATATGTTGAAACAAGCTGCTAGGATAGAGAACCTGAATTCTGTTCCCAGCTCTTGATCCCAGTTGATGACCTTTGGCAAGTCTCTTTACCTGCTCGTGAAGCTCAGAAAACTATGACAGACGTGTATATATATATATATATATATATATATATATATATGTGTGTGTGTGTGTGTGTGTGCACGCGCGCACGCTTGTTGGTGGCTGCTTGGTTGGCTGGTTGTTTATTGAACAGAGTTAAGCAGCAGATCACTGTTCCCTGAAGATTTTTAATTTTGGCTTTCTCATGCCTACACTTGCCTATTTTAGACCAGAATTGAATTAATTCCTGGTATCTGGTCATTGTTGAGTCTTAGCTATATGATATGCTTAATGATATGTTATGCATTTCAGTAGTGTAAGCATACCCCTGACATTTTGAGCCTGGAAACCCACACATTGTAAAACAGGTACTCTTAATTAACATCACTTCTTGTTTTAACATTCCTACCTCTATCTGGTACATGTTTATTTGTTTCTGTTTAGAGCCTGCTCCCTTCCAGGGAAGGCAGCTTGGGAAGAGTAACGAAAAGGAAAACAAAAAGACGAAGCAGAATAAAATGGAATCAAATTAAAACATGATTGACACTTTCCTACTCCTTTCTGCTGTGACTCCATTTTATATTGTCTACGATAGGATAGGTCTTAACTTCCATAAACCAAATATAATCCTCTCTCCTTGGGCAGTTTAATAAACCAGGTGACCATGATGTTGGTAGTTTGGTCCTCTTGATGCTCATAAGATGAAAGATTGTATAAAAGTTGTTGACTGTACTTAATGGAAATATCTATCTCCTGTCAATGGGTAGCATCCAACTATGGCCCAGCACTAATGCTAATGAGGATATGCCACTGAAATTCAGAGGTAGTTTCCTGTTACACTGGATACATTGCACAAGCTTTGGCTTATGCTAGGACAATGTCATTATTAGCACTAGTGCTGAGACCAAGTTCGATCCTACCCATTGAATGGAAATTTTTGTTTGCTTACAGAAAATCTAGGAAAATTAAGGAGCTTCTCTTCTGCTGCTCCCTGACTATGGAATGGCCTGCTGGGAGAGATTCATCAATTTAATAGTCTTTCTGAGTTTAAGAAAGCCATAAAGACTGATCTCTTCCGGCAGGCCTACCCAGATGAATTTTAAGATTCCGATTGTTATTTTAATATAGTATCAGTTTTATATGTTTTTAATCAGTTTTATGCATTTTACAGTATTTTTGTATTTAATGTTAACATTAAATATTTAATGTTGCTAACATTAAATACAATCCAGAGGGAGAGGTGGGTAAGAAACAGATATATAAAATATATATAAAATCATTAAAAGCCTGAGAGTACAATATACTTCTGGTAAGTAAGCAGCATCTTTATTTTGGTCCACAAATTGATTCTACTTGGTATTTTATTTATTTTTAGTTAAAACTTTTTTTTTGGCCTTTTCCATATGTTCAGTAGGAGCTTACATACAAATAAAATGTCATTTTCAAACACTACTGTAAAAACAATAAGACATATAATTGCACAGTCCTGAACATGTTTACTCAAAAGTGATCTCTGATTTCAGTGAGACTTCTTTCCATGCGTACAGAACTGAAGCCTTATATAAAAGTTGTCAAATGTTAACAATATCCACTAACTTTCAACAACTCATAGCACTATGGTTTAAATGCTGTGAGCTTACTGAATTGGAAGTTAGTAGATTCTTTCCATAAAAGAGAGACGCTTGAGATCGAGGCTAGTGATGAGAGAAGCCAGGTTGATAAATTAGCTTGTTTATTCCTATCCTGCTGTTGGTTAGTGTAATGAAGCAGAAGCCCATTGTGTGGACTCATTTGGTGGTGATAACTCTGCACAGAAGGGGGTAATTGAACAGAAAAGCAGAATGCTCTTGGAGCATGGGAGTAGTTAACATCACATGAGGTCACTCAGCTTCAAGTTTTAATCAGTGTAGACACTGTGCAATTGAGATTTTTCTAAAGGACCCATTGGGGTGTGAAACAAGGTTCAGAAAATCTGGAATGCTGAAGGAGCTATAGAAAACAAGGGGCAGAACTCCCCTTGTAGGTACCTTCTTAATGTCAAGGACAATATGACTTAAATGTTGGGCTGAGAGCCTGTAGTATGTTTAAATTCACTAGTATTTAAATAGGCCACTAGTTATGGCAGCCTTCCCCAGCCTAACGCCGCGTCTGACTAAAACTCTCGTCATTCCCAGCCGGTCTCTCCAATACACCTGCTGGGTGCAGATGATGGGATTTGTTGTCCAACACATCTGGAGGCTGCCAGGTTGGGAAAGACTGAGTTGTGGTTTCCAAAAAGTGTCTTGAGGGGAAACTGCAATTACCTAAGTCTGCTATTGCTACTTGGCTAAAGTCAACTAGTGTAACCCCAGCAAAGGCTGCAAGGGATTAGTCAGAAGAACCTGCCTGAGCACCTCTCCATCCAGGGAAGTTACAGCTATTTGGTCAACCCCAGAACGTTCCCCTTTCATGTCCTACTCATGGGTTTTACACAGGCATCCCGTTGACCGCTGTGTGAACAGAACGTTGAACTGGATAGGCCTTTTGTCTGATTCAGCATGGCTCTTTTATTCTTATGTCCCTGCTGTCACATCACTTCCAAGACATAAACTAAAGTGTAGGAGGGTCTGAATCTGTGGCTAATGCAGTGTAAGATGTCTGCATTTATGCTGTTGGAACTAGGTGGGAAATGCAAAAGATTTCACTCTCAGTCAAGCCACATACAAACATAGATCTAAAATGGAGTTGGGAAGCAGCTGCTCATGTTACCACTTTCTCAAGGAAATTTGCCTCTTCAAGAGCTCAGGCCTAGGGGCTATGAATCATCAACCATCCCCCTTGGTTGAGGGGGATAAAGTGCTGGAGAGCTCTGATTCAAGTTTTATGAAAGCGCTGTCTTGCAATACCATAATGTATTGCTACAAGGCAAGCAGGTTGTTTTTTAGTGTGCAGTTGGACACAAAATGTACAGTTGGAAATCTGATAATGTACAGTTGGAAAAAAGTGGTGAGAAGAAGAAGAGAGATGCTATGTGTTATGTGTATGGGTTTATTAAGAACTTAACAATAGACAACGTCAGGGATGGCATGTAACTCAAATTGTATAAGGGTAGAATGTGCTCAGTCCTCATAAAGCAAATGCCCAAACCATTCTAAAAAAACCCACCCTTTTTCTTTTTGGGCAGAACCTCCTCTTCTTCACCTTCATCTTTAGGCAGGTAATGCTTTGTCGCACCCTTGTAAATACCCTTAAAGTACTCCTGTCCTTGTGCTTTAGGCCTGTCTTGTACCCTATGTTCTTTCTTCTGCAGCCAATGCAAAACAGCTTGTCTGGGGTCCCAGTCGGCCAATGGTGACACATTTTAATGAATATAAAGATATAAGTTATCTATTTACACAGATAGTCAGGTCCTACTTTTACTTTTGAGTGCAACACTTGCACTTATGAGCCTCTCGACATCAGCACTATGATCCTAGCCCACATCCTCATGGGTGAGGATCGTAGTGACATTCTTGTAATTCAGTGGCCCTGGAAAGATCTTGACCTTGTCTCTCAAAGCCATGGTGCACACACTCTCAATGCACTCAATGCCCAGTATTTCTTCATACTCCATTCCCAATTCTGTGAGATCCAAATCTGCTCCCAATGTGACACAAAATGGTTTTGCATTATTTATTAGGTCGTCGTCAATGCTGAACCTTTCTTCAAGGAAGTTACTGAGAGACTCTTGCACTTCAATGAGTATAGCCTCCACATCTTGGTTGTCAGTAACAAACTGGTGGTGCAACTTACACCTCTTGGCCTCCTCATTATTGGGGTCAGTCCTTTCAGTTGCTTTGGTCCAGTCTCATCCATTTCAATGCTTTCATGCAGAGCCTCTACCCACCTACCAAGCAGAGGTATCTCTGTGAGAGCATTGATCTGACTGCTGTCAGAGCATTGATTTTTAGATCTGACTGCTATCACCAGGATGGTGATAGCATCTGCTTGAAGCTGCTTCTGGTACCTGCTGAACACACAAAGGATGTCTGCCCGAAATGCCATGAGTTTAAGGTTTTCCTCTGTGACGAGATCAGTAAAGAATCCCTTGCTGCCATCCTCCTTCAATAGTTCGAAGTACGTAACAAGTGTGTGCCAAAAGTGAAGAATTGTATCCATGAGGGAGAAGGAATACTCTGTCCATCTTACCTCAAAGATGGTTGGGAGTGATAGCAAGCAAAGTTTGTTTGCTTCAGCCAAGTAATTCAGTTCTCATGTGTGCACACCTGATACATGGAAGAAAGAGCAGATTGAACCCAGCTTCTGAAAGATGTGGCTCACTTCAGTGACAGTGTTGCACACTTTTTCCATGCCAGGTTGAACCTGTGGACGGAACACCAGGTCTTGATGAGTGGGATGTTATTATCAGTGCCTCACATACATTCCTCAAACAGGTGGCACAATCCTGCTTCCTCCCCAATGTCAACTGATGCTCCATCAGTCACAATCAAAGAGGCATTTTTGAAAATATTCTGTGTAGCAGTGTCTCCAATCACACCCTTGCAACTCTTTTCAATTGTAGACATGAGGCCCTGCACCCCACGCATTGTTGGCTTTTGTGCTTCCAAGAAGTATTGCTCTTCTTCTCCAGATTTGAGAACCACTTTGGACAATGTATAAATTTTGCCTATATGTGTCCTGCCTACTGATCCATCACTGCAGTAACAGGGCTAGTGTGTCCTTGCACAACTTTTTCTGGAGACGCTCCTGGTCATTCTCTACAATGCATTGGAGGAAATCATGATTACCATTTGGACTCACATATTGAAGATCAATAGGAACATCATTCAGCAGCTTTGGAGAATTGAATGAGAAGGCCTGGGAAAACTGGCTGATAACAACACATGCAGGAAAGGCGTGTCCACTCAAGTTGGGTTTTTTTGGCATCTGCATACACATGAAGCATTAGACCTCCAAACTTGTCAGCCAACTTTTCTGTTTTCTAATAGCTTTGCCCATATTGCTTCCCTGAAGATCTCCACCGTGGGGAGAGAAGCAATATGATGGGCCTTTACATATTCAGCAAGGAAGTTGATCGCCAAATGAGCATTTACAGTTTCTTTCCAATAAACCATGGCAGGCATTTTTGAAGTATTCAGGAAGATCTTTACAGTGTTCTGGTTGCTGTAACATGGGATGCATCAAATGTAGTGATGCCCTTTTAAGTGCATATCAGAGGAACATGAGCCCCTGCCAAAGGAAGTGAGGCAGGTGGCTACTAGGAGGAGGGCTTTCTCTGCTGTGGCACCCCGTCTGTGGAATGAGCTCCCCAGAGAGGTCCGTCTGGCGCCTACACTGTACTCCTTCCAATGCCAGCTGAACACCTTTTTATTCTCTCAGTATTTTAACACTTAATTTTAACTTAAATTTAAATGTTACTGTTCTAACTCATCTTATATCAATTTCTGCTGTGTGGTTTTATCCTGGTTGTGCTTTTTATACTGTATTTTGTATTTGAGTTTTTAGACTGTTGATTGTTTTATTATAGTTTTAATTTTTGTGAACTGCCCAGAGAGCTTCAGCTATTGGGTGGAATAAAAATGTAATAAATAAATAAAATAAAAAAATATTTTCCCCTTTGCCCTTCGATGATTTTGACGATCCTACGTCTCCAATAGTGATGGCTGTAGTCGGTGGTTGGTCCATGGTGCTGCCACTGTGGTGAACCTCTACATTGTCCTGGTTGTTGCAATCTCCCCTATTCCCAGAGCAAATGGAACTACTGATGCTGTCGTCTTGAAGCTCAACATGTGCTGTAGAACTGTCCTTGGTATCTTGTCCATCTGTACTGACAAGTTTTGCCTGATGTTCACCAGCACCTGACTTTGATCTGACAACGAGCCATCCTGTGAGGCATTGCTGTCCCATCCTCTCAGCCATTACTGTATGTGAACACACACACACACACACACACAAAAAAAAAGCATAAAGACAATTATGAAGTCTGTGTTCCAAAAAAACCAAAAAGGCAGAAGAAACAATCACAGAATGCAAGCCACTTGCACTTCTGCCACCAGATTTTGTTCCATCACTTCGTTGTTCAAGCAGGGGGAAGCCTGGAAAATTGTCCTCTAGCAACACTCTCTTTGAACTAGGGGTTGTATGTCTGCAACCTGCTCTAAAGCCATTCTCATGTCATTGGTCCTGAGAGAAGCTTCTTTCTTGCAAACAAACTAAGTAGCATCCCTTAACTGCTGTACTTGCTTGTAAACAGACTAACCTCTTCACTCCCAGGAAATTCCATTGGATTGTAGTGTTCCCTTGGAAGGGTTCCCCTGAGGTGAGGTTTGGGAGTTAAGCAATTATAGTGTCCAAATAGGTGTTGTTAAATCATGTGTTGTTGTTTATTCGTTCAGTCGCTTCCGACTCTTGACTTCACGAAGAGGGCTGTAGTGGGATAAAAAGCTATCATCTTTGTTTAAACCATGTTGTATAGTGTCCAGTTTCTTGATAATTTCCAGTTCAGCCGTTTCTTGTTAGATTTTTCCTCTGTGGTATACTTGTTGTAATGCAGTGGTTTTCAAATCAGCCCTGGAAGGTTGAAGTGTTCACCCACATGCTTTTGGGTTCTGCTTTGTCTTATGTCTGATTTGTGTCCACTTATTCTTCTTGTGCAGAGGTTGACCTGTTTGTCCTATGTTGACCTGTTTGTCATATGTAAACTGCAGAGGGATGTTACTGGCAAATGATGGCATATACTACATTGGAGGATGCAGGTGAAAGAGCCCTCAATTGTGTGACTGATGTTGTTGGGTCCTGTGACAGATGTGGGGGCAGAGTTGGCACTTGGGTCTATTGCATGGTCTGGTCCCTCTGTCCTGTGTCCTGTTGCTGGTTAGCATCTGCTTCAGGTTGGGAAGTTGTCTGTAGGCCAGGACTGGTCTGTTTCCCAAGGCTTGTGTGGGAAGCATCTGTTGATAATTGGTTGCATACTTACAAGAGACACTGGAAACTGTTGACAACTGTAAAAGTTCCCAGGTCCAGGCAAATAAAGTGAATCATGTATACTACTTTTTGAGCCACTTTTCATGGAAAACTTAGGCCTGAGCTTGCTTCTGCTGGTGGAAGTGTTTCTCTGAGCAGAGTTCTGCTCATGGATTCTCTCCCCAGCAAAAATGGTGATGGCAGCTTTCAGTGATTCTCTCTTTCCTGTGTCCTTTGAAGTCTCAAGAAGGCTGTAGGGAACGGGGAATCAGTGGAAATTGTTTCTCCTCCCTCCCTTTCTTGGCTTCCACAAGCAGAATCCTACACTGGATCTTTGTCCCATCCATAAACAAACGAGTTTCTCCCATTCCCAGAAGCCTAGTTAGGATCCAAACCATACAATCTTCCCAGTAGGAGCTAGACTAGTTCTTGAAAAACCATTTTCTGGCCAATTGTGAACATGTCTGGAGTACAGATATATCAAAAGAATTGAATATTATAGCTTGCTTTTTTAAAAAATGCAACAACACTTGAAATACAATGGTGGGTGTAGCGGAATCAGAGCTGAGAAATATATCATCTGCTTCTTCCAAGGATAGCATGAACTATGTATGTTGTCTGATCATTCTGAGATTGTAAGCCTATGCGGCAGGGTTTTGCTATTTACTGTGTTATCTGTACAGCACCATGTACATTGATGGTGCTATATAAATAATAATAATAATAATAATAATAATAATAATAATAAACTGGTTTGCAATATATGTACTAACCATAATTGAATTGTCAAGTTTACTAACAAGTACTTGGGGTATTAAATAAAATCAACCTTGCATACTTGCTGTGTTGTGTATATAAATGCAACAGATTCACGTTCTGCATGCTCCTGATCCCCTTCAGACATTCTTGGCTCCCAGTGATTGAGTCCTATGGCCAAATGCAATGGAGAGTTTATCCCCATGTGACCCAGTGTATACCTATTTATCATTCTTTTTTTAATCAATACAATTATTTCTGAGTCAATCTTCTTCTAGAAAAAAAACACCAAGGCAACTTACTATCTAAAGTAATTTACAAATTTTATTTTGGTTAGACTGCTCTGTGTAAATTGGAGGTGGTGTTGGACATATCTGGAAATATTTACTCCCATATCTAGCAGTTAATGAAGGCATAGCTGAGGTACTGCTAACATGGGGAGAAGTTGAGAAGCTGATAACTAGCAAAATGCCCATTGTGTGCCATGAAATGGAGAAAAGACCAGAAGGAGGGCCTGGAGATTACAAGGACACTTGTGAATGGGGTAATACAGTGTAATTCTGCATGCACATATCTGTACACCTATGCACACCCATATATACGTATGTGTGTGTGTGTACATGTACACATATGGGACTTCTCAGCATAGACTGACCTCTATCAGAAATGCATGTGAGATATTAGGAGGCTGATTCTCCTTATGTCTAGTTGCCCCAGTGCTCAGGATAGGTGTTAGATTCTCTCCCCAGCAGTTGGGTCCCAAACTACAGTACATCCAATCTAGAACCAAACCCCTCCACATTTTCCAGCTAGAATGCTTGGAGTTTTGTTGTTGTTGTTGTTTGGTTGTTGTTTCATTGTTAATACAGAGTGTAGCAGAACCTTTAGTGTAAGAGTCTCCTCTCCTGCCTTTAAATTTCCATGTGTATTTAACTTACCCAGGAGAAAACATTCAGCAAGAGCCTCTGGTGACATCTGCTAGCAAGCATTATTTCTTAACTGACACCAGCATTAACATGTTACTCACCAAAAATGGGCACCTCAAAAATAAGCAGGAATGGTAGAAAAAGTACTTTCAGGGCTGGGGTGGCATCTCTGTTGTCCCAGCAAGGATTCTGGCTTCCTTCTCAAGAAAGTGTATAATCAAGCGGTCTAGGCCAGTTTTCCACAAATTGGTGCCCTCCAGATGTATTGGACTGCAACTCCCATAATTCCCAGCGAACATGGCCCTGTGTGGCTGTATTCTGTGGACAAGCCTTATTTCAAAATCCACTTTATTAACAGGAAAGAATCAAAAACACAAAACCAAAATCAGCAAAACAAAAGCTTATTTTAAGTTTGTTTACTTCTTCTCTGACCAGCTGAAGTGGATTGCCAATGAGGCTTTAAAAATGTGCATTTTTGAAAGCATTTCAAAGAAACCACTGTGGCACTGATCTCCTAAAGTCCCCAGTGCCCCATAGCAGACTTGTCTGTCTCCTACACAACCAATAGGCAAAATGAAAATTTCTCAACTCCACAGTCTGACTTCAACAACAATAAAGCAAACCTGAATTCTGCCATCGTGTTGATCAGATTAGATCTCTCGTGTCCCTACTCACCCCCCCCCCCCATGCTTTGGCCAATTATGTTAGACAATAGAGTATGTTAAACAAAGGTAACAAAGGGTATTCACATTTAAATTGAGAATTCTAGTGGGGAAAGGCAGGTATTGGAGCAGGCACTCCACTGCCCTCCAGATGTTTAGATATATAACTCCCATAATATTTGACCATTAGCCATGCTTGCTGGAACTGATGAGATTTGTAATCCAGAACATAGGAGCTGCCTTATATCAAGTATAGCCCAGTATTGTTGACACTGACTGGCAGCAGCTCTCCAGGTTTTTAGGTAGGGTTTTTTCCAGCCTTACCTGGAAGTTCAACCAGGAAAATTCTGCATTAAAGCATGGGCTCTAACATGGAGCTATGGGCTCTCCCAAATCTGGGAGTCACCAGGTTGCCTGCCCCAATCATATGCTGGTGGAAAGGGCTTCTCCCACTTCCGTTAGAGAAAAAAGTGGATAATACTTTCAATAATTGTTAATTAGTTGCTTAACATGATTTTCTTCTATGAATCACGGATAGATAGACAGACAATGAATGGCAGAGGCTGTACTATTCAGCACAGGATGGGGAACAACTTTAAGGTGTGTGTGTGGGGGGGGGGTGAATTTCCTTGTACCAGACCCTCCACAGGCTGGATAACATTAATCATGACTCCCTTGATCCATCTTGCCTTTCTTGGTGCTCAGACAGAGAAATGGATGGGATGGTGCATGAACATCTGGCGCTGGGAGGTGTGCCTACTTCCAGAACTGGCAGGGTTGGGCACCTCCTTTTTATGCCTCTTGCTATCCCAGTCCAGGTGGGAAGTGACATATGAAGGAAGACTTGGCTGGCGCTAGGAGGAGCTACTCCCCCCAGTGCCAGCTAAGACCCCAGCTTTGCACATACCTGCATCCCCTCTGTACTGGTGGATTCTCCGCCAATCAGAGATTGGAGATAACCTCAGGGAATCCTGCCTATTTTAGTAAACATGATACATAAGAATGCAAGCTTCATGTTTTGTTCAAATAATAATGCCAAACTTCTAGAATGCCAGGGACCAAATTGTACTAAATGGTTCAGTCTCTCCAGTTTAGTTGACCATTGAGTGTCACCCTGATTTGATCAGTCGCTGGTCTGTGTTTTAAAGACATTGGGTCCAAACTTAAATTAGGCTCTTTCCTACACACACTTCTTTTGTTCCACCTACATTAACTCTGAAACCTACCAAGCAGGATAACTTTTAATTTTATTGCTCAACAAATCCCCTGACATCTAAAGGGGCAATGTACAGCCACCATTCTGCATGAATGACTTGAATTCAAGCAATACTCTTTAAGAAGAGCCAGCCAGACATTCCAGACATGCTCTTCAGATAAAGCTCATTGTGGTCTTTGTGTTTGAAGTAGACAGGTTTCAGTTAAACAAATGTTATTATATGGAAAATGTTAACTCCCCCATGCCCCCTTCTTATGAAGACATAACTTTAGATGTATGGTCATAAGTTCACACTGTTTTCTACTGTCCCTTAGTGTCTCCCTAAGCAAAGTTACAGCCATGATGACCAGATAATTTATTTTATTAGTTGTCAAGGACGGTGCACTAGACGAGCATCAAGACTTCTCTTGCATTACAGAGTTGGCTACGATCCCATTCAATAGGAAAGGTTGTTAGACCAAGTGGGAAAAAGACGGACTCTTTGGAATAGCAGCCAAGTCACCTAAGAGGATTGTAAAGTGCTATATGAAACAAAGCTAACAAGAAGAGAGTGTTGTGTTCAACTCTCATGCCAAGTAGGACATGATCATTTCATTATGCATCATTTTTGCATTATTGCATATTAGATATTCACAATGGTTGGATACATAACACAGAAAGCATGAACTTTTTTTTTAAAAAAAAAGTTACCAATGACCAGCGTATAATTTAACGGTCTCTGTTTTTGTTTAACATTTCTGTTCTTTCAAAAGCAGTTAATGGATAACATTTTTCCTGAGATGTTTTTTTTCTTTCTGAATCCCTAGACCAGAAGATGTGCTTTGTAAAGTGTAGAAAAAGCACACTGTTCATTTTCCATTAGTGCATATTAAATGTTTTTAGAAAAATAGGCGCACTCTGGAATAGGAATCTTACCAGAATAGTCTAGTATTGTGGTTAATTTGCCTGGGATGTAAAACACCATCTACGATGCTACTGTGTTTATGTAAGTTAGCTTTATAAACACAGTCAAAGGTAATAAACATCTCTGTATACAGGTCTTCACAACTCTGTATGCCCAGCAGCATATTCTCACCACCTCCCATGGCCACCTTCAGTTTTCCCCCACTCATGGGGGAAATGTGCTGACCTCTCGAGCTTTGGGCTGAATGCAGCTTCTGCTTGCTGCACAGATCAGCACAACACAAGATCCTTGCCTCTTCCCCAAGTGGAGTGGAAGGGTTTGTGGCAGTCGCTAGCTACTGAGCCAAGCCAACGCCTGTGGAGCTTTGATGTGCATGGGTATGTGATACCTGTTTCAATTAGGCTTTCACTGATTTGGCTTCAAATGCTCACTGGTTTGTACATCCTACTTTAAAAGAAATGTATATGATGCAGCAGCAAACGAAATAACCCTCTGGTGGGCTAGATGCTAAAGGCACAGGGACATGCTTTTGTTTGGTTCATTGGAGCAGGTCATTGCTTGATGTGCAGGATTAGGAGGCTCATATGACCAGCTAATTGACCAGAGTTACTGATACAAGTATGTTCTCCATGGGACAAAACAAAAGGCAGGATGTGCGGAGCCTATCATTGCCTCTGAACTTTTGAGAACCATGTGGCTAGTTTGTGCACCCAACTATAGTAGAATGTCTTTCTGTTCTCTAATCCTATTCTGATCACTCTGTGACTGGCATAGATTTAACAGTAACTTGAATCTCTGGGATAGCCATGCTTTTCATTTCTGTGTACATAGCATGACATAAAGCATTTAAGCTGGCTATGTCTATGCAAGTGTTCAAAATCCATTCATGCTATAGAATTAAGTTTATGTGTGAACACAGAGCAGCATGCGTGTTAATTCAAACAATCCTGAGTATATTTGCAGAAGCATCTTATTGAGAAGTAAATTTACAAGTTGTTGTTCTTAACCGATTATCTCTGTACAAGTAAGTATCATGTGGACACCAGAAGGGGTAAAAGATTAAATCCGTCATACTGTTCTAAGAATGTATACCTAGATTTCATAAGAACTTGCTTCATGAACATGGGTCTACCATTTTTGGCTGCCTTTGCTAAAATGTAGTTGGTAGGTATTTCCTTGCTGGTGGTTGGTTGAAGGCAAGCACCTCACTCTAACAGCAACAGAATCCTCATCAGTCTTTCTTGTGGGAAACATTATAGTTTCAGCTGATGGTCAGCAAAGGGGTTCAGAGCTCAGATGCCAAGCAGAGTCGAAAGGTGCCTCCCCTCCCTGCCCCTTTCTCTTGTGGGAAAGAGAGGCAGGGAACCTGGAGACTTACCCAATGCTGGTTGGTGATGATCAGAGGCTTTCCCAACCTTGGAGGTAGAGATGGGGATCAATGCAAAGCTGCCAGGACAATTCCCACCCACTCCGCAGTTTCAAAGTTGGGAGAAAAACTTTTTGCTCTTCACACTTGCCAGAGAGTGATGCCTCACTTGTTGTGACTTTGTTTTTAAATGTAGTATTTGGAATACTACAATGATGTATTTCCAAATAATGTGTTTTAGAATTGGGATGTTAGAATGCAATGGAAATTGTGAAGTGAGGAGGAAATAGTTGGCTCTACTAGAATAATGCCAAATAATTCAAGTCTTCCATGGTTCACAATATAACACTAAATCATGGTTTGGTGCTATGAGAACAGGCCCTGTGGTCTCCTGTTCCTTCCCCTCCTGCCTCTTGTATGCTTTGGTTAATTAGTTCCTGGTTTGTTAACCAAACTGGAAAACCAGGAAGTACAGCACATAGGCAGAGGAGGAAGTACGCAAGCAATAGTCATGTAAGACCAAACCATGGTTTACTATATTTATTTATTTTCTATACCACCCAATAGACGAAGTTCTCTGGGCAGTTCACAAAAATACACACCACAATATGAGATGATAGAAATATAATATACGATTTCTAACATACAAAATGTAAAACAATTTAAGTGGGTAAAACAGTTACAATAAGATATTGGACCTGATAAAAACAACTGAAATAAGTATTCCATCATGTGCCATCAAATGCCTGGGAGTAGAGGACAGTTTTCGCCTGGCACCGAAAAGATGACAGAGTTAGCACCAGATGGATCTCAGTGGGGAAAGCGTTCCATAATCGGAGGGGGGGCACCACTGAGAACGCCCTCTCTCTTGTTGCCATCTTCCGAACATCTGTTAGAGGAGACACTCTGAGGAATTCCTCTGATGTTGATCTTTGTGTCCAGGTAGGTTCAGGTCAGAAGATAATGACTGAACAAGCCCTATCATGCTCTATTTAGTGCATGCTTACACATGAGCTTGAGTCATAGAATCATAGGGCAGTATCCAACGCTGCCCATGTGCTGGTGCAACAGGAAGCTAATGGATTCTGCAATTATTGGAAACAAGTGAAATGCTCATTTCCAAAATGGGGCAGATCAGTGGAGCTTTCAGAAGGGAGCTCCACTGACCTATCCCACTAAGGAAATGAGTGTTTCCACTCATTTCCAGAATTACTGTTGAAAGCAGTAGTTCCTGTTGCGCAAGCGGTGGGTCCTGCTAGTGGGATATAGAGTTGCAAAGGACCTCAATGTTCATCTAGTCCAATTCATTACCAATGAAAAATAATAATCATGTGCTACTTCACCGTTAGGGTCACTGAATAATATGTTTGTGGATGCTAAAGGTGTTGTGTATGTGTTTTTATTCTCAGCTCCAAAGCCCACTTCAGCTGTGGACTATGTGGCAGTAAAGTGTGTAGATGTCCAGAAGAACCATCACAGGACCAAGTGGTTTATGCCCTGGGGAAGTAAGAAATGTGAAAAAATAAGAGACTTGGATGAAGCTATGAGCAGGCATATAGAAGCCAACGACATTGTGTTTTCAGTTCATGTGCCTCACCCTAACAAGGAGATGAGCCCTTGGTTCCAGTTCATGCTTTATGTTTTGGATATGGACATTGCCTTCAAGATCGACAACCAAATTAGTAAGTACCTAGAAAAATTACCATGATAATTAATCATTACAAGAATGAAGGAGTGTATGTCTATGTGTGTTAAAGTAAGTGTAAATGAGAACAAAGCAATGAGTTGGATCCAGAATTAGACTGCTGGTGGAAGTGGACTTCCTTGCCTCCTCCTTCCCATGGCAGCCCCTCCAGGCCCCTGAAAATGCTATACAGAGGCAGGAGCCCCTAATGAATGTGATGAGGTGTGGTATGGGAGGGAGGGGGAAGTCCCAGAAATCAGGCAGAAGGATCTTTCATGAGCAAAGCCTTTCTTCTCAGGGGAAGCAGTTCCTGGATCCAACCCAATATCTTACTTTCTGCTTGGATTTAGTCTTGGATATCAAATTCAGTATGGACAGCTTCACTGACCCTTGTGCCACTCTGAGGGTAGGGTCTTGAAGTTTATTGCGACTAGTGGAGCTGAAGGGAATTGGGCAGCTCATTGGGAAGGCTGATGGATAGAATTCTGAAAAGATCAAAGGCCACCTTTTCTTTCTCTATTAACATATTAATTTTGAAGCACGAAGCCTTCCTGCAAGGATGCATTCAATAACCCTACCCCCTAGATACTTATATATAAGGGTGATGTCAAGTGGAAGAGCCTCTTTCTGATGTAGTACCACCTATCATGATAAGATCATTTTTAAAACTTAATTTAAATTTAGCAGCGTGGTCTGATTCAGGCGGCTTCCTGTGGTGAGGCTAGGAATGGACCACTGCAGAGGCTTTTAATACAAATACCTAACAATGCATTGTTGTTGCAAAAGCTACACTGTAGTCCTGTGCTAGGTGTGTGGTTTTGAACAGCCCTATGAGGAGAGACTGAAAGAACTGGGCATGTTTAGCCTGGAGAAGAGAAGATTGAGGGGAGACATGATAGGACTCTTCAAATACTTGAAAGGTTGTCACGCAGAGGAGGGCCAGGATCTCTTCTTGATCATCCCAGAGTGTAGGTCACGGAATAATGGGCTCAAGTTGCAGGAGGCCAGATTCTGGTTGGACTTCCTGACTGTTAGAGCAGTACGACAATGGAACCAGTTACCTAGGGAGGTTGTGGGCTCTTCCACACTAGAGGCAAATGGACAGCTATCTGTCGGTGATGCTTTAGGGTGGATTCCTGCATTGAGCAGGGAGTTGGACTTGACGGCCTTGTAGGTCCCTTCCAACTCTGCTATTCTATGATTCTATGATCAGTTGACCGAATGCTTGGGACAACATCAATACAGTAAATTGCCATGCTGTTTTGTAAATGATTAATATATAGTTTCCTTAGTATATCTTTGCTGCTGCCACAAGTCTTAAGGCCGACGTGTTTAGTTGTTCCCAGTGTTGTGCTTAACATGTGGCAAGTTACTTGGGTTCTTATTGATTGGCCTTGTGTTTGCTTAGTTTTTAAAATCCCATTCTGGTGAACAAGTGCAACAATCTTGAGAGATTTTCTTTCTGCATTTACAGGAAAGTGTATGGACGCAAGGGAGATCATTTCTTAGGATGGTTGGTTTTCTTTTCTTTTTTAATCACTGAAGGGGGGAATAATACATTTGCATTCATCTGACAGCAGCTGCCCAAAATAGGCTTTTCCTTTCTATTTTGAGGACAAAAAAATAATATAAATACAAGTGTAGTTTTCTCTTACAATCAAGGAGAAGCATGAAGGTGAAAGTCACTTTGAGATCATTCTTGGCTTGATTCTCCTGCTCTAATTTGAGTGAATATAACACTGCCCTGCCTTTGCCATTTCTAGACAGCGAATGAGAGTACAAATTGGCCTGACTCCAGGCCAGAATTCAGTCTGGCAGCTTTCCTGATTCTGTAGGCTTCATTAGTCATCCAATACTCTCCCTTTCTTAATCCACATCCCTTACTTAAATTTGTATTGACATTAGGTAATAGTTGGCAGTGCCATCCCTGGCTGTTTAACCTGAGCTACTGAAGCTTGCAGTCATTAGCATCTGTGGTTCCCCATCAATGGCCAAGTAACACCAGATTATTGATTTTGTGTCCTATGATGTAACCTGCCCTTCTTCCCAGGGTCAGCAGTGAGGTTATTATTTTGTCATCTCAGAAACCCCATGATATCGGTGGGACAGAAAGACGATGACTTGCTTAAAGCCAGACCCAATGGGCTTCTCAGCTGAGTGGGGCATAGTGCATATGCACCTTGTCATGGTGACTATTACAGCATTTATAATATATAACACAATTGTTAAAGTCTTTGTAATCTACAGCAGGGGGGGCTACAGCAGGGGTGCCCAAGCTTTTTGGAAATTTGAAAAACTGCTAATGGCAGCACCACAAAATGGCTAGTCGAAAGACAAGTAATACACCCAAGAAACTGAGTTCAAGCAGATGAGGGCTCTGAACTCCAAAGCTAATAGGTGTGCTTTGGTAGAATCAATACAACAAAATACCCACTGAAGGTTACAATCCTATACATGCTTACATGGAATTCAAAGAGAATTATGTTTGAGTAGGCCTACATGGGATTGCTATGCTCATTGTATCCACAGACCCCTTTCCCCGGCCCCAAGGGAACAGACAATGTCCTAGCCCCAAAAGTAAAGAAAACATTTTCTTATCTCAACCCTAGGCTAAGCCCCACTGTATTCCCCCACCTGCTGCTCCTACTTCCTCCTCTGCCATCAGAGCCCCCGGCCTGGGAAGGTGCTGTGTGCTCCTGTGTGTGAAGAATGAGCGAAAGGGCTGGGAAGGCAGAGAAAAACAGCATGGAGGAGGACAAAATAGCAAGATAAAGGGTTGAGCAGGACAGAAGGATCAAAGCTAGGGACTGGAAGAGGGGGAAATAGTGAGCGAAAGAACAAGGCTAGAGGCTGGGAGAGGGAGAAACGTGAAGGAGAACCTGGCATCCTTAGTTTTTCAAGTTTTTAAATTAAAAAAAATCCATGAAGGGGGTGAGGAGTGAAAGCTTTGAGGGCACCCCGTTGGAGACCTTTGGCCTACAGTGCTGACATTTCCATACATACCTTTCTTCCTTTCCCCCTTCTCATAATGTTCAAAGGCCAGTCCTTGTTTGAATACTTGAGAGAAAAACATATTTTATATGTGTTGAAAAGCCTGCAGTTGGTGTAGCATGTAATTTTTAAGGCTTTGGAGCCCCGTTCAGACATTTGCTCCACTCATTCTTTCAAAAAAACCTGTAGTTGAGGGGATCCCCCATGCTGGCCCCACTCCTACCTGGTTCCACCTCTCAGCTCCCCAGACCTCCACATGATGAGCAGAAGGTCTGAAAAAGAGGCCTGTGCATTTCAGATATTTTCCCCAACATGCTGAGGTCAGGAGGGTAAAGCCAGCAGTAACGTCAGGGGCAGTATGTGAAGCAAAACCACTAATGGGCGCTTAACTGTGATCTAGACCTGTTCTTCCTATTTTTCTGCACCCCCTCCTGCCATGCAATCTCCGTTCAGTACTGAACTTTATGGAGAGCCATAAGCAAACCATTGTCTGTTAGCTTTCGCCTTGTTACCTGTCGTATTGAAATAATACTGGCTTGTGGGCTGCACTTAGGAAATAAGCGCTGTGTAAAATAACCCCACCCACCCCCCAAATTATAGCTCTGTGGGTAAAACTCTTTATTTATGTATGCACTTATTTATTTATTTATTTATTTATTTAATATGCCACCCTATAACAAAGTTCAATAATAAGAAGTTCTCAGGGTGGCTCCCTCCACAATAATAAAAACCAAAAATGTCTGGGAGAAAAGAAGTGTATTTGCCTGGCGCTGAAAGGGTAATGGTGCCAGCAATAGATGAGCCACCTAGGAGAGGGAATTCCATAAACAGGGTGCCACAACTGAGAAGATCCTCCGTCTTGTAGCCACTCTGCTAACTTCATTGGCAGGGACACCTAGACAAGGGTTTCTAAAGATGACCTAAGACTCCAAGCATGTATACAGTATCTGGGAGGAGACTTCCTTAGATATTGAACTTTGCTATGTCCTTTTTCATCGTCAACTTAACAGTCTATTAGCATTCAAGAAAGCTATAGAGACTGATCTCTTCTGGCAGGCCTATCCAGCAGAAATTTAAGATTTTTTAGGATGTTTTAACAATGTATATTATGTTTTAATTCAGTTTTATGTATTTTATATTTACTGTTGTTCCCTGCCTCAATCAAAGTGGAGAGGCGGGTAAGAAATATTACTATTACTATTACTATTATTATTATTATTATTATTCAACCCCCTGTGCATAAGTCTGAACTTCTAAACTGTATTGACTACTCTTGCTGCTCTGTACCAGCCCTTGTATTCATACTTTCCTTATATAATTCAGTAACCCCTTGTTTTTACATGCCACGAAATGGGTCTGCAGCTTCCATATGATGCATTCTTTGAACCCATTCCGATACCTATAATGGTCTGCAAACTTTTATTTGCATTCCTCCATATTTCCCATGTCATTTGCTAACTTGGCTTTTCAGTATTTTCTCTCATTTTGAACATCCAGCCTTTTTCCCCCCTCAAGGAACCATATACAATCAGAACCCTAGGTCCAAAATATCTGCAGTAATTCTTTATTCCCAATTGTTTCCTGGTGGGTGGAATTATTTTGGTGTTTGACATTAGGATTCTTAGAGGGTGTGTACAGGCATATATAAACTACTTGGATTGGGGGACACCAGTGGAATAAAAATGGCTGCAGTGACTCATTTGTGTGACTCAGTCCAGTCACTTCCTTTGGCCAGTATACCGGGCTGCTTGAATCACCAAGTGAAGATAATGGAAGGCTGAAGTCACCATTTTACCACAGTTTAATTACTGTCTCTGTGTTTACTATGCACAGTGCAGAAATATAGGAACTAGGCAATAATATTGTTGAGTCCTTATAAATTAATCATTTAATGAGCTGGCAGTGGGGGAAAATCGCAGTCTTGGCAGGATGCCTCTAAAAGATCTTTGTAGTGGTTTTATTTTTCCTTCAAGATAATGTAGATTGATTGTGTTCTAAAACGCATCTTGGAGACTAATGCTTGTGACCTTGAAGGATGCCGTGTTTGTCTTTCTGAAGAATACATTTGTTATGCATGCTTATGGAAAACTGGGTCTTTCCACTATTTTTGTAATTAATTTAACTATTGCTGTGAACAAAATTAATTACTGTAATATTTAAATAGATGAATAAATTATCTCTAAATGGAAGTGATTGGCATGAAGAAGGAAACTGTTATTTCGGCAGTGTATTTATGCTGGTTTTAAGTTGAGAGTGGGCAATTAGTTGTCTAGACCCTAAATGCATCCACCATTATGATCCCTGTATTGTTGGGTAGTTTGTCACCAGGCATCATATCAAAAATAAATATATTTTCTTCATTACATTTATAAACTGTACCTTCAGCAGAGCAGGTTACAATAAAAACAACAAAACGATAATATTTATTATTTATTTGTAACATGTATATATCCCTGAATATAATATTTATTTATTTATTTATTTATTTATTACATTTTTATACCGCCCAATAGCTGAAGCTCTCTGGGCGGTTCACAAAAATTAAAATCATCATAAAACAACCAACAAGTTAAAAATACAAATACAAAATACAATATAAAAAGCACAACCAGGATAAAACCACGCAGCAAAATTGATATAAGGTTAAAATACAGAGTTAAAACAGTATAATTTAAATTTAAGTTAAAATTAAGTGTTAAAATACTGAGTGAATAAAAAGGTCTTCAGCTGGCGACGAAAGGAGTACAGTGTAGGCGCCAGGCGGACCTCTCTGGGGAGCTCATTCCACAACCGGGGTGCCACAGCGGAGAAAGCCCTCCTCCTAGTAGCCACCTGCCTCACTTCCTTTGGCAGGGGCTCACGGAGAAGGGCCCCTGTAGATGATCTTAAGGTCCGGGTAGGTACATATGGGAGGAGGCGTTCCTTCAAATAACCTGGCCCCAAACCGTTTAGGGCTTTAAATGTCAATACCAGCACTTTGAATCGGGCCCGGACCTGGACTGCAGCCAATGAAGTTGTAAAAGGACTGGCGTATTGTGAATCTCTCAGCGGTTCACAACATTAAAATACAAAACCATGATCACAGTAAAACAGCAGAATAAAGTAGCAGACAACATCTTCAAATGCAGCAATAAGATAACAACCATAGCAGCTTAAGAGGTTTAAAAAATCTTTTTTTTTAAATTATGGTTCAAGAAAGCTGGGAAAATGAAAAGGTCTTTGACTGGCAGCAAACAGACATTATCATAAGTGTTTGTGGAGACACCATTTCCAAAGCAGAGCCACCACTGAAAAGGATCACTCTAGCCACCACCTGCCTTGTTTGTGGTGGAGGCATCCGGAGAGCTTCACATGAAGATCTTGGTGACCAAACAGTTTGGTATGGAAATAGGCAGTCAAATAACTATCTGGATCCTAAGCCATGTAGGGCTTTCAAAGTTCTGGTGCTGACTTTCAATTGGCCTCAGAATCGAATCAGATATATTTTAACAAGAGCAAGATATATTCATTTAATTAATTTATTGATAATATTATTTGAATCCTGCCTTTGGCTATCAAAAGAACCCCCAAAGTGGTACGCTGCATTAAAATTCTGCAATAGAAATCTTGATACTAGTCGCAGTTAGCAGCTTAGTAGTTACATTCGTAACTGCAGTTACCAAATAGTCTTCAAACCATAAATACATTGTAGCCCAATGTGGAGGTTAGCAGATACAGATAACTGGTTTATGTATCTCTGCTCAGAAGGGGCCATAGCTGGTGTACCAGCCTCAGCAGGTAAAAGGCACTCTGGACCACTTGATCCTCCAAGTGGTGCTGGATCTATAAGTATCCACAGACGGCAAACCCAACTCTTTAGGGGGAGTGCAATTCTCACCCCAAATATACTCTTAATTCAGAAGGCCATTCTTGTGAGCATCCTATTAATTTCAGTGGGGCACAGAAAATTCTGTACTGACCCTTATGGGTACACTGTTAAAACCTGCTGCACGTACATTCACAGTTAAAAGTTGTACGAATTTTCTGTGACACCAGTGCTATTGGACCCCACGGTCATGCAGATTGCTGCCAGATATATCAAGTCACCAATGAGTCTGTGGACAGGCCAGCTGTTTATTTTATCTGGGGCCAGATGAAAGAAATTTTGTGTGGAGGTAATAAGTTTATTTACTATTACAGACCATGATATGGGGGAGGGGCGCAAAGGAATGGAGAAAATCAGGAGCTTTGGGGATTCTAGAAAGCCTCTTGTGCCTGCTCTACAGCACCTTGAAAAGTGGAAGGAGAATCACGTGCTATTTGCAGTTCTTAACCTTGTCTTAGAGTTAAATAGCATGAAGATGCTGTTCAGTCTTGGCAGACATTGTAGCTAGTAATGTCATCTGCCCAGTTTATAGTCTTCACATGAAACATTTTTGTTTTAATCAGATGCCATTCGCCAACAAGGTGAAAAGCTTCGGCTATTGCGCGGTGTAAAAATGCAATAAATAAATAAATAGATAGATAAACAAGGTGAAAGAAATCACTTGGTGTCCTCTTGAAGTGACTAGCTCTTCATCTACTTTTAAGTAGGGAAACGTGGCAAATACTTTTGTGCCACTTAAGTCATTTTTTCCCGTTCAGAATGTCCAACATCTCAGATTCTGTTCTGATGCAGCAGCAAGTCACATTTCACACAAGCCGCATGAAACAAATACTGTGTGTGAATAACATTGACTGTCTTCCAGCAATAACACAGCTGTTGAAAGAGCTTAGTCACCCAGGCAATGGATGGAGTTCTAAAAGGGAATGTTTGCATGCAGCAACCTGACATTTGACTAGATGGAACTATGAAGCACAATTGAAAGCTGTGGAGCACAGGAGAGACCAAGAGAGAATCCTGTTTCTAACTAAAAGAGATCTCTTATTTGGAACTAGCACAGACTCATTCTGAAACAAGGAAGGGCATTCTAGTATCTTGTAAGTAATCTTACTCCTCTCAGTGAGTCAGAACTCTTGCAGTCTTCCTCTGTTCCTTAGTATTCTCCTAGTTATTTTCTGAATGGCTTCTTCTATACTTGTTCTCTAATTCTTAGAGATGTAAAATTTCTGGAAATTTTGAAGCCATGGAGGAAAAATGGGTGTGTGTCCCCCGTTCCCCCCCCCCGGGGGGGGAACGGAAATGTTTAGAAAAATTGAAATAATGCAATATTATCACTTTTTACAGATTGGAAGTCACTTTGTTACTTTAGGAACATAAAATGTAATCATGTCCAAGTGGTTTGGCATAAAATTATTACAATTTGGTATATTAAAAGTACAGTGTATTCAAACTATTATTACAAATTAACTTTTTAAAATATTTTACTTTTTTTTGGTAACAAACGGAGCTTCAAGTTCCTGAACTGTTAGGAACACCTGAACTGTAAGGAACTTCTTTGGTTTCGCCAGTTTATGAGGCGCATCCAAAAAACAATTTGAAGAAACCACCAACATTAGTAACAAAGAAAATTATGTCTCCGCTAGTCCTCCGCAGTGTCAAGCAGACATAAAGCACCCATTCCCATAAAAAGAACTGAGAAAAAGGGGGGAACAAGATTCAGTGAATATGCATGAAATTTAATCAGACTCATTTTCTGAGCTATAGCTATCACTATCAGTTTCAGTCTCTGCTTCAGTGGCAGTGCCCCCTAGAGGCAGAAATGCATCTTGCTCTTGCATTTGAGCGTTGTAGTCTCAGTTTGCAACCTAGGACTTGCTTGTCCTTGGTGCATAGAAATTGTAATAATCTGATACAGTACATAGTTTTTAGAAATCATTTGGAGAACTAAATATCTGAACACCTTGTCTTAAACAATGTATTCATTATACTAAAATAAAACATTCCATAATCTGTTTTTTCTTCATTTTTTTTCAATTTTTCCGGGTTTTTTCCAGGCCTTCACATCTCTAGGAATTCTTCCCTTAAGCTGAATCCAGACGGCAGCCCAATACTTTCGTTAGCAGAAGATCAGTATGGAGATAGCACTTCTCCTGTGTGGCTTGCTGGTGTCACATGCTCTGAATCTGCATGCCTGTAGCTCATGAAATCCTCCATCTGGAAGCACCCTTCATCTCGATTCTCAATTTGCTTTTAAATAAGATGGGGTTTATCCAAACTTTGTCAAACTTTTACAAGAGTAGCCAAAACAAAATGTAGCAGGGCTGTTCTGTGCCCTACATCCAGGCAAGGAGAAGTGACAAGGTGATAGAATAAGGAGAAATAAAGGTTAAGGTCTCATGATTTGAAGAAGGTGTGTGTGTGTGTGTGTGTGTGTGTGTGTGTGTGTGTGTGTGTGTGTGTTTGTGTTTGTGTGCACACAGCCGTTTACAGATCTAGCTAAATAAATAATGGGGGAGCTGGGTCCTGAGCAATCCTTAACCCAAGTTTAAGGGACATGCAACCTTCTCTGCAGAAGTGTCATATCCAGATCGCAAGAAGTAATGGTAAGATTTTCATCAGCTTCGGCCAAACCTCACTTTGGAATACTGTGTCTAGTTGTGGGCACCACAGTTTAAGAAGGATATCTATAAACCTGAACATGTCCAAAAGAGGGCAACAAATATGGTGAAGGCCTGGAAACTCAGTCTGGTGAGAAAAAGTTGAAACAGTTGGGTATGCTCAGCCTGCAGAACAGATAAGAGATGATATGAATGCCACGTTCGAATATTTGGAGGGCTATAAAATATAGATGATGGAGCAAATTTCTGTTGCTCCAGAGGGTAGGGCCCAACACAAAGGATTCTGATAGTACGAGCTGTTCACCTGTGGAACAGTCTGTCTTGGACTCTCCTTCTTCAGAGGCTTTTAAGCAGAGGATGGATGGCCACCTATTGGAGATGCAAAAGTAATGGATTTCCTTTATTGGCGGAGGCTTGGAGTAGGTGACCATTGAGGTCCCTTCCAGCTCTATGATTCTACTGCACTGATTTGATGGTGGCTATTCTCTGCATTTGTAAGCTCATGAAGAAGAATACCAGAAATGCTGAAATTGTTCCTGTTTCATTTTTCTCCAAGTTGTCTTCCACATCAGCCCCAGAAAACCTGCCATGCATTGGGAACTGCTGCTTTTATACTACATTAGCTACTCAGCTACTGCATCATACTACTCATCAGCTAGTCATATTTCTAATTACAGCTTTTTCCGATGGAGTGGGACTTCTTGTCTCCATGTACGTGCACACATTTTAAGAGAGGGGGCACAGTGCAAAGGGACTTGCTGTTTTGCTACCTAGTAATAGTTTCCCAACCGAGTGACAAAGGGTGAAGGTAGGGGCAGTATGCAGTTGCTACTAGTACTGGTGAGGAGTGATCAAAACAGCTGTTTTGGTATACCAAACTGCAGGCTGATTTACATAAAACAAGCCATGGTGGTGTGTTGTGAGCCACAATATATGCCAGTGCAATTACTGCCTGGCTGTGGGTTATGTTGTCCGAACTCAAGTGCCATGACTTGTTGGAGGGTTAAATAACTCTCATATACTAACCCTACAACAGCCCATGGGTCAGCTTTAAAAAACAAACAAAAAACATGTTCACTCAATGGAATGACATAGAAATTCTTTAGCCAAACTGTTATAGCAACAGGGTATAAAGGAAGAAGTGTGAGACCGTTACTGCTGAAGGGAATATAAATCAATTGGTCTCTTCTATTTCAATTTTAGAAAGAGGAAAGAAAAAAGCTAATGTGTTCCATAATGGTGGCAGAGGAGTTCTAACTTAGGGTAAATTCAGATGGGAGAGTTGCTAGGGTTCTTGCAGAAACAAAACAAAACCCTGGACCATGTGCACCTTATTCTGATCTTCCAAGACAATCCTTACACTGTTAAATGAGAGTCCATCAATATGCTCTTTAAAAGATGCCAACACTGCAGTCTGGGTCTGCAAATTTAAAACAGGACAATGAGAATTTTAGTGGTAGGAAATGGGCCATAACAGTGAAGTCAGGCAACACCTACCTTAAAAGAGGGTTGCCAAATTCATTAGAGTTGGGAACAGGTGGTCCTCCAGATGTTGGGCTCCAGTACCCATCATATCTGACCTTGGTGATGCTAGCTGGGGCTGATAGAAGTTAAGAGTCCAACAACGTCTGGAGGGCCACATTTTCCCCACGCCTACATTAGAAGATAGAAGCACCTGTAGATACCTTCAAGGTTTTTAATCTAGCATTCTCCATCATGTGCTAGTTTTCCTTATACAGGGAGTTTTCAACACAAGGAAACACATTCATTAGTGGTATGTCAAGATGTAGCACATGCCTTTTTTGGATGTCTGAATTGGGTCTTGGAATAGGCACATCAGTATGTATGTTTTGCGTTTATTGCCACCCAACTGGAAAATGCCCTTGGGGTGGTTTACAGTTGTAAAATCAAACACCAACAAAGTATCAAAAATACAGTATTAAATATTAAAAACATTTAAAAGTGTTTAAACCATGGAAAACTGAGGAAGGTCTTAACCTAGTGTCTAAATGTTTACAATGAAGACACCAAATGGAGCTCCCTGGAAAGGGTATTCCACAGATGAGGGGAACACTACAAAGAAAGTACTTCCCCTGTTAGCCGTGGTGGCACCTAGAAAAGAGCCTCCCAAGTTGGTGTTTGCAATTGGCAATGAAAATATGAAGAAGGCACTTCTTCAGGTAGATCTTCAGCTATTTAGGGGTTTAAAGCTCAGTACCAACACTTACAATTGGGCCTAGAAACTGAATGGCAGCCAGTGCAACATAAGAACGTAAGAAACGCCATGCTGGATCATACCAAAGGTCCATCTAGTCCAGCACTTCGTTCACACAGTGGCCAACCAGCCATCAGCCAGGGACTAACAAGCAGGACCATGTTCCCCAGCAACTGGTCACACAGGCTTACTGCCTCGAATACTAGAGATAGCACACAACCATCAGGGCTAGTAGCCATTGATAGCCTTCGCCTCCAGGAATTTATCCAGCCCCCTTTTAAAGCCATCCAAATTGGTGGCCATCTCTACATCTTGTGGTAGTGAGTTCCATAATTTAACTATGCGCTGTGTGAAGAAGTACTTCCTTTTATTTGTCCTGGATCTCCCACCAATCAGCTTCATGGGATGACCCATTTGGGTTCTAGTATTTTGAGAGAGGGAGAAAAGGAGGAATATATCCAAAATAGCCAATCTCAGTAAGAACATAAGAAGTGCCAAGCTGGATCAGACCCAGGGTCCCTCTAGTCCAGCACTCTATTCACACAGTGGCCAAACAGCCATCGGCCAGGGATGAACAAGCAGGACATGGTGCAACAGCACCCTCCCGCCCATGTTCCCCAGCAACTGGTGCACACAGGCTTACTGCCTTGAATACTGGAGAGCACACAACCATCAGGGCTAGTAGCCATTGATAGCCTTCTCCTCCAGGAATTTATCCAGCCCCCTTTTAAAGCCATCCAAATTGGTGGCCACCACTACATCTTGTGGTAGTGAGTTCCATAATTTAACTATGCGCTGTGTGAAGAAGTACTTCCTTTTATTTGTGCTGAATCTCCCACCAATCAGCTTCATGGGATGACTCCAGGTTCTAGTATTTTGAGTTTAGGATAGTCACTGCCTCACCTGCATTAGATGAAAAGGAGAGGTAGAGTTGGGTGTCACCCACATACTCCTTCCCTCCACATAACCTTTCCTGGATTGTCATATAGATGTTAAATAGCAGGGCTGGATTGGGGTGGTGGTGGAGGGATGGGGGACAACGACAAATAGAGTTCAGAAGGACACCACCTTCTAGAACTGACCGTCCAAGTAGGAGCGGAATCACTATAAAACAGTGTCTTCAATTCTCAATTCAGTCAGTGTATAAGCAAGCAAGGCTGCCCAGTGAAATGTTGACGCTCCAAGATAAATGTTAAGCTGAGTTCACCTTAGATTGGAGAAGGAGAAAGAAAGTTCATGTGCTGCAATTTACAACTGCAATATTTAATTGCCTTAATTATGTATGCATATATTTTAAGCAGCTGCAAATGCTGTCATGGAGTTGAATGGCTTTTTTATTTTTAGATTATTCTTTGAATTAGCAAAATTGGAAAAGAGAGGTGTTTTGAGTCTATGGCCTAACCTGCAAGGAAGGCACGGTTGTGAAATGTTAGTCCAACTCAGGCCCAATATTTTCTTTCTAAAAACATGGCTGATGTAAGGAAATGAATACATCTACATCCAGGGCAGTTATTAGCATAGTATAAAGGCAAAGCCAGTCTTCATTGTTGTTTCACAGGCCAGTGATGTGCATGTGTTTGCAGTTAGGCATTCCAAAATACAATCATTAAATTTGTCTGACAACACACGGATGCTTCTGTGATAAAAGTATATTACAGGGAGTTGATGAAGTTCCCAAGACAAAGCATTCTAGTTGCCAGAGAACAAGACTCACCGTGCCATCAGCATATGTTTCCTTCTGCCCCCTGTCCCTGCAGTCGCTGAGACTGAATTATGGGCCTTAGTACAGACTTGGGTTTGTGAAAGAAGAATAGCTCCTTGCCCTTGATTTGAGGCCTTTCCATCACTATAGTGTGGCCATGGCTCCACGCATCAGTATTAAGAAAGAGCTTTGCAGTGAGAGGGCATGAATCTTAGGAAGGTTTGAGTGTGAGCGCTTCTCATTTCAAAAACTAAACCTGGTTTTGAGCCAATAGCTTTCAGACTGCCCCCAATCTGTTGTTGCCACTTGTCCTAACTAAGGTTGTGATTCTCAAGTCACAGAGTTGCTGGGTTCATCGCTGGACAAGCTCACGCGTATCTTTTTTTAAAGAGCTTCATCTGCCTCATATGGAAGTAAGTGTGCATCTGTTTTGCACTGCAGTTTTTGCAGCCTTCGTTTGCTCACTGCTGAACTTTGTCAGATAGATGAGCACTACACTGACCATTTCCCCTTCATCCTCTTTTTATCTTATCTGTAAAATCGGAAAGAGACCTGAGTTTCTCTCTAATTCAGAAGGCAAAACTTCTGAATGTACTTACTAGTGCTGCCATTTTAAAGGTTTTTATCCTCAGCTCTTCACCTCACTATCCACCTAGGGACATCCAGATGATGAACTGCTGGCTGGGGATGATGGTCATTGTAGTCCTTTACATCTGGAAGGCTAAATGTTGGCCTTCCAGATGTGATGGACTACAGTGGCCATCATCCCCAGCCAGCAGTTCATCATCTGGACGTCCCCAGGTTGAGGAAAGCTTTTTGAAAGGGATCAAAAGATCCCTGACGTATCCAGCTATTTATTAAAGGAAATACTAAAATGATCAGTATAGGAGCGCACACTTTAAATCTGGAACGTTCAGGTTGTAGATACTGGGGGGAGGGGGGAGCTGAAAAACATTGTTGCACCCACACAGAAAAGAAACACCTCCAAGCATTATATAAATAGCTGCTCTGAACCACAAAGCCTTTCCACGCCTGTTCCCAGCACTCTAGATGAGCATCCCTCCACGTAATTCCAACACAATTATAACTTTGAAACCAGTAACAGATGTGTAGGCCAGCAGAGCTTCAAAGGAGTTTTCTTACTCAACTGCGGGCTGGAAATATACATTGTGAACCATAGTGAATAATTGTCTTTGGCAGCTCTTGGCACTGTCAGCTGGAGCTAGAATCTCAATAGGCTGCAAGCTTGTTGCGTATAGAACTTCTCTGATAATATAAAACCACGTTGGGCTTGCAAACGGATTATATTTATGACATTTCCAGTGGTATTTGTGGTTTTATATAAAAACTACAGCCAAGGCCGTAGTTGACGGGCTATAATTTTAAGCTAGGCACAGGTGTTTATAAACATGAAGTATGGCAGTCAAAGTCCTGTAAAAATCTGAAGAATGCAGAGTTTCTGGATAGGCTGATCAAGATTAAGTGTGTTAAAAATCACAGAAGAAATTGCCAAATATGTTTTTCCCCCCCTCTCACTTTGCAGTAGTGGGGAGGAGAGAATGCATAGCTGCTGTGGCTCAGATTTGCTAAGGTTCTACTTCTGCCACAAAAACATTTGACTCATTAGAAAATTTAGAAATGTCAAGCAATAGAATACTTTTAAAGGCCTGAGAATTTTACATATAGAGTTACGGAAAAGGGGTCTACTCTGAACTAACAGTGTGTACAGTGGGTAGCAGACTTCACTCCAGAACACTGAATATCAGATTTGGGGAGGAGGGGTTTCTTTCAAATGCCAAGAGGTAAGTTTTATCTATATCTTAATCTCCAAATGAGTGAATACATGGGGCTCTCAAATATCCTGAAAGTCAGTCGTTTTCAGATGTTTTTACTATTTTTCAGGCTATACTCAGCATTTTCTATAACAATTTTGATGCTTTGTGTTTACAGAAGACAATGCAGAAGTTACCCTTAAAGTGTCCTTGGCATACCGTGATGATACGTTCAGTGAATGGAAGGAAATGGCACGTGCGAAAGAGACCCGAAAGCTCAAATGTACTTTTAAAGCTCTAAAAGTAAGTTCCTTCTGGGTCTCAGGTATTGTTAGGACCTTTTTTAAAAAATCGTGGCCCCAATAAATATGTGATTTTATGTAGCTTTTGCTTTCGTACGTACTGTGCCAGTTTTTCTTTTATTTCAAGGATATGAACCTACCTGGAAAGTCCAATCAACATCTTGGGCCTTTCTCTGAGAGCTACCTCCAAAGGAGGCTTGGAAGGTGTAAACAAGGGAGAGGGCCTTCTCAGTGCTGGCCCCGCGTTGATGAAATGATCTCCCCATTGAGGGCTGCCTGGTGCCAGTGTTGTAATCTTTTCAGTGCCAGGTTAAGACTGTCCTCTACTCCCAGGCATTTAATGGCATTTGTGCCAGCTGTCTAAACATGTTTAGTATTTTATTTAAATTGTTTTTAGCTATTTAATTTGTTTTATTTATTTTATTTATCCGCAAACTGTTGTGAACTGCCCAGAAAGCTTTAGCTATTGGGCAGTATAGTAATAATAACAAGAATAATAAAAGAGATGAATTGGTAATTCATCCTACACAACATCCACTGAATATGTTGGGAGAAATCTGTTTTGAGCCTGGTAGTGTAGGAGCCAGAGAAATGTCGGGTGGTGACTGCAGGTTAAGATGAATTTTTGTGAGCCCATAAAGGGGACACCTTTTACCCTATATTTGTTTATTTGTTTATTTATAGACTATGCTTAGGTGTTTGGGTAAAATCTTTAACTCAGTCACACAGTGACCAGGGGAATGTGTCTTGTGAGCACAAAAATGTAAGCCAATTGCCAGTGAGACTTTCTTTGAAACTTTTGTACTTCAGTTTTAACCCATAATTTATTAATAGTTACCCTGCTGTTTCAGTATTTGTGAAGTAAACCGCTTCTGCTGCTCAGTGCAGAACATATGCAGAAACAGCCAATACTGTTTTACTCCCAAAACTGTGGTCTTGCCAACCACAAGTGTCTAGCATCATCAACTCCTTTTGGTTTGGTGTGGCTATGGATTTTCAATATATTGTTTCCCATATGTTCATAGTCGCCTTTCTCTTATGTCCAATGCTTCCTAATTGCTTTTGTTTGTTTAGTTTAGCTCAGGAGGGTAAGGAAAAAAGATGACCTGCAAGTTATAGATATTTTTTTAAAGTGCATTCATAAATCAATATTGATAGTTGCATCCCCCCCCCCTCTGGTATTTCAATAGACTGTAGACAATGAAGGCAAGTACTATGACTGTGATGTGCTTCCATTTATGGAGATTGGAACTGTTGCTCACAAATACTATCTTATCAATATCCGTCTCCCTGTGAATGAAAAGGAAGGTGTTAATGTGGGAATTGGAGAAATAAAAGACATCAAGCTGGTGGTAAGTTTGCATTCACTCAATCTCTGTACTGATCTCCTTCTCGCTGTAAAATATACATACTGTATCTGCTAACACGGCAAAATCCAAGCATCCCAAATTATTTCATATGGATGCTCACTGGAATATGGTGATTTAACTTCAAATTCATTGAATGTGCATGGTGCTCTATTCTGTGTATGCTGCTCTGTTCTATGGGCTCAGGGTAAATTCCATTTGAAAACAGATTAAAGATGTGGATATAGGATTCACTTTAATAATTCAGCATGCAAATGAACATGTAGTAGCCTATATTAAAACATTAAAAATCTGTTCAAAATCTTTTAACCTCTTCTTAAATAACTGACTTGCAGGGGTGGCAGACCGGGTAAGCAGAGTTGGTGTAGCCAGCAGGCTAGACATGTAACTGTTTGGGAAGCTTTGCACTGCTTACAAATTTGTTCACATTAAAATTGGCATTCATAACAGCTAAGTCACAATTTATCATAAGCATGAAGCAAACAGAAACCGTCTCTTGAATTGTGTCATTATTTCTAAAAACAATCAGAATCTTCCTTTGCTCTCTTCAAAGAGTCCACAAACTTAAGAGTGTTTAGCAAATAGGGATGGTGGTTCATCTATTAGACATGTGGAATGTTTTCCTACACAGAGCCACCTTGTTCCCTGTGGATTTCCCCCTTTGATGCCTCTCCAGCCATTATCCTTCTCTTCCCGCACCACATTAACTAGTTTTTCACTTGCTCTGCTGGTAATCGCTTCCTTGATTGCCTCCAGGACAGCAATTGTTACGCCTGACCACCAGCACTGGTCTGTCACAAGCCATCTGTTTTTGGATTAAAGTTTGTGAATTCACCTGGAGAAATATTAAAATCTCCCTTTATTTGGTCTCTAAAAGAGCTAAGACAAGAAAATATGGCAAACAATCAAAATAGATATACTAAGACTTTATGTTCATTACTAAAACAAGGGGATTTTTCGCTCGGTCTACATTACAATTCAATAAACAAAAAAACTACGGTTTACAAAACAACGTTAAAGGCTCTACAGTTTTCAAAGAAACTCCAAAAGCAGGGAAATTGGGAGTTAAGGCTCACAGGCCTATCTCCCAAAGCAGATATAAACCATGAGGACAGGATGGAGAATAGGATATGCAGAGGTGACTGTGGGGTTGTGGAAAACTGATGACGAACAACTTAGGGCCACCTACTTCTATTTTTTTGTTTAGAGCAGCCCTTCCCCAACCTGGTGCCCTCCAAAGATGTTGGACTACAACTCCCATCATTGCAAGTATGTCCCATGGTCAGGAAAGATGGGACAGTAGGATAGGGAACACTGTTCTATATCCTTACCAAATACAGGGTCTGTGCAATATTTTTTTTTCTCACACACATCTCGCATAGAGCAGCACGATTGATAACAGAAGGGGCACTATTTGTTGGAGATGTAGAACCAGAGCAAGGGCTGGCACTTTCAGCTTTTGGTAAATACATATTTACCAAATATGTATGCATATCCTATTCTCCATCCTGTCCTCATGGTTTATATCTGCTTTGGGAGAATGAGAATTTCACTGGCACTTTCTGCCTCCTTAGGGAGGATGTGGCGTTATAGGCCTGTGAGCCTTAACTCCCAATTTCCCTGCTTTTTGGAGTTTGGTTGAAAACTGTAGAGCCTTTAACGTTGTTTTGTAAACCGTAGGTTTTTTGTTTATTGAATTTCATGGCTTTGTGTAACGGATGACCACACAGGAAATAAGCCATATAAATGTATGGGATGTGGGGAAAGCTTCAGCTATAGTGGGTTCTTGAGTAGACATCAAAGAACCCACACAGGGGAGAAAAAATATTTTTAAAATAATTTCCCAATTACACTATTTAAAAAATTTAAATTATAACACTATAGTGTAATTATTTTAAAAAATACACTAAAATTTATAATTTTTACTATATTGACATTAAAGAATCCACTTAAATGAAGGATCGGAGTATCTAGCATTTTTCATATAACTGCTTGATAACCCACATATCACATAACTTCCAGATGAAAGGCATCACCAATAGCTTCGGCTATTGGGCGGTATAAAAATCTAATAAATAAATAAATAAAAATCACCAAATGTTGCTTCCTTGCTCATATTCTCTTGCTATGTCAATAACTGGAGATCATTGTTAACACATTTAGTATTTATTGCAGAGCTTTGGCTATGGGGCGGTATATCAATGTAATAAATAAATACACCCAGGCTATGGGGCGGTATATAAATGTAATTCCTTATGCCCCCCCCCTTCCCAGCTTTCCCTCAGCCTACACTACCTCACAGGGTCGTTGTGAGGATAAAATGAAGAGGAAGAGGAAGAGGACTACATGCCCTGGACTAATGCAACTACTGAGGGGCATTGAATTCTATGATTCTGTGAATCAAAGTCTACAGCAACTGGAGGGTGCCAGGTTGTAGCAAAAACTAGGTCCCTTAACCATTTCTCTGGTGTGAAGTAATGTTTTGGGTATAAGATTCAGGGATGTACATTTTAGAAAACGTTTTCCTTTCATACAAACATAAAGCAGCAGATTTAGCTTATAAAAAGCAGGTACACAGAGAAAGGAAAATATTTTCTATGTACAACCAAAACTATTCACCTTCCTTCATACCAAAACCTTCCTTCACACCAGAGATTTTTTTTAAGAGACCTATATCTGTGTTCAAATTCAAAACACACACACACACACACACACACACACACACACACACAAATCTATAAAAGAAAGCTTAAAATGAAGTTCAGCACCTTTTAAAGAAACACTACCTGAAGAAGTTTAAACTCATGGCAGATAGGCCAGGGTTAACCTCCTTTCATTCCTAGTCTCAAAATATTTCTTTCCATAAAGTTTAAACTTTAAGAGTTTTGGGTGAGGAACTGCCACCCCAAAGGAAGGTTTGCCATATATTCTTTACTTTGAATTAAGAAGGATGCACCAGCACTTCACACACACACACACACACACACACACACACACACACACACACACACACACACCCCTCCCTTTTTACAATCACAGACACACAACGAAGTCAATCAAACCCCTACCTGAGCCAGCCAGGTTTTCTTTTTCCTTGGAAGCCAGGGAAGGGTCTCCCTCCAAGCAAGGCAGATAGTTTCTCTTTCCCTCCCTGGCCTCCACAGCACTGTGGGGAAGGAGAGGGCCCAGACAGGGCCTTGGCTTATGTGCAGAAGGAAATGGCTCCTAAATGAGCCAGGCGGCCATCTTAGTTCAGGCAAGCGGCCATCTTATTTCCAACACTACTGGGCATACTCCATTTAGGAGTTTTTAGTCTGTATTTCACTTTAATGGGGCAAAGAAATGTTCATTAAAAACAATGGAAGCAAATTTTGAAAAAAGAAAAGCCATTCCACCAACTAGAAGGACTGGGGGACAAGATCCCACCACTGGTTTGAAGGGTAAGGGTCCCAATTCAGAGCTTTTAGTGAGCAAAAAAAATCGTCGCCACCCGGAAATAGAAAAGAGCCATTTTTGAGCCAGAGAGGTTTTCCCCATTTTGGTACTTTGAACTGCCATCCTGCCCTCAGTATTTCACAAATCTTCTTGAAACGCGCAGGGTATGTAAAACCAACATTTCTTTCTGGCAAGTCTCTGTTTCAGAAAGATTGGTGAAACGTTTTCCATTTTATTAACGTCAGTATGACCCACCCCCAATTTCGGCCTTAACATGCTCTTTTTACTGATCGCCTATAACACAGGGAAACACTCCCGTGTTCCCTGTAATTGAGAAATGGGGGTACTGGTCTCATTTTGATTCAGACAGCAATCTTAAGGGGTCCTCTATTAGCGCTACCTAATATGGAAGTCAGTACTTTCTGCGAAGATATTTCCTGCTTTTGATTTAGACTAGGAATATTTTTAATGTGCTACAGTGTCTGTCAAGGATAACTTTCCATCTGTGCCTGTGGTTAACTCACATCACCACTGGCTGATCTGGTTGCTCCAGTTCTTAAAAGCAGCAGTTGTGACCAGTGAAGTAAGTGGTGCAGAAAAGAGTGACCATAAGTGGTAATTAGAAGACCTGTTTGTGTTTCTTTTTGCTTCTGCTCAGAATTTTGTAAAGACTTCATTATTTGGTTCATTTATAAATAAGAATCTGTTTACGTTAAGATAGTTTCACTATCAAGTTAGCTGTTTAAAGAACTTTCTCCACACATTACAGTTTTTGTTTCTTCACAGGATTTTCCTCTTCTCCTGCAAATATAGTTGTGACCTGAGTCTCACAGCATTGTTGCGAGATATTGTGAATAATGCAGAATGAAAAGTAGGGAAATGCAACATTAAAATTTGCTCTCACTTTCAGGGTATCCATCAAAATGGAGGCTTCACAAAGGTGTGGTTTGCAATGAAAACCTTTCTTACACCTAGTATCTTCATCATCATGATTTGGTACTGGAGACGGATCACATTGCTGACACGACCTCCGGTCCTCTTGGAAAAGTGAGCAAAGATAATTTAAGATGTTTTGTAGGCTGCAAATCCCATGAAGTTCATTATACGTTTGTAAAGAGGGAAAGAACTCTTGCACCTAATTGGTGACAGAATGGCAATAACTTGCCGTCCACTGATGAACTTGTGCTGATGGTTCTTCTACACTCCTGCTAGTCAGATATTTTAACCCACTGTATAATATCTGTTCTTATAATAAAAGGCATATTCTACCTGTGTAGGTTTAATTTCCAAAATTTGACTTGAGTGTGCCAAACTTATTCTGGATGCATTAGGTCTAGAACAGATGTGCTGAAAGGGGATTGGTTGTTGATAATCCAGGCCAGTGGTTTCCTTTTAAGGTAGACCTCACTGGCTAATCTTGAAGTCGCTGTTTCATAAAGTTTTGGAGAAAACTGTTTTAAAAAATGGCTGAATTGCCAATCTGACTTTTAAATTTGACTGTGAACACCTGTTGCTCTTTCGTTGAATGTCACATGAATGTATTGAGTTTGATTGAGTTACCTGTAATGGTAATTTCCCTAAAATAGGAAAATGTTTTGAAAATGTTACTGCTTTTTCCAGAGTTATCTTTGCTCTTGGGATCTCCATGACCTTCATCAACATCCCAGTAGAGTGGTTTTCTATTGGATTTGATTGGACATGGATGTTGCTTTTTGGAGACATTCGCCAAGGAATCTTCTATGCTATGCTTCTGTCTTTTTGGATCATCTTCTGTGGAGAGCATATGATGGTAGCTGTCTTCATATGAATTTGTGGGTGATCATAATATTGGGGGGGGGGTTCCTCTTCAGAACCTTTTTCATATTAGTCATGGAAATAATATTTTAGAATTTGTTTTCATTTTATAGACGCAGTTGCCAGACCACGAACTTTATATGGATTTTTAATTCATCTTTTATGGACTGAGCTGGATTTGAAGCAAAGGAAAGTGTTCATATGGAATTGTAGCATTCCACTGGGGCTAACAGCATTGCACAAGAGACCTCCTTGTGTGTGCCATAAATCTATTCTGGAGCCTTTTCTCCTTCACAATATCATAACTTCAAATGCATATTTATTCTGTTACAGGAAAACCATCTCAATTCCATATGTGATACTAGAAAATTGGCAGCTGGTGGGACAGTGAGGGCTTGGGATAGGAAATTCCATAAAGATAGATTTCCCTTTGCACAAGCATTTATTTCCACTAGTGCAACATCACTCATGCTAGTGGAATGCGACAGTTGGATACTACCCAAGGTTAGGAAGACAACTGGGTTTGAGACTTAATTTTTGCTCTTTGGGAACATTATAAAGTATCATTGCTTACACTGGTCTAGAAGCTATAAAACTGATGCCCATTGGAAAGTGCAAGTGGGAGGTAGAGGACATGCTTTTAAATCCTATCAGGTTTAATCATTTTGCATTTATTTGCTAGGTTCAGATGTATTCATGTGTCAAGGTACTAACACTTCTTACCAGAAAAAAAGTGAAGCATGCTTCTGTAATACTAACACTGCTTGGCTACAGTCTGCTTATGGCACTTTCATTATACAAATGAAATCATTCAATTTGGTTTTTCTCTCATCTGTTTGCAAATCATTATGTTGTCATCATTTATTCTTACGTTTTTAGGATCAGAATGAACGAAATCACTTCTCAGCCTACTGGAAACAAGTTGGACCAATAGCTGTAGGCTCTTTCTGTCTCTTTATCTTTGACATGTGTGAGAGGTAATTGGAATGGCTCTTTTTAGAGGGCTACTATTATCTTAATGTGTTTAGTTTTAGCTAGGTTTTTTCTTAATGAGAAAACCCAAAGTGGCTTATAATAAGATGAAAATACGATATCAAAATATGGTGGTGTTCTGATCTCAAAATGTTGACATGTTGGTACAGAGGGGATTTTACCTGAGCCTGTTGATTCTGTTTCTGACTGCTCATTGCCTTTTTATAAGTACCTTTTGATGCATTGACTTCAAGATGTATGTTTATAGCCAAACTTACAGAGTGGCCTGGGAGTTGGAGATGCTGCGTTTTATTTGTGTAAAGGAAGAACTAGATGCTCCCAAACATGTGGATTACCACCAAAACTAGTGACACCATACTTGCAGCCCCCTTCCTCTGCCCCATAATTTGTGATAATGGAATGATGGAAGAGAAATGTAGACATATGGCTGCTATGTTTGATGGTTGACTCTCAGGTTTTGGTAACATGTAGTGCTTCCACACATCTCCTGAAAATAAGCAAAAACATGGTTTTGTGCCACAGTAAAGGCTCAAGTTAAAGGAAGCCAGATTCCAGCTGGACATCAGGAAAAACTTCCTTACTGTTAGAGCAGTACGACAATGGAATCAGTTACGTAGGGAGGTTGTGGGCTCTCCCACACTAGAGGCATTCAAGAGGCAGCTGGACAACCATCTGTCAGGGATGCTTTAGGGTGGATTCCTGCATTGAGCAGGGGGTTGGACTCGATGGCCTTGTAGGCCCCTTCCAACTCTGCTATTCTATGATTCTATGAAACATGTCATTAAGCACTCTCATTTTTGTCTGTATTAACAGAATTCTAGATTTCATTGTGATGAAGAGGCGATAGCCCCTTTTTGGTTATGGCCTGGGATTTGATACAGATAATTTTTGATATTTAAGTGAATAGGTTACCTTTTGATCCAGAGGACCACTGAAACACTGTACAACTATATTAAAACACAATAAAACAGGAACAGCCAAACATTTTAACATTTCTGGCACTATATAGTTACATGTGCTTTTTAAAAAACTAATTAAAAGTATTTAATACTGTATTGTTTTTAGATTATGTTTTATGGGGTTTATTATTATTTGATTTGTGCTAATTATGGATTATATATATTCCCTGTTTTATTAATTATGTATTTTATGTGTGTAAGTCACTTCAGGACTGCTTTTTGCAGCCGGAAATGACACATAAATTTAATAAATAATATAATAATTTTTTAAAGTCACACTTCCCTTCTCAAACACCTCTCTTCCCGCTAACAAAGGAAATTGTTACTTTATTTTGATACTTTTGCTATGTATAATTTGCTCTGTTGATTGTCTTCCATTTCCAGAGGGGTACAATTAACAAATCCATTCTATAGTATGTGGACCACAGAAGTTGGCACAGAGCTGGCTGTATCCTTTGCTTTTCAAGGTAGGGCAAGGTAAACGAAGCTTTGAAGCTACGCTGCTTTTTTCTCAGGGCTTGCTGAACCTGTTGAAAAGCCTGTACTCATGTAAGTTCTATTAAGTAAGCTGTGCACACAAAAGTATGAGGACAATGATAACAATTGAATACCACTATAGTATTTCTCTTCTGTCTAGCTTGAGGCCTGTACCAGGGATGGGCCGATTTCAGGCATGTGGGATATAATTGTTTGTTTAGAACTCAAAGTCCACCAACCAGACTGATGTGCAAAAGTGTGGCTCCGGAGGTCGTAGCCTTTTCCTACCCAAATCCACTCCTGGTTCTCCCCCACCTATGGTTTCAGCAGCTTAATTTGGGAACAGGATCAAGACTTACGCTAGAGATTTTAAAAAATTGGGAGTCAGAAACCTTTGTCAAACCTTATGGCTCAGGTCCAGGTTATTTGAAAGACCATATTCTCCCTTATGAGCCTGCTCGTGCTTTGAGATCTTCTGGAGAAGCCCTTCTTTCAGTCCCACCATCTTCACAGGCGCGATTGGTGGGAACATGGGAGAGGGCCTTCTCGGTGGCTGCTCCAGTGCTTTGGAACCCTCCTTGATGGGCTTTCGGAAGCAGGCTAAAACTTGTTTGTTCCAGCAGGCCTTTGGATAATAATCTGGCCCTCCGTCTGTTAATGACTTACAATTTTGTTGTGTATTTTAAACATTCCCCCCCCCATGTATGTTTTAAACTTTGTAACGCCACATTGAGGCCCAGTATTGGGCAAAAGGCGGGATACAAATATCATCATCATCATCATCATCAACTGCAAATTCCTTAGAGAATTTAGTACATCCTAATCTACTTTCTGCCTACCCCTAGTCTAAGTAGCATCCGTTGTGCACCTTCCCAACTGCTTTAGTGTAAGGTAGCAAATTCATCAGAGGACAGCTTTTATATATTTGCCACTCTAGTGTGTGCCTGCGTGCATATGTAATGTATATATATGGACCTCCCTATCAGAACAAATTGGAAAGGTGCCAACCCTTCTGGGTTTTCAGCACTTACTGAAATCATTCTTCCCCCCTGCCCAACAAGCATCCCTAGGAAGATAAACTAACATGATTAGTTACACTCACACTGCATCCCAAACCACTGGCAAGCCTTTCCCAAGATTGCAAGCTGGTGACTGCTTCCAAGCATCTTTGTATGTTCCATTGGGAACAGAAGTGACTATTCCAGCTGAGATTTTTTTTTAGCCTGCTGGCATTTTCAATATTTTATCTCACATTAATGCCATGTTAAGAACCTAAGGGACTGACCAAAGGAAGGGGCCTTTGTACATATGCTGCCTTGTTTCAGAAATGGAACTCCCCCCCCCCCCCCCCGGAGCTTTTACTTAAGGACAGAACACTGTTTTGATAAATGAGCAAAGCCAAATTAATTACCTGTTGCTATCTCTGCCTCTGCTTATTGTATGCATATCAAGCGATTTAACCTTAACTTGAAGTAACCTTAACTTTACTGCTCAGATGGCATTTATTATTGTTGCTGGAATCTGCCTCTGCCTCTACTTCTTGTTTCTGTGTTTTATGGTGTTTCAAGTGTTCAGAAATATCAGCGGCAAACAATCTAGCCTCCCAGCAATGACCAAAGCTCGCAGGCTTCATTATGAGGTGAGGAATCTGGGGTGTGGGGATGCAAATGTTTAAAAACAAGGCCCGCTTGCATCTGTATTTCAGTGCAATTACTAGTGAATTGTTACCAAAAACATAAAGCTTTTTTGTTATTGTGTAGGGTCTTGTGTAGAGAAGCTGTGTCAGAACAAATCATGTAGACAGTATATGAAATTTCCATTAGAATCAAAGTCTAATAGATAGCCAACTAAATCTTCTGCCTTTTTAGTATATTTTAAAATCAATATAGTGTTTTTCACCTTTCCACCTCTGGGCCCATTCTCTCCCAAACTCCCTTTCTTTATCAGTCCTCCTTATCCTCTGCTCCATCGATCTTTCTAAGATCCTTGTGCTTCTTAGCTCCCTGGCAACTACTTCCCTAGGTCTGTGTTTATCTAACTGTTTTTCCTATAGGCCCTTCTTCCTGCCCTGCATTTTCTGAAATATGAAAACGGATCAGCCAATGTCTTGGAGACATCCTTAGGATCAGAGCAGCTCGGCCAATGGCAATCAGAATCCATTCTGATTGCCCAGACCTTTTGTGGGTAGCAAAGCAAGTCATTGCCAAAGACATCCTTACCACCATGATTGAAACAAAAACTTAGTGCATTACAGTGTAGATTTGCATAATTGAAACTCTGTTACAGATGCTATTAATGTGTGCATGTTATTATCATTATCATCCAGTCTTTCAGGGCACACTTCCCTCATAAAGATGCGAAGCACGTGAAAGTTCTATTTAAACACACATGCACAGCAGCTGCTAAAGAGTTTTTAAAGTACCAAATGCAGACCAGAATGAATGTATCTTCAGTGTTATGTTTAAAAGTGATGGAGAGTTGGGATGAGAGTTCTAAAGATGTGGGTCCACCAAGAGAACCTTATCCTAAGTACTCACTAGCCTAATGACTCACAGTGGTGGGCAAGAGAGTAGGGCCTCCATCAAGGATCTTAATGTTTGATCTTAATATGCAGGTGACTGCACATGCTATCTTCCAGGCTCCCTCCCAGATTAAGCAACACACAACACGTAAAAGTCCTTCTTACATGGCATTCTGTATGTGAAAGAAATTAAAAGCCCCTTTTCCCCAGGGAATTTATTGGCTCTGCTATTAGGTTACGATAGATGCTTTGACCATTGACAGGCTGGCTGCAGTTGTGTACAAGCTGTAAACATGAGTTTGACCTGTGTGTGGCAGAGTGGCAAGGGAATTGTGGCTTTTATAATTAAATATTGAAAAATCCAAAGAAATCCACAGTAAAGTCTGTTCTGTTGCTGCTGCTGCTGCTGCTGTGGAAGAAGATGAACTAGAGGCAGAAAAGCTCTGTCTTCTGAGATAACCCAACTGAGTAAGAACCAAGTCTTCATCCTGTCTCGGTGTCTGAGAAGATAATCGTGGCAGAAGAATAACCCTGTGCTGTTATATCTACAGCTGACGCAGGGTTGAGTCACTTTACCTTTCAGTCCCGCCTCCACCCAGCACAAAATAGGTTTGGCAGAGAGAAACAGAAGAGTGTCTGCATAATCTTGCACCATGTTCTTGTACCTTTTTCTCTAAGGCAAAAGGAAGTCATAGCAGAAGTCTCCTTGTGTGCTTATGTCATTAGTTTAGTATTTCTACTGCAGAGCCTGCGGCTTGGAATATTTGAGGATTATTTTTAACGCTTGTATTTATTTCCCTAGGGGCTGATTTTTAGGTTCAAGTTCTTGATGCTGGTCACATTAGCTTGTGCTGCCATGACAGTAATATTTTTCATTGTCAGTCAAGTGAGTATTCTAAGAAAAAGACTTTTCTCATTTAGAATTTGAGATTTTATCCTCCTTCCAAAAAAATGATGATATGCATTTCTTGATTTAGACCTTTAGCATGTCACACATTTGGGATAAAGGGAGGGTGGGGTTGGGAGTATGTCCCCCACTAAACATTTACTCCAATTGCTTTGGTTCTCTTCCAATCACTGCAGATAGAGAGAGCAACCAATAAACCCATGCGCAGACATGGTTTCCTATGTGGAAAGGCCCCTATATTTGATGTTGGGGTTAGGATTCTTGGTTTTTTTCTTGGTATTCCTCCCTTGATTATACCTACTTTTCTTCCTGGGCAGGTGACTGAAGACCATTGGAAATGGGGTGATATGACAGTTCAAGGGAACAGTGCCTTTTTCACAGGAATTTATGGGATGTGGAATCTTTATGTCTTTGCCCTAATGTTCCTGTATGCTCCTTCACACAAAAACTACGGAGAAGATCAATCAACTGGTGAGATGTGAAATGGTGTAGCTGTGACTTAGTTGAAGCTCTGTAATCAATAATTAGGTGACTGAGGCTTCTCTGTGTTTAGGAAACAGAACTGTGTCATTACAGGTCTAGTTGTATTGGGTTTAGGATTGTGACGGCTAATGACTGCTCTGTGTTACCTAAAGCTGGAGAAAATATTTTGTGGTGGCATATGCTATATAGCTGTGAAAGAAAAGGGGAAATGGAAAAGAATGTGTATAATTTGGTTTTGGGATCAGTTATTTCCCATTTTAGTATAGTCCTGAACCAGAATAAGCGTATAAATATCAACGCATTTGGATTGTACATATACTCTAGCCTATGGATTGATCATTTAGGGATGTGTTCTGTGCATCAGATCCTAGTTCAATGCAGGAATTATTTTTGAGCCTTTATAATCTATTTTTCAAATTGTGATAAAACATTTTTAAAAAACTTTTGCCTTAATGTCAGCTCTTCAAAAACAACATTCTCTTTCAGAGCCTTGGAGTGGACTCCATGACTATCTCCACACCAAGGTTGCGCTTTCATTTGAAACATTTTATGTTTTCAGGTGATCTGGGAGTAAACAGTGGAGAAGAACTTCAGCTGACTACCACTATCACTCATGCGGATGGACCAACAGAGGTTTACAAATTGGCTCGCAAGGAGGCCCAGGAATAGCCACTAAGGCACAGCCTGTTAGGCACAACCTGAGGGCAACACATGGAACGATGACAGTATTTTTCCTCCAAGGAGACATCTGAAGTCATTCCAAAAGTGCCCAGCACTGATGGTGCATTTCCACAGAACGATTGTAACCATGTGAGAACAGTTGGAAATGCTCCTTGCTAACGGTGAATCTTTCTATGGGGAAGGGGCTCATATCAGCTTTGACCTCTTCATGACACTCCTAGTTTGTCTTGAGTATTAACCCCAGAAGAGAAAGAAAGTGAGTTGACTTAGTGAAAGAATAGGTGCCCACCTTTGGGTCAGTCTCATTCATTATCAACATGCCTGCTGCTATGGATATTCTTGGGAAACAACTTGGAATAATTTACATGCTTCCTAAGTCAAGGTTTTATACCATAGTTCCAATGCCTATATTTAGAACTATTTGTGTTCTTTATACCACACATAGCCAATTCAGTTAATATTTACATAGCTTTAATAAACACATTCATGACTTCTTTTCTAGTCTAGTGTAACACTGCCTTTTCAAAAGTTTTGGTACAAAAAGGGCATTTAGCTTTACAAGTTAAAATTGTGTGTGTGTGTGTGTGTCCCAAACACGAACAAGTCTTTCCGGTGTAGATATCTTTTTATATGCCCTACGAATTCCTGTTTACTTGTATGATACATAATCCATGAAATTGAAAGGGGTGTGTGTGCGTGTTTGGTTCAAAATCTTGTGTTCTTTTCTTTTGTAAAAAATAATGCTCCATGTAGACTGGGAAATACTGTAGATTATCTTTTTTGTTTTGTTTTTTGGTACAATGAATAAAATATACAAATATTGTAGCTTCTGCTGACCTCGTTTTGTAGAGAAGTAACATGTTGTTGCATTTTAAGTCGTCTTCTTGTAGAAATAGTGACCATAGCAGAGATGATGCTGACATCTGCTGGAGATCTGATATATTCCACTGAGCTACCAGTTTCATAATAGTAAACCTAGTTCAGGATAGTGGTGGCATAAGGTTTGAGCATTTGAAAAAGTTTCAGTTCTAGTAAACACACAGAACAACTTCTAAGTCAAATATGTGACATGCCTGCAGTGTGTTAGAGCAAAGAACAAGAAGATTTGAACAGTCAACTGAATTACAAGTTGCTCAGCCCTTCTGAGGGGATATGAAGACTTGAGAATAAGAATGTAGGGAAGAAAGAGTTCAATGGTCACTGGAGAATTTGCCTTCTCCAAATCAAGTTCCATCTCTTTTTGAGCAAACAGTAATACTCCTTTTGTTATAAGAGTGCATTGTTGCACAGGTTAGATTCTGGAAGCTTCTGATGACAAGGGCTCCTTAGCAAGGGATGCAGAAGTAGGACCTGCGAACTCTGCCAGATGAGTTGAGCAAGAAGCCAAGCTCCTTTTTGGAAAAGTCTCGCTTCAACTCTTGGTGAAGTGGTGTAAATTAAAGGGGCAGGATTACCATTCTTTGTATAGATGTTATTGAGACTTTCTAAAGAGCTAGTTCAGGCCATCTACTCAGGCATTTCCCCCACTAGCACTGCTACTCCTTTAATAGCAGCGCACACAGAGAGAAATTTAGTGTGGAGATTATGGAATGGGAGAATGCCAATGCCTGCTAAAAACACCCTGATGCTCAGTGGCTTCCATGAGCCACAGAAGGCTGGGGTGGAGAGATGATAACATGGTCTTGCTGGCTCAGCTATGAGGGTTGTTGTCCCAACACATCTGGAGGGCATCAGATTAGGGAAACCTGGTTTATAGCATCCTTAAGATGTGGGGATTCACACCACTGAGTTGAATTTCACCTGCCTACACTATACAGCAAGGATGAAAGGGGGAAATACTGGTGGGTGGGTGGAGAGATTTATTACCAGCTTAGAGTTGGGTCTTGAAAAAAAATGAAAAATGGATCCCAAAGGAAGTTTTAAGGCTTTTTTCTTACCAGAACTCAATGGGCCATAGTACCTTTATCCTCACAATGAGGGTGACCATATGAAAAGGACAGGGCTCCTGTATCTTTAACAGTTGTATAGAAAAGGGAATTTCAGCAGTTGTCATTTGAATGCATGCAGCACCTGGTGAAATTCCCTCTTCATTACAACAGTTAAAGCTGCAGGAGCCCTGCCCTCTTTTGTATCTGGCCATTCTAGTATAGCTGCAGAAGTCCTGTCCTCCTTTTCACATGGTCACCCTATCAAAACTCCTTTATGGAAACATATATAAGTTCCAAGTATGATAGCCTACAATTCAAAATTTGGCTGTGTTCATCCCAAGCTTTCAAACAAATCCTGATATTTAAGTGTTTGGGATAAGGCTCTTTAATTACACTCCTTTAGGTGTAAGAAATGCACCTGCAGTATTCTTTACTATTTCCCACTTTCAATTGCAGTGATTTTCTATTTGCAGTCTATTTACGTGGACAAGGCCCAAACCTTTTTAGTTGTTGCTTAGCAACCACACTGCAGGTCTTCCTTCAGGCCTAGCAGAATGGGCTTCCTGGTGAACTCTGACCTTGATAAACATATTGACAATGGCAGGAAATAACCAAATTCTTCTTGGCAACCAGAGAAGTATCATTTGCACTTTAAGGTTAGATCACTCATAAGTGACAACCTGTAACAGCATGTTTCCAGTCCTTAGTCCTTAACAAGAGTGCTCCTGTTGATGACTCAAGCCAGCTTGGAATAGAAAATCTGTATCAGTGTTTGGATCATTGGGGGGGGGGGGGAGAAAGGACACATGTCTGTCCCAAGTCTGAGTGCTTTATTACTGTATTGCAGTGAGATTTCTAAAGAGAAAGGTGTTGGTGTCTCTTCTGTTAATGTGCTCTTTTTGCATAATGCTAATTCACTCAAAACAAAAGAAAACAAACACACAGACCAGCACCTAAGCCTGATTGACTCATTTAGCAGAACAAGGTGGTAGAATCCCAAAATGGTAGAACAGACTGTACCATTTCAGACTGTAGATAGGGATGTTTATCCCTGTAAGCTGTGCTAGTTGTGGATTTGCAGTGAGTCACATGGGAGGATTTTAAAAATGGATGTGTCTACTTGCGAGCTGAATTGGCTCCGTCTATTTTGCTGCCTCAAAACGTGCTACATCATTTCACTGCTTATGTAGACTAGACCTCTTATTCATTTAATGATAACAGCTTCAGGTTCAAGCTATGCCAATAGAAAGAGAGAGAAAATCTCTTATCAAGCTTTGAGCAATCTGTTTGCTGGATTTACTGATTTGATTTACAGTCTCTATAGTACAAAGCCTTCACTTTCTCTGTGAAACAATAATGAGCACAGCAGCATAGTTAAACTACAGAGCTTGCTACCACAAGGTATGGTGATAGACACCAATTTAGAGATGGTTTTCAATGGGGGATTAAACCAAGTCATGGACACAAAGGCTATCAATGGCTACTAGTCATGATGGCTATGTCTTACCTTCAGGATCAGGGGGAGTATGCCCCTGTATATTTCATTTCATTTATTATATTTATATACTGCCCCATAGCCGAAGCTCTCTGGGCGGTTTACAACAGTTAAAAACAGTGAGTATTAAAAAGTATAGAAAATTTAAAACCATCAAAAACATAAAAACAACGGTATTCCATTGTAAAAACAACAGCTCTGGGACCCGTTAAAAAAACAACCCCAAAACTTAGCGTTGTTAAATGCCTGGGAGAAGAGAATTTCTAGGGAACACCAGAAGGATGCTAAATATGTTCTAACTTCTTTACATTCCATTAAATAAGCACTTCCCTCTTTTTAACACTTGAGTTAACTTTTAAAAGAACCATCTCACCTTTCACTGAAATTAAAGGAATCTTTTAGTGTTAGACTCTCCAATAGATTGTTGCAGACAGAAGCGGTTGGAGAATTGCAACCCTTCTGCTTTCTAGATCCTGGGTTTTGACTGCATCCTTCCCCAGCCAAGCAGCCCACTATCCAGGACTATATGAGGACTGGCTTTTCTGTACAAGCAGAAGGAAAAGAAAGGAACCTCTCGTGCAAGCACTTGAGTCATTATTGACTCCTAGAGGGATGCCTGCTTTTGCTGACATTTTCTTGGCAGACTTTGTAGCGTGGTGGTTTGCCATTGCCTTCCCCAGTCGCAGTTACCTTTCCCCCAGCTAGCTGGGTACTCATTTTACCGACTTCGGAAGGATGGAAGGCTGAGTCAACCTGAGCCGGCTGCCTGAGAACCAGCTTCCGCTGGGATCGAACTCAGGCCGTGGGGAGAGTTTCAGCTGCAGTAACTGCCGCTTACCACTCTGCGTCACACGAGGCTCTTTCAAGCAGAAGGGGCGCCTTAAAAAGCAAACCAAGAAAGATACATCTCCTTGAAGCATTTAAAACTTTCCTTCTGCCCATCTCTTTTCCTTCAGAAATCCATGATTCATTCAATATATTGAAGCTGTTTGCTGCCGTCTGCTGGCAGCAGGACAGAGTAATCTGGAGTTGAAGATTACTCTAAAAAAGGGTTGGAGCTTTATTGCTAGCAGTGCTTTATTGCTCCAGGTTTTTGAGGGCCCCTGAACAAGACATCTCCAATGGGCATTCTCCCTCAGCGAATCTACCACTCATCACCACGGTTACTTGGTTGGCAGGCAGAGAATCAGTGAGCAAGTCAGCAGTGGCAATTTTTTTTCACAACCACTGATGTCTGGACCAGAGCGAGAAGCAGGTGAACAAGCAGGTTGTGGTGGCGAAAAGGACGAGTAACTCCAGGGGGATCTTGCCAGTGGGCCCCTGCTGGGGTGTGGGCCCTTTGCATGTGCCCATGCATGTCTATCTTTGGCACCAGCCCTGATGGCTAGTAAAAAATATCTATGGTTAAGGGAGAGGAGGGAATGTACTCCATTCCCTCTCCCCCGTTTGAGTCTCTATCAGGTGGGAACAGAAGGGACCTTGATTCATCTCTCCATCTGCAGTGCTGCTGCTTTTACAGTGGGCAAAATGAAAGCCAAAGAGGTCTTTTCCTCCTATCTCTTCCAGCAGCTTCAAAGAGAGCCATCTAAGTTGGTGGCCATCACCATACCTTGTGCTTGCAAGCTCCATTGTTTAACTATCTCTGTTCCCTCCACTGCTGCTGCCACTTCTGCATTAGCAATGCAGTCCATTCGTAACTTATTCTGCCTTGGACCTCACGCCAACACTGAATAATCTGTTCCACAAGTTTGAAGATTCTCATGCGAAGTTGCACTCTGTCTCACATATGGAAATATGTGTCCTGGGCTACAAATTTAACCCTGGTGCTAAATCAGGACATCTCAGCCCCATTTTCATTAGAGCCAAGCACCAACTTTTCCTGGGCTTCTCTCCCCACCCCACCCCAAATTGGTTTAGGGCAGTGCAGAAGCAGCCACCCTCACTAGTCCAAGATGGAGCAGGTTTTTTGCAGGTTTTTTGCCCTCCAGATGTTTTGGACTAGAACTCCCAGCATTCCTGACCATTGACTATGTTGTCTAGGGCTGATGGAAATTGAAGTCCAAAACAGCAGAAGAGCACTGCATGTGGGAAGGCTGTGCTAAGGGGGTAAAGAGTCAACCCACCCAGGCCTTAGTTGAAGGCTCAGCCTCCGGATTCTCCCCTTCAGGTCACCTGTGGCCACCACAGGAGGCCTGAACATTTACAAGACAGTTCTATAGTGCCGGGGAAAATTCAGCATTCTGATATAATCACAAACATATACAGGAAGAGAGAACACTCATTTTTCAAGCTGAACGACATTACTAACCGGAAGATGGGATCAGCAAGCTCAGGAGACCCCCAAAGTTTGCAGAAGTACAAAAAATGTTTCAAACCACATACACACACAAGCCCAATGAGGACTGGGCAAGGGCACACAGTACTGAATGTTAAGGAGAGAAAGAAAACCAGGGGGCGGGGAGAGGGGGGTGAGGAAAGAAACCTAGCTGGCTAGGGCCCTGTACAGCAGGGGTCCCCAACACACTCCCCTTCAAAAATTTGTTTTTAATAAAAATCTTGGAAACATCGGGGGGGCAGATTCTCTTTCCCGTTCTTCCACCTGCTGTGGATCAGCTATTTTTATTTAGTTATTTAATCTCTATACCACCCAATGGCCGAAGCTCTTGTATGGTTTTCTGGCCCTGCTCAATCTCCCACCCACACAGACCTTTTCCCTTGGGTCCCTCTCCCTCCACTCCCAGCCTGTAGCCTCACTTGTTCTATCCTCTGAATCTTACTGTTTCTCTCCTTCCTAGCCCCTTGCCTTGCTCTTTCTTTATCCCTTTGCATTGTGCTTTCCCCTACCTCTCAGGCTCTAGCTTTGCAGTTTCTCCCCCATCTCTTTGCATTGCTGTTGCTCCCCACTCCCAGCTTCTAGCCTTGCTCTGTCTCCCCCTCTACCCCTTTGCCTTGCTATGGGAAGTTCCATATAGCCATTGGGACTAGTAGCCAGTTGCTCATAGATCAATCCTCAATGTATTTGACTCATCCTTTTTTAAAGCCACCTAAACTAGTGGCCATAATCACAGCACTGTTTGAGCCTGATCAGGGTATAGCAACATATTTTGGGGTCCTCAGATGGCCACACCCATCCCCCCTGGATCCACCCTCTTCCCCCCAACCACTAATGGTAGTTACAGCCAGTAAGAGCTCTAAGCTAAAATATGCTAGCACTTTTGGTATTTTGGCCCCACCCCTTTTGTTTTTGGCTCCACCCACCACTGGAACACAGGCCCCCAAAACTTCTCCAAAATGGAATTCAGTCCTCATGCTGAAAAAGGTTCTGCAGCTCTGACATATATCATGGGCTTGGGGCTATGTGAATTGGTCCCACCTCGAACAGCTATCAATGGCTACTAGTCCTGATGGCTAAGTGCAACCTCTAGTATCAGAGGCAGTAAGCCTGTATACACTAGTTGCTGGGGAACATGGGTGGGAGGGTGCTGTTGCACCATGTCCTGGTCGACAGCTGGTTGGCCACTGTGTGAACATGGTGGTTCTTATGTTTTTACATTAGCTGCACACTGGCTCCACTCTCAAGTTTCGGGAGTTGAGGGGAAGTCTGAAGAGGCCTTGTGTTTGAATGTAAGGCCTCACCTGATCAAGCAGGGTTGCTGCTTGTACAGAGGCTTCTACTTCCGGGCAAAGTATTAAGTGTTGATTATTACCTTTAAAGCCCTGCATGTTTTGGGTCCAGGTTACCTGTGGGATCGCCTTCTCCTGTACAATCTGCCCTGCACACTCGGGTCCTCTGGGAAGAATTTACTTCAGCCAGCAAAAACTAGATTAACAACTGTTACCCAGAGGACCTTCTCTGCTGACGCTCCCAGACTGTGGAATGGCCTGCCAGGAGAGATCCGCCAACTCAGTAGTCTTTCTGAATATAAAAAAGCAATAAAGACTGATCTCTTACGGCAGGCCTACCCAGTCAAATTTTAAGATGTCTGGCTGTCTGTTTTTTTAATAATGTATTAGTTTTTATGTGTTTAATCAGTTTTATGTATTTTATAATATTTTGTATTCCTTGTTGTTCCCCACCTCGATCTAAAGGGAGAGGTGGGTAATAAATATTATTATTATTATTATTATTATTATTATTATTATTATTATTATATTAATCTCTGAGTAATGAACACAAGTAGAAGCTCTCTACAGACCACCCTGTTCAACATGGGGAGGTCAGGCACTGAGGAAGCGGGTATGATGGGGGCCAAGGTCAACACGCCCTCTTCCACACACTGCTACATTCCTGTTCAGGCATAATGTCTGAATAGGGTTCGTTATCTCACGAAGATGGATTCCATCCTTTATCATGCATTATGCGTAGTCTCAAAAGAGCCCTGTAAATTATCTAAAGCTGATGGAGAGCAAGCAGGAAGTTTAGTAGTCTTCAGGTCAAAAGCAATTTCTCCTCACTGCATCACCCTTGACTCTCAGTTAAGCTACATGCCATTTTATGTGGGCCTTCCCCTCCAGCAAATACTTTTTAAAAAAGAAAGAAAAAACCCAATTATACTCATATTGTTAGGAAACCGTCTTACCTTAATGAGGAATTTTGGCTCATTCAGCAAAACATCCAAGGATACTCTCAATGTCTGCCATTTATGGGACTTAATGTGCCTGTATTAGCATCAAGAATTGGCATTACTGGGACCACAGGATCGGATATGCTATGAAGCCAAATGAACATTTAAATCATTTTGTACAATAAATGTCAACAGAAAGGAGATGACCCTAGCACAATCTGTCACCCCAAGGCTTCTGTACACGGAAGCAGCCATCTAAGTAATTACGAGACGCCATTGGAGGCAATAGAACAACCACAAATGGGATCTGTAACACAATGTTGCAGTGTGAAGTGCAGCCATTCCGGATTCCAGTCATTCCATCCCCCACTCCAGTGTTCTTTCTCTTCCCCAACAGTCAGTCAGCATTCTATGGATACCAAGTTCTCATTAGGTTTGGGGGGCGGCGTGTTCTCCCCCCCCCCCCCACACACACTGACTTTCTTCTTCTAAAGATCTGTTCTACTTCTACAAACTTGTCCAAAGCCTGCTAATATCTCCCTCTTGTACATTGGCTGTTTCAGCTACGTAAGCAACAGCACTCATGGCCTGAACATCAGAAATCAAAGGAATGGGTTAGGCCAGAACAGATTATCTGGTGATGATATGGAAGATGGGACCACATGTTGAAGGCTTTATGATATGTTTTGATTGATTCCATATCTTATGGTAGAGTTGCCAGATTACAGCCCAAAGATTAATTCTATACCTTTAGAGCAGTATCCAATACTGCCATTGTGATCTCACTTGTTCTGTTGCGTACCCACCACTCATGCACCAGGAAGCTAGCAGGTGGAAATGCTTGTTTCCAGATCAGGACAGATCTACAGAGCTTCCTTCTGCACTCAGCTGACCTGCCCAGCCTAAGGGCAGTATTCACCTCTGCCCAAGCCTTACAGGGAGATAGCGGTTAAAAAGCTATCTCCCTGTAAGGCTTGGGCAGAGGTGGATACTGCCCTTAGGCTGCAATCCTATAGTCACTTGCCTGGGAGTAAGTGCCATTTAACAACCTGTCTGGTTGTTTTATTGTGGTTTTAATTTTTGTGAACCGCCCAGAGAGCTTCAGCTATTGGGCGGTATAAAAATGTAATAAATAAATAAATAAATAACCTCTGAGTGGATATGCATAGGATCATACTGCAATCTTTTTATTCTCTCAGTATTTTAACACTTAATTTTAACTTAAATTTAAAATTTACTGTTTTAACTCTGTATTTTAATCTTATATCAATTTTGCTGCGTGGTTTTATCCTGGTTGTGCTTTTTATACTGTATTTTGTATTTGTGCTTTTAACCTGTTGGTTGTTTTATTATGGTTTTAATTTTTGTGAACTGCCCAGAGAGCTTCGGCTATTGGGCGGTATAAAAATGTAATAAATAAATAAATAAATACTGTTAAATTCCTTGTTTAAGTCAGGGACTGAGCAGCCATAGCATTTCCTACCCTTTTGACCACACCTTTTTGACTACTTCCCTCTTGCTGTCTCTATGACATACCTAGAGCCATGTTCTCTATAGCAAGCGGGTGGGGGGAGCGGAGTGAATGAAAAGATCAATGGGGAAATGGGCAGAAGAACCTACAGCTGCTGGGAAGTGTAAAGGTATAGCATCCCTCTCTAGCAACCTGATCTAATGGAAGGAAGCAACAGGTGCATAACCGCCCAGAGAGCTTCGGCTGTGGGGTGGTATATAAATGTAATAAATAAATAAATAAATTTATTGATAACTGCTATGCATTTTGAGTTCAAAAACACATCCTCTTCATCAGAGAATATCTAGTTCAACGAAAGGTTCTCTTGTTAAAATGTGGCTCCACAATTCTTGTAATGAATTTTGAATTCATTTTGAGGCAGTCTTCCACCACTGCAACTACAGTTCTGTGAAAAGCTACCCTCACTTTAGCTAAAGTTTTAATCCACTAAATGCATGAATGTCCTCCGATCTCTAGCATTACCACTCCACTACTCTCAAAACTGGTGCAGATTCATTCTCTGGGAAGCAAACAACCCCACCTCCGTTAGACAAAAAGGGCTTGATGTCACCAGAGCTTTCAGTTTTGTGACTGGAAATGGGGAGGAAGCGACTGGCATCAAATCTGAGCATCTTCTGTTGTTACATACAGGAAGACAGAACTGAGTGGACAGGAAAAAGCACTGTTAATCACTGTTAATCTTACAGAGGGTATGTTAGTACACGTGTGTACATCAGAAGGATAGGACTTGCCTGCAGCCTCCTGCCAAGGGGCGGAAATGATCTCTGTTCCAAGGGCAGGCAAGAGAGGCTTTCAGTCACCATGGTTATGTACTCCTGTTTTCTGGGGAGAAAGCCAGCAGGAGCATGAATCAGCATGGATTGATCGTGACCAGACTTACAGAGCCCCCATGCTCTTTAAGCCAGCTAATCACAGGTGCTTTCAGTCCCTGTAGAAAACGGAGTGGGAGATGAAGAGGAACTGAAAATATAGGTCCCTTCAGCCACAGGCAGCCTTTGGAATCTGCCTTATCCTAACCTATATCTATATCTAGTCAAATCCCAGCTCTTTTGGTAATGGCACTTGATTTGGGCTGCTGGAAATTCCCTAGGTTGGATCCAGGATCTGCCTTCCACAACAGGAAGGAGACTTCTGCTGATTTGGGGAGGGGGAGGGAATCCCATATCTCCCACACACCACAGCTCAACCCATTTGGCAGAGTGTCCCAACACACTGTATAGAATTTTCTGGAGGGTGGAGGGGCTGCCATGGAAAGGAGAGGATGGGGGGGATCCATTTCCACCAGTGCAATTAATCTAATTTAAATATGAATCCAACCCACTGTGGTTCACCAGATGTGATGTGGGCCAAGGCTCTGAGATGCAGAAATTCAGAACCCAATCATTTGTGGATTTGCTGGGTAGCTAGTATCTCCTCCTCCTCCTCCTTATCGTCATTATTAAGACTCATCTCAGTTCTGTTATGGGCCCAACTAGACAATATATTAAATGTGTGTATGTACTTAGCCATGTTGAGGCAGAGGGGACAACTATGGGCCAGTTTGCATGACACACTGAGCTCACCATGGGTTATTTAATCCACTATGAGCCATGGCAAATACCAGATGCATGTGGCCACCATTATGAATATGTAAGCCCTGATGGAGCTGCAGTGTGTCATTTGAACCTGGCCACTGCAGTTATTGGGAGGCTAAACAACCCTCACATAACTCTACTACAAGTCAATCAGTATTGGGATCATGGTGTGCAGGATTTTTTTCCAACTCTTTCCTCCCCAACCAGTGTTCCAGTAAATCCCACCCTCATCCAAAGCTACTTTTCACCTGAGGGGTAAAGCTGTCTTTGACACCTCCCAGCAGAAATAACAGTTGGGGGGGGGTCACTGGGACCGTGACAGGGGGAAAGAGTAAAATTCCCTTTCACATGCCTCAGTTCCAATTCTGATCACTCTGCCCCAAGCCAAAGCTCTTGTTTTACAGTTTTAAAAAATGTACAGAAATATTTAACATATATTTTGTTAAATAGTTTGGCCCTGAGAAGAGAAGCTAAGCCTGGGATCCCATGCATGCTTACCTGGAAGGAGATTTCACTGAAGACCATTGGATGGCGTATGAGTAAACAACATGCATGAGATCAGGCTGTAAAGTATTTTGCACACTTGTCACCTGATCTGCTGGATGCTTACTCAGTAGTAAGCCCTACCAAGTTCAATGGATCTTAGATAAGGGATGCAGTCTCTGTGTGCAATCTAAATTGAAAGTTATAGCTGTGTATTTATCCTAAGGAGTATTTTGGAGTTAAGCATTTTGGAAGATCACTCTTCACAGTTAGTTTTCATTTTAACTCTCTCCTGAAGCCCATGTGACACCCAGGTGGGTGATCAATGTGGTGTGTGTGTGTGTGTGTGTGTGTGTGTGTGTGTGTGAGAGAGAGAGAGAGAGAGAGAGAGAGAGAGAGAGAGAGAGAGAGAGAGAGAGAGAGAGAGCGCTTCACTGGACCTACTGGGTATGTATGTATCTCAACTAGCATCTGATGTCCATTATGGTTTGTAGCCGACACCTACACTGTGCTAAATTCTGCCTAGCTGAAGAGGGCCAACCTTCACCTTTTACATTCAAAAGTAGGGAAGGGTGGGGTGGAAAAACAATCAAGGGAGGGTCAGGGTCAGCCCAGGTGCCTTCCATTTTCTCCCACATCTGAACATGAGTGGCTATCTACTCCTTGCAAAATCCTCCTTTCAGATTTATGCTGCATTGGAGAACTTAATGCTCCTGTAAGGACATAGCCAAGGAAAGACCAAAGAGGTAAACTCAGCAATTCATGCCATTAAGCAGAGGTGTCCATAGGGTGACCATATGAAAAGGACAGCAGGGCCCCTGTATCTTTCAGCAGCATCACATGAGGGAAAATCGCATTTGCTAACCTTTGGTTCTCGCCCACGTGTTTGTCCCTCATTACTTCCTCTTTTGAAAAAGGAAGTAAACAATGTGAAAGTGACCCATTCAGTGCTCCATTCTAATCATGCTGCTTCTCTTGCACACAGCAGGAGATAGTGGCAACTTTCATTTTAAGTCAGACTTATTGGGGTGGTTTTTTTGTGGCCCGAAGAAGGCTAGAAGGGGCGGGAGGCAGACAACGTCGTGAGAGGGACCTACGAAAATCCATGAGTTCCCAGTAACAAGCATGCAATAAAACGCTCGTCCGATGGAGCTCTACAACAGTTGTACAGAAAAAGGAATTCCAGCAGGTGTCATTTGTATGTGTACAGCATCTGGTGAAATTCCCTCTTCATCACAATAGTTAAAGGACCCCTGCCTAGTGTGGCCAGTTACAAAAAAGGGCAGAGCTCCTGCAACATTAACTGTTGTGATGAAGAGGGAATTTCACCAGGTGCTGCACGCATACAAATGACACCTGCTGAAATTCCCTTTTCTATGCAACTGTTAAATATACAGGAGTCCTGTCCTCTTTTTCATGTGGTCACCCTACCATAGCTGATCTCGCCAACAAAAGAGTACGTTCCACTGAAGTTGGAAATTATTCCCACTGGCTCTAATATATTCGAACAGCACCTCCGGCACAAACTGCCTATTAAAATCAGTCCCCGACAACTACCTCCTGTTCTTACTCAATATCATTCAGGGATTGCCTCTGACTGCCATCTTGCCTTTGATGAATAGGCTCTCGGCTGCTGGGATTTCATGATATTTGGAAATGAACCAGGAAATATATTCCAATGCTGTATGTGAGAGCATATTTGCCCATGCTGTTACATGGCATATTCATTTTTAATTTTAGAACATATTAAATATGAATACAGTGCCTACCCCTTCAGTCCTGTATGCAAATCTATTCTAGGACATTTTTAAAAATAGATTATTCCTTACTGAGATTCACAAGGAACTACCTCGAATTAATGAAGATACTTTCTGCCCCATCCTACTTATAGCTGTAACAGGCAGATTCTGGTAAGCCGTGATGGTGACCAGATGCAAAAGAGGGCAAGGCGCCTGCAGCTTTAACTGTTGTGAGGAAGAGGGAATTTCACTGGGTGCTGTATTCATACAAATGAGACCTGCTGAAATTCCCTTTTCTATACAGCTGTTAAAACAGTGGTTCCCAAACCTTTTCAGGTAACCGCCCCCTTGGTTCCACAGACTCATGCCCAGTGCCCCCTGCGCGTGGCCCCTTTAAATGGGAAGCACACGCCACAGGCTTGCCGAGGGAGGGAAAAGAGAGCAAACGCCTGTTTTACAGCTGGCGGTGCGGGGCACACCAAGCAGGGTATGTCTCTTCATTAGCGTTCTGGTGCTTTTGAAACATTTCAATTCACCGTTAAAAGGACTCTTCTTAAACAGCATTAATACATGTGTGGATTCTTCCCCTATATGGCTTGGGACCAAAGTACCTTCTCCCCAAAAAATGTCCCTGGGTTTTAAGACCTTCTGGAGAGGCGCTTCTCAAAAAAGACCACCTCGAGCACCCCCCCTGCTGCCCCCTTGCCTCTTAGCACCCCCCTGCTACCCCCTTGCCTCTTAACGCCCCCCTATGCTGGGAACCACTGTGTTAAAACAACAGGAGCCCTGTCCTCCTTTCCATATGGTCACCCAGTTTAAAAATATGGACATGAACTCACTAAGAAACACAAGTGCAATATCTATATCTTTAAATGAAGGGCCTAGATCTTGATATTCCCTTTGTAATACATAAGCAGGCTCCATATGAAAGCAGAGCCAGATTTGATTCATTTTTAAAAATAAATAAATACTTGGGCAGGGTGGTTGAGAAAAGGCATAGTATATATGTGTACTCAGCATTTCCACACTCTGGGAAACTATAGCTAAAATAACTGCTTTTAGGAACTGCAGAAATACAGCTGCCCCAAACAATAAACGCTGGAAAACGCTGGAACATAAAGCCAAGATACAGATCTGTAATTAATTTGTCTTCATTTCAGATGCAAATAAATAACCATCAGTACAACTCAAGAAGAAATAAGCTGTTTGGCAGCAGCACTGGACTCCCACCAGCTCAGGAGGGGCAGGGAAAGTCTTGCTTTTATTTGTGATATATAGAATTATCTCTAATAGCTGTATGACAAGCAGATATTCAACAGGTTCAGCATCCTCATGCTGGGCAAAGCTGTACCAAGCATCTGCATAGATTCTTACAACAGGGCTGGGTGTGGCATTACCCCACAATTGATTATATTATATATGTCTGATTAGTATGTCTGGTAAGTATGGAATGTTAGAACTGAGTGGGTGTAAAAAAGAGAGAGAACTGAGTGGGTCTGGTTCATGATGTAATAGATAGGGGGGAAAGGAGCATATAAGGAGAGTGTTGGGAGTTTGGGAGTGAGTGAGTAGAGTTGTTTATTTGTGGAGTAAGAAGAGTTTGGATTCTAGGGACTTAGGATTTGTGTAAAGAGAGTGAGGTGGTTGGTATTTGGAGAATTTAGTCTGGGCAGGATTGAAAGTATTATATTTTTATATAAACCTTTACAGAACAATAAACTTATTATTTTGGTAGCTACCAAATACCACATGTCAGCTTGGCATTATTTACCTGCCTTACAGTTATTAAACACCCATCCCGTATTATAACCCCAGTATATTTAGAGCAGATCTTATATTAAACCTGTTTCCCTCATAGCTAGGGGAAAGGTTTTAATTAAACCTCCCTCAGGTTTTCAAGTGGTGGTGCTTGGCCTGAGAAGGGTTTATGCGACGCGATGGGCCTAGTGTAAGGTCTGTGATGTTGCAGTGGGCAACTTGTAGGCCAAAAAACTCACATCAACATGCCTCACCATGGGCTATGCCGGCTTGGGGTTGTAGGCCAAAAAAATCAACATTCTACAGGATCACAAATTCCTACCCCTATTTTACAGACATAGACAATCTGTCAGGGAAAAGGCAACTACTCTAAATATTAAAGTGTAAAAGTCTCCTTGTCTTATTATCAAGATTTTATATCATTACTAATGAAAACAGGGAGTCCCCATTTCAACTGGGGCTACATCAATCTTTATGGGATTCACATCTCTTCTTAATCCCCCCTTTTCTGCATGGCCTTTTGCTTATTTCCTTAAGCCCCCTGCCCAACTGTACTGAGTCTTTTTATTCATGTAACTGCATTTGCTAATGATCATCCCTTTTTATTTTGTCTCTCCTTTCCTTCCCCTCTGCCCTCCCTCGCCTTGTCTATTATAGATTGTAAGCTCCTTGAGGGCAAGGTCCCATCCTCCTTTTGCCTATGTGTCTGCTGCTGCTTCTGCCGCTGCTGTTGTATAGATAGTATGTGAAGGAGTGCTGCTTCGGCCACTCCTGTGGGAGAACTTTGTTTAATGGAATAGTGCACTCGACGGGGGAGATTATACAATGGAGCCCTTCACACATTTTAATCAATTGATTATTGCATAACCAATGGAGCAGCCTGTTGTTTTTATGCGTAAATTTTAAAAAAAGTACTGTGCATTGTGTGTCCGTTGTGCCCTCGCGACACAATAATCAGCTCAAGGGACAGTTGCCTCATGACCCCCCCCCCCCATTGGTTATTGTGTTGTCCGAACCAGGCCAGAGAAAACTAGGTTCACAGATTGGAAGAGGCGAGAGGTAATGGTTCTTCTGGCCAGAGGTGGGCAACTTATCGCCCACCATATATTCACATCAGTCCTCACCACTGGCTATGCTCAGGCTGATGGAGGTTGTAGGATAAAACATCTAAGTGGCTACAAGCTGCCCATCCCTTCACTAGGCAGTGATTCCCAAACTTTGGTCCCCAGATTTTTTTGTTGTTGGACAACAAATCCCATCATGCCCAACCATTGGCCATGTTAACTAGGGATGCTGGGAGTTCCAGTCCACACAACATCTGGTAACCCAATATTGGGAGCCACTGCACTAGTGGTACATCATTGATTAAAAGCACCTGATCGTGAAAGTGGTTGATTTGCTGTAGGAAAAGAGCCAAGGATCCAGATGGGATTATTTCAATATTCTAAAAACAAACAAACTAATACTCCCCATGTATTGCTGAGACTTTGCCCTTCAGAAGTCTTTATTTATTAACTCCATTTCTAGCCTGCCTTTCCTCCAAGAAGCTCAAGATGGTTTCTCTCCCAGCCCACATTTTAGCCTCACAGCAATTCTGTATGGTAGGTTAGGCTCAGACAGTGGCTGGCCACAGGTCACGTAGTGAACTTTATGGTTGAGTGGGGATTTAAACTAGGTCTCCCTGATCCTAACTTGACACTATAACCCCTACACCACGCTGCCAGCTCTGTCCCATAACTACTCTGGTAACACTGTTACCACCAGACCTAATAACGCCATCACAGGTTCATATAATGGTTCACCTTCCATTGCGATATATGCCATCATGGGCCAGCAATGCCTTTCTACAAACAAGCCCGTTTCTACACAAAAGAATAAATGGACACAAATCTGATGGCAAAAATGGCAATGTTCAAAAGCCAGTAAGGGAAACACTTCAACTGCCCCAGACACTCTGTCACTGACCTTAGGCTGGCCATTCTTAAACAAAGGAACATGAAAGATAAAACAGCTGAGCTACAATATATCAAGGGTTCAGCTCTATCTCTTGTGGCTTGAACAGGCGCACCTTGTTTGTGCCACACTACAGGTGTTCATCAGCTCACCCATGCCAGCAGGTCTTATCACCAAAGAACTAACTGCTTTCTGAATGGCATCTGTGAATACAGTAATTATCACTGTCTGTACTTTCTGCATTTCCTTTCCTTCTGACTTAACTATTGACAATCCCCTGCCCCTGCTGCCTTCAGTCATGTGTTTATGCTTGCAGTATAACTTGGGAGAACACTTCATGCATTTGGTGAAGTGGATCTCTGGACCATGCCAAGTTTAGTTCATAATAAATGTATTAATCTTTAAGGTATCATGAAATGATTTATTTTTGCTGTAACAGACAGTGCAACCCTATATGTGTCTACTCAGACATAATCCCCATTGTATTTAATGGGGCATAACTCCCTGATAAGGACAAATAGGACTGCAACATATGAAGGCCCTCTGGAAAGTGTCTTTCCATTTTGAAAATGTACAGCTGTGACAGTTGCAGGAACTGTTAGCAGCGTGAAATTATTTTAAATATGTATATTATCCATCGCTTTTCTTTTCTTTTTAAAATAGTTGCAGATGTTGGACAAGTTCTGAAACCGCAGGGCTGCTACCTCTTCATGCCCCCCCCCCGCCCAGCCTCGACCTTTAACAGCTGAATGACCAAGCAGAAATTCAACAGGTGCAGCAGACTTACCCAAAACAGTGGGGGCGGGAAGGATTGTGTCACCTGTATTGAGAGACACTACATAAATGGTTCCACTCCACTCAGCTCTGTTTTTAAGAGCGTAACAGCAAGAAGGCTGCTAAGTTTCGTGCGTGTGTGTTTCGTCTGTAAGATCAGTCTGCATCAAGGATTTCAGCCGAAGAGGCAGAGGGAGCGCCTCTTTCTTCTTTGTAGCGAAAAATACCCCCAACAGGAAGCTCTATCTTTGGATTAAAAACAACACACACACCCTTCCCAAGGTTCGAATGACTATATTATGAATTATTCTTCTTCCTCTAGCGGCATGAATGGGATGTTCCGCTACTCAGGACAATGAATGGACGGGGAGGCGGGGCTGCCGCTTCCCCACCATTTCAGCGGTGCCGAGCTGGAGGGCTGGGCTAGGCTGGGCACCACACCAGCGCGGTGTTTTGTTGCCGGCGGCGCCGCGTGCAAGGGAAGGGCTGGGAGAGGCTGCTGCCGCCGCCGCCGCCGGGTGCCTAGCTGGCCGCGATGGTGCCTCCCTGCCTGGGCTGCCACCCGGCAGAGGCTCGGAGAAGCGCGTTTCCCAGGAGCGCCTCCCCTGGCGACGCCCGGCGGGCCGAGCGGGTGCCTTGCCTCCCGAGCCCTTGCAAGACCCCGAGAACAACGAGGTGAAGAGTCCCGAGCGTCGGTGTGGACCGGGTGGCCTGCGTGGGCTGCTTCGCGTGGGGAGCGGGCTGCTCCCGTCGCCTCCGCCCTCGGCGCCAGAGCGAGATCGGCGCCCCTTTGTCTGCTTGAGTCGCCGGCGAGGCTTGCCCCTGACATCTGTGCGCGGTTTGTGGTTGATGGGCTAGCGCTGCTGCCGCCTGCCTCGCCCTTTGGGGCTACTAAGCGGGTAGAAGGAAGGCCTCTTCCGAGCGCTGGGATGGGCGAGCAGCAGCACTTCTTGTTGTTGTTTACTCTTGGCTGGAGAGGCATCTAGGCAAGGTTGCCTTCCACAAATCTGAGCACAAGGTGAAGCTTCCTGCCTGAGCTTGCTGATCTTTGCATCAGCCGGTGTAGGAGTATACTGATGAGTTGTATCCAATGGTCGTCTGAATTAAGTTCCATTCAGTTCAATGGGTCTACTCTAAGTAGGACTAACATTAGATACAGCCAAATAATATCCTCCCCTGCAATATAAAGATCCCCCCCCCCAATCTCCAGTTACTATTGTGCATGTGTGAGAGGGGGAGAGAGAGAATGAATGTCCCTGTAAACATCTTTACATCTCAGTCCTAAGCAACAGTTGCTTGGAAGAAAATCCCCCATTCACTCTAGCGAAGCTTAATTTTGTGAAAGAGGCTTAAGAGTGGGATGTTTAATTTGCAAATGTCTTTATAATTCTATTCTGTTTGCAACAGGACAACACGACCAGGTAGGTTGCTGGTTATTACTCCTCTCTAACAGGTGAACACACTGAAATTGGGAGCAGAGGGGTAGGAGGAACGGGGTGGGGGTGGGGAGGTCCTGGGTTCAGTTTCTGACATCTCCAGTTCAAAGGATCAGGTTCCAGGAGATGAGCAAAGCTGTCTGCCCGAGAACCAGCACATGTCAGATTAGACAGAACTGGGCCGGATGGATCCGGTATAAGGCCACTTTCCCAAGCCTTACGTGGCCAAAGGTTTTGTCTTATGTAGAGTAGACCCATTGAAATGAATGGGACTTAAGTTAGACCAGCAGCGGAAACAACCCTGAGTTAGGATTTGAGATCTGGTCTTGTGCGTCCAGGTCCGACATCTTCTGATGCCCCCAAGTTTCTGTGATGAGGAAGGGTGGCCTTGAAATAGTGAGTTGTCAGTGTTTGGGGAGGAAGTGGCTGGCTGGGAATTATGGGCATTGCTGTACAACACTTCAGGAGGGCACCAGGTTGGCGAAGCCTGCCTGTGGACTTGCTTTTTGTGTCCAGGGGACAACGTGGGCCCATCGTGGGTGCCAAACAAATTCAAAAGCTCCCAAGAACCCTTAAGTAGGTTTGCCAATGATTTTCTTTTCTTTTGCAGGGCTCCTGTACCTTTAACAGCTGCATGAGAGGAAATTCAACAGATGAAACTCTTCCACCATGTGGATACTGTGACGGTAAACTTCACCTGCTGCATTTCTTCCTGTCATGGAGCTGTTAAAGGCATGCGAGCCCTGTCAAAACAAAAGAAAGAAAGAAAGATTGCTGGCAAAACAACACTGTTGGTTGCAATTCCTGATAATTCTGTTCCTTTGGAATTCTTACTTTCTAAATCCAAAACATTTCTTCTTGTATTCACTGAACTACTTCAGGATGTAGTTCAGGTCAGGGAAGAGGAATCCATCGCCTTGCCCCTAAAAGTTTCTCTACTCCTGATCTAAAGGCTGGCTTCCCCCCCTAAAAACATTAGCTGTCCTCTGTGCCATGGGAGGCAAGAAAATAGGTGGGGTATGGGACCAGAAAACCCAAATCAAGGAAGGGTTTGGGCAGTTCTGTACTTGTAACATGTGGGGGTTGGTTACAGTAATCTCTGGCTTTGTCAATACTGAAATGTATGTGACCCTCAGCATCTAGATCTCATTTTTTTAGTATTAAAAACAGGCTAAAGGAAAGTTGCTCCTGCTTGGAATTTATTATTTTTAACAGTTTGACATCCTATCTTGCGCTGTGTTCAGAGATGCCCCCCCGCCAAGACTTAGAGCCCAGGGAAGCAGAGGCCAGTGGAGGTTGATGGCTCCAGTGTCAGCGGGTTAGTAAATCCACTCTGGGTTTCAGTCAGAACTCTTTGGATAGCTACTTTAGAGTTCTGACTGAAACCCAGAGTGGATTCATTGCCCTACTGGCCTCAAACATGGCGTCAAGGGTATGGTTAGGCACCTGCTAAAGGACCACACCCCAGCAGGGGCCCACTGAGAAGAGTATCCTGAAGTGGTGGATCCTTTTCACCATTGCAGGCTGTTTGTTTACCTGCCTCTTGCTCCAGTCCAGACAATGGTGGTGGTGAGAAGGTGGAGCAGAGGTTGCCACTGCCTACGTGCTCACTGGTTGCCTGCCTAGCAAGCAAATGGTAGCTATGATGAGAAAGAGGAGCAGGAATAGGGTGACTATATGAAAAGGAGGACCGGGCTCCTAGACCTTTAACAGTTGTATAGAGAAGGGAATTTCAGCAGGTGTCATTTGTATGCATGCAGCACCTGGTGAAATGCCCACTTCATCACAACAGTTAAAGCTGCAGAAGCCCTGCCCCATTGATAAGATACAAAAAGGGCAGGGCTCCTGCAGCTTTAACTATTGCGATGAAGAGGGAATTTCAGCAGGTGCTGCATGCATACAAATGACACCTGCTGAAATTTCCTTTTCTGTACAACTCCTAAAGATACAGAAGCCCTGTCCTCCTTTCCATAGGGTCACCCTAAGCAGGAAGAATAGCAGCTGGCGACCACGGTGGGTGTCTTGCCCAAGGGCCTTTCAAAACCTGGAGGCAGCATTGGTTGCTATGCATGCATGACCCTGTTTCTTCTACATGCATTAGATCTTGGGCAGCTGTTGAGACATGGAGGGAGGGGGAAATCATAGTGGAAAACCCACCATCTCCCAGCCTGGGTTGTGTGCGGTTCACACAGCTCTGCAATATGGGGCTGTGTGCCTGCGTCTTTTTTCCTAAATGGGGCTGCTAGCGAAAACCTGCTCTCACTCCGAGCCAGGTAATGTTTGCAGCTCTGGCTTCCTTGGCTGGCTGCCTCTGGCAGCTGTGATGCTGCAGGCAGGTAACGCGCTGGGGTTGCATGTAGCCATTTGCCTCCATCACTCTGAGTAATGCAGCCGGATTGCTGCGCCTGTTGCTGCTTTGAGAGCCGGCGTGGGCGTGTGCACAAAGAAGGAGAATGGAAGCAATAAACCCCTGGGAATGGCAGCCAACTCCCTTTCACTGAAGCAGAAATGGAAGGGAGCTGATTGCTGGACCTAGCAAATCCGAAAGGGTGCACCTGAGCAGGCGCCAACAAGCTTTTGCTCCGGTTGCAGGGTGCCCTGTTGCTTGGGGACAGCAGAACATTAATGAGGAGGGCTGGCTGATCTCCACCCTGATGGGCAATTATAAAGTGATTTCTTCTGATGGAGGAGCTTACAGCTGCAAGTGAATTAGATATTTCTCTCATAACAGAACTGCAAAGTAGAGATTTGCTTGCAGGCCTCCCGCAACGTGTTCCAGATGTGTTAGACTACATCTCTCATCTTGCCCAACCAGTATGGCCAATAGAGTTATGGGAGGTGTAGTCCAACAAGCCTTAGGGATGCCAGGGGAGGGGGGAGGCTTGATTGCTAGTTTGTGTAATGTAGAGGCTATATGATGGTTGGAGAGGGAGAGCCAGTGTGGTTAGAGTATTGGGCTGAGACTCTGGAGATCTGGGTTCGACTCCCCGTTTGACCATGAAGATCGCTGGGTGTCTTTGGACCAGTCACCAACTCTCAGCCTAACCTACCTCACAGGGTTGTTGTGAGGATACAATTGAGAGGAGGTGGCTTTGAGCTCCTTGGAGGAAAGGTGGGATGTTTTTAACTGTTGTAAACCACCCAGAGAGCTTCGGCTGTGGAGCGGTAAATGGAACTTCACATTTTTAAGGCTAAGTTGCTGTTTTTTCCTTGACAGGCCTGCTCCTCAAAGGGCTATGTAAACACAGAGGCCTCTTCCTTGATTTGCAGTTGGACAAGCAACATGCCAGAACAAAGTAATGATTACAGAGTGGTTGTGTTCGGAGCTGCCGGTGTTGGAAAGAGTTCTTTGGTCCTTCGTTTTGTCAGAGGGACCTTCCGGGAAACGTACATACCTACCGTCGAAGACACTTACCGCCAGGTGATCAGCTGCGACAAGAACATCTGCACCCTTCAGATCACCGACACCACGGGCAGCCACCAGTTCCCTGCCATGCAGCGCCTGTCCATCTCCAAAGGCCATGCGTTCATGCTGGTCTACTCTGTCACCAGCAGGCAGTCGATAGAAGAGCTTCAGCCCATCTACGAACAGATCTGCCAGATCAAAGGGGACATCCAGAAGGTGCCGATCATGTTGGTAGGAAACAAGAGTGACGACGCCCAGAGAGAAGTGGACGCCAGGGAAGGGGAGGTCCTTGCCACCCAGTGGAAATGTTCCTTCATGGAGACGTCGGCCAAAATGAACTACAACGTGCAGGAGCTTTTCCAAGAGCTCTTGAACTTGGAGAAGAGGAGAAGCGTCAGCCTACAAGTGGACGGCAAGAAATCTAAGCAGCAGCGGAAGAAGGACAAACTGAAAGGCAAGTGTTTGGTCATGTGAGATGCTGGTTTCTGCTCCTCCTCCTGGGCCCTTAAAACAGGAGCATAGACTTAATCTTGCAGAACATTCTCATGTGTCCTGGGAAAGGGCTGGACAGAGAGATTTCCAGAGGACCTGGATGGCTTTGTTTGTTTTAGTTTTGCTTATAAATTTTGGTTCAATTGATTATTTATTCGATGGAAGTTAGGCTTTGCATGTTTTGTTCTGCAGAAGCAGATGTTTGTTTTCTATAAAAAGAACAGCAGCTGCTAACACCACTCATGCCTCCTGCAACCACCAACCGGTATTAGCCATTGTACAGCAGGACAAGCTGCTATAGTCAAGTGTATGATAAAAAGCAACAGAAACAGTCTGTAAGTCCACCTTTTGCCAGTGCTTTTCTGTCTGTCTGCATCTTAGAACATCCTAGGTATGTTGCATCTAAAACCCTCATCACCTCTAGCTGATAATGAAGGCTGGGGGATAATGGGGGTTGTAGTCCCAGGGCTGGCTTAAGAGGCCAAGTGCTTCACAGTAGTGCTCCTGTCAGTACGCCAGGAACAAAAATATTACTTTGCCTAATGTTTGTATATTCTTCAAGCAAAAAAAAAAAAAAGATGCTTTCAGATGGATGTTTAATCAGGGTCAGATCAAACAAATTATTATTCTTATCACTGATTGTAGTTTGTTGAATATGTACACTTGTAGGTAAGGAGGAGCTGCATTCTGTACCAAAGAAGTGCTTACCTGTTCGATATTAAATGTTAAAACTTTGTATGTATTGATGTGTATTGGCAAGGATTTTATGTGAACGATTAAAGTGATTTGAGTAGCTACTATGCATTGATTGACTTCTTAACTACAGAATTCCGAGCTTGTCTTCCCTAACAGGTAAGAATCAATGGACCTAATTATTCTCTCCACCTTTTGAGTGGTTGGCAGATGAACTTGGTACTCCAGTGTCTCAGATCATGCTGATACCAGAGGCGGGGAACGTGTGGCTGGCCGATGTTGTTGGCCTCCAACTCTTTCCAATCCTAGCCAGCATGGCCAGTGGTTAGGGATTGTAGTCCAGCAACATCTGGAGGGCCACAGATCCCCCATACCTGCTGTAGTTGACAGTTACTTTTCCATCTGGCCTTGGACATATTCCATTGTAATGAAAGGGAGCAGTGCTTGGCAAGTTGTAGCATAAAGGCCATGGGTTGGTTCTACCATACTTAGACCAGACCCATTGAAATCAGTGGGGGTTCAGTTAGTCATGATAGTCCCATTGATTTCAGTGGGCCTACTCTTAAGCACAATTAGGTCTACATCTAACCTATTGTTTAGAGGAGCTGTTAACTGGAATCCAAAATGAAGGCTCTTGTTGAAGTTATTTGGATGTTCTTGCTATTTACTGTGTTATCTGTACAGCACCATGTACATCGATGGTGCTATATAAATAAATAATAATAATAATAATAATGTTCCATTTCAAAGTCAGCTGCTTGAAACTGATCTTAGATTAGGGCTGCTTCCATCCTAGGGGTGGGATCCAAAGTTAGTCCTACTTAAAGTAGACATATTGAAATGAGTAGGATTTATGTTTGGCTAATATTGGATCCAACCCAATGGGCAGAATCCAATGAGGTGCTTCTGCCCCCACCGCTTCTGTTGTGCAAACAGTCCTCGCTGCTTGTGTAATGGTGATTTAACATTTCAGGGCAATGAGCAGTAACCCTCATTTCTAGAAGGAGGCAGGTCAGCGGAGCTTGCATGAGGGAACTCTACTGATCTGCCTCCTTCTGGGGCTTCCTCTCTTGCATAAGGGAATTGGTGGGGGATGCAACCTGTTGGACTCTACTCAGTGTGTTTAGGATGGAATCCTACATGCTACATTCACTCATGTTTTACAGAGGGGTCAACACCCATTTGTAATTCTATGTTCTCCTAGTACTGCTTCTCTTTTCTTTTTCTTACTACAGGAAATCTGACAATCTTCCCAGTTATAGCTTTTGTTTTTTAAGAGGCATAGTTTTGGAGCAGATAGCGATGTATTAGACAAGTGAACCTGTTGTTACTCAGTGTACATTCACAATAACTTATGTGGTGGCTGCCATTTTCTAATCCTGTTGAATGGTTCAAATCAATCTTTGAATTAGTGCTAAAACACTTTCTTGGCTATATATATTGGATCGGATCCAGTATCAATCATGTATGGAATAGACCCAGTGGGGCTTACATTAGTCATGACTGATTTAAATCCCATTGATTTCAATGGGTCTACTCCTATGATTAAGGTTGGATCCAAACCATTATTTTTAGTTTTTTTTAATTACAGGTGATTTTATTTGCTCAAACGATCAGCAGATGCAGCCTACGTTATAAAGTGTCTCAAATTAAGGTACTAGCTGGAACTTCTTAATTCTCTGTTGCTGACACTTCATTTTTTTTTAAAAAAGGCCAATGTCAACTGGTTTAAGAAATGCTTACACATTTGTACTGGAAGCACCTAAAATAAAAGACAAATGCAATGAAGCAATTCCATTACATTTTACATCTCATTAATAAATGTGTACATGAAATCTAGTCATTGCTGATAGCTGAAATTTGTAGGTGAGCAAGTAAAAAGGATCCAAAATCACAATGAACTCCAGTCCTGGGGACTTCATATTGCAGAGTAGTTTGTTGCTGGAATGAGAACTGTGGGTTGTAGCGGAGCTTGGTTCAGACATTACAATAACTGATGTTTCAACAATAGCCCATACTCAATCCATACTCAACCTTGAGTGTGGGTTATCATGTTGTGTGTACCCAGTCCGAGAGATCATACTTTGCTGGCAACCTTACAGAAAGCAGCATGTTGGGATGGGCTTTTCTTGCGATTTCCCCCAGTAGATTCATGTCATCGATGGGTGATGAGAATTTATTTTATTTATTTATTTAATTACATTTATATACCGCCCCACAGCCTAAGCTCTCTGGGCGGTTTACAACAATTAACAACATGTTAGATCAGACCAAAGGTCCACCTAGTCCAGCTTCCTGTTTTCCACACTGATACCACCAGTTGCCTCTAGGAAGCCCACAAGCAGGACAAGAGCACAATACATCTCTTCCGCTGTTGTTCCCACTGTTGTGAAGTGGCATGTTGCCCCTGATAATGGAAGGAAGACCTAGCCATCATGAGAGGATTTTACCCATAAAGGCAGCCTAAAAATAATTTTAAACACATTAAATAAAAATTAATGTGGTAGCTGTATCCTCCATGAATTGGTCTACTCCCCTTTTAAAGCCATCCAAATTAGCAGTCAGTGCTACCTCATGTGGCAGCACATTGCAAAAAATTAATTCTGCGTCATGTGGGCAAGTACTTCCTTTTGTCTCGGTGGATGCCCCTGAGAACTATTATTTGGTTGTCCGCTCGAGATGTGTGTTCCTTTGACCACATAGGCAAATATTTCTATACTGCCCAATAGGCCGGCAGGCCCCATTGCCTTCAGACAGACTGCAGAGGATCAGAGCTGGTGAGTCACAACATTGATTGTCAAATTGAGCAACACACAATTGCAGGCACAGATGTTCAATATCTAGCTAACTACTCATTGAGCTCCTTTGGTGTTATCACGGCTTGCCTTTGCATGCTAGGCTGCAGCCAGCACAATTTGTTTTCCTGGCTATGACCACGTGTGGGAGCACCCAGTGGGGAAAAAAGGTGGAAAAGCTGCAGTCCGGGTGCCGTATGTTTAGCTCTGCAGCGGGGGAGCAGATTTGAAAGAGTGATCTATGATGCTTCTCCATTTCTGACTTGTAGCAAGCCTATAACAATCACAACATTTCATTAGCACACAGCCCTATAAATGCAAAGACTGAAAGAAGGAAGGTGTGTCTGCTATTTCAATTTTTAAATCCTATACATGCAACTTTCCCCAACCTGATGCCCTTCAGGCGTTTTCAATGTCCCCTCCCATCAGCCCCAACCAGTATGGCCAATGGCCAAGAATGCTGGGAGCTGTAATCCCAAACATCTGGAGGTTGGTAAAGGCCTGCTGTACAGCCTGTGGTCACAATATCAAATCTAATCTTTATTGCTTAAGGACATCTTCAATCATTTCTTAGTATATAATAAGGGGAATACATGGTTCAAAGTATAATAAAGGTACAACCTCATATAATCTATGACTATGTCCAATATATATCTGGTATCTTTCTCAATGGTAAAGACTATAACACTCTGAGCTAGTTTGCATGTTGCGAGGGTGGCTGATAAGCCACGATGGTTTGTTAACCACCCCTATTCAGGCAGCCCAATTTCTCTAATTATCCTTCCTGGGAATGGTTGTCGTGATGTCCGGATCTGGTGAGGGTGGGTGGATGGGTTGGTTAATAAACCACCCGGAACCCACATTGCGTTGTAGAGCTAACCAAGCCAGCCAGCCAGCCAGCCAGCCAGCCACCCTCCCTCCCCAGGTTCAGATGTAATGACAACCCAAGTCTGGTGAGGGTAATTCGGGAAATCAGCTGGCATACAAGGGGCATGTGTGGGGATGGTTAACAAGCCACTGCAGCTTGTTATCCACCCTCATGTCCTACGAACCAGCTCCTTACAGAGGAAAAGAAACACACACACACAAGAGAGAGAGATTTATATAAGAAATAAAGGAACCAAAATATTTCCGACAAACCATATTAACAAAAATAGCTCTAATATCAGACGTGTTTGCTCACAACATCAACAAAGTGGAAATATTGGTTGATTCTAACACATTACGCAGTGGCAGGCTTGGGTTCAGCCAATCCTGGTTCATGACGTGTTTGAAAGCTTCCTTTGCTGCATTCAAAGGCTTTACATTTTCACCTGTAAATCTCCATAAGGGTCTGCTGGATCACACCTATGGTACGTCCATTTCAACAGTCTGTTTCTAACCAGCCAGGTGTCTCTCTGGAAAGCTCAGAAGCAGGCAGGGTTGGCTCTACCATTACGTGGGCTCATGCACCCGCAACAGGTGGCAGAGGCGGAGAAGCAATAAATCATGCCATTCTCCCTGCTCCCTAGCAGGAGGGCCCGCTGCTCCAGTGGGTGCCCCAGAGAGCCCTGCCAGCCCCTCTCTCAGAATGGCATTTGGTGTAGCAAGGCAGCAGCTGGCAGGGCAGCCACCTGAGAGTCTGTTGCTCTCAGTGAGAGCTACCCAGGAGGCGGCAGCAGCCATGCAGGGCTTGTGAGAGCTCAGCTGGGTTTTATGAAATCCTGTAGGAGCCTGTCCAGATCCCACAAGACCGAGGAGGGCACTCCTCCAGGTGCACGGCATGGCGGTAAGGGGATGGGAGACAGGACCTGCAGGGGTGAGACAGAGAGTGGCGAAACACAGGGCAGCAAGGCAGTGGCATAAATTGTTTCTTGCTTACGCTCATCCAGGACATGAAAGCTACATTTCATGACTGGGAAGGTCAAGACCTCCAGCATCTAGGATTTAGAGGCCCACTGCCTCTGATGTGTAACATGTGAAGTGACAAAGATTCACTACCAGGGTTGACCGAAGATATTTTGCTACCTGAGGTGAAGGACAAGATGGCGTCTCTGCTGTACCACGTACAGAAAAATCTTACTTTGGCATTGGGGAGGGGACGATGTCCTAGGGTGGTCACATGGCCACTTTTAGAGAGGACAGTCCTCTATTTGAAGAATTGGCAGAGGGCTGCCCCTATTTTGAAGACATCCTCCATTTGAAGGCCTGTCCAATCCATGTTTCATATGAAGAAAAAGAACCATTCAAAAGAAGAGCTGGGCCAGCCATGCATTTCCCACCCCTGACTTAGGGGATGCAGGACATGCCACCTTGCTCACACAGAATTGTCCTCCAACACTTCATTGTTCCTCCCACCATCTGTTGCCTGGGGCAGCTGCATCACTTTGCCTAATGATAGGGCTGGCCCTGTTTATTGCCGTATCTTGATGGGGAGAAAAATATATATTTATTTATTCATTTATTTAATAATACTTATATAATGCTTCCCATTTAAAAATGCCAAAGGAGTTTACAGCAAATTATAAAACAACACATCATTCTAATAGCACAACAACATTATGACAAGTTAATAGCTGGGAAAAACCGGGGTAAACAAGTAAGTTTTAAATAATCGTTGAAAGCACATGATCATCATTACGGGCTATGCAACTGCTGTTTGCCAAAAATGTGATGCAGTATTTCACAATTGATCTGCATGGTTCTCAGACCAAAAAAGGAGAATGAATCAATGTTCATCATTGTTCATGGGGTTTTTAGAACCATTGCTCCTAGAATGTGTAACCATGATGAAGAAAACTCTCTATATGTCTTGTAGGTGTTTCCTGCTATGACTTAGAAAAAAACAGGATTGGGGAGGGGAATAAAGTAGGGAGAGTGAAGACAAATTCTTTCAGCATTAAATGAGGTACAAGTTTGTTTGTTAGTTTATCTATCTATTAGATTTTAAACCCATCCAATAACCAATGTTTACAAATTTAAAACACAGAATATACACATCAAAAACATAAAATAGAACATAACATTAAAGCAGATCAGATGAAGACAAAATAAAACAAGCAGCAGCACATAATAAGAACAAAATTAACACCACCAGCAGGGATAAAACAGTGCAAATATCTAATGGCGCCTTTAAAAAGTCCTTACAAAGCCATGGGAAAGAAGGTCTTTTGTCTGGCACCAAAAAGACTGTCATGTAAGTGCTATGTAAGCCTCTCAGGGGAGGCCATTCTACAGATGGGGTGCCACCATTGAAAAGTCCCTCTCTTGGAGCCGTCTATCTAACCTCAATTGGTGGGGGCATCTGGAAAGGGCTTCAGAGAGGACCTTAGGATCTGGGTAGACAGAGACGGGAAAAGATGCACCTTCAGGCCCAAAGCCATTGGTGCCAAGCTGCTGAGAGCTTTAAAGCTTAAAACCAGCACTTTGAATTGGGCCTGGAAAGAGCCAGTACCACTTCATAATCTAACCATTGTTTTGAACTAGGTGGAATTTCTGGACAATTTTCAGAGGCAGCCCCACATAGAACACCTTTCAGCCACTGAAACGGGAGGTAACCAGATCATACATAACATGTTGCAAGGCTATCTTTGTCCGGGTAGGCTCAGAGCTTATATATATTAACCTGAGATGATCAAAGGCATTTTGAGATACCAAGATCACCTGTGCCTCTAGTAATGATAGATCCAAGAGCATACCCAAATTATGCACCAATTGAGGGAGGGGGGCAACCCACAGGGCATGGATTCCAGAATCTGGGGGCAGCCACTAAGAAGGCCCTCCCTCCCTCATTCCACACAAATATGCTTCTGACCTAAAGGGCCACAGAGAATGGACTTTTCTCCTGATGTTAGGGAGTAGGTGGGATGATACAGTAGGAGGGGCCCCCTAAGTTATCCCTGAGTTGAAGTCATTTAAGATTTTAAAGGAAATCACCAGCACTTCGGCTTGTGCCTGGAAGGAGATTGGTAATGAATGCAGCTGTTGCAGGATTGATGAAATACAGGGGTGCAGAACCTCTAGCCTGCAGGGTACCTCAGTCTAGCCCACAGAGTCTCTTTAGGTTCCTCCAAGTCATGGGGCTTAAGCTTCAGCCCTCATGCCTTGGAGAGCATCCCACACTTATCTCCTACGTGAGATCGGAGGTAACGGCAAGGTGTTTCCCCTGAGTGCCAGGCACCAACAGCAGAAACCCTGCTGTTCTCTCTGATCTGTGATTGGAGATAACTGCAGGAAATGTGGGGAGACAGGAACCAGCTGTGCTGGGAGGAATAGCTGGCATGCACCGGCAGCAGAAGCCCCACTGTTATCTCCAATCTCAGATCAGAGAAAACAGAGGGAGGGAGAGGGTGTGTGTAACCTGGTGCCCTTCTGATGTCTTGGACTACAGTTCTCATCAGTTTTCTCCAACCCAGCACCCTGCACATGTGTCAAAGTACTGCTCCTATTATCTGCAAATGTCCTGGGATGGCTGGGGAATTGTAGTCCAACACAATGGAAGACTTCACAGTTGGGGAAGACTACCTTAGTACCACTCAGACTAGATTACTGTACTAGGCTTCATGCAAGGCTTCTTTTGAAAAGAGTAAGGTAAGCTTACAGTTTGAATCTGGCTACATATCTCTGAATACAGAAAGTAAGAGCTTTTCAACACAAGACTGTTAATCCACTCTATCTACTTTTGATTTCGTTGGAGAACTGAGATCTGAGCTCTTCACAAAGAGTGTTTCCTTTCCTGCTTTTCTTCTACATAACCTCTAGGTGGCACTGTAGTGTAGTGGAATAGCACAAATAATGGCACAAGTGGCAATATGAGTTTCCTTCACTTTCTTTAAATAATACCGCATTTTCCTTGCTCTAGTGCTGTTTAAAAACAATAATGAACTGGAGGGTCATGATGCCATCTAAAGATCCTGTTAACAACAGTGAGTAGGGAATGATAAGAGCACAAAGAATGCCTTGTGTAGAAAAGCTCTAAGTGAGAATCAGCCTTTAAGTCTCTGATAAAAAATAGTAATTTAATGGGTATCTAGACAAGTAAATGAACTACTCAGACAAAACAAAAACAAAACATGTTTGGTTCAACTGTTACGGATGTCAAAATCCATTCAGAGGTGGTGGTGGGAACATAACAAAAAACAAAATTAAAATGATGAGGGGGACTCCATGTCCTTTATGAAATGGGAGAAGCGATACTGGCATGAAGAGAAAGGAGAGTCAAATAACAGGGTAAACTGCTAATTTTAAAGACTTCATTTACATCTCCAGCCTATGAAATCCACAGGTACTTAATTAGTAATATGCAATCAGTGCTCTCTCTAGGGGCATTAGTCATATGCATAATCTTATGACTTCAGAAGCACCCAAAGGGACAATAGAAAATGTATAGGGCCTTCTATGAAAGTAATTATTTTACATAAAACCAGGTGTAGGAGGAGAACGTTTAAATATAGCTCAATTGCTTTAAATATGTAATTTTAAAACTCCATTAAATATAATCAGGTTGGGATTTTTTTCCACCTAGGCCTGTTTATTTATTGCTTTTAAATGAATGTGCCCAACAGTAAATCAATATTTCTGTCAGCTTGGTTTAATGATGAGGCACCGACTGAGTCATATTTCAGCCTCATGCGCAGGCTTTGCTATTATTTTACAGGGCCTGGTCCCTTTGATACACAGCAGCTCATACACATGAATCAGACCGTTCCTCTCCAGAGGACAGGCTCATTTCTAAAGCTTTCCATGTTTCTTCTGTGCGTAGGTTCCTTCAAACTGTAGTGTGATTCTTCCATCTCAGCCCTAGAGGCTTGTCTTTGAATACAGATTTTTTTTTCTTTTTTGCATGAGAGAAAAAGCAAAGGAAATAGTATTTAAGAAATGAAGTTTCAGGGCTGCGAACTATAACTGTGGCCTCCCTCCATCCTTCAAGATTACAAGTGTACTGCTCAAAGGTAAAATTGGGCCCTAAGAAAATCAGAAGATAATAGACCTATAGCTTATTCTCAATCTCTCTCTCCATTTTTCAAAATTAATAATTTTATTGCATGTAATAAATGTTGCAGCAATTTTCCGGTGCCTGTGCCAATTGGTAATTTGATTCATATGATCTGATGCAATTATGTGCTCTTAGGTCTCTCTCTCCTGTCCATTCCCAGATTGTATTTCTCTTTTTGATACGTCAGAATGCCATTGATGGAGCAAACTTAGACAGGAAACCATGCTTAAATCAGACAACAACAAAACACACACACATGGATTTCCTAGTAGAACCATCCCTACCCCTTGATCACAATTCTTTCCATTTGTCTACCATTGCCTTCATGTTAAATTTCATGCATTTTCCTTACATGGACATTTCTCCATCTCAAGGTTGTTGTAGTCCTTTCTGCACCATAGCACACCTACACCAATCCAGTAAATTCGACATGGTGTGCAAAAAGGGAGGGGATTTTGAGGCATCCCTATGGACTTATGAAGTAGTCAATTTGCTGAAAAGTCAAAATCTGTACTCTCACCTAGCTCTCCCGCCTGCCCCACAGAAGTAGCAAAAAAAAGGAGGAAGATTTATATCATATCAGACCATTTAATATAAAAAAGCAGGTGAGGAAAATAATGAAAGAACTAATGGTGGCATGAGACCCACAACAGAAAGTGAATTGCTAAACTGTAGGAACAATCAGGAAATATAATGAGCTGCAGACGATACCAACTCCTTGTGCTATTTTCAGTGGCACATTCAAAACTTGTTTGGTCTTCTGTAATTGCCATCTGATCATCATCTTCCCATGTGTGTAGTGGTGGTTTTAACTTTTAATGATTTGGGGACAAGCTACTTGAAGGACCCCCTTCCCGCCCATTGATATCAGTAGAGGCCCTTCTCACCTGCCCGTCACCAAGATGCAAAGGGGAGGCTGGTGGATACAAAGGGAAGGACCTTCTCAGTAGTGGCTCCACACCTCTGGAATCAACTTTCAAAGAATAGTTGAGTTGGAAGTGGCCTATAAGGCCATCAAGTCCAACCCCTTCTCAGTGCAGAATTCCACATTAATACCTGACAGATAGCTTTCCAGCTGTATCTTGAATACTTCTAGTGTGGGAGAGCCCACTACTTACCTAGGTAATTGGTTCCATTGCCATACTGCTCTTACAGTCAGGAACTTTTTCCTGATGTCCAGCTGGAATCTGGCTTTCTGTAACTTGAGCCCATTATTCTGTGTCCTGCACTCTGGGATGTTCGAGAAGAGATCCTGGCCCTCCTCTGTGTGACAACCTTTCAAGTACTTGAAGAGCGCTATCATGTCTCCCTTCAGTCTTCTCTTCTCAAGGCTAAACATGGCCAGTTCTTTCAGTTTCTCCTCATAGGGCTTTGTTTCTAGACACCTGATCATCTTTATTACCCTTTTCTGAACCCCCTCCAGCTTATCTCCATCCTTCTTGAAGTGTGGACACAGTACTCAAGATGAGGCCTAACCAGTGCTGAACAGAGGGGGACCAATACCTCATGCAATTTGGAAGCTATACTTCTATTAAAACAGCCCAAAATGGCATTTGCTTTTTTGAAGCCACATCACACTGTGTTGGCTCATATTGAAGTTGTGATCTACAACAACTCCAAGCTCCTTCTTGCTTGTAGTATTGCTGAGCCAGGTATCCCCCATTTTGTAACTGTGCATTTGGTTTCTTTTTCCTAGTTGTAGAACTTGGCATTTATCCCTAATCAATTTCATTCTGTTGTTTTCAGCCCAGCACTCCAGTCTATCAAGATTACTTTGAACTTTGTTTCTGTCTTCCACTCATTACCTCCCCCCAGTTTGAGAAGGTACCATTGATAGGCACTCTTTGAGTCTGATTCTCTAGCCAATTTGGATCCACCTAATAGTTGTTCCATCTAGCTCACTTTTAGCTAGTTTGCTAATCAGAATATCATGGGGCACTTTGTCAAAAGGTATGCTGAAGTCAAGATATATTATATCCACAGCATTCCCACAGTTCACAAGGGAGGCTACTCGATCAAAAATTGCAATCAGATTAGTCTGGCAGGTTTTATTCTTGACAAATCCATGCTGGCTTCTAGTAATCACTGCATTGCTTTCAGAGTGCTTACAGATTGATTTCTTTATAATCTGCTCCAAAAATTTCCCAGGGATGGATGTCAGACTGATTAGTCTGTAGTTCCCAGGTTCCTCATTTTTATCCTTTTTGAAGATAGGGACATTAGCCCTCCTCCAGTCATCCGGTGCTTCAACCATCCTCCATAATTTTCATTGGAATTTCGTCAGGCCACTTTTTTTGCAGGTCTTCAGGAGAGCTCTGAAGACCCACTTGTTTTTGTTGCCCTCCCCATAAGTCAGAGACATTGGTTTTTATTGGTAATTTTTTTTCATGATTTTATTTGAAATCTGTTTTTATGGGTTTTATTGGGAAAAAATGTTTTTATTGACTTTTTATTTACCCACTTTGTGTGGTTTTTATTTTGTGTAGTTTCTAACTTTAAAGGTAGCCTAAAAATAGTTTTAGTTACATAGACAGATGATAGATAGATAGATAGATAGATAGATAGATAGATAGATAGATAGATAGATAGATATTGAATTTGCAGGTGAGACTTTGGGCACAACAAGGGAGGGAGAGAAGTGAGTGGCAAGATGGGTTTTTGAAATAGCAGATGAAATTACTTATAATCCCAACTCTTAAAACTTTCCTAACTCTATGGGTGCAATACAGATTGTAAGTAGTAAAGGTGCATCAAAAGCAATGTCTTCCTCCTTCCCATATGAGGAAACTCTCAGTGACTCCAGAAAGAGGATTTTATTGGGTGCCAGGTGTGCGTCTCCCACACACAAGGTGGTGTTTGGATGAGGGGAACTTTGCTATAGTTCAGGGGAGATTGATTAGATGACCGTCATGTAGCCTTTAGATCATAATCTTTATGATTCAGCATAAGGGAGGTCGAAGGGGCAACTGTAATAATGAGAAACAGTAATGGAACATCAAAGTCATGGGATGAGTCAAATTCAGGGAACAGAGAAAGACGAAAGCAAATCTATTTTTGGCACTGAAACCTCTGGGAAGGATTAGCATTGGTGAGCTTTTTCATATAAAATCATGGGACGTCCTTTGGGAAACCAGCCACAAATGTTTTCTTCTCAGCTATAGGCAATTCCATGTGATACCATTACTGATATACCATAGTACATGCCCCTTGCTGATCTTTACATAAATCAAACAGTAGCAAATAAAACACAAGGGCCCCCTCATATTCAAGGAGGTATTTTGGGGGGTAGTTTTTGTGCATCCTCTGATTTGTTTTATATACTTACAGAATGGCACCAGAAATTATTCTCAAAAAGAACGAACTGCTCTTTCATAACTAAGTCCTGTTTGTAATGCCATTTGGTTAAAATTATATTGTCTGTATTCCCTTGAGGCTTGCAGGGAAATCTGGTAGTATCCGATGGCAGTCAGACAAAAGCCAAAAAGAAAACAGGACTTTGGATAGCTCCAAGTGGGTCTTGCTGGCTGGAACTCTCTTACTACTGACAATGTTGTCTCAGCAAGGTGCCAAAGCCTTATGTAGGCTGTCAAGACTTGTAGTGTGATCAGCTCTGCCCCTCCTGAAGAAAATGACTGGGGAAATGGAGGTTCCGCCAGGAGGGCCCTGAATGAGGCACTGTTCTACTCCAGAGGAAGTACATTGTCCTCATCAGAATCCTCAGTTGCACACTGGTAGGTGTGAGGGCTGGGAATCATGACAGATGTTCCTGCCAGATACGAAGTAGAAAATCATCATATCATTCTATATATCCTCTTTTACATGAAACAATGCGTAGGAAGGAATGCATTCTTTGTATGAGATTCTTATATTCAGAAAGATCTATCAAAATGTTAATGTAACAGTCACTGTGATACTTCCATCCTAAATGCTCCGGCATTGGCAAAGGGACCAGTGAAAACACAACAGCTATGACATCTCCCTTTGCCTCAGAAAATTACGTGCAAGGCCCGCATATTCCTTTCTGGCACCTGGTGTTTGATAAACACACGTCAATATTTTGAGTGAACCTGGGAATTTACTCCAGCACAACGAGGAAATAGTTGCTCAGGAGCAATGGAATAGCAAACACAAAATAAACTTATAATACTTTGTGGCTAGTAAGCTAAACTGATTTTGTGAATGAATAAAAATGATTATAAACCAAACTGCATTCAAAATGCAAAATATTAATAGTGGACCACTAGAGAACATGAACATCACAACCAATTCCTCAGGACCTCCATTCTCCTAGAACTACAGATGGAGACTCACTGGGGAATTGATCCATTTCCTCTGATGAATTCTCATAAATGACTGTTTCTAGAAGTGGGCATCTCCTTCTGTGGACTTTTTTCTAACCTCTTTATTGGTACTCCACTCTTTATTGCTGACTTACAATGCAATCCTATGCAGGTCTACTCAGACCTACTCAGACCCAAGGCCCATTGAGTTCTATGACGCTTACCTTTAGGAAATGAATGTAGGATTGTAGCCTAAACTGCTGCTCCACCCCACAAGTTTCAAAATGCATAACAGATATTCTACAATTTTCCAAGCTGTCAACTCTCCCTCACTGCTACCGTCACTGTCCAATCCTTTCTTCCCGATTGTTCAGCTTTGGCCTTCAGCCAAAGTTATTCCTGTCACTATCCAGCTTCTGTCACAGTCTCTTTTCTAAAAAAAATATTATTCAGTAAAACACAAATGTTACTTAGTTGTTTCAGGGGATCCAGATACTTTTCTTCAAGGTAGTATTCTGTTGCAGGGAAATGGCATTTTCCCACCAGTGAATTGTGATTTTTCTTCTTCTCCCCCTCCAACAAGTGTATGTTTTGTGACAGTGACGGGGGGGGGGGGGGCATGCAAGTGACCCAATTATGTAATGCATAGTGCCTGCAAACATCATAGTTACGAGCAATACAAATCCCTCTGTGCTTCATTTCTAAATTTAAAAAAATACATTTCTTAGATGCTAAGCATGAGTGCTGTATCACCCAAGCAGGGAGTGCTTAAATGATCCGTTAAATATTAATATTTAAAGCAAAAAAGACACCACTAGTAAGGTGGTTTCCTTTCTCAACAGAATACCATGCCGGTTTGTTAACCTATGTTTAATTCCTTAAAAAAAAAGTTCTTTGAGAACTGTACTTTCCTTTCCCAGTGCAGGAATGCATGACTTCACTGATGTTCTTTCTTTCTTTTTATTAAATTTTTTTTTGCAAAGTTTTTTTGGGGGCAAGAACCCCCCCTTCCAATTATAGTAGATGATAAGAGAAAATAAATAACTGACATGTTAAGTTCCATGTCTTGCATATTAAATCATATTAACAGCTATCACTTTCATATTTACCTCTTCACCTATTCTGGTGTTATATTTAAGAGGGGGGGTGAGGAAAAGCAAGGGAAATTTTTAAAAAGCAAAGATAAAAGAAAATAACAAAGCAGAGCATGCTGCTGACGGTACAGAGCACTGGCTATACATTCTGGGTATTTCCATACATAGAAAGGCACATAGATTTGATGCTAATCTAACAAGCTAATCTAACACTCCTGAAAAAGGAGTGCTGGTTCCAGTTATATGAAACTCTACTCCTTTCTTGGATTCCTTAAACCCAAGATTCCTCAGCTAGATTACCTGTTAAGTTTTGCATCCATAATCGTTACAAGCAAATACGTTGTTCCTCCCTAAATTCATGAAACAGCAGCAAGACAGACTTAACAACATGCAGATCTCATATTCTTTCACTGTAATTGATGTAACCTATTCTTAGGAAATAGTTGGCACATTTATTTGGCTGAATCAGATAAAGTCCCTTTTACCCAAAAGCGCACTTGAAAATTAAGGCAAAGAGCCATCCACACCATTCATTTGTGACAATGTGCACCTTAGGCTAGTTCTTTCATTTTCAAAGTTTGTTATGCCAGCATGTCCCCTTAGCTGAACTCAAAACCCTGTTACATATGAAATAATAAGGGTTTTGCAAAGGCAATTGTAGCACAAAATGGAGCAGGATGAGATTCAGTTCTAGAGAACAGCCGAATCCCAGGGGAAGGGAGCAAGGCTGTCTGGGGAAACTCAGCAGGCTAAATTGGAACCCCAGGCAGGCTACATTCACAGGCTTGAAGTTCAACACACCTGCTTTGAGGTGGGACAAGACTGTTTCTTTGCTGCAGCAGGTTAACATGGCTACTTATGTGACAATCATTAACTGGATATCTCTTTTCAGCCATATTCTACTTTGAACAAGTTAACCTGATGCTGTGCCTCTTGTCCTTCCAGAAATGTGCCTTTCCCATGTGCAAAATCTTCAGCGTTCCAGCAAAGAGCACATGGACATAAAATGGGTGTTGGATTACAACTCCCATCATCCCCAAACAACATAAGCACAACCCATGTGGAGGGCACAATATTGGGGAAGGCTGGCAAAAAGGAATCACTTTGGGAAATTGATACTCCTGCTAGTCATTTCCCAAAGGTAGATCAAACCACAGGTCTTTATTCAGAATTTATTTTACATGCCAAACTATTGCACATGTTCATTTTCATCTAAGTGCATATTCCTGTGATAAGAGCAGTAAATAATCTTGTGCTGGGAGCCAGCAAGGCTCTTGCAGTCAATTTAAATTGAATCTGAAGCTCCCACAAACTTCTAACTCTGCAGTTGTGCCCCTTTAATTAAATAATAAAGTTCTTTCTTTCCTTCCTTCCTTCCTTTCTTTTTGAGGGTGGCATGAGAAGCTTCACAAGGGTGGGCTGCTTAAATCAAAGAGAACTTCTTCCTCATCTAATAGATCAGTCTCTTTTACATGGATTCTTTACAGGAGGAGAGAAGCATGCTCTGCCAGCATCCGCCTGATTTCATTCCTGTCTTGCAGAGAATGTTTAGTGATTTAGGACTTCCTGCAATAAAGCAGAGTGTCTATTTAACATATCACCCCATGAAAAACATTTCACAGGCTTCCTGTAGAAAGTATTTGGCTGCCACAGAGAGGGAGGGGAAAGCATGTCAGTCACCACCAATACAAGCACTATCCCATAGCTGCCTCCAGTGTTTGGGCAATGTCAAGATTGGGGGACTTCCATGGATTCTTTGCAATAGGAAAAAAGATGGAAGAAATGGTGGGAAAACACGGGAGGTTCAAAAGTGGAAGACAACATTGTCTGGAGCCTCTATAAAATTCTGTGAAGCAGGGCAAGTGCACAATAAAAACCTTGTCCAGAAGTACCAGTTTAAGTGCCAAGAAGCACAGGGAACCAGAGAGGGCCCCAGAGGACCAGATGTGTCCTGGGGTGCTGCACCGCTGGTATTTATTTTATTTATTTATTGCATTTTATACCACCCAATAGCTGAAGCTCTCTGGGCAGTTTACAAAAATTAAAGCTACAACAGTATAACAATATACTAATCAACAATATCACAATAATATTCAAAAATATACTAAACACAAGTTTACAGCAAAACAGAGCAGATAAGAAAAAAAAACTTGTTTCGAACAGCGTTTCTCCCCCTGAAGCAGCGCCTCCCAAACTTCAGCTCTAGCCTTGCTTTTAAAGTCGCCAGGCAAGGAGGGATGATGGGACCAGGTGGAATAACTCACCCTTGATGGAACAGCATTTCTCCCCATGAAGCAGCGCCATTGGTAGTAGCCATTGATAGTCTCCTCCTCCTCCAGGAATTTATCCAACTCCCTTTTAAAGCCATCCAAATTGGTGGCCATCACCATATCTTGTGGTAGTGGATGGAGGGCAGATTGGGTTGGAGCAGGGCAATGAGTCCTGCTGGCCTATCAGGCAAAATAGCAGGTGGTCACATGGCTTGGGCAAAAAGGCAGCCTGTTCAGGTGCATGCAGGACTCCTGCTGATTGGCTCAGGTGTGCCTGGATCTGAGCGAACCCCTTCCTAGTGTGGGGTTATACCCCAGATTTGAAGCCTTGGTATCCCCTGTATGCAAACTGTGAGCTGTTTCACCCAGCCAGTGTTCCTCCATGGTGTATTTGATTGAGTAGAGAACCGCTCTGTGGAGCTTTTCAGTGTGGGTTTGAGCTCTTTGGCCACCGACATGGCTTTTCTTTTTTTAAAAGTCAGGAATGCAAAAGCTGAATGGCAGCATGTTCCTCCCATTCCTCCCATGATGGGGCTCAAACTCCCATCTCCTTCTTCCCAACCTCTCACCCCATGGAACAAGGAGCCTCTTGTAGAAACTACTGCCCTGGTCCCTTGGCTGTTTGTCAAAGGAGTCTTTCCCTCCCTGGGTGGGTCTTGAACCCTTGCCCCAGGGTGCTCAGCTATCTGCAGGAATCTATGTAGGTGCTGTGGATGTATATCTTCTCCTTTGTGTCTTGCATTACTTAACCACTGATTTTAGGTGGCATAAGGGGATTTGAACCCCTATTGGAGGAATGCCTGAGGCCTGGCAGTAGCAGGGGCCTTTCTTGGCTGTGCAACTAAGGCTGCTGTAATAGGGGTGCTATGGCATCATCTTAAGTGTGTATGTTAATCTTGGAGGGTGTGCCCCACCATCATGAGTTAATTGGGTCCCTTTGTCTGGGCAGCATGTGAGTGTTGTCACTGGCATAGTCCCCGAGCTTCCAGGGACGCTGTGAGTGGGAGTCTGTCACTTTTTAAAAATATTTTCTGTCTGTGTTTTTCTCCTCCATTCTTAGACTGAGCATGCATTAGATTCAGCAGCCATTCTGGCAGGGCAGCAACAACAAACGCACAGCCTTTGCAGTCACCTGTACAGTTGGAGATGAGGGGGTTGCGGGGGGAGCATGACCATTCCACCAACCTTGCTGATTTTTTTTTTTTAAAAAAAATCTTTTCCCACTCCATTTCTTTCCCCTTTCGTGTCTTGTGTCTTTTTAGATTGTATGCCTACGGGCAGTCTTGTTTTACTTCTTATACTAAAGTGCTCCGGGAGGCGGCACTGCAAGATGTGTAAAGTACTTGTAGATACGGGTCCTTAAGTAACTATTCAAGTAGACTTATTTGTTGTGGCTGCTGAAAAGATTAGAGCAAAGGTCCTAAAAGCTCTTGCTATAGATTGTCCACGTGATTTGAGTGGCTTGTTCAACCTTTTTCTTTTTGTGGCTGTATCTCCTTTGGGCGGGTGGGATGGGTTGGATTGTAAGAAGCTCTGGTTATATACGTAATAAAATCAACTGACTGACCCACTGCCAAGAATCTATGCAATGTTCTTCGGAGTTACAACTGAAGACAAACTATCCCTGACATACCCAGATGGTTGTCATTTGACTTCAGTTTATAAAGCACTGAACTGAGTGCACATTTAATAGTGTTTATCTCCCATTGAAGCAAACAGGGATTTTTTGTCCTGAATTGAGGTCTATGGCAGACAGCCAAGTGCTGCATGTGATCCTCCCTGTGCACACAAAGGGGATATTCAGCCTCCCTGTTCTAGCAGCCTTCCAGCCCTCAAACAAAACCGGGCCACACCCAAGGACAGGGGATTCTGCAGGGAGGTATTCTACGAAGCTGGAAGGACAAATTGGAACTCTTGTCCCCAGTATCAACTGCTCTTCCACATTTCTTGCCTTTTATGACCCTTACACTTGTAAAATTATTCCAAATTCTACAAAACCTTGTGAACACTTTCCTCTTAATAAATTGCACAAAGGGCCTGCAAATCTTCACCATGTAGATCGCCTTTTCTAAGTTCAAAAATAGGTTTTAATTGCTGTAATGGCAATATTATTCTGAAACTAAAAACAGAGTATTAATGAGAGGTTTGAGATAAGTTTTCAAGCCTATCAGAAATTCTATTGTGAAGTGGACCCAGTCAGGAGCCTGAAACGAAACAGGGCAAGAAGCTGTACTTTGAATGTGGGTACCATAGATATTGCATAGGAGATGTCAGTAAAAAGGGTGCAAAGTCACTCATATTCAGAAATTATTTACAGATAGCTTAGCTCAGGAGTATGGAAGCTTCCCCACCTACAAGGGCTGCATTGGCACCCAGAAGCATGGGGGGAGGCCACATGCCAGCAGTAGGCAGGACTACTCTGACTCACACAGACATACACCTTAGCTCAGTGATCTTTACTGTTTTTAAGCAGGAGCTATTTCGGCTCCAGGCATGGCCACCAAGGCTACTTGATGACCTTTCCCATGCAGTGTGTGTGAGGACATTCCATTCGCCTTCCCACCCCCATCAAATAGTGACACTGTGCACTGAATCTGGCTGGAGGCCTTTCAGGTCTTTCCTCTCAATCCTCCTCCACATCACCTAGGCAAGGTCTGTTAGTCAAGTCACCTAGCGGCTGCCTATACAGCGATAGGTTGCCACCGTAATAAGCAAAACCCCATGCTTTTGCTGTTTCGGGGTGGCAGCAGCTAATCCTGACGCTGCAGCAACACCATGGGGGTTCCGTTGGCTGAGCCTACCCCCTGCCTAGGCAGACAGCAACCAATCAGGGATTGCGAACTGCCCAGAGAGCTTCGGCTATTGGGCGGTATAGAAATACAATAAATAAATAAATTGCCATCTGCCCACCCATGCATCTGGAAGAACACTTTCTTAGATGGTAATACTGTGCAGGTCACTGGTAAGAAGTCTGATGGCAAAGGAAGACAACTGTTGAATAAAGAGATGAAGATTCATGGGCTTTTATTCCAAGAAGTAGCCCTATGCAGTTTGGCCCTGAATATGGGCCTTCTTTATGGTTCGGTTTTTATATAAAAGCCTGCAGAGATCTCTGAAAAAAATAGTTGCCAAGATAGTTGCATGATTCATCTTGGAGACTATCTTTTTAGAGATCTCTGCAGACATATTAAAAACTGGCCCCTGAAGGAGGCCTATACTCTGGGCTGAAACACGTAGAGCTACTTCTTGGAATAAAAGCACATATATTTTTTAACATCCTCAGACTTCGTCTCTTTATTCCATTGGATCATTTTGAATGTTTTCCAGTTTTGTTTTACCCAAACATCAATTCTGGGCAAGGTGCAAAGGACAACAGGAGAAGTAGGGGCAACAAGCCAGAGAATTAGGAGACCACGGAATCACAGTATAGTAGGGTTGGAAGGGGCCTATAAGGCCATGAAGTCCAGCCTCCGCTCAGTGCAGGAATATAATAATAATAATAATAATAATAATAATAATAATAATAATAATAATAATAATTTTCTGACCCGCCTCTCCCTTTGGACTAAAGTTCCTTCTGCAATATCAGAGAATAAAATGTTGGTGTAATCTCCCTAAATTAAGTATAATCTCAAAAATTAGGAGGAAATTTATTTGTTTTTTCAACATCTTTAACACTTGCTGTTGAAGCTATCTATAAAAGGTACAACATCACAAACAAAATTCAATAATTCATTTAACATTCAACATCAACTATTATTTCTTCAAATGGGGAACATTTAGTTATAAAGCAGTACATAATGATATTTCAAAGCAAATCATTTCATAAGCATAAGATAATTAATTCAATAATATATTATATCTAACAATAAATAAATAATATCCCATATCATCTCCCATGGGTGTGTCTGTAAGTAACAGACTTACTGCAGGGGGTCAGCCATGCTTCCTCCCTTTTCCCAGTCTGGGTATAGATCAAGCTAGAAGCTGTGTGGCTATTGCACATAGGGATTATTTATTTATTTAAATAGTGCTTTTTGTGCTCTTATCAAGTGTGCCCAAGGCAGTAAACTCTCAAAACACTTAAAAACACAGAGCATTAAAATCCAGAGTAAAATAGTTAAACCAAAAATCATAAACAGCAAGATGATGATGATTACATTTATATCTTGCCTTCTTCCTATTACAAAGAACCCAGGGCCGCCTCCTCCTCTTATTCTCACAACAACCCAGTGAGGTAGGTGTGGCTGAGAGAGTCAGTGACTGGGCCAAAGTCACCCAGTGAGTTTCATGGCTGAGTGGTGTCTAGAATACAGGTCTCCCAAATCTCAGCCCAACAGTCTTAACCACACTGGTTTTAAGAACATACTAAAAGCCTGGTGGAATAAAAATATCTTTGCATGGAGTCCTTACATGCTGGGTGAGAAATGGAGTTGTAGGACTTTTTCTGTCTAAACATCTTTAAGATTGTACCCTTAACCATCTTAACTAAAAGAAACAGAGGGGCCAATCTAATTTCCCATTGGGATAGAGTTTCATAACCAGGGTGCTGCCACTAAAAAGGCTTTGTTCCCATCCACTGCACGTCTTTTGGCACCAGAACGCAGAGCCAAGCCTCCAAAGATGACTGCAATGGATAATCCGGTTTATGTGCAAGGAGGTGGTCTTTCAAATAACCTGATCCCTAGCCATTAAGGCTTTGTGTTGTAATGTGTAATCTAGCTCTGTGTGTGAAATGAAACAAAAGAGTTTGACAGAGAGTTACAGTGCTGGTTGTCTCCCTGTATATCTGATGCAAATGCAGTTGTCTCCAGTAATCTGCTGGACTGTTTACGCTGTACATCCACCTATGCTCAAGCCGCCAGTGAGCTCCTTCCAAAGGGAACCAAACCAGGCATGGTTGTGCCCCTAGAACCTCTCACCTCTCAGAGAAGCAGGGTGTACCTAACATATGTAATAACTAGCATGTTGGACTGGGCCCAGAAATGAATCAGAAGCAGTGAAATTTAAGCAAGACTGGTGTAATATGGTTAAAAAAGCAGACATTAGGAATTATTCTGGCCATAGCATTTACACCAGCTGTAGTTTCTGAACAATTTTCAGGGGCAGCCTCACTTAGTGTTGCGGTAATCAAATCTGAATGTAACCAAGGGCAAAATCCTATGCATGTTTAGACAGAAAAATGTCCTGATTCCCAGCAAACCATGGCATGAATAACTAGATCCATTTTCTCCAAGGCTGCAAGCTGGAGCATCAGCCAATGCTGGGTAAAAACACTCTAAGCCACAGCAGATATATGACCAACCAGGAGCAATGCTGGGTCGTTCCAAACAATGAATTTGATCCTTCAGAAAGAGTGCAGGCCCACCAGAACAGGTTGTACTTACACTCCTAGGTCTGTCTTGTCTCCATTAAAGGTTGCTCTGAATGAGCAAGTTATAGCACGCTTGTGACTGGAAACTCACGAAGTTTCTGGGTCAATTACCGGACGCTGTAAACCTCCAGTGTATCTCTCGTACTTTAGAAGGATTTCTGCAGCTTAATTTATTAATTGGCCGCCTTGAGCCCCAGTATTGGGCAAAAGGCGGGATACTAATACTAATAATTTGAAACAGGGAAAAAACTAATAATAAAAAGACTTTCTTTTCCTCTTAACATGAAAAGAGGAAATTGTGCTAAAAGTCGAGGCACGCTACAGCATCACCTTATGGCAGTGTAAATGAAACATATAGAACTCCTGGTTAAAGGGGAGGGGGAAGGGAAGTGAGTGAAAAGAAAGCTCATCGTGATCGTGGGATAAAAACGGAAGCAGAAAGCTCTGGTAATGTTGCGGGATTCTCCCTGGTGTAGAAATGCTCCGAGTCTCAGCTTGTTAGCCCACAGTAACTCCATCACTGCACACAGACACCTGTTTAGGTTCTCCAAAGCCTCATTGGTACCTGCTGCAAAAGGGTGATAGAGCTTGGTGTCATCAGCATATTGATGGCACCCACCCCAAAACCCCAGATGAACTCTCCCAGCAGTTACATGTAGATGACAAATAGTATGGAGGACAAATGGAACCCTGAGGGACCCCAAAGGTCAATAGTCAAGAGATCGAACAGTAGTCCTCCAGTACCATTTTCATGGGAACATCCAACATGATAGGACTAGAACAGTACCACCAAGCCCCACACTGGCTAAATGACTCAGACTTACACCATAATCAATGGTATTAAAACCCACTGTGAGGTCTAGCTCAACCAGCAAAGTAGCACTTCTTGTCTAGTTCCCAATATAGGTCATCCACCAATGCTGTTTCAGTTCCCAAACTGGGCCTGAACCCAGATCAGAAATTATCTAGAAACCAGTCTTATTGATGAAAAGCCACTCTTTCTACCTCAATCAAAAACGGTAAGTTAGAGACTAGTCAATAGTTACCAAGGATGTTAGAGTCCAAAAAGAGCTTTTAAAAACAGCATTCTTACAATTGCTTCCTTTAGTGAAGTTGGAACACAGGTCTCATCCAACGAAGTATTCACAATCTCTACCAACTATGTGGTCAGTCCCCCTCCGGTGTTCTTAATTAACCAAATTGGACATAGATCCAAACAGCAAGTGGTTGGTCTTAGTCTTCCAAGCAACTTGTCCATAACCCCAGGCTGAGCAAGCTGAAATTCATCCATCAAAACAGGACAAGCAGACACCTTAGTCACAGCCATAAATCCTGATCTATGTGATTAGGAATCTTTTGTTCTGGCCCTAAAAGGTGTTGCCTACATTTTTGTCTTTTTCAGAAAGGTCAGACTGGTGCTCTCTCCTAAGAATAACCTTTCATACAGAGATGGTGCCATCTACTGGCCAAATATTTTTATTCTCAATTACAATTTATCCATAAATATAGCAGTCTTTGAGAGTATGTATTCATATTATAGTAATTAAAACATTTCCTTTTTTAGGTGTGGTGACCAGAACTGTACACAGTATTCTAAGTGTGGTCGCACCATAGATTTGTATAAAGGGAGTATGATACTGGCAGTTTTCTCGATTCCTTTTCTAATAACGCCTTCCATGGAGTTTGCCTTCTTTACAGTGGCTGCACGCTGGGTTGACATTTTCATAGAACTGTCCACCACAACCCCAAGATCTCTTTCTTGGTCAGTAATTGCCAGCTCAGATTCCATCAGGTTATACTTGAAGTTGGGACTTTTTGGCCCAATGTACATCACTTTACGCTTGTTTCCATTGGGCAGCATCTGCCATTTGGATGCCCACTCTCCCAACTTGGAGACATACTTTTGGAGCTCCTCATAATCCCTGTTTGTTTTAACCACTTTAAATAATTTGGTGTCATCAGCAAACTTGGCCATTTCTCTGTTCACTCCTAATTCTGGATCATTTATGAACACGCCACTATTTACTTCCCTCCATTGGGAGCATTTACCATTTATTCCTACTCTCTGCTTTCTGTTCTTTAACCAGTTACTGATCCATAAGATCAGTCTCCTCTTTAGTGATGTCATGGTGACTGTAGGGAAATAAATAGCGAAAGTACAGGACATGCCTTTTGGAACTTTTCAGCAATTTTGACTCATGTTTAGGATTGTGATTTTGGCATAACTCTATAAATACAAATATCATAATATACTTCTACGGTATATTTCATATCTAGTAACAAATTTAATACTGTTCTGATAGTCTTCATATTTTTTAAAGATGACCCTTTAAAAAAAAAGTATACACATTTTTCACTAATATTATTCAGGAATATAACATATCCAGCAACTGCTAATTATGTGTTCAGGTTTTGTCTTGATGCCTTTTAAATACACACTGAAGACTTTTAATTTGATTTATTCCAAGTATGCCTCGGTTCAAGATGCAAAGATATTGAAAGAAGTGTTATGGCTGCCTTTGCCTGGATTTATTATCATTTTTAAATCTTCACCTTTTTTTCATAACTCCACATATTATTATTGTTGTTGTTGTCATTTACAGATAGGGAATTGAGGCTGATAAGGAATTGGACTTTAAAAAAAGGAATATGCATTTAATGATAAAGTACCTCAGCCAAGGGCTGTTGGGTTGGGTGACTTTATGGTTTGTTATTACAGTGGATTGTATCCAGTGTTACTTTACCTTAAATCACATCGATTTCAATGGATCTACTCGAAATAAGACTGGATTTCCTTGTAAGTCATTCCCGCTTAGCTTAATGGGATTTCTTCCCAAGTGTCAGGTAAATTCAGAATACCAGCCTTTGAGGGACACAGAACGGACAGCTGGTATTCGGTGGTCTACTGCTCCTGAATTTACCCATCATACTTGTGGGCTTCCTGAAGGCATCTAGATGGGCCTTAGTTCTAACCCAGCAGGGTTCTTCTTTATGTATATGCCTCAGGGCTGTTTAAAAATCAAGCAGCGTTGGCGCGGATCTGGACGTACTCCCAGAGCGGCGTCCGGCGCGGCCTGTACGAAACACTGCGGCTGCTTAACGGCCTCCTGACTTTTCTGCGAATTCTCCCCTCCGCGAGACACGGCGTACTGCATTGCATCCAGCAGGGGCTGAGGCGCTTTAGGGGAGCGGGGCAACTGCTTTCGGCACCCTAAACCAGCCTGAGCTTGAGGCGCCAAACCTGCCCACCAAGGGCTTTCCTCATCTAACTGAGCAGCCCGGCCGGCCGGCCAGCCAAGAGGTCGGCCTACGTCGGGAGTAGTGAAGAAGGGGCCGCCCCCCGCCCCCGGATCCACTCCAAGCTGGCTGAGGCGCTGCTAAGCGGACGGAGCGAGAGAGTGAATGCTCAGTCCTGGCCCAGGAAGCCTCGTTGCCTTCCCCGCCCGGGGCCAGGCGGAGCCAGCAGCGGGAGGAGGAGGAGCGGGTGAGAGGTCGGCCAGCTCCGGTCGCCCATAGAGACAGAGGAGTCCCGAGTTGTGAGGGCGGCGGCGGCGGCGGCGGCGGCCGAAGGTGGGACGAGGACGGCGAGGGACGGACCCACCGACGGTAAGTGGCGGCGGTGGCGGCCACGGTCCGTGAAGGGAGTGGAAGGGTCTCCGCGAGAGGAAGAAGAGCTGCCCTTCCTCCTTCTCTGCCCCAGTTGTGTCCCCGCCTCCCGCCATTGCGACGGCTGCTGGTGGCGGATAGGGACTGCCCCCTCGGCTGCCACCCGCTGCCCGTCCTTTGCCGCCCGCGGCTCGGTTGGCCGAGCAGGGCGAGCCGCCGCCGCCTGTTCCTCGCCACTATGTGGCGCTGAGTGAGGCGTGGCTGCCGCGCATGGGCACCCTTCGGGCTCGTTAGGCCACAGCTTCCCTCCCTGCCCTAACGAAGCGCTTCACGCAGGGTCGTTGACCACCTCTGCCATCCCCTCCCTTCGTACTGGCCGTGATACTGGGGTGCGGGGAGGAGAGTGGATCGGATGGTGCCCCGCTCCGCACCAAAGGAGGTGCGGATTCTAACCCGGATTAGTCAGTGCGCAGCCGGAGGGGATCTCTCATGGCGCCTTATTAGAGAACATGGAGTGTAAGGGTGTGATCTTGTATATGTGAACACGTCGTTAGAGCCCTGTGGGATCAAACCAAAGAACCGTCTAGTCCCGCATCTTGTTTCCACACAGTGGCCAGCCCGATGCTTCTGCGAAGCCCACAAGCAGGGTATGGGCATGTAAGTAGTAGTCGCCGAACCTTGCTGTTGCCCCCCCCCCCCCCCATCACCCTGCAGCTGGTTTTCACGGCCTCTGATCCTGGAGTTTCCTTTTAGCTGTCATGGCTAGTAGCTCTTTGATAAACCTATCCTCCATGAATTTATTTAATGCCCTTTTAGTCATCTAAACCTGGCAGATGATTCCACAAATCAGTCACTCCAGCTTTTCCAAAATTCATGTCCTCCAGATATGTTGGACTGCAACCCCCATAATTCCCAGCCAGCATAGCCATATTGGCTGGAAATTATAGGAGTTGCAGTTCAGTGTCTGGAGGGCATCGGGTTGGGGACGGCTGAATTACCCGTTGCGTGAAGAAGTAGGGTGGCATGAGGTTACTGCCACCAAATGTCCCTTGGATTGCCCCTCATTCCAGAACCGCAGATGATGACTGCAGATAGAATGGACAGGTAAAGCATTGTAGTGTTCTGGTACAGTGTCTTTCATTGGCACTCATCCCTGTGTTCAGGTTATCCATGAGATGGTTTGGACATTTCAGGACAGCAGTCTGCTTTCACCACTGAGAATTGCACAGTGCTATGGAAAGTCTTTAAAAAAAATCTTCCGATCCTATCTCACAGGCACAGGATGAATAGGGCACAGGATGAGTATCTCAGTTGTGGGCAAGCACTGGGTGAAAGACAGTTACTGTATATTCTATAGATTGACTTTTGCTTGATGGTATTGTCTAAAGGCTCATGAAGTTAAGCAGGTCTGGGTCTGGTCAGTGCTTGGAGGGGAGACCAAATGTAGCCACCTTGAGTTCCACCCAGGGACAAAAAGTGGGATATAAATGTAATATAAATAATATAATATAAATGGTACCTGTTTCTTGGTTGGAAGATAGGTTTCTGTCCTATGTGGTATGTAGATGACTGCAGTGTTTGATGGTTGTTTAACCTATACTATTTCATAGCTGGTGCTGTGTGAGTGATATCTTCACCTTAGCAAAGCATTGTGGCAAAGTGGGGCTGATGATTCCCATTTCACTCAGTTGTGTGGCTTGTGTAGTACAGTGTGGCTCCTTCTGGTGAAGTGACCACATTGCACAATGTATGAAAGAGGATGCACAATGCTGGAGGGTTTTTAGGAAGAGGCTGGACAGCAATCTCTCATGGATGGTTTAATTGTTTTCCTGCATGTTGCAGAGGGTTAGACTAGATTATCCTTGTGATCCCTGCTGGCTCCTCAATTCTATGATTCTGTGATTTGTGACACCTTTTGCTCGCTTTTGCTAGTGGTTGTCCCTCAGTCGTATTGTGGTGGGTGTCCTACGGTACATCCGATCCACCATGGAGAAAGAACCAGTAATGATTTGTAGTCAGAGATTCACCAGTGCTATTTGAACTCAGTATTTTGGCAAGAATTGCATGATTCTTCTACTATACATTTCAGAATGTCAGGATTTGTCAATGAAAATAAAAAGCTTCTTTTTAAAAACAAACAAACACAGAAGCATGGAAATAAAAGGCCAGGAAAACAATCCTAAGTACAGGGTGTGTAATGAGGTTTTCCACTTTCTGGTTTCCCTTAAGCCGCTTGTTTTTAGTTTCATCCCAACCCACATGCTTTTTTGAAGGAGGGCTTGATAAAACTCCACCCATAATCTGTCCTGATGCTGTGGCAAAGGAGAAAAAGGAAGTAATTGTTCCAGTCTGAACTTAGTGTGATGACAGGCTGTAAGCTGCAGAACAGTAATAAACATACTTTTACCACTGTTGGTAAAACATCTGCTGGATATTAATTGCGTTTTCCCCCAAAGGGGACATCATAATTGGCAGATGTCCACAACTTTTTGTCTTGGATCACTAGCCACCCATAAGTTACAGTTGTTACTGACCCTTCCCCTCCCAATAGTCCTCAGCATATTCCAGAGAATTTGGGATGGGGCGGGCCCCTCTTGTGTCGCACTGGGCTTTCATATTGCATTCAATATGCTTTTGTCTGCTCCAAAGTTCAGCACAATCTGAGAAACACACCACTCCCTGACTCTGAAGAGGGGGAGGGCTCTTACATTTGCAGTTCTGCCTGCAAACTCAGTGCAGCATAAAGGTCTCCTTCTCCTCTCTCAAGGTGGGAGAGGGAAGAGGGTTTCTCATGCTGCTTTAAGCAAGGGGCCCTTGTTCTTGGCAAACTGGTAAGTGGATGTGTGGAGGCCTAATTATTGGAAAGCCTAGTCACAAGAAAAAGTGACAGCAGAAAATAAGGGAGTTATTGAACATGTTCTGTCATGTTTAACCTTTGTTAGCTACAGAAATAAAGCACAGGGCATAGTGAAATCTTGCAGAGTTGGATTGAACTCTGTTTCTTTTTATTAGGTCAATACTTTGTTTTATATATATTTCTTTGTATGATTTTAATCATCAGTTCATTATGACTTCTTTCAGCTGACATGAAAATGTTTTCTTTATTAAAACTGTAGCTCCAGCTTTTTAATATTTCTGTTAACTGTTGTTCACCTCCAGCAAATTATGAAGGAATGACATGTTGATGTTAGCATAGTTTTCTGTTTGTGCTAAACTCTTCCATAGGTTCTAGAATAACAAACATTCATTTTTACTACTACTACTACTACCACTAATTTATTTCTTACCCGCCTCTTCAATTGGATCGAGGCGGGGAACAACAGCAAGCATAAAATACATAAAATACTGATTAAAAACATAGTGTACACTGTTAAAAAAACATCCTAAAAGCATACTAAAAGTATCCTATGAACTTATGAAACAGAAAAGTTTCCATGAAAAAATAAAGCACCAGAAAATTTTCCACCCACACCATTGTTTGTATTACTTGGATACTAGAAGTTACTTTGCTCTTATGTTAATGTCATTTCATGGTCACAAATCAGTTGGAGTTAGAATTATTGTGGTATGCCAGTATTCAACAACTTAGCTTTATCTTATAATTTGAGAGTAGGTGATCCATGTAACACTATAATAAACGCACAACAAGACTTTTAAGCAGCATTAGGAGTTGCAGAATTAAGAAGATGAAATATATTCTTGCCTTTCTTCAATCAATTTTGGGTGGAACATATATGGATTTGACAAGCATTTTACTGGTGTTTGCAATCCCTTAAATTTTTGTAAAGCTCTCCCAATCTACAATATTATGCACACTTACCTGGGAGTAAGCCCTGTTAAACCTAGAAGAATTAAGTAAACATGTATACTACTGCATTGTATAGAATTGCACTGTCAGCTTCTAAACAATAATAATAAAAAATAGTTTTAAAAAGATGTTCCTCATACAGGAGAAACCACAACTGAGTGGTGGTGCACATGTTTTTCATGCAGGTTTTTCTTTTAAAATATATCTATCCTGCCTTTTAGTTGAAGGCCAAAGAGGCAGCTATAACTATAAGATAAAACAATGATACAAACCATAACAGCAAAATTACCATCATCATAGGAAGAGGAGGAGGAGGAGTTGTACACAATTACCTCATATTTAGCCCCAAAGCCCTCTCTGAAACAATCAAGGTTCTACTGATAAGTGAAGTTCAAATTGTGATGAGGCCAAGCAGGCCTTTCTTAGGAGGATATTCCATACTCCATAAAAAACCTAGCTGTCTTATGTGTTCACCTGGCATACTTCTAATGTTTATTTGAGAGCTGGGATAGGTTCATATGGCAGGAAATGATCCTTAAGATATCCCTACCCAAAAAAGTGAAAACCATCATAGAATCAGAAGGGGCCTTAGAGGTTATCTAGTTTAATCCTGCTCAGTGCAGAATCTATGCTGCAAGATGTGGCTAGAGCATTCCTGACAGATGTCTGTCTAGCCTCTGCTTAAATGCCTTCGGCAGATGAGAACCTGTCACCTCGTGAGAGACCCTGTTCCACTGTCAAATAGTTCTTGCCTTTAGAATTTTTATCCTAATGTTTAGCCAAAATCTGTTTCCTTGCAATTTCCACCCATTGCTTCTGCTCCTTCCCTCTGAAGCAACGGTCTGCTCCGTTTTCTGTGGCCTTAGCTAGACCTAAGGATTATCCCAGGCAAATGGAGGGGTCGTCCCTGCCTGCTCCCAGGATCCCCTGTGTGTCATTTGGATGCACAGGGATGATCCAAGGACAATCTCGGGATATAGGCCTGGTCTAGCCATGGCCAACGTGACAGCCCGTCAGATATTTGAAGATAGCTATGTTGTCCCTTTTCCAGGCTAAATACACCCAGCTTTTCAGCTGTTCCTCCTAGGACTTTGTTTCCAAACCTTTCACCAAATTGTCAAGAGGAGGGCAAACCTTGTTTGCCCTCCTCTTGACATAGCCCAGTTTGTTAATGCCGTTGTTAAAAATGTGGATCCCTGGACTGGTCACAGTACTCCAGATATACCCTGACAAATGCAGAATACAGTGGAACTATTACTTCTCGTGATCAGGACATTAGGCTTCTTTCAATGAAGTGTATGATTCCATTAGTGTATTTAGCAGCTGCATTGCATTGCTAGTTTATGTTTAGCTTGTGATCAACTTAAGACACCTAGATCCTTTTTCATATGCATTGCTGCCAACCTAGTTCTTCCCTCAGCCTGTATGTATATCTTTCAATTTTTTGTACCTACATGAAGGACTTTATTTATATCCTGATTTTCTGGGGCGAAATTGCATTCAATGCAGCTTACAATAAATATTGATTAAAACAAAATTTTCATTTCACTTCATTCATTATATTTCCTACCCAGTGCCTGTTTACCCTACCCTGTGCCTGTTTGCTTTCTCTTCCCCTCCTTATTGTTTTATCATGGTTTTATTAGAATGTAAGCCTATGCGGCAGGGTCTCGCTATTTACTGTTTTACTCTGTACAGCACCATGTACATTGATGGTGCTATATAAATAAATAAATAAATAATAATAATAATAATAGCCAAAGCTCTCTGGACAGTTCACAGAAATTAAAAATCTTAATTAAAAGTTAACATAAACACAATTTTTTTGAAAAAGTAATGCAAAAAAACATACTTTACTTTACTCTTACCTCTGTTTAATTTCATTTTGTTAGTTTTGTCCCAGTGTTCCGTCATGTCATTTCAGATATTGTTTCCGTCTTCTGTGCTGTCATTAGCTATCTCTCCAGCTTCATGTCATTTGTAAATTTGATAAACATCCCCTCTACACCTCCATCCAGGTCATTTATAAAAATGTTAAACAACACAGAGGCTAGGACAGCTTTCTGTAGCACTCCACCCAAGACCTCCCTTGAAGTTGATGCAAAACTATTGCACACATTGGATATGGTTGTTCAACCAGCTTTGAATCTACCTAGCAGTAGTATTATCCAGCCCACAGTTTACCATATTGTCAATAAGGATACAATGGGAGACTTTCTCCAATGCTTTGATGAAATCAAAATATACTGTGTCCTACCCATGAGCTATCAAATTAGTAACTCTGTCAAAAAGAAAAATCATTTTGAATTGAGCCCAGAAGTTTGATACTTTGAATCAATTGTAGTTTCTGGAAATCCTTGAAAGTCAGTTCCATATAATTTAGTTCCATATAACATCTTGTCTAGAACAGCTGATACATCAGTTTATGTAGGTAAAAACATTCTTGGCCCCTGCCATAACTGGACATCCAGAAACCATGCTAGATTCAGGATTATCTCCAAACTGTGAGCCTAATTTTAAAAAGGGAGGGCAATCCCTCACATCTCTGGTTTTCAGGGCTGGGGGAAATGTCTACTACAACACTAAGCTAAATGGACCAGTGCTCCAACTCTGTATAAATATTTGTGGGGGGGGGGCAGGACTTTAAAGAAATGCATGATCTAGAGTAGATTCCTGTGGATGTAGTGGTGGTGATGGTGGAAGGAATAAAAGTGGGGAGGGATTTGTTAAGTAGGAGATTATTCTATCCAAAATATTCTTATATGATAACTCTCATAAAGCGATGAGTGGATTGTATTGCTCTTCTTATTTGAATAAAAATAGTTCCATATGTTCATAAAATATTTCCAAAATAGTTTGGGTTTGTGTAGCAGACCAATGTTGCTCATCATCAGTATTATTCCGTTACACTCCTGCAGCCACATTCTGCGCAGCGCTAGGGACCTATCCTTAACGTCCATACAGTAGTTGCCAAGTTGTTGTTTCATTATACAGGATCAAGGTATTTTTACTCATGTCAGCACTAGGAAAGCAGGATCCCCCCCACAAGTTAATGCAGTTAGGGTGTTCATTTTTTAAATTATGTAGAAAGACTGTAACAACCACAATTGATGGGTAGCAACTAAAAAAAAAATATCTACAGCAAATTATTGATTTGGGTATTGGGGAAAATATAAATTTCCCATAATAGCTTGCAGGGGGGGGGAGTCTGGATCCAGCCCAATAAACGAACAGCAGCTGTGCAATTACTATGCAAAGCAAATAATCTGTAAAAAAATATATATATGTAAATTTCTTCTGATACCTTAGTTGAATCCTGAGCTGCAAAAGTTTGGAGACGTTTGAGATTAACAAATTTTCAATGCAGTTCTGTGCAGATTCGCTCAGAAGTAAGTCTTATTGTGTTCAGCGCGATGTGCTCCCAGGAAATTATGTTTAGGATTACAGCCTCAAAGTCATAGCTTTTTCAGGTTTTCTGCACTATGGTAATTTTGTAGAATGGATATAATTCCCGATTTTAATAGTGCTATTTTCAGTGAGGCATCTTAGATGGAGTTTTGATTACACACAAATTGGTATGCAATATGGTTCCTGTGCCCTACCAATGAAATAAATGACAGGATGCATGTGGCTTGATGACATAACCAGTCTTCCACAATGTGGTGCCCTCCATATGTTTTGAATTACAATGCCCATCAGCCCAGGCCAGCATGGGCAATAGTACAGAATAGTGGGAGTTGTAATCCAGAACATCTAGAGGGCACCCATTTGGGGAAGACTGGTGTATATAGTACCATGGAACACAAGGTTTATTGAATAATTTTTGCATGGCCCATCTTGCATTTAACTTGCTAAAAGTTGTTTCCATATCAGCTTATCAAGGGGGTTTCCATTTAGATATGTGATGCATATAAGTAATTGTCTTTCGATTAGCATTTGACAGCTGTGTACACCAGTTTGTCTTGTATGCTTGGAAATTATAGGATCAACCAATTATTTGTTTACTATTGCCACTAGTTGACCCTGTTCAGACGACACGCTAAACCATGGTAGCTAAGCATTTTGAGCTAAACATTATGGCTTAGTGTGTTGTGTGAACCATGACTTACTGTGTCATGTGAACCATTCCTAACCATGGTGGCTACATAACCACAGTTTAAACACACTAAGTATTTGCTGCAAAAGGCCAAACCACGGATTAGCATGTCGTCTGAACAGGCCCATTAAAACAATGCAAACAGTTGAGCTTATAAAGTGTTGCTTAGGTTTATTAGTGGCAGACTAGTCAACAAAATATAATTCCCATCTAATGAAATGGCTTTTAGTACTTTATTATTATTATTATTATTAGTAGTAGTAGTAGTAGTATACTGTCTTTTGCCCAATACTGGGCCTCAAGGTGGCCTTACAAAATTTAAAACATATACATTTTATATATTGGAGAGGAGCCCACCACCCAGGAGATTTAATTTATTTATCACATCTGTATGTGGCATACTTGCAGTTAATGTGTTTTATCCTTGCAACAGTCTTGTATAATATGTTGGGCAGAGTTTTTAACTTGACTAGGGCTGTCCATTACCTTTTGTGGTTAAGCAGGGATTTACACTGGGTTTTTTAGAATCCAATCCAGCACTCTCCCTACACCACACTTCTTCACTGCACAACACTATACTTAGATTATATGATACAGATCTGTGTTGCTTAATTTCCCAAGCATCAAAATTATAGCTAAAACTAATAAAAAGTGCTATATAGCTAGCACCTAGAGGCAACACTTGAAATGAGGGTTCAGCTTTGGTAGGCAATATGCACCTGCAATACTAAGGAACACATTCTTCTGCTTTGATGATCCCATATTCTAATGCATGCTTATGTTTTAAGCAAAACACTGATTCAATTACATTCTATCTCTGGGACATGAAACCACATGTAAATACATGTTTCTGGTGGCGACGGTCTCCTCCGCAAAGGAGTTGTAGAGGGCTGATGTTGATTTCAACATGATATGGCTGTTTTGGTGAGATACTTGTATGAGGTTTATAGATTGGGAAGTCTTGTCTCTAATGCTTAAATATCAACTGAGCTTCTGTACAACAGAAAGAGAACATAGACTTTCATTTGTTTTATGTCATGTTTATTTATGTTTATTTCTGGTGGTATAAGAATATTTCACTTTGTTTGGCACATTTTCCTTTCAGTTTTAGCCATATTAAAAGGTTAGTCGTTTCAATTGCTGTTTTGTTTCTGTGCTTGCTGCATAGTGCTAAATGCATTGGTAAAGTTTTGTGCTTCCAATAGAGAATAAATAACTTTCCATTTAAGTCTTGAAGACATAAAGTAGAACTTTGCCTTTGTAATAGCAGTGAGAAAACATGCAAATGGCTTGTATGTGATGTTACCCAAACGCTTTGCCTTCTGTGGCTCAAAAGACAGGTACTGTCAGTTAGTGTGCTTAACAGTCCTCCCATTTTATGATCTACTGCTTGCTAAACCGGAATTGCAACACTTACCAAAAAAAAGGCTATGCATGATCTTGCATTCCCAATTGACAGTCATCTGTGAATTTAACTTCCTCTTCCTAAGTTTCCAGTCAACTGGAAGAATAAAACTGCGTGTTGTATGAGGACAAATAAATTAATGAGCCAGTGTCAGGCTTGGATGTAGAGATATCCCAGTTCAGATCCATGCCCAACAATGGAGTTTGATGTGTGGTCTTGGATATGACTATGAGGAAGTTCAGATGTGTCTAAAAATCATGTGAATACATACCACCTGATACTGTACCACTTCAGACTAAGGTGGGTAAAGGCATGCTTAAATGCATTCAACTGTTAAAAATTCCATGTGTGAAAAGCTGATCCATCAAAGAAAAGACTAAGCTAAAACCCTTCTTCTTAATGTGCTAAATGAAATGGTACAGTTTCAGGAGGAATACTCTGCGCTGTGTGTTTTGGATGACTGGGAATACTGGAAAACGAAAAATAATGCCCGCAATGAAAGAATATTTATTACAGCATCTTGAATTATTTTCAATAATTGCTTCTCACTCCAGCATCAAATTCATAATGACATAGGAACAGACTGACTTTTGTGTTATTCAAGCTTGTATATTTTCCTTTCCCTTCAGTCTTGCTTCATGTGGAGCATTTGTAAAGTATTAGGATATCCTGGCACGTTAAAAAGAATAACAAGTTTGTTTCCTTTTGGCACTGTCTAAAGGGATGCTGTCACTCTTGATAGGCCCAAAGGTTCTAGAGCTTTGAAACACTGTACAGTACAATCCTACATATGTCTACTTCGAAGTAGGTGGGAGGCAGTCCGCTGGGTTAGCCACTCGACTGACCCTCCCTGAGGGAAGGGTTCTGCCTTGCTTTGTTAAGCTAATTAAGCTTAGAGGACAGCTCCTAGCATTCACACTCCTATCAGGTGTGAAGAGATGTCTTATTCACTGAATAAAGCTTTGTGGAGTGCACAGCAGACCTCTTTATTGTCTCACATTGGTGGGGGGCAGGCGGGGTGGGGGGGAGAGCTTGGAATCACAACACATATGCAGGTTTACTCAGAATCAAGTCCCATTGTATTCAGTGGAGCTTACCATGAGGTTCATGGGATTGCTTGGTTAATGACTGGAGTATCCTCAATAGAGATAATTACTCTTTGTATATATTACTTTTATATGTTAAGTCTATGGTCCACAAAGATTCCAAATATTTTATGATATGCTTAATTTAAAATAGTACTTTTATGTCAGCATTGATGTTTAAGGGCTCAATCCTATGCATGTTTAGACAGCAAAACGTTCTATATGGCTGGCTGGGGAATCCTGGGTTTTTTAGAATATTTGTTGTCTAATCATGCATAGGATTGCACCTAACACTCTAATCTGCATTGATTGCAGTAGGTCTCCATCTATGTAAATGGGTGCTCTAAATGTTTGGCAGCAGGCATGGTGCTCTAAACTGAGGACAAGGTTTAGGACTTGGTTCAAGTAAAAAGGTTTTCAATTTAATTTGAATTCTAGATTGGGTTCTATGGTAAGGCTGGTGATTCATCTGCCATTCTATAGCTTTTAAAAATCTGTTTTAATCCTTTTTGTTGTTGTTGTTTATTCGTTCAGTCGTTTCCGACTCTTCGTGACTTCATGGACCAGCCCACGCCAGAGCTTTCTGTCAGCTGTCGCCACCCCTAGCTCCCCCAAGGTCAAGTCTGTCACCTCCAGAATATCATCCATCCATCTTGCCCTTGGTCGGCCCCTCTTCCTTTTGCCTTCCACTTTCCCTAGCATCAGCCTCTTCTCCAGGGTATCCTGTCTTCTCATTATGTGGCCAAAGTACTTCAGTTTTGCCTTTAATACCATTCCCTCAAGTGAGCAGTCTGGCTTTATTTCCTGGAGTATGGACTGGTTTGATCTTCTTGCAGTCCAAGGCACTCTCAGAATTTTTTTCATCTGTTCTGCTGTTTTTAGTAATATTTTGTACAGGTTTTATATTTTGGATTGTTTTAATAATTAATTGTAAGCCTTCCTGGAAGTTGTGAAACTGAATGGTGGGATATCAAATATTTTAAACAAAGACCTGGACAATAGGAGATCTGACCAGTGCATCTAGGGTAAGGTGAGCTTCAGGTAGGAGGTCTTTGTTTAAATGCTATTGAGACAATCTAAAAAAAAATGAAAATCCCTACCCTACCAAACTCCCAACTCTAATAGGAAATGTTTAGTGTACATGGTGCTGTACAGAGTAAAACAATAAAATAGCAAAACCCTGCCGCATAGGCTTACATTCTAATAGAATCATAATAAAACAATAAGAAGGTGAAGAGAATGCACCAAACAGGCACAGGGTAGAGTAAAACTAACAGTATAAAAATAAGATCATTGTTTTAATCTACATTGTTTTAATCTACAGTTTCATGCTGCAGAAAAAGCCAGTGTTTATGAATTTTAATCCCTAACATTGGCTAATCACCATAGATCATAAATCATTTTTAAAAGGCAGGGGTATATATAATGCAGGTGGTACACTGAGATACACAGCGCTAACGTGATGCTCTGACTAGTGATGTCTCTCTGGAGAAACCAGAATGAAATCCTGTTTTTTAAAAAAATTGTTAGGTGGTTGCAAGTATATTTCATTTCATTGCTTTTTCTTCATTTATGTTATGCCTCTGATCTAGCTGTGCTCATGTGAACTGTTTAGTGCAGGAACTATTAGGACACTTCTCTGCTCATGCTCCTGAACAGGTTATTGCAGTATCTCCAGTTACCTGTCAGAACCCTGACTGCTGAATTTGACTAGGGAATTATGTGCACAGTAAAAGGGTTTTCTCATTAAGCAAGGGACATACATGCATGTGAATGACTTACCTGACGTCTACCTGAAACAGGGTGACATGTCTTAGTTTATGTTGGGGTTGGGAACCTGTTGCCCTCTACGTAGGAACATAGGAAGCTGCCTTATACTGAGCCAGACTATTGGTCTATCTAGCCCAGTATTGTTGACACTAACTGGCAGCAATGGGTCTCCAGGGTTTCAGGCAAGATTCTTTCCTTGCCCTACCTGGAGAAGTTGGGGATTGAACCTTGGATCTTCTTTATACCAAGCATGTGCTCTGTCACACTGACCTATGGCTCCTCTAGATGTTATTGGACTCCCAACTTCCATGAGCCCCAGCCAGCATGGCCAGTAATCAGGTATGATGGTAGTCTGAAAACATCTAGGGGGGCACATATTCACCACCCCTGACTTATTTGCTGTGCTTTCAGTTCATCTTAAATTAAACATCTGTCCTGTGACATAGAAGCCATCACAGAGGAAAATCACATTTCCTTATTTTAATTTCAGTGTTTTGCTTTCTCATTTCTTTGACAGTTCCTATATCCACTTACCTGGGAGTAAGCCTCATTGAACTCAATGGGACTTACTTCTGAGTAGATACTATATAAATCATTGTCAGGCTCTCTAGTTTCCTGCCAGGGCACTTTTGAGTATTTCCTCATACTAGTATGGGTATTTTCACATACTGATATACAAATGCTGCATAGTCCCTGGGTGTGCTGACCGCTGGAACTTTCAGGATCATATTGGGACACACACACACACACACACCGCTAAGAACATAGTTACATAAGAACATAGGAAGACCCATGCTGGATCAGACCAAGGGTTCATTAGTCCAGCACGCAGTGGCCAACCAGCTGTTGACCAGGAACCCACAAGCAGGACACAGATAAACTAACTTTTGGGGTTCAGGGAAGAGGAAGATCAGGTTTGTGATGACTTGGGGGGTGGTTTACAATGTCCATGTATAAAATGGATACCATACAAAACAACTCTTCATTATTCTGATGTAAACATCTTTCTTTTGTGTATAACTTTTTAAAGCATTCAGATCATTTGGAATCCGTTGAGATTGTTTTTCTCATTTTGTTTGCTTATTAAAATTTATATTACACTGTTGGTTGATAAACACTTCCTAAAAGAACAGGTATTTTCATTGGACTGTCAAATGATCAGAACTGAGAGTATTATAAAAACTTTGGCATCCTAAGAGTTCTAATGATTTATATGTTACTGTAGAAAAATGTAGGACTTAACCAAAAACTATTGCACTCTTTTCTCTCATTCTTATTCCAATTGACCCCAAAATATCTTCTGTTTTCCAGATTTGCTAAAGACCAAGTACAACATTTGTGACAGAACAAGAATTGGAAGCTAGATTACCAGATTCCTAGTCGGTGCTTTAATAGGCAGACTGTTCCTGACCTTTGAAGGTATTTTGGTGCTTTTTTTTTTTACCGGAGTAGAACCCTTCTTTTCAAGTGCAAATGTTACTTTTATCTTTCACAGGTGATTGCAATCTTTCTATTCAGAGTTGAGGCTTACAGTGCCAACTAGAGATTACAAATAAACATTCCATAAAAATGTAACTGCAATTCTGTGCGGAATTCTAAATTTGCCTTTGAATAACATTATTCCTGTTAATGCATTTGCACAGTATCGTATATAACTACATATGCCCGTATAGAATTACGGAAACTTCATGGGGTGCTCACACTTTCTCGTGTATATTACTTTGTACCTTTCTTGAAAGGTAGAGAGACTGTTTCTTTACTCTGTTTTCACTTCGCAGCTGTGGAACAAACAGTAAGGTTCAGTTCAGATGATGTCTATTCCTGGAAGTTGAATAAGCAAGTGGTCTTGAGCTGACGGAAATGGGCCATCAATACACAGGCTGGGCTGCATGCCCCATCCAGTGTCAGGAGCAATGGGCTGGAGAACATGTGAGGTCAGAGACAGGTCCTTCAATACCTTGGACAGATAGAGAGTACACAACTTGTTCTGATGGGTTCCTAGCTCCAGATGAGCGTTTATATATTCCCTGGGCCTGAATTCCCCTCTTGCGCTCAGCCCCTTTCCTGAGAAATGGAAAGCCTTAAAGGAGCAGTCCTTCGGCCTGGAGCTTAACACTCAGTTACCTCTCTGCTATTTCCTGCTTGGGTAAGTTGCCTGCATTAGCAAATGTGCATTGGAGAGTGAAAAGCCATTGATGGCAAGAATTCTGGGCCATCAGTGGCATTCAACTCAGGGGGTTACTGTCTGTGGGAGTCCCTGCTTAGGACGTTCTTGGTGTTGGGGCTGTGGTCCAGTACCTCTGCAGCTTGTGCTATTGACCCTCCCTACATAGTTGGTCCCTCTCTGTGTATGTCAGTGTCCAGGTCGCTGGTCATAGTTGGGGTTATGATAGATGCCATAGAGCTGTGGTGTTTCCCATTCTCTTCGGCATTCACATGTTCTGGCAAACTGACCCGGGACATCCACATCAGTGAGACGTCTTTTATTGAGGGAAATCTCATGGTGAAAAGCTTAATAGTTACACACTTCAGAAATACTTAAAGCTGATTGATGGTCAGAAATTTTTAGGCTTGAAGATTATGTACCCAGTTGCCATCTCAACGGTTCCAAAAACTGTTTTCAAACCAACCAAGGGAGGGAACTGATTCCTGGTCTGTTTCATCAGGCAGTCACAATGGGACATTCTTGAAAGGCTTAACAAACCATCCCATGGGCTGGTTCAAACGCGGCCATACATTGGTAACTCAGGGAAGATGGTCAAAGCCTAAACAAAATCACGGGGTGGGTAAAAATCACAAGCACAAGAAGTCCCGTGCTGGTGCTTTAGCATAGGGAACTCCCCACCACCTGAGTCTGCAGAGAAAAGGTCCAACAATAAAAAATCAACTCCAGTCTACCCTTACACTGAGCGGTTGATGAATAAACACACACAATCCACAACAAATGAGAGTTCAAGTCTATGAAAAGCTTCCCGATACTTCTCATGGCACAGTCTTTAGTAATCCAAAGTTCAAATAGAAGAGAGTCTATGTGCAGAGTGCTTTCAAAGTTCCAAACCGTGATGGATCCAAATAGGGAGGGATTTCAGGCCATGATCAAAAGATGATCCTTGCAAAGGTTTCTCACCTTTGCTCCAGCTTATAAAGGGAGGTATGGGCCTCTTTCAAACCACTTAACAGACAGGTGCTCTGGCCTGTAAGCCATGCTTGTGCCCAAACAGGCGGCACTGCTCAGCCCACCAAGATGACACTACAATCTGAGTGACTCATTCAGCAAGCCCTTTCCCCCACCTTTTCTAACATTCTCAAGTTCCCAGAGAAGCCATGTAGCCTCAAAGTTGAGACAGGGAATGAGTGTGTAGCTACTCCCCCCACCCCCACTCTTTCCCTGAGAACTCTGACAGAGATAAGTTTTCAGATTCTGACACTCCAAACTAATTCTAAATAAATCTAACTACAATTTCCAAGGCCTCAAGGGCCTTGCCGAAACCTATTCCTGACATGAGCCATGGTTTGGCAATCATTGCCCTTCCTGGCTTATAAAAGCTGCCAGAGGGGAACTGGCTGAGTGGGTAAGCGGAGTGGTCAATGCCTCCCTTCTCCAAGGAAGGGTCCCAGCCTGTTTGAAGGAGGCAGTGGTAAGACCCACACTGAAAAAGCCCTCCTTGGCCCCCACTGTATTGGATAACTACCAGCCAGTCTCCAACATCCCATTTTTGGGCAAGGTATTGGAGCGTGTGGTGGCCTCCCAACTCCAGGGATTCCTGGATGAGACGGATTATCTAGATCCATTTCAATCTGGCTTCAGGCCTGGTTATGGGACAGAAACAGCTTTGGTTGCCTTGGTGGATGATCTTCGCCGGGAACTGGACAGGGGGAGTGTGTCCCTGCTGGTTCTGCTGGACCTCTCAGCGGCGTTCGATACCATCGACCATGGTATCCTTCTGGGCCACCTTGCTGGGATGGGTCTTGGAGGCACTGTTCTACAGTGGCTCCATTCCTTCCTGGATGGACGGACCCAGAAGGTGGTACTGGGGGACTCCTGTTCGACTCCTTGGCCATTGGCCTGTGGAGTCCCTCAGGGCTCTGTTTTGTCCCCCATGCTATTTAACATATACATGGAACCATTGGGAGAGGTTATCCGGAGTTGTGGGGTGCGGTGCCACCAGTACGCTGATGACACCCAACTCTACTACTCCTTTCCACCCAATTCCAAGGAAGCAGTTTCTGTGCTAAACCGGTGTTTGTTGGCAGTAATGGATTAGATGAGGGCGAACAAATTGAAGCTTAATCCAGATAAGACAGAGGTGCTCCTGGTCAGTCGAAAGGCAGATCAGGGAATAGGGATTCAGCTTGTGTTGGATGGGGTTACACTCCCCCTGAAGACGCAGCTCCGCAGCTTGGGTGTACTTCTGGATTCAGCCCTGAGCCTGGATGCCCAGGTTTCGGCGGTGGCCAAGAGTTCATTTGCACAGTTAAAGCTAGTGCGCCAGCTGCGCCCGTTCCTAGAGATGTCAGACCTGGCCACGGTGACACATGCCTTAGTTACATCCCGATTGGATTACTGTAACGCGCTCTACGTGGGGCTGCCTTTGAAGAGTGTTCGGAAACTCCAGCTGGTTCAAAGAGCTGCAGCCAGCATACAACTCCCCTGTTAAAACAGCTCCACTGGCTTCCATTCTGTTTCCGGGCACAATTCAAAGTGCTGGTTATGACCTATAAAGCTCTATATGGTTCGGGTCCAGGTTATTTGAAAGAACGTATTCTCCCTTATGAGCCTGCCCATGCTTTGAGATCTTCTGGAGAGGCCCTTCTTTCAGTCCCACCTTCCTCACAGGCACGCTTGGTGGGAACATGGGAGAGGGCCTTCTCGGTGGCTGCTCCGGTGCTCTGGAACTCTCTTCCCGGGGAAGCTAGGCTGGCTCCTTCCTTGATGGGCTTTCGGAAGCAGGCTAAAACTTTTTTGTTCAAGCAGGCCTTTGGAGAATAATCCAGCCCTCCATCTATGTTAATATCTTATAATTTTGTTGTGTATTTTTTAATTGTTTATGGTTTTGTTTCCCTCCCCCCCCCCCCATGTATATTTTAAACTTTGTAAGGCCGCCTTGAGGCCCAGCATTGTGCAAAAGGCGGGATACTACTAATAATAATAATGAGGAGGAGGAGGAGGAGGAGGAGGAGGAGAACAGTACATAGGTAGGTTCATGTCGGGAGAGGCACTCTGACAGATATTGCAGTCAATTCTGTGACTTCTCAGTTGGCTAAGATTAAGAGGTCTTTTCCCTCCAGGAGCTTAAACTATCTTTTCCACTACCATTTAGATAATGTATTTTTTTTGCTGTAGGTAAGTATAGATTTTAAAATGTATTTGACATTCTTTCAATTCATTTCTATTCTAATTTCTTCTGGACTCAGATAGTTTACTGTAAAATGTCAAAGGAATTTAAATTCCCATATATATTTAACTCTGCTGAATTGGTTCTTACATTTGTCCACTAGAGGGTAGCCCTCTGCTGATAATAAATCCATCATTACTTATGGTCTTGCTACCAGTAAGAAACTAGATGATCGGCCAGAGTCCAATTTAATGCAGAGAAATACACTACGGTAATAGTTAAGTCAGAATGGAAATTTTGCCAGAAAGATCCATAAACTGGAGTTATAGTATTCTGTTCAGAATTTTTTCCCTGTACAATACACATGTTTTGATTTTGGCAGTGTTTCTATTAGGGGTATGCTGATTCATACAGATTCAGGGAATGCCTGAATTGAAGAGGGGTTACCTCAAAGTGGATTGAATCCCAATCTGAACACCTCTGAAGATTTGGAGGAATACAGAGAGACAGATAATCTGTCTCCAAAAAGTTAATACATTTCCCTCCAAGCTTTCCATATAAGGAAGACTTCAGGGTGGAGAGAGGAGAAGCCTGTAGTTTTGTGAGTGGCAGCTCAAGCTTCTAATCACAATGAATGGTTTTACTAGGGTTCTTCACTCCCAGTCCTATATCACAGGACTGATCAGAGCCCTTTGGTAGTTCTCGTTCTCTCTCTCTCTCTCTCTCTCTCTCCTGGATGGTGTCTTCATGGTGGTGCCTCCCTCAGAAACCCCACAGTTTTCTGCTCCTGCGATGCCAAGGAGAGAGTGTGGGGTTTCCAATGGTTATCTGGATACCAGAGCCCCCACCCCTCACCCTCTTTCTGGTGAAAGGCGACCAATCACCGGTCACCTTCCACCAGGGACTGGCCCTGGATTGGCCCTGGATTGGCCCCAGAGTGACGTCAGACAGCAGAAGAGCCGTACTGACTTCGCATCCCACTGAAAAAGTTGGCATAAGCCCCAACTTTTTGAATGCACAGCTTCGCAGGAAAGCCCCACGGTGGCTGTGAAGCTGCGTCTGCGTCATATAACTGACACAGCGCAGATCCACAGCTACCATGGGGCTTTCCCCGCCTATAGACAGCCCCCTGCTCTCTCACAGGTGCAGGAATATTAAAAGAGGTTTGGCGGAATTTGTGGGATTGGGAAGCTGTAGCATTAGGTACTTTCTTTGAAATTGGGGTATGTTAAATACTTCAGCCTCTACCACTGTATGGTACACATCTATCATCCACCCCTGTCCTATTGCACTTCCTGTGATTTTAGTGCCAATTGAGCCGAGAATAGTCTTTTGAATATTTTTCATTCATTATAACTCCCTAGCCCTGAACCTATTCTTATGGAATTTTGCAGTTTTCTTGCTGAGGGAAATCTGTATGCCATAAACTATTTTCATACAAATTACCCCAAAAAACCATGGGAGGGGGGAAAGGGGAAGTGAATTCCTTACCCTCCCCCCTCATATTAACACTCTTCTTTCACAGAAAACGCTGCACCTATCCTTCTGAAATTTGCAGGTTTCTTAACTAAGATCACCTCTTTGCTTATGTCATTTTCATAACTATTGTACACAATAGTTAGGATAAACACATTCTTTTTTGTAATCTCCCCCCAAACTATAAACACTGCTTTTGCACGAAGCTCCCTGCACCTATTTATCTGATCTCCTCAGAAGGGTTAAGTATCCTTGCAAAATTCTATCCACTTCTGCTAAGAAATAAAAAAGTTATCAGCTGTTTCCTTGAAAAAAATATCACAATATAAAGATGCACAGCACAAAAGCTCCTGCATTTGAAATTTGGCAGGCATAATCCCCTCATAAAGAACTACTTAACTACAGATATCATCCAATCCTGGCAAACAGGAAAAAAAGTTAGCCATTTATTGATTTCCAATGATAGCAATGGAAGGTATGAAGATTTGAATTTCCGAACTTAGATTCAGATTCGGATCTGAGTTGAAGTGGGTGGCCTCCGAAACAGTCCAAGCCCAAGTGAGTTGTTTTTCAAATTGGGCTCTGAACTGAATCTTGTGGTTGGTGCCCACCTCTAATATCTACGTGTAAAATGTTACATGATAATCCATCCTCTTTATTAGATCATCATCTGAAAATTGATCATTTGTCTGAAATCAGTGCTTTATTGTTTTGTTTTAGATGAACGCAGAACAGTCTTGTTAAGTTGGAAGAGTCACTCTTTCACTGCATATTGAATTAAAAAGAGACATGTTGCATTTGTGGAAATAGCTATAAAAACTTTCCCGTTTCAAGTCTATCCATAGGATACTGGAAGGCAGATAATTGCAGTATGCGGGGAAAGTGGCTACCAGTTCTTATCCATTATAGACAAATGGCAACATAAATATTTAAAATATGAATTAGGATTCCTGCCTACAGGAATCATATTGATGGTTCTCCTTCAAATTAAAGTGGAATAGTAGAAGTTGGTTTCAAAGAAAAAGGGGCAAGGACAGGGATGACGGGATGGATTTGTCGTTCATCTCAAATGACTCAGCCACTCACAGTAAGCAATTAAAACAACTCTGGAGGGAAGGGATAATAATTGACACACTTCTCCCTCATGTAACTTTCTTTATATTCTTCAGACTACCTTTTTCCTCTTTGGTTGAAAAAAAACTTCATTTTGTTAGTCTGCTTTAAATGGTTCAGAACACCTGTTACAGTGTTTTCATTTATTTACAAGATTGTATGATCTCTGTACCTCAGAGCATTAATTAGTCATTCTGAGGTAAAAGCTGTGGTAACAATTGAAGTATTCTGGTAAATTTTGAAATGCAGGAACCCATCATGACAGTCCCTTTAGCCATGCCCCAAGGATAACCCATAGTCATTCCCCCCGGGAAATGGACATATTCTGCTGCTTATTATTTATATTCTTTTTTAAAAAAAAATGGTTAAAAAACTCTGGTTCCTTTTCTTCATCCAAAGACGTTGGCCATGGCTAGACCAGGCCTATATCTCGGGATTGTCCTGGGATCATCCCTGTGCATCCAAATGCCACACAGGGGATCCCGGGAGCAGACAGGGACGACCCCTCAATTTGCCTGGGATAATCCTTAGGTCTAGCTAAGGCCTTTGAGAAAGGGAGAGGGAATCCTCCTGAAAAGCCTCTTAAGATTTTTCCCCTTGATAAAGACCCATGTCGAATCCGTGTTGGGAACAACCGGTACAGCTTTCTCTCTTGTTTGTTTTTGATTTAGTCTCCATACCAGAGTCTGGTTTAGATGCCTTTGGATCTTTTCAAGCTCAGCTTTAATGGCAATCATTTTAAGAAATTTATAAAGGATTTAAGGATCTATGAAAATTGTTTATGTGATGAATTGAAAGTAAATAAGGTGACAGCTATCTCTAGGGAATAAAAACTGGACTGTTTGGGGGCAGTCTGGGACAAAATAGGCATTATGATATTGGTATACTTTATTGTAGGACCAAATTACATTTTATTTTTGACTTGAACTCTGGTTAGTCATAGATGATGAGCTCAGCCTTGTATAAGCAACAAAGCATGCAATCCTTAAGAACAATAAGCGGCAACTTTCTAAATATAAACACATTTGGTCATTAATGAGGGAGCCTGAAATTAGCAATTACACACAAAGAATATAACTAAAAGAATAAGCTTACTAGCAGGAAGTTCTGTGAAAAAAATTGTTATTGTTTTCTTAAGTAGAGACATTTGATTTTTTAAGTATTGGGTATAACTTTGGGGTGCATATGCACTTCATAAGTAAAATAAGTGGGGGTTAGAGATTTTGAAAGGTCAGTCCTCAGCTGTGAACTTAAAGCAGGGATGGTCAACATGTGGCCTTCCCATCATCTCCCAATATTGGGTGGAAAAATACTTTTTAAACAAACAAAATGGGTCCATAGCACTATGGAGTACCAAAAGGACCAAATTTAACATATAAACAAGCATTGACCCTTTTTGGTAGTCCATAGTGCTATGGATGCCATATTTTTTTTAAAAAAAAAAATTAATTGTTTGCGCCTGTGTGTGTCTGTACACAGACGTTCCACTGTTGCCCACCCCTGACTTAAAGCAATAGAAGTACTATTAGACTTCAGCCACGTTCACACAAAACACTACAAATGCAACACCAGAATTACTGAGTATTCCGTCTTATTAGTAATGTGCAGCATGCTCGTGTATGCTGTCCAATTGCTCCTGGTTGGCCCTTTCTGAAAGCAGGAGAAGCTAAAGTATCCAGAAACTTACCAGGGTGAAAAAAAGCTTGGCATTACATCCAAACCTGGGCCCTTGCTTGTTGCTCCGTAAGCCAACTTCAAATCCTGGCTTCAAACTCTGGCTTGTTAGAGGGGTGGCAAGCCAAAAGTCTAGGTTTAGATGTAGTGATAAGCTTTTCTGCCCTGATAGGTTTCTGGTTACTTTTAACTACTCCAGCCTACAGGAGGTCCCAGGCAGGAATAATCAGGTACTGTGCACCAAGATGCTGTTTGTTACCAGTCAGTCAGAATTCTCAACAACCCTGCCTTGTTGTTTTGTGCAAAGGCTATAAGCACAATATTTAAATCTATGTTCATGTACAAGAACTTTGTTTTGGGGAAAGCCTTCAGCTTAGCTAGAAGAAACTTGCTGAGTATTATAGCCTTAAGATTCAATCTGTAGTGTGTTGGATCCAGACTTGCCCTTCCGTAACTGGAATGGCTCTTTTCATTCACAGAAGGGGCCAAGATTCAGCAGAACCTTCTACTGTAGGAATGGGATGGAGAGTGATTTTCACCAATTTCCCCCTCCCCTCTGTAGGCCCCCATGCCACCTGTCATGGTGTTTCAGAGAGTCTACCAACCCTTCCAAATGACTTTTGGAGGTGTACATGGTTCAAGGAGAAGGGGGAACTGGGGAAAAATCTCCCCATCCCCCTTTCTCCAGTAGGAGAGTCCCAGGGTGGAACTCCACCAACAGGCAGTCTGGATCCAACCTTTTCAGTTGAAGTATATGATTTATAAGGTTGAGATTTCATAATCAATGAAAATTACAGAATATTATCTAAAGATCCCTTGATTCTTATCACAGCATGTGGTAACCAACTCCAACAACTCCAAGTCTAATCTGACTGATACTTCAACTAGCAGTCAGATTAGACTTCTTGTCTTTTGGACCACAAAATAGTATACCAATGTGCAAGGATGCACTTCCTGAATTCAAAGGCATCTCTGTGGCATACATAAGTTGTACCCGGCTTCTACTGTCATGACTTTACTCAAGGAGCTTAAGGAACTGTGGATTTATGAGAATACTCGAATTTTGGTGCTGGCAATCCCTTGCCCCATAAAGAACTGCATTACCTTATGGGGAAACTGACAGTTACACCAGTTTATAGTGTAGGTGTGGCTTAAGGGTTGCATCAGTATTGTTTAATAAATTTAGTTAAATAAAGGCAAAGCTGTGACCCATCTCCCAGTGCCACACTGTGCTACAACTTTAATACAGAAGTAACACTATTATTATTATTATTATTATTATTATTATTATTATTATTATTATTATTTATTTATTTATATAGCACCATCAATGTACATGGTGCTGTACAGAGTAAAACAGTAAATAGCAAGACTCTGCCGCATAGGCTTACAATCTAAATGACAGATATAGTTCTATGATTCTGTCAGGTACTGGGGCTCCGGCACTGCCTCACCTGCAAGCCCAGTCCCCTCACTTAGTGGCTGCCTGGGCCTCCGCAGTGGGAAGGCTTCGTACCCGTGCCCAGCTGGACTCTCTTCGTTCTCTCACATGTTGGGGAATGAAGTGAACAAGGCCGGGGCTCCACCCACACATGGATTAACCCCCCTGCCCACCGGCACCTTCCGGATCCTACTCCCCAAAGGGGCTCACCTCCTTTGCCCCCTTCCGGCCTTTCACAGAGCAAATGGAAACGCAGAGGCGAGCCGCTCGAGGCAGGTCAGTGAGATAGATATTGTACGACAGCCACTCTAATTGCCAAACCATGGTTTGGCAGTAGGGACTGCCCTACAGATTCATTCAAACTCTCTTCCCCACTTGTGTGAAGATTCTCTGCTCCCTTTCCTGATTTGCTCTAATAACATTTGCCTTAATATCTAGATTGGACAAACTATGGCTACTGTTAACCAGGCATTGCCTACAAGCAATGGTTTGAAGTGGGTTTACATAGTTTGCCCAATTCAGATGTTGTAGAAAACTTTCTTAGAGCAAATCGGGAATGGAAGCAGCAAATGTGGATGTAAAAAGGGAGATGGGAGTACATGAGTCTGCAGTGGATGCCCAATTGCCAAACCATTGATTGAGAATCAGCCTGCATTTGATGTAACTGTACTCTGGGATACACTCGTGCATTGGATGTGGTCACTTTTAAAATGCAGGTTCACATTCTGGATGTTCTCCTTGACCTGTCACTGATTTTGGATGCCAACTTGGTGCTCCAGCTCCACTGTTTCCTTGAGAAGACTGATGTGGCTTTGCTTTAGTAGCTTCTAGAAAATGACTGGAAACTTTGGCCAAAAATTGTTTGAAGCTGGCTGGACAGAGCATATTATTCCAGTCTTTTGATTTCCTATTCATTCCTGGTCTGAATTCAAGGTGCTGGTTCTTATATTTGAAGTCCTAACCGACTTGGGACCTGGCTATTCAAAGGACTGCCTTGGTTTTCTCCAGGTTCCCTGCTGACTGAAGTTTAACAGGTAGCTATAAAGGGCAGGGCAATTTTAGCTATGGTGCCAACTTTGTGGAATGCCATTCCTGGGTAGGCCCGCCTTGCTCCATCTTTATGTTCTTTTTGATGCCCCAGCTTTTAATGAAGGCTTTGGAGAAGCCTGATGACTTTGCCAGACTCTGGCCTTAGCTAGACCAGGCTTTATCACGGGGCAAACCCCAGGATCATCCCTGTGCGTCCACATGATGCACAGGGGATCCTGGGATCAGGGAGGGATGATCCCTCCCTTGCCCCGGGATAGAGCCCTCCACTTTGGGCCCACTTTTTCCACAGTCTCGAGCTGAGCCTGAGACTGCAGAACGTGTGGCCCATTGCCACGGTTTGATCCAGCTCCCGCGATTACTCACACGGAGCCGGGAGCTGCGCACAGGGTTATGGTGGGGGGAGCGGGGTAATTAAATTATTTTTTTAAAAAAGCACCTACCTTTAGCGCATGAGCATTCGTGCACTCCTCTTCTTTAAAAATAAAAAATGGCGGGCGCAACGCCTCTCTTCCTGAGGTCGTCGCGCCTCATGTGTAAACGGAGGGGGGATCTCGTGTTAATCGCAACACGAGATCTTCCCTCCTCTGTCGCGGACTATCAGGTAGATCTAGCTAAGGCCAAAGTATCTGTTCTGACTGAGATTGATCCCCTTTATGTTGCTAGATTGCCAGTTTTTAAATTGTGTAAATCACGCTTTTAAAATTTGTATTACACTTTTTTGTAAGGTGCTTTGAATTGTTGTTGTTTTGTTCCAGGAAAGCAGGACATATTTTAAAATAGAATTGTTTGGGAACTGGACAAATTAATATCTAAAATGAGCCAAAGTATGACTGGTATTTTGGGCTAAAGAAGTTGTACTTTAATCTTTCAGTAAAGATACTCGGGTATAAGTTATGGTTCTCTTCAGTCCCCTACATTCCATCCTTAGTGACAGCTGTTCAATAGTCCGAATCCATTTATAAAAGAATGTGAACTGAACTATTAACTCTTGCTCAAAGGTTGGTTTGGAGCCAGGAGAGTGGAAAGAGCGAACTTAAAGGTCAAAGTAGTGCAGGGAACTTTAATGAAGTAGAACAGGTTTAGAGAAATTATCTGCAAATAAGTTCAAGTGTTAAGCAAAGATATTCATAACCTTCTTTCTTTTTCTTTTCAATCCCTTAATTATTTTCACAGCAAAGAAATGTACACCAACTCTTTAGTAAATAATATTTAAAAGAGGTAGGAAGGTTTTCTTATTCTCAATTACAAGCCTTGTAAAATGGATGCATAAGCCATTTTATGCAATTTTCAGGTTTGCCCCAGTTATAACAGTGTTTCATCGATATTTCCTACATTAAATATGAACAGATGAAAGACAAGTGTGCATCCCCAAAAGCATGAAGATGCAAACCAGAGAGCCCTGACTGGCTGAGGCTTCATGGTGAAGGTTCTTGGGTGTTTAGAGATGTCCACATGGCCTTCATATTTTCTACAGGAAACTCATTGAATGTTATGTAGCTACAAAAAACATGTTGAGTATTGCATGAAGTGTTAAACACCTTTTCATTCTGATGAATTTAGTGCAGCTTGCATGTGTATGTGGCTGTATAGTACACCAAATATATAAATACACCAATCTCCACTTAGGAATTCTTGGTGTAAGTTTACACCAGCCCTTCCAAAAGAAGAATTTTTGTGAGCCTAAATTATTAGACAGCATTTACAATATGAGTCGTGCGTTAGTTGGAGCTTATAGTAATTGCAGCTATCTTGGTTAGGAAGACGCAGATGTGAGTGAGGGCAAGATTTCATATATCTTTAGTAGAAAAGAGAATTCTGGCAGATACAGCTCTTTGTGTCACAATGCTATAACTTTTAAAAGGCTGCACCTGCTAAGATATATCAACTGCATGAATATTTGAAGATCAGGGTCTCTGTCTTCCTTTGCATCTGAATACCCTGCTTTTTGCACTTCCCTTCCTTTAGGTGTTTCATTTAATACACAGATGGAGAGGAAGAATGGCTTATGAATTATAAGCCAGAAGGGGAAAGTGGGAGTTAATAGATTTATTCTTGACTTCAGAAGTTTCCTGTGGGATAAAATGAGTCACTGGATTTCTTTTTAAAACGAATGGTTTCTGCCTGCTTGCCAGAAACCTGTACAAGAGTTAATTTAAGAATGCTTACCTGGGATTGTGGACTCCTTAGTTTGCTTTGGCCATCTCCTTCCTGGCCAAGAACTGTGTTAAGACACAGACCTGGTTTGAGCATCACAGTGGTTTGTTTAATCCAGTACTTGTGTGGATAAGCGGAGCACACAAGCTACTCAATCATTTCCACTTTCAGTTAATAATCCAGAAGCGACCCATTCCAGGGTTGTTTTGAGATGTGCGAATCTGATAACTCTGGGTTGTTTATTGGTTAGACAATGCATAATTAACCCATTAATTGCCTATGGGTTGTTGCTGGGTTACCTAATGGTTTTTAATTGAAAGTGGAAATGTTGAGCATGCAGTTTGCACACTCAACCCGTCTCTGTAATTCCTACATTAAACAACCCCCAAATTGCTGTTATGATCTGCAAACCGTATTAGAAACCCCTGACTTGAAAGTGTCAACAGCAGATTCATATAAGTGCTTAAGTCTTGACACTGGATCCATTAGTACTTCTTGTTTTCAGGTTGAAGTACATGCTCTTTAAATTAATAAGAGCTTCACATTTGAGGTAGTAGGAAGGAGAATATATACTGAAAGCTGGTGTTCAAACACTGAACACCGACTTGCTTTGTTCTGATGATGGGCTGTAAAAGATTGGTCCATGATGAGCAAGTAATTCAAGATTCCCATACAAATCATTAATATACTTTTCTGTGCTGTCTGATGGATGTTTCTCATTTGTTATGTCACATGTGTTCTCAGGGTTTTTGACTCTGTGTCTGCATGGACTTTATGGACTCTGTTGTTATATACCATAGCAGTCCTATTAAAAAATAGAAAAATATATTATATTAAAATAGAAAAAAATGTGGCAGTGAGGGCAAAACTTGCTTACTGTCCCTGACAGTGGGCAGCCCAGCCTCTATAGCAGGGACCCATGGAATAGGTCATGCTTCTGTACTATCTTATCTTATGGCTGCCTTGAGGCCCTGTATTGGGCAAAAGGCAGGATACAAATAATAATAATAATAATAACAACAACAACAACAACAACATTAAAAAAAAATTTTTGAAAGCTAGGTGAACATATTCAGGCATAACATTTTTTCTGTAGAAAGAATCACTTCTGCTTAGTCAGACTGTGGTTTCATCATTCAGTACTGCAGCAGTGAGTAAGCCTATAATGGCCAAATCATGCTGAGTAATGCAAGACAACTATGGCATGGGAATTGCCTTATATGGAAAGACTCAGGGCTCCATCCGACAATCGTTTTATTGCACACTCGTAACTGGTCACTCACGGATTTTTCGTAGGTCCCTCACATGATGTTGTCTGCCTCCCGTGCGCCTTCCGCCCCTTCTGGTCTTCCTTACGTGACAAAAAAACTCTCAAGAAAGTCCAGTATAATTTTAAACCCGGAAGTTGCTGCTCTCTCCTGCTATGTGCAGGAGAAGCAGCGGGATTAGAACAGCCTACTGAATGGGCCTCGTGCTCGTTGTTTACTTCCTGTTTTGAAACAGGAAGTAACTGAGCAACAAAAACAGGAGCGGAGAAGCGACGGTAGGGAGCATGTTTTCCCACGTGTGATGGAGCCCTTATACTGCATTCATAAGAAAGTCGTGCCATCCAGAGGATCCATCTGCTTCAGCTGGGCTTGAGTGATCATCTGGCCTCAAAGACAAAACAAGGGTCACGATCCAGCCAAAGTAAAGAACTTTCAGATCAACTTGAGTTCGATGAAAATGGCATGCGCTGAACCTAAATGTGTTCAACTTTGGTTGGAACAGGCAGGCCCAAAGTTCACTGTGGTTCTGAGTCTGCAGAGCAGGTCATGAGTTCGGGGTGGGTGGGATGGGGTAAACAGAGAAGGCAGCTAAAGTTCCAACTGTATGTATGGTTGGAATCATCCTATTTTCATGAAATCTGCTGAAAGGTTGTAGGTTCATCATGGCTATAGAATAATGTTTCTATTTATATTCTGAGACTCCATTTCCCTCAAAAGGAAAAGTGAACAGGTATGCATAAGGTGCAGACTGGATGGGGGACTGTTAACTGCCTTACTTTCCTGTAGCACCATCAATGCTAGCTGGAAAAAATATGAATGGGATAGACAGCCCATCGAGATGGATAGAATGAGTGCCAAATCTGAGTTGGGAGTAGAATTCCATCTCCCAGGTCCATGTCTTGGTTCTTGGTTTTTATTGTATTGGTGTTGGATCTTGTTTTTTATTGTTACCAAGTTATCACTGCATGTTGCCTGCTTACCTGAGCTAAGTAAAAGCATAAATCTATTCTGATTTGAAAGAAATAATGATTAAAAGTTAAAAGTTGGTCTTTTATATTTGGCCATTGTTACAACTGAGTTTCTAGTTAATTATTTTTAAGCTATTGTATGAATTAAATTTTTGTAATTGCAGTGAGCAGCAGGCTACCTACAAAATAAGTAGAGTAAATTCTTTTGCATACTTGCCATTGTGAGTTAATTACATTTCACTCAGTGGGTAGCTTGTAGGTTCAAGGTCTAAGATAGTCTGTAAAAGAAGCTAGATTGACCTTAATTATCCCAGTTGGAGCTTACCTTTTAAAACTGAAATATACCTGCAGTGAGTGTTTTAAACACTTTAAATGCACTGTGACTACGGGCAAATTACAGCAATATTCTACACATTCTGTTTTACAGAAAATACACCCAACGATCGTTCCAGTGTGTTTGTTTTTCTGAGTATTACGACTAATGCATAAAGTTTATCAGCTATTCTGAAGGTGGTAAAAAAGGAGATGATGCTAAATGGGAGTCTTATATTCTTTAAGCAAATAAAAATATTTCCTAAGGGTTAAGATGATAGGTCGCAGACCAAATATGGGTGAATAAGGTATATGCATTTCAAAATAACAATAACAATCTTATAATAACCAAGTGGATGATTTCTTTATAGATGATCTAGAATTGTTTGGCATTTTGGGAAGAGCAGATAATTTGACGGATTTTTAGTGTTTAGATTTCACAATATCTTGCTTCCTGTTCTTTGTTTTTGTTTTAAAGAAAAGAAGAGGAGCAGTTTCAGTGAGCAATAATTTACTGGTGCATATTTTTCTTAACTCTTGTGCTACAAAATCCTAATAGCTTCCTCTGGTTTATCTTTCATTTAGGCTTTATGTAAACCTTGCCAGACTAGCCTTCTGCTGGTAGGATTGCGTAGTGAAGTTAAAAAAGTGCCTCCACTAGTGAACTTAAAAGTTCATAGTGCAAGGCTCACACATAATGACAAACCATGATTCAAAGACAACTCATACTCAGTCTATACTCAGCCTGTACTCTGGGTCGTTGTTACATGTGAACCAGCAGGTAATGTCTGGGTTCATAGGTCATATAGAAACCTTCAATCTGTTGTGTGCAAACCAGGTCTGTATATGCTATTTCTGATTAAACTTGCTAATACCTTATTATAGCCATACATAAAGAAAATGCCCCTTTTTGTTTTCTCTTTTTAGTTGTAATTAAAAAAAAACTTATTAATTATTTATCTTTTGTTAAGATATTTTAATATAAGTTCAGAATGGAATTTGTGAACACCAACAAATATTACTAATTGAAATCCCTCCCTGTGTTTATGGCTTCACTTTTTTTAAAAAAAGGCCTTACGTTTCATGGTACAGTAAGTACTCAATGTTGTTGTTGTTGTTATTATTATTATTATTATTATTATTATTATTATTATTATTATTAATTTATATAGCACCATCAATGTACATGATGCTGTACAGAGTAAAACAGTAAATAGCAAGACCCTGCCGCATAGGCTTACAATCTAATGAAACTTTTTTGGATCTCAAAACATGAAGAGGGCCTTTTGGGAATCTAGGACGAAGCTGACTGGAATGTTAAAAAAAATACAGTTCACAAATCCCATTGTCTAATCATTGGGCCCGAAGCCAAATACTTATCTGAAAGTGAACTTGGATTTCTTACTGCTGTAAACTGATCTAATGTCCAGCTGTAGTTGAGTCATATCTTATGCTCTCAGAGCTCCTTCCCTTCCTTTGCAAGGTGAAGTCATCTAAACACTAAGCATCTATATAATCTTTTACACACAAAAAAAACTCCTTTAGAAAATAGTACCTTCAGCCTATATCCAAAGAGTTACTTTATTTAAATCAATATCTGAAATTCAACCTCCACTCACTACTTTTGGGCCTGTTTTCCCCTTAAGGTTACCAAATCGTAATGCTGCAATAAGAAAACAAGCCGCAGGTACAGTATTCTCTACACAGGCCTAAACTGTGAAACTAGAAACCTCTGGCCTGTTGCTCACAATCCAAAGCCATCCAAATTTCCTCTGCCTAGCATTCCTTCGTGTCAGTAGTACCACAGGCCCAATCTTAATTTGTCCGTGGCTCTATTTTTTCTTCTTCCTTGAACTACATTTTCCCCGCCACTCTTTATTTCATGTGGCACCTACTTTATTTCATAATTTTAAATGGTGCAGAGATAGATGTTAGTATGGGATGTTAGAATCATAGAATAGTAGAGCAGGAATGGGCCTATAAGGCCATCAAGTCCAACCCCCTGCTCAGTGCAGGAATCCACCTTAAAGCATTCCTGACAGATGGCTATCCAGCTGTATCTTGAATGCCTCTAGTGTGGGAGAGCTCATGACCTGCCTACGTAATTGGTTCCATTGTTGTACTGCTCTAACTGTCAGGAAGTTTTTTCAATGTCCAGCTGGAATCTGGCTTCCTGTATCTTGAGGCCATTATTCCGTGTCCTGCACTCTGGGATGATCGAGAAGAGAACCTGGCCCTCCTCTGTGTGACAACCTTTCAAGTATTTGAAGAATGCTATCATGTCTCCCCTCAGTCTTCTCTTCTCAAGGCTAAACATGCCCAGTTCTTTCAGTCTCTCCTCATAGGGCTTTGTTTCCAGACCCCTGATCATCCTCGTTGCCCTTCTATGAACCCCCTTCACCAGCTTATCTGCATCCTTCTTGAAGTGTGGCACCCAGAACTGGATGCAATATTCAAGATGAGACCTAACCAGTGCCAAATAGAGGGGAACCAGTAGCTCCTGAGATTTGGAAGCTATACTTCTATAAATGCATCTCAAAATATCATTTACTTTTTTTGAAGCCACATCACACTGTGTTGGCTCATATTGAGGTTGTGATCTACAACAACTCCAAGCTCCTTCTTGCTTGTAGTATTGCTGAGCCAAGTATCCCCCATCTTGTAATTATGCATTTGGTTTCTTTTTCCTAGGTGTAGAACTTGGCATTTATCCCTATTAAATTTCATTCTGTTGTTTTCAGCCCAGCGCTCAAGCCTATCAAGATTGCTTTGAAGGCTTTTTTACCCTGTCTTCCAGGGTATTAGCCATCCCACACAATTTTGTATCATCTGAAAATTTGATAAGCATTCCCTGAGCCTCGTCATCCAAGTAATAAAAATGTTTAAGAACACTGGGCCCAGGACTGAGTCCTGTGGTACCCCACTCATTACCTCCCCCAAGTTTGAGAAGGTACCATTGATAGGCACTCTTTGAGTCTGATTTTCTAGCCAATTTGGATCCACCTAATAGTTGTTCCATCTAGCCCACTTTCAGCTAGTTTGCTAATCTGAATAACAAGGGGCACTTTGTCAAAAGCTTTTCTGAAGTCAAGATATATTATGTCCACAGCATCCCCACAGTCCACAAGGGAGGTTACTTGATCAAAAATTGAGATCAGATTAGTCTGGCAGGTTTTGTTCTTGACAAATCCATGCTGGCTTCTAGTAATCACTGCATTGTTTTCAGGGTGCTTACAGATTGATTTCTTTATAATCTGCTCCAAAATTTTCACAGGGATGGATGTCAGACTGACTGGTCTGTAGTTCACAGGTTCCTCCTTTTTGCCCTTTTTGAAGATAAGGACAACATTAGCCCTCCTCCAGTCGTTCAGCACTTCACCTGTCCTCCATGATTTTGCAAAGATAATAGACAGTGGTTCTGAGAGTTCCTCTGCCAGCTCCTTTATTACTCTAGGATGCAGTTCAATGGGCCCTGGAGATTTGAACTCTTCCTTGGCCATTTGTTTATCAATCTCAAGCTGTAATCCCGCCCCTTCATCTTGCACTTTACTTTTTCCAGGGGGGTCATAGATCCACTTTTGGGAGAAGACTGAGCCAAAGTAGGAATTGAGCACTTTTGCCTTTGCTTTGTCATCTGTTTTCATTTTTGCCATCCTCATTGAGTAGTTCAACCATGATTTCTTTCCTCTGTTTGATCTTATTATTCTATCTTAAATTTTAAAAATTATTAAAAAAAAAAAAAAAAAGTAGACATGATCCAGCAAATACTAAGCACTTTTAAGCCCTATTGATTTTACAGTGTAATCCTATAGTGGATTTTATTTCTCAGAAGTAAATTGCATTGAATTCTATGGGGCTTTCTCCATTGGATTGCAGCTTAAATTTTGTAAATTCCCTGGAATCTTTGATTAAGGGTGGTATAGAAATGAATTTAAAAACAAATACTTAAAAAAAATCAATGGGATAATTGGTTAAACCTTTCCATTTCTTTCACTGAAATAATTAGGATTTTAAAGTGCTGAGCTTTCACTGGATTGACTGTGGCTTTAGAATGCTAGACAAATAATGAATGGACACACCTGATTTTGTCCCCTATAAAACCAATTTCTCATTTTACATTTTTGAAAATACTTAACTAGTCGCTGTCTGGTAATGTTCATCACCCTTCTTGTCTCCTGACTCAGTTCATTAGAAAGCAACATTAGCTGAAGCAGGTTAGCAGTGTTACTGGTAGAACTGTAAACATATCAGTTCAGGTGCTGCCATTGAGACAGTGTCAAAAGAACTTTGGCAGTGGACAGTATGAATTCTGGTAAACAGTCTTTTGAAGACCATACTGATTACGCACACAGTCTTGAACAAGGCAGACGGTATTCAGACTTTTATTTACTTAGTTTCACAACAGGAAATGTGATCTTGTTATAGGGTTGTTGTTTTTAGACTGTGAACTGCATGCACTCCTGATTCTATGGTGCTCAAGTGTTTGGCATGCATAGCTAGCAGAGCTTCTAAAGCTAGTCGGTACATGCTAAATGTTAACATTCTTCCTCTTCATGTGTTTTATAGACAGTGTTAGGTATTCTTCAGTGATTGCTGCCTGAGTTGGCTGCTATTCTTTTAGTTAAATATGAGCACTTTTGTTGACTAATGGTCCAAATTAGAGTGATAAAGCAGGTCATTAGGTCAGATGATAGAGTCTTCATACTAGCATAATGGCATAGTCTGACATCATCCCACCCTTTCCACCACGCCATCAACCAGCACTACATGTTGACTCCAACAACAGATAGTTGTACAAATAGTTTTGTGGGCTATCATAAGCTCAGAATCCCCCTCTCTGGAAAAAGCCTGCACCTCCAGTTTTATAAGAATTTGCAACAGCTACTGTTTTATAGAATGTTTCAGTGGCAAGTGGTACAGCATATACTTCTCATCCTATATACTAATAGTGAACTCATTATCTAGGTGCCAATCCTTATGTTGCCAAAACGGCACCATCCACACCCAAGAGGAAAGTATCAGCAGGTTCAGAAGAAGCCCTAGGTTTGTAGAAGGACAAAACTTTAGGGAACAACCCTAAGAGGCAAGAGAACTCCAACAATAGCCAAATGAGGACTGAACATGATTAGATGGGTTGGAATGCTGACAGTCTTTTGGGAGGAGGGAATGCCAAATGGGGAAGGAGAAATGGAATGGAGTATCCTGGAAGAGAGCATGGCTAGCTAGAATCTTAAATAGGAGCACTCGATGCTGCAACATTTTGTTGCAGGTCCCACTTGTCTCTCTCCATTTCAAAGGATATCAGGTAATAGGATTAAGAAATATTTCTGCTTGGAGACCTTAGAGAGCTACTGCCAGTAAGAGTAAATTATATTGGGCAAGATGATTTTCTTTTGTGCATAGTTAACCTGTTCTGCCAGGATGTTTCAGGCATCCTGGCAAGTTTTATAAAAGTTATGTCTCTTTGAGGCCACAAATGACTAACCCAGGTGCTTGTGGGCTAGGAATTATTTTTATGGGCTTATTTGCAATTATTTTTATAGTTTTATTATTGTTATTATTATTATTATTATTATTTATTTATTTATTTATATAGCACCATTAATGTACATGGTGCTGTACAGAGTAAAACAGTAAATCGCAAGACCCTGCCGCATAGGCTTACAATCTAATAAAGTTTTATTTTACTGGAGATGCCCACGCATTTGTAAATGCTAACTATATGTTGATTTTTGGCTAACCAGACTCTTGAGAGTGGACCACCCTCCTTTAAGAGACGTATGCTGCAAATTGTTCAGTTGCAATTTAGGAAACTGGCAAAAAGAGCCCCTTGGCTTTCTCCATAGGCATCGTATCCTTGAATTGAAGTTTATGCTACTTCCTGCCATCCAATGTCATACATGAACATGAAGTGTCATGCACTGATGTAATACCCACAATGTTGTTACCTTTGAAAGGCTTGGCTGCATTTTGCCCCAGTTTCCCCATATCTTTTGGGAAAGTAGTTTTCCTTCAGGTGCTCCTTTTATCAGAGGACCTTGAACCTAACTTGCCTGTTCTTTACTGCTCATTATCACGCAGGCAGCCAGGCAGTGACTCAGCAGGATCTGAAGCAGCCAGCCAGCACCAGCTCTAGGTTTTTGAGAGCGCTTGGGCAAGGCACCCTCAATGGGGTGCTGTCTCACAGAGGGTAACTTCTCAGTAGCATTGTTACCAGCTGCTACTGTTCCTCCTCTTTCTCTTCCCTTTCAATACTGCTGCCAATTGCTTACTTAGCAGACAGAGAACCAGTGAGCAAGTAGGCAGTGGCATCTACTGCTCCTCCTTCTCACCACCCCCATTGTCTCGACCAGAGCAAGACGCAAGTGAAAAACAGCCTGCAATGGTGAAGGGGAGGAGCATGTCCAGGGGGCCCTTGTCAGTGGGCCCCTGATGGGAGTGTGGGCCCTTGCTACATGCTCCACCATGCCTCTCCTTGGCTCCAGCCCTGCTTCTGGCCTAAAGTGAACATGTTTAGGTCCTCTGGGAAGAATTTACTCCAGACAACAAAAACAAGGCTGACAACCATTACCCAGGGGGGCTTTTCTTCTGCCGCTCCCAGATTGTGGAGTGGCCTGGTGGGAGAGATTCGTCAACTTAACAGTCTTCTGGAATTTAAGAAAGCCATAAAGACTGATCTCTTCCAGCAGGCCTACCCAGTTGAATTTTAAGATGCCTGTTAATAATATGCTGCTTTTAATAATGTATTAGTTTTATATGTTTTAATCAATTATATGTATTTTATGGTGTTTGCATTTGTGTTGTGCCCCACCTCGATCCAGAGGGAGAGGCGGGTAACAAATAATTTATTATTATTAATAATATTATTATATTTATATTATGCTTCCTAACAACATCAAAAAAAAAGGGACCTCCTTTCTTTGGCAATAAATTCCTGTCATATTCAACATACATTTCCTCTCACCTCAACCACCAGACAGATTTGTTTGCTACAGAGGGTAAGAACTGACTTGTCTGCCAGGAAGCTTAAATAATGACATAGTGTGCTGTCTGGCACAAGCCTCGTTGCAACTGATCCAGTTACTACATTTTCTTGTCACAGGCTTTGCATGACTTCTTTCTAGACACTGTTTCTAACGGATTACACTTGTCTATAGGTTTTGCTATGAAGCCCTGCTCTTCTGTCAATTTCATATGCACAAAAGGTGCATATATTCATGGCTGCCAAATTTTACAATGCTGGGATACTCTGATATTTATAGCTCAATATTTAGAGTTCTAATTTAGACCCTGAAAATCTTTTAACCACGTAAAATTTAGAACGAATAAAAATTGGATTCTTGTTTTTTACTGGGTTGTTAGACTTTTCAGACTCACTGGACTCATATATTTCAAGCATGCCGCTGGACCTATGAGAACTAGAAACTTAGTTTTGAAAAGAAAGTCATGATTTCTGGTATTTATTCACATGTTGCTCATCACTGATGGAAACAAAACAGAACAAATAGCAAGATTGGTAGGCACGCCGTTTATGCAGTAGTATCAGAAAGTGTGTCCCAAAGAAGCTGGATTCTTATTTCTGGATCAGCAGTTTTACTGACAAGGAGCACTTCTATCTTGTCTGGATTAAGCTTCAGTTTTTTAGCCCACCTTCAGTCCATTAGTGATCTCAGGCACCCATTCAGAGCCTCTCTTAACTGAGGTGAATTTAGCTTCTGAAGATTTAGCTTCTGAAGCTTCTGAAGGCTATAGCTTCTGAAGATTGCTCTGTAATTCAATAGTTTTACAACATTCAAAGTGTAGTAAGTATTATAGGAAAACAGACATAACAGAATGCACTATTGTGGATCTGGTGACAAAGTAATTGTTTCAAGGCCTTTGTAGTAGACACCTTACTATAAACTTTGCGAAGGGGTGAAAATACCAGCTTGAGCAGGAGCTCAGGCTGATGATTTCTTCGTGCTGCAGTTCATTTTTCTTCTTCTTTTTGTTCCTAACCAGACTTGGCACTCTTACAGTTTTGCTCTTTACAGTTTTTGCTTGCACACAAGAAACTCGTTAACTACTTCGTAAGGTTTGGCTGCGACAAAATGTCTGTGCACAACTAGCAGTAAAACATTTTTGGCACTGTTTCAGATATAACCTTGAAATTTGTTCAACAGTTGTCTTTTAGCCACTCACATGGCATCACGAAGGCTAAAGAGCCCTTCCAGCAAAGTTGTCATGTGCTGCTGTGGTCAGTCTTTGGTGGAACATGATGATCAAAGTCATCATGATGATTCATTGGAAGGCATCCAATAGCAGGATTGTTAAAACCCTCTGACTCAGCTGCTTCTTTGAACTCTCATCCTGGGATGCGGAGTGCAATCAGTGCCAAATGCAATGAACAATAGCTAAAGAAAGGAAATTTGATCTTTTTTAAAGACTCTTTCTGCTGCTTTTGATTTCCATAAGAAGTTGGGTGACATCCTCGCATCATTTCAAATTCCATATATACACCTACTGTAAACGCATTTAGAGCTGAAAAATAAGAAATGAGAAAATATTTTCAAAATGTGTTTATATGAAACATGTGAAAACTGATGTGTATAGATTTTAAAGTTAAAAGGGTCTTTTGTAGCAAGAGACGAAGAATGAACACTAATAAGCAATACTTTGATTTAATATTAGTGCCTTCATTTTCCAAAAAAAAAACAAAAATAGAAATTTAAAGGGGAAAATCTGTCTCGTAAAACTTGAATGGAGAGGGGAAACTAGAAATAAAATTTTAGTTTGTGGGAAAGTTAAGATAACAGTATTTTTTACATGATCTGCCACCTTCATTCCAAAGATGGAAAAGGAGGAGAGCAGGTAGTATTTTTGTCTTTGATCTTGAAGGCAGTACTGGGGGTGTTAGAACTGCAGGTTACTTTAAAGAGTTTGATTAATTGTGATGCCGGGGTTGTGTCTAAAAAGAGTAAGCCTATGGGGAACATGGGTAGGAAGGTGCTGTTGCACCGTGACCTTCTTATGGGTCCCTGGGGGAAAGGTAATAACGGCCAGGGAAGGCAACGGCAAACCACCCCGCTATAAGGCCTGCCAAGAAAACATCAGCGAAAGCTGGCGTCCCTCCAAGAGTCGGCAATGACTCAGTGCTTGCATGAAAGATTCCTTTCCTTTCCCTTCCTGGCTAATATGTGAACAGAGTGCTGGACTAGACGGACTCTTGGTCTGATCCAGCAAGGTTTTTCATATGTTCTTAGGTAGAGTTGCAGGTGCTCCACACAGCACATTTTTCTGCTTTCTGGTTCCATGCTGGATGAAGCCCAAGATGGCTTTGATCCATTCCTCTTCATGGATGCTGGCTGGATACAATGGTGGGGATAAAGAATGAACCCCCCCTTGTAGCCATAATTCCATTTGAGAGCTACTGCAGAAGAACAAAATTTGTTCATTACAGGTGTTATATAATGTATGATTATCAATAATAATTATACAATTTTGTCCCTTTTATTTTCCAGGTGTTGGAATGGATAGTAGGTCTTAAGCAAAATTCAAATTCCCTTGGTTGATTCCCTTTGTAAAATGTTTGAAACTGTACAAGATAGTCCACGGTTATGAACTGGAATTGCTATTTTATTAAAAGAGTTTTACATCTATAACCCCATCCACATAGTTTCTCTACTTTATTACTGTGCAATTATTTTCTCTTGCCATTGAGACAGCTTAGTAACGGTCAGAAAACAAAGTCCACCAAAAGACGTGAAATTTTGTGAGCAGCCCTTTTTGGTATTGATTGGCAACCATTATAGGTTGCTAGAAAAATGACTTGTTGGCTTTTCTTAACAGTGCTTGAAAAAGCTTACTGAAAATGTCTAGCAAAACGTCTGGCACAACAAACAACATAGCTCAGGTCAGAAGAACTGTTCAGCAGCTGAGAATAGAAGCATCTATAGAAAGAATAAAGGTAAGAAGGTTGTTGTTTTCTTGTACTCTGTGACCATTATTTAAAGCAAGTCATTTATGTTTATCTGAAGCTGATTTTTTTTTTTAAAAAAATCAACTATTCCTAAGTTGATCCTTGCAAATGTTAGAATCAGGCTGTATAGAGTATTGCAAGCCATGTTCAACCAATGAATGTGGCAACCAAAACTTCTAGTTTCTGTATACAATGTTCAGATGTCTATAGCAGGCACACATTCAGAGCATGTTATTCCAGGCAGTCAGAGATATCAGCATTGTCATACTTTTGATGTATATTGGGAATGTGTGTGTGTGTCTGTCTGTGTGTTGCCAAATAGATAATGTACATAAAAACTGGCTATTTTTAAGTACTATGTGCAAAGGAAACTTTCCACTTCCCTTCTGATGACAGCCTCCTACACTCCCTGCGAGGCTTCTGGAGCAGCAGCACCTCATGAAGTGTGAGCGGTTGCCAGGAGAAGGAAAAATCAACCACCCTGATTTCCATTCACCGTGCATGAGTTTCTCTGACATAGGCTCAGTTCAGACAACACATTTCTCAACGGTAGTTTTAGAAATCCACAGTGGACTTTTTACACCACTGTTGAGAAATGTGTTGTCTGGAGGGAAAACTCCACCCCATGGTGGAGGTTTTTTTTTTTTTTTTTTTTTAGAAAACACTCCATGCTGAATATCCATGCTGTGTAGAGAAGAGTTTCTGCACAACCATTGTGTTGTGTGGAGGGCTCCGTGGAGTTTGCTGTTGCATTGACTTTTCCCTCCGGCTACAGAGTTCTCTGGCAAGAGTGGCAAAAGGAGCAAGTGCTGCTCTAGGGGAGCCGCCAAGATTGTGTGTTTTTTCAGCAATGGCTGATGGGATACCATCAGGAGGACTGGGGGAGTAGAGAGGGAAGAGGAACTGTCAATCAAACATCGCGTTGCCTTTTATTTAACTCCACGGGAGACCACAGTCACACAACAGTGGAGTTAGAACATGCTGTGTTGTGAGTACCTCCTAAAAACTCAACAGCTGAGTGGTGTTTTCCTACTGCATAGAGAAATGTGTTGTCTGAACTGAGCCATATACAGCTTTGCAACCAAAATGCTCTTTTTGTGAAGCATTTTCTGCTTAAGTTTTACCATAGCTCGGAATTTAAATAATATGACTTTTTATTTATTGCACTTTTAAACTTCCCAATAACCCAGTTTCTCTAGGCAATGTACAATATATTAAAAACATAAAATGCAAGTAAGGAAACAAATAAAACAGCACATAATAAAACCAAGATAAAATCAGCAACAAAGAATAAACATATTGAACATATAATATTAAATGCTGAAAGTGCTTCATATACATTATCCCAGTACAACAACTCTGTAAGGTGGACTAGTCTTATTGGGGGACGGGGAGGCCAGAGGATACACACTTTATGGGCAAACTGAGATTGGAAATGGCTTTTGTAATGTTTGTGACAGTGTTCCCCATCATAGTGCCCTCCAGATAAGCTGGACTACAATACCCATGCTGGTTGGGGATGGTGGGGGTTGTAGTGCAACACATCTGGAAGGCATCATGTTGAGAAAGGCTGGTTTACAATATTATTTGTTTGTGGGTACATAGATACCCAGATTAATTTCCTATCAAAATGTTTAAGAATAAAATCTATATGTAAAGAATGAAAGGTGATAATCAATGCAGAAAAGGCTGAAGTCCTGTGCACATTTACCTGAGAGTAATTCCTGTTTATCACAATGGACAATATAAATATGAACAGTATTATGCTGTAAGTTTCTTGGAAGCTGCAAATCAAATGAAGTCCTAGCTGGCTGTAAATATTATTACATGACACAGTCTTATTGTGTCATGTTTTATAATTGTTGATTTTTGTATATATTCTAAGCTGTATTGAGTCATTGAGAAGAACTACATAACTTCTCAAGTACCTGAATAAATACGACATCTTGTTTTGCATTTTGTTGATTTCACCACTGAAACTAATCCAGAAAGCAAGCTGAAATACAGCAGCTTCTCTGCTTGGAGGCTGACTTCTGTATTAATTTTTATATTTATTCACTCATATGTATCCAGTGAATCTACTTGTAACTGCTTAAAATTCTGGTGATCTTCTATGCTAAAGTTCTGCATGGTTTTTTGCTCTTCAGGTGTCCAAGGCATCAGCAGACCTACTGTGCTATTGTGAGGAACATGCCAGGAAGGATCCTTTACTAATGGGCATACCTGCTTCAGAAAACCCCTTCAAGGATAAAAAGACCTGTACTATCCTATAGGCAAAGCAGCAAAATGCCTTCAAGACCCTCCCCTGCAAAACCGACCAAGCAGATTCTTAGAGAAGTAACCGAAGGTCTCCTGGTACCAACTCCATAAAACAGCAACTCATTTACATATAGTGTATAAATGAACATTTAAGTTTTCTAAAATGTTTCTTTCCTTTATAGCACTCTAAGTGGGGATGCAAGGTTTATAAAGTTACTTCTTCTAAAATGGGATGGTTCTAAGAGCATAGTTGGAAATTGGATTCTTTTGGCTTTTGAGGGGATGAGAGAGTGTTGTGTTGGGGTGGGTTTTACTTTAAAGTGCAATGAGTGTTCACAGTTCCAGGTGTTAGGCTGAACAGTCAAGACCAAAGTTGCCTGAGTTTCATTTACAGAACAGTGAGGCAGACAAGCATAGAATCCTAATCAAGGTTACTTTTACATTTGATTTTATACATGTGTATATCCTTGTCTGTGTATTTGGTGTCTATATCTAGGTTGTGTACGTATGTTTGTTTAGGTATATACACACATTCCAAAGTGCATTCTTTAAGTGCGCCTTCAGAGTTAATTGCTGCATTTATCGATAAACTCCTGCAGTTCATGCCTTTACCATCAAGTATGTCTTAAGCTTTTCACAATGACTTAAGAGAGCTTATAAACATATTCCTAGTATAAATTTGTATTCGCAAAATGATTTTGAAAGGTGAAGGTTATAACTTTTGGTTTTGCCTTTCTCATAGTTCCTTTGAAATTTAGACAGTACTAAATAGCACATAGATTCTGAAAATGGCATCTAAAATTCCTCCTTCTTTTCCACTGGCCTTTAAGAGAGGAATCTGCCCCTTACCTTTCCTACACAATTCCTACTGAACCGATTTTAGTAAGCATCTCAGCTTTTCTTACTTTGCTCACCAAAGTCATATTTCACAAATGCCAAACACTATCTAAAGAGGAGTGGGAGACTGGTTGCAATCCATGGTGCTATTGCTTCTGCACAAGGCCTAGTGAAAGTAACGGTTGTGTTGGAGAAATGCTTGAAGGATTGCAGCAATGCTCAGCAGCAAATCTCTGAGCAATATAAACTTTATTAAAATAATTGTGTATACTTCATGTGTTGATGAAGTATTGAATGGAAAGAAATATTGACTTCTTTTAAGCCACAGATTTGTATATATATTCCATTTGTTGCCAGCCCTTTAATATTTTTAATTTTGTAGTCTGCCATAGGTGTGTTTCTACAGAATTTGTTAAGTCTCTGGAGTTTTGTCCAGCAAGGAACATACTGTGGTTGGTCCAGATGCATGACTAGATGGCCTTAACAGTATACTAGTAGAGAAGCCAACCCATAGTGTATCTACCAAAAGTATCCATTTTCAGAGCATCCATCTTCAGCCAGCCTAAAGAAAAACCTCCCTTGTCGAGAAGAGGTAGTTTTCTTCTTCTCAGTTAACTGCAGCCATATCTGCTCCATGACAGGTAAAATAAACCAACAGAAATCTCACACACCTAGTTTCACTGTGACTACACTGAGAAGTTGGTTGCAGAACCAACAAATCAAGGTCCCTGCCCCGCTCACTGGTTTTTTGCACTGTACTAGCCTGAAACTACAGAATCAAGCTCTTGCAGATTTCAGTCTTAATGCTGCATAATTCAGGTTAAAGCCTTGAATGATGGCAGTATAAAAAATGTTCATAGTCTTACTGCTTGTTTCTTTTTACGGTTAGAATATTTTTCTAAAGGCAGGTTTAGAAATGATAAGCGATAAATATTCACAGTGATGTTGCTCACCATACTTCAACCTGCCCTCTCATAATGAATATTATTATGAATTATTAACAATATTAATTAATTTGAGGGCAAATATCCATATCCTTAGAGCCATTTTGTTAGGTCTGAAACAGAGCATTTATAACAAGAGATGTTTCTTCTCTGATAATCGAGTCCTATGAACATGCTTCCAAATGAATATACTTAGGATCAGTCTCTGAAATAACTGCCTTTGTATCTCAGTTGGTTTATGCTAAGATATTGGGCAGCTGCTGATTTGTGAGAGACACAAATCTGCTTTTCTAAAGGCTGAGAACAACATGGGTTGATTTGCATTTTCTGTAGGTTTGTAAGCGTTCAATCAGTCTTGTCAGTAGTTCAACATTTGCCTAGATCATGATGTACCACATATGGAAATCTTTGAAAAGTGTATTGAATCTGGATGCAGTGACTCAAAATCTAGATACCTGTTGAAACACTCATAGAGTTAATGCAGCAAGTAAAAGTCATTGGAAAAGTCTACATGTGTTCGCTCTACCAATTAAAAAATGACTGCTTCACGTGACCATAAGTGCTGCTCTAGTGGGACACGAAAAGCACAGAAGCTGTGTTCAAGCTAACAAGTGATGGGGATATTGTACCTCTCTGGCAATGGAATTGGCACTCATCCCGGTAAGCCTCTCAGTGAGGAGAACCTGTGTGGGCAGAGCTGCCAAGGGACGGCTGCCTTGGCTTGGGTTTATGTCTAAAGCTAGCCCCAAATCCCTGGTGCCCGGTTGCCTGAGTGACTAAAAACATGATGCTAGCTCCTAAAAAGCTGAAGTTGAGCCTAGGAATTTGTACTCTTCCTTTCCCACCCCCAGCCCCACCCCCCACAACCATCAAGCCCTCGTAGATTATATCCATATATCTATGTTTTTCAGGAACTTTATCCTTTCTAGAGCGCTTTCCTAATCAAATTAATGCATTTTTTTAAAAAAAACACTAGTTCTTGATGCACGAATTAGTTTGGTACTTACTTATAAAAAGGAATATGTTATTTCAGTGATTGCAGTCATTTTTTTTTCAATTACTGAATTAAAATATAAACTTGGAAGCAAACAAAGCGTTTAAAATATTGTACACAATACAGTGTTACCAGCAAATGCTGCTGTGGATGCTTTAATGTAGAATAATTTGGACACATTCTATTGTCATTCCCCCTCTTCACATGAGGTTAGTGGGTCATTTTCTTAAACCTTAAAATCAGGATACAGCTGACTGACCTAGTACAGCTTTTGCCTATTTAAAATATAGTAAATAATTGGGTAATGAAATATGTAAAACTTAGACATTACATAAGCATTGCATGTCTATTGTCAAAGCCAGTGTTAAGATGTGGTGACCTAGGCAGCTGAAAAGGGAATTTCAGGACAGAAAGAAAGGTTGTCCAAGGAGGTTGCATTGCAGCTGACCAACACCATTCCTCTTTTCAGATCTTCTCTTCCTCGTTTCCCACCTCTGGTCCCACATTTTGCTGTAGCGGCCCCCTAGATACTGGGCCTGTTTTCTTGGGGTGGGAGGTATGTTATTTTTATAACCAATGCTATTATAACCTAAGTGTATTTTTAAAATATTGTTCATGTGTTCAATATCTTCATGTGTGTTGCAGCACCAGGACAAAATGGGTTGGATCCAAAGGTGCCCTTCTGCATGTGGCAGAAGGTGTCTTCTGCTCACCGAAGGACTGTTTTATACCTCATGTTAGAGAGTTGCCCACGAAAAGTAAAACTAAGACTGCAATCCTATGCACACTTACCTGGGAGTAAGTCCCATTGAACACAATGGGCCTTAATTCTGAATAATGTTTAGGATTGCACTGTGAAGTTGCAATCCTAAATGCACTTACTGGGGAGTAAGCACCACTGAACTGAGCATAGTGGGAATTGCTTCTGAATAAATGTATAGGATTGCACAGCATATCCAAAGATGATTTTCTGTTATGTAAGAGAAAGCCTGAGAACTGCTAAAGAACTTACCTATTAGAGCACTCTGTGAACAATTCTGCTAGCGGTTGCAGAACAACAGTGCTCATGGTGCTTTGGATCCAAACCAATATTTTCACCAGCAGTGCTTTAGATCTTTATTACACATAGGTATTTTACTACCTTTATTACACATAGGTATTAATTGAAAGGGGAGTATTAAAAATGTCATGTTATAAACTGCAGGGACGTAATGTTAACCAAGTAAAACTTGTGCCAACTTTGTTTTCAGAAATGCCTTTTGACTTTCACTCTAAAATCACATAGGTTGAAACCCTGGCCCCTATTCAGTTTCTTCCTTGACTTAAGTCACAGCAACTGTAAATTTAACACCAAAAGACAACTAACTGCTTTGGGTCACTTCTGTCAGATGTTCGGTAATTGCGAGAGGCATTGCCACTTTTTTCCAGCCTTCCATAATGTACTGTCATCTTGAAGAGTTAAAACATGCACACGTTGCTCTTTTTGTGAAAGCAGACTTTGTGGTGATAGTATAATCATAGAGTGAAGTATAGAGAATGTTGCCTTCGTATGCACCTCTGCTTCTCATTCTCCATTCATTTCACTGGGATTTGAATGGAAGTTCTGCGGCAATAGCACTTAGATAATTGCATCCAATAGCATTGAATGTGGAAAATTGAACCATCCAAAATAATAACTGCGAGATCACTGTGAGGTTTTGAAATTATGATACTTAACTAGAGTTTTCAGCAAACTGTACCACTACAATGCGTCTTGGTGCTTTGATTAGAAATGCCTCAGTAGTAAGATAATACTTCAGAAAATGTTTCGTATTTTCTTTTTTGTCCTTTTTTTAAAACTGTAATCTGCTTATTTCTTACAGGCACACTTTTTCTCTGGGCTTTTCTTTGAATTGCTTTTGCAAAATATTGTTTTGTATTATTGTAATCCTAGATCAACAAGAATAATACCATGATTTGCCTTTGGGGGGGGAAAAGGATATGTGAAATTATTTTAATCACGCTAACTTGTTTTTGCCTTTCATAAGCAATCAGTCTCTAATAAGATTGCATACATTGTGCATTTGCATACATTGTGATATTTTATTGAAAGATGGCTTCCTGTAGCCATGAGAGGGGTTAAAAAACCTGTAATTAAGATTCCTGTTCACAGCTAATATATTTAGTACCATGGATATGAAACACAATAATTAAATATCATTTCTTTTCATTGTACTTTTGTTGACTTTTGGTATTAGAAATGTTTGTTACTTTCATATGTCACTTCAGTTACATTGCCCAATAATGAGGTGTGAAATGTAAAAAAAAGAAAAGGTATTGGATTCTAACACATTTATGCTGATAGTACCTGCCTGCAATCACACTCTAACACCACTGATGTAACACAATCCCTCCACAAACAAAGCAGAGGTGTGGGAATTCCACACCCACAGTGCCAGGGGGTTGTCCTTGTTTCTTCCCAGGGCTCCTTTGACTTTCCAGAAAGCATGACAAATATCAGTGGACCAGGGACCAATGATACCACTGACTTCTGTGTTATGCAGTTTTCTCAGGCACAGGGACCCTGTAGAAACAGGAAGGTGGCAATCCCATTCCTCTGTGGCACTGTCAGACGTCCGCCACGGATCATTGTTAAAAACAAACAAACCTGACTATGGCAGCTGTTACGATGGCTAGCATCCTCTACCCCCTGCTTGTTACTCAACATATTATCAGGATAGAGTACACAGAACGGGAGGAGGTGCAGTGAGTTGATTATTACCAGAACTGAGGGCCTGTATGTTGCCAATGACCTTTCTACTTGAGCATTTGTGCGCAGAGGTCCTAGCAGCTCATTATTCCCCTGAACCAAGCACTAAGGCTGCAAAAAGTGAAGAGGAGGAGAAGTAAAGCTTGGTGGGTGGAGTCATAACCAGACAGTTGAATGCACATGAGAGAGAGATGACTTGGATAGCTTTGTGCATGCTTCCTTCGGTGGGGTGCATGCTGCTGCCACCTGTTGAGTAAGAAAGGGTTGTTAAGCTAGTTCAGTTTCCCCTGCTTCCAGGGCAGGAACAGAACATTCTCTTTGTAAATGCTCTGTGCAGTCATCTCTTTTCAGGAGGGGGTTGTTGAGGTGGAGGAGGTGCGGAAACTCTACTCTGAGGCACAGAATTCCCCACTTCCCACCCTGCTTCATTGTGTGGTGTGACTTCTCTTTGTGCCACCCCTTGTAGCAGTGGAATTGAGATTCCTGGTGGATATTAAGGTCTAGAATCCTGAGGAAAGGGAACAGTTAAAGATTCTGAAAAGGCAAGGGGTGTCCATCTGCCCCTCATTTCCTTTTGTCCCCTCTGGCTGTTGGGTGTTCCTTGTTTGTACCTAGTGAATGCATAACATGTACCATAGGAATATATTATGTGGAGACACCTTTCAAGTTTGCAAGTAACACTGCATGGCTCAATTAGACAAGTCTATCAAGAGAACCAGGCCATCCTCCTCCACCAATACGAGTACTGACTCGGAACAGTGCGTGCAGTGAGGATAAGATGGTAAGCATTGATATCTTTCATGTTTTCATTCCAGCAGTTTCAAGTGATGACTTCGCAAACTATAGTTTCAGGTTCTGCAGCTACACACATGTTAACTGCAGTTTCATTTACAGTTAGTCATAGATCTTTAACTATGTGCAGAATACTGGACCAACTGGTTCCATCCATCTGGTACTGCTACTGAGTAGTCTCCATTCCTTTCATTCAGGCATGTGCAAGATTTTATAGTGGCAAGCCTTAAGACAGTAACGTTCCTCCTTACTCCCTCCTTTAAAAAAATATTGATTGCTTTTTAAATGAATGGCATTTCTGCCTCCTAAATGTTTAAGATTAAAGTGGAAAAAGAAATTTTAACCTCAATAAGCCATTACTGTATACATTATTTTGAAAGGCTGACACTTAAAATGACAGAGAAAGCAGCAATTCCAGGTTTCAAGGGATAGTGTCATATTTGAAATAATGGTGTGGTGCTGGTGTTCTTTGCTCTGTGTTCAGTGTTTTAACTTGTTGATTTCCATTAAGGCTGGCTAGCTGAGGCTAAGCTGATTAATGAAGTTTGGGAGCAGGGAATCATTTCCATTAACTTCGTTTTTTTGGACTTTACCTAATGCTTTCTGTTCACAGTGCAATGAATGGTATTGATAATGGCCCTGGGTGACATTACTGAGTTCACAACATTCCTTTCCAGTGTTGGCCTTTGTACAGCATAACTGCCTTGCATGGTGCAGCTACTGCAGTTACTGTTCTAACCTGTGTTAGAACAGTATTTTATCAGTGTAAGGTCACTTATGTGTGAGATCTTATCTTACCATAGATATTGCCTGAGGATACGATTGTACTATTAGGCTGCTTCAGCACACACCATTTACTTCACAACTTATTGTAGTTGCCAAAGGAAGACCTCAGAAGACCTGGATATGTCCTTTTCAGAATATATACCACAAAGCACAAGAGTGGCATGTGATATTTTCCTTACAAGTGGTATCTTGCCAAGGGCCAGCCCTAGCATTAAGCAGATTTTAGGTAGTCTGAAGTATGTGTCAGATGATGGGGTAACATTAAAGAGCACACATTGTTATTTTTAATATATTTTCAGTACCATAGGGAGCAGTAATTGGGTTTTCTGCCTCAGAGGTAAAATGTCTTGAGTGCTCTGTTATCCAATGTAACGTGTATCTGTTGGTTTTTTAAAAGAAAAACATTGATAGTGTAGCCTTTAAAGTCCCTTTGGCCTGGGTCGGACATCACACTAACCAATCATATGGGTTGTTGAATTCTGCATTGTGATAAGTGAATGCTAAGCAGGAACAACCCAGAAAGCAGGGTTTGTTGTTGGGTTGTGAACTCTGGGTTGTTTAAATCATGGGTTGCGACATGCAAACCCAGAACCGTGGGTTGTTCATGGATTGTTTCACCAGGTTGCAGTAGTGGCAGGCAAGAATGGTCAAAACTAGTAGCCACTCTAATGCCACTACTGCAGCACTGCAAAGGAGGGAAATAATCCCAGAGTTTGGGAAAACAAACCAGAGTTTGTTCAGTCACCTGCCAGACAAACCCTGGGTAGGGCAATAAACCATGGATTAAATAAACCATGTTAGCATTATTTGCAAACCAGGCCTTTTGACTGGTGCCTAGAAAGTTTTTTGTAAATTTTTGACTTCCAACCCACTTAACGCCACAATATCTTCATTTTAGCCACAGGCCTTAGCTAGACCAGGATCGTTCCGGAATCATCCCTCTTCATGTAAATGACACACAGGATATCCTGGGAGCAGTCAAAGACGACCCCGGGGTAAACCTTAGGTCTAGCTACGGCCTCAGTCAAAATGCTCTGACTTCTGTTTATGTTTGTGAAGCATAATATTCTTTGATCTTTTTGTATGCTTGCCCTCAAAGTTGTTATGCTGGAATATTTCCATTTACTTTCATGGACTTCTACAGAGTAAACAGAGTCCGCCTTTCTTTTGTCTCTGCTGTGTAATACACTAAGGCAGTATCCTCCTTCATGGCATCTCTGGTGTGTAATGCTTCAAGCAATTCAATGGGTTCTTTTAGCAACCTGTATGAAAACAGAGATTTTTTAAAAAAAATTGAAGCAATGGGTGAAATTTTAAACTGACCTGATCCATATGGAAAAATTCAGTGGTGCAAACAGTCCCTTTGATTATAATGGGCTTAGACATGCCTTTCTCTGGATTATTCCTTATTTCAAGTATCAGCTATATTTAGACAAGCTGGAAGACTTTTGGAGAACATTTAGCATTTAATTTGTTGAAGTTACTTACTCAACTTGAAGAAGGAGACCATTTGGACACTCATAGATATTAGATCCTTTCCATAACAGTCATTTGCATTTATTGCACACAGTTTCCCCCTCAAGATTGCACTGTTGCTGCATTAACTTATTTTCAAAACACATAGGTCAAATGTTTGTCATTTGGGAAAATATGTAATTCCTTAAGTGAATACATTTGTTGTTACTGGGATTGCCTGTCAAGCATGTGGTTAAAGAGTGTCAGAGGTACCTCGGACTACTTCATGGGGTGCAATTAGCAGCAGCAGCATCTTCCCCAAGTGTAGGGACTGTGCAACTCCTGTGCAGGATTGGTAATCCAGCTAGTGACAAAGAACAGTAGTGCCAACACCTCTACACCATTGCTTCCACTTATTTTCTAAAACTTGTCCTTTTTTTTCTTGCCCTCTTTCCTTTCATTTCCCACTTTGGAGGAGCACCAGTGGGGTTTTTTTTTTAAAAAAAAAGCGAAGGGGAACAACAAACAGCAAAACTATTTCTACCTCTGGCCACCACATCACTCACAAATATTATGTTATCATAAGGATCTTGAAAATGTGTTCTGCAGAGGTTTAAATGTTAGGTCATACTCTGAGTGCAGTGCCCTAGTGGCAATGTCCCAGATTAGCACAATCCTGTTGGTGTATTTATCTGCTTCCCAAGAACTATGTCACCAAAACCAACTCCTTGTGTTGTCTCCATCACAAAAGCAAAAACACTGGCTTTCTGTGGCTTTTACATCTTTATTTGAGCGAACACAGTCCAATTTCAAACAATTTATTAAAAGGTAGCAGTTCAAACATTTTAATACAAGTGGTGCACGCAAGATGCTCTTCAAAATCCCTAGCATAAATAAATCTTTCATTGGTATCATAAAATAACTTAATATTTCCTAGAATAAAAACTTAGGAAATCAGCATGTTGAAACAAAATAGAAAAGTTTTAAGAATGATGAACCCCCCGTTTTTTTAGCTCTTGCAAATGTAAAGTATTTTAAAACGAAAACTAAAAATTGCTCTTTTTCAACTCCAACAAAGGGCATTTGGTGTGTTCTGAAAGGAACTCCATCACACTGCTTTCACAACCTTCTTGTAGAGCTCCAACTTCCTCCAATGACTCCCTATTGCTCCCTCAACGCAACTTCTGCTTTCAAGTCCATCATTTTCCATCAGCGAAGTCAAACATCCTTCAGTTTCACACAATGTGTAGTTCAACCTCAACCTACCCACTTGATATCACAGTTATTGTAATCCTTGTGCCAGGCTGGGAAATTACCTCCTGAGCAAACTACTAAAGTATTTTAAAACTTCAGTGCAATTTTTCTATACAGTTCAGCTTCATTCATGTGCCGTCACCGTTCAGGAAGGTTAATCACTGGGACCCACTGATCCATGTAGCGGCTTTCCCGGCAAAAGCAAATCAGCTGACTTAGGGCTGGATCCTTCCACTGAGAAGCATGTGGATTCTGTAGGGAGGGGAGGGAAAAGTCATGTCAGCATAAAATAAAATGCTGTGAACAGTAGAAGAGCCTATCTCTAAATGCCACATAGTCATCTAACTAAGGCTACACAAAGACGAGGTGTATGTCTAATTGAACTTGGTTGGCTTACTTCTGAGTTGACATGCATAGGACTACAGTTTCTTTAGATTAAGGTGTCTGCATACATTTTGTGTTTATAGCACAACTTACAGGGTATTTTGAAATTCACTTTTTTATAACTAGTAGAAGACAAAAGGCTGCAGTTGAATATATTGTTGTTTCAAAAATGTTAGGTTGGTTTTTTTTACTATTTATAAGGAGAATCAGTCTAAACTAATTCCTTTAAATAATCCAACATATTTTAGGAAGCTGCCTATAACCTGGCTTTGGATAAAAGTTAAGTAGTAAATCAATAAAATGTAATTCCCATTTTTGGCAATAATCATATACAGTGTGTAAGTAGAGCTCACAATACAGAAAGCAATCCTTAATTGCATGAACAGTTAAGTAACTGCTTGGTTTCATACAGGAAAATTTTTTTTTAGAGTAACATACACACATAGACCAAAAGATCAGCTTTGCAAGATCAGCTCATTCATTTTTAGGCAAACCTTGCAAGTTCTGTCATCTTCTACTACTTAAAAAAAGATTACCCTGGCTGAATTCCTCTCTGATTTACATTTTCAATAGTAAAAGCATTAACACTGGAAACATATTTCTTGAAATGTTTTCTGGACTATGATTATCAAGTCAGCTGTCCACATATCACATTCAATCCCACAAACGTATCAGGATTGAATAAGAGTGACCAGCCTTTTTGTCACAGTTGTACTAAGTCATCTTAATAATTGATCTCTGAACCAACTAGCAAAAAGGAAAGACAAATACAGGCAGGGAGTTACTGTATAAAGGTGACTCATGGGGTTGTACTTTCCTGTTGTCTTCAGGACAGAACGTGTTTGAACATGTCTTTTGCTTTGGAAATCCCTATAAGCAAAGTAGGAACTATGATACAACTTGTGCAGTGGGAAAGGCTAAGGAAAGGCATGGTTTTGCTGATTCTCATTCAAACTAAAGTGCCACATGCACCAAATGTAAGGACACTGAATACTAGAATACCTACCAATCTTGAAGTGCAATGAAAAAACTGGAGCCGGACTAGCGTTTTTAAAAGATTTTTTTACAATTTGCCAGTGAAGCTCGTTTCAAGGAAATGTTGCTCTTACAGTCAAGTGAGGTCACCCTGCCCAGTAGCTTTTATGCCCTATCTGTTATAGGAGCAGAGCACTTACTGTCACGAGTACGCAGTGCAGGTCTGCAGGCTGCTCGCCTCCTCCGCTTGGCCCCAAGAGCAGCAGCTCCGCGAGCCGGCTTGGGTTACTCACTCGAAGTATGTTAATGTCATTCTCACAGCAAAAAGCTTGGATCAGGGTGAAGTGAATTTGTAAAGCCACATCCTGATTGTCTTCCTCATCCGCTGCCAACAGACAAAGAACCACATTATCTGGATCCCTGCAGAGATAAAACAATATAGGCTAAGTTAGTCACAGCCCAACAAACAAGGATTTTACAGTGACAAAACAGAGACAAAACAGGAACCAGGCATGCTACAATCTCATGCTAGCTATACTGCTCATATGCAATGCACAGCATGGACACATTGTATTATCTATGTGTTTGATCCTTCACACATGCCTCAGATTATGGGAACTGGATTTTTAAGTACTCAGCATCTCCAATCGAGGCCCATGGATGGAGAGGGGGGCATTTTTAAAACATGATCTGATTACACTTCAGCACCAAACTGAAGGGTACATTTTCAAACTAGCGGATCAGCAGTTCCCATTGTGTCAACTGTCACTGGGTGCTCAGAACTCTTGCGTTGTAGTTAAAAAAGGGGTTCTTTGGAAATCTGGCCCATAAAGAAACTATGCTTATGTGGCACATGCATGATGGATAACAAACATTTACATGGCTATGACCAAATAGACACCCATAAGCTTAACCTAAGTTGACACCTTGAGCACACAGCAGATCTTTCCTGCCCTGGTGTTTCCTCAGATAGTTGATAAATCCACAAGCCCTGAGGCACAGTAATCCAATAATAGTAGGAGGACCTGGTGGTGGTGGTGAATAGAATAAAGGCAGCAGAAAATCAGTTCTCACTTACACATTTAGCAGTTTGGCAGCCTCATACACCCCAACCGTGACGCTTCTCTGAGTCAGGGCTTTGCTCAGGACTTCTTCCAGCGCATCCCCTACCTTCTCCATGCTGATGGAAGCCCCAAAAGAAGAAGAGAAAGGAGAAACCAACTCAAACTATAGCCCAAAACAGCATTAAAAGAAAACAAGCTAGAACACCCCTATCTTAAATAGATTCCCAGTCCACATTCCCTCCCGGGGCCCTCCTATGGTGCAAAACTGAGGAAAGGGCTGAAGTCCCCTTAATCCGAAACGATCGACTCCTACAGAAGCGGGGAAGAGAGGTGGCTGCAGGGCAATCGTTTCTACACGCTGGTTCTCGTGTCAGGGGAAAAAACATACCCGCTCCTCACACACACGCTTGCCTCCCTAGAAATTCTGCCCCCCCCCTCTCTCTCTCACACACACATATCCTTTCCCCCGCACCGCCTCATCCCAGATCCCCTTCAGGCATTTTTGCACCACCGCTTTCTCCCCCTCCCCCCCTCCCAGCTGTGAGGCGGCGACAGGCTGGCCGGCCGGCGAGTCGTTGCGATCCTTAGCCACCGTTGCCCTCCTCCAGCAGCAGATCCCGAAAACTTGGCAACCGGCAGGGGACCCCCACCCCCACCCCACCGACCCTGCCCGGATCGAGGGCGGCCAAGCAGCTGTCGTGGCATGATGTACCTTCCAAATGTCTGATGCTCCCCAGCGAGCTCTTCCAGAGTCATGTTGCGGCTGGAGGTCTCTGCAAAGAGGGGATGAGGGAGGGAGGCAGCTGGAACCGGGCGCCTGGCCCTATTCCTCCTCTCGGCTGCTTCTCCTTCCTGGCGGGCGGGCTGCGGCGCTCCGCTCCGGCTGTCCCCGCGCGAACCTGCGGTGCGTGTCTCAGGGTCGATCAATCCACCAGCGCTGACCCCGCTGCAGGCGCTGCTGCTGCTGCCGCCGCCGCCGCCGTTGCACTTCGCTCCAAGCCCCCTTCTGCCTTCTGCCTTCCTTTGCCTCGCACGACGCTTGCAGAACCCCGCGCACGCCGCCCGGTCCCTTTCCACGGCCCGCTGCAGCCCTCCCCACAACAGCATCGAGCGCAGTCTGAGGGACAAAGGGCTCTTGGGGCTGGAGTTATCCTGCCAACCCCCAGCCAACCGTCTCACGGCTCGTTTGCATGCGGCCTTCTGATTGGGTCATGCAAATAAGCCATGGCGCTCCACTTGACCTCCGCCTCGCCACTCCACCCCCGCCCGGTGTCCCTTAGGCAGAAAGGGAAAGAGCGCGCACACGCGCGCGCGGGGGGGGGGGATTGGGAGAACCGGGGCAGGAACTTTCCCTGCCCTCGCTGGTGCTGATTGGAAGATGGCTAAGTTTTGGGGGGCGGAGTTTGTTGTGGGAGCTGTGGATCTCTCTCTCTCTCTCAGCTGTTTTTCTTGTTGGTGCACATTTTTCCCTTCTTTGTTTTGAGAAAGGGGAGGGGGGAGGGATTGACCATAAGCTTCTGTTTGCAGGCCCTAATGCTTTACAGATCAGCCCTTACAATAAATAGCTGTTAGTAAGCAGGTTATAAAAGTCAAAGAGAAGCTGACACTCTGCAGTGAATTTTAACTGATGCTTCTGTAGGCCTGGGAGCCACAATGCACTACTGGGCCACCTCCCCTCCCGCTTGCTAGCGTGTTGTTGGAGGTGGGGTGTTTCCCTGTTGTTGATTTTTAATTTTCTAATTAAGCTATTATTGGACAGATACGCATGACAGGATTTTATGGGTGTTTTTAATGAGATGCATCCCAGGTATTTTAAGTTTCAGGCATTATTTCTAAATTGCAGTGACCCGTGAGCTTAGGTCAGCCTTGCCCAACTTGTGCCCTCTAGATGTGTTGGATTGCAATTCCCAGCATCCCCAACCAGCTGTGCTGGAGGCCACTAGACACATCTGGAGGGCACTGTTTGAGGAAGGCTGCTTTAGGTCGTATTTAAACCTTAATCTGAATGGGGAACTGAACCCTTGCTGTAGATATTAATTTCAGGGCAACAATCCACTTTAGTAGGTGCTTGGCACTGCTGAAAAAATTAGGCCCGTTTTACAGTTTTCCTGGTGTGTATGTTTTATAGACCAGAGATGTTAGTTTATATAAGAAAAGTCTTTCAGGGTCAGAAGCGTAGCCTTTCTACACCTCCGTCCCTCCTCCCAATCCCCTTTCCTTTTGTGTCATGTTTTTTAGATTGTAAACCTGTGGGCAGGGACCATGTTAAGAAATATTTTTGTAAGCCGCCTTGAGATCCTTTTTGGCTAAAGGGCAGGATAAAAGTGCTAAAATAAATAAATAAAAATAGTATTATTTCTTTACTTACTTATTACATTTTTATCCCATCCTTCTTCCAAGGAGCTCAGGGTGGGGTAGCCAGTTCTGTTATCTCCAATTTTATCCTCACAACAACCCTGTAATGTAGGTCAGGCTGGGAGAGAAAGACTGGCACAAGGTCATCCAGTGAACTTCATGGTTGAATGAAGATTTGAAACTGGACTTGACAACAAACAGTACACACTGGTTTAAACTATTCTTGCTTAATGTTTCTCACTTCCTTGAAAGTTACTAGCCATCAATCTTCCATGAACATCTTGTCCTTATTGGAACCCAGTTATATCAACCAGCTATTACCACAATTCTGCTAAAACATTTCTTTTCTTTTGAATTGTTTTTGAAGGATTCTTTTCAGCAATATCTCTCGCTCAGAGAATAACAACTACCATTCTCACTTTAAACTTGAATTTATTTACATAAACAAGTCTGAGGTAAAGTACATTTAAGGCTGAGGCAAGTGAAAATCAAGGACAAGAGCTCTGGAACAGGCAGGGAGGAACTTTTTTTTTTGCCTCAGCAGTCATCTCAGGTTATCTGAGGCCAGGTTCACACATGCACGTCTATCAGTTGATGATAGTTGCATCAAGTGACGACTTGCAAGTGTGAGAAGCATGCCATCTAAGGTAAAGCACTACACACAGAATTTTCACATCACCTGAAATAATGTATTTCAGATGTCAGTTCACACTTTCAGCTGCCAGGTATTGTGTACAGTAATCAAATTATGTACATGAATATGTGAACATCTTGCCTAATGTATAAAACAGGAGTGAGGGGCTGTCCAAATGTTATTTGACTCCAACTCCCGTCAGCCCCAGCCAGTGTAGTCAATGGTTAGGGATGATGGATGTTGGATATCTGATGGGCCATAGGTTTTCCATTTCTGGCGTAAATAATATTTTCAGTCAAGTCCTATTCCCACAGGGCAAGTGGGAATAGTGATTACCTGCCAGCATGCAGGGGACTCCAATAGGGCAAAAGCGCATACACCTGGTCCTGCCCATCAAATGTTTATACAGTTGGCACTACATTCCAGGGAATGGAATGCAGAATGGCTGATCTCAGAAGCAGAATGAAAAGCCTGCATACTTTAATAATGCCAAACAATTGTTTTATTGGCATAAACTATGTGTGTTAAGGTATGTGTTATTCAACATTATAGGTAATCAATCACAACAGAGGCTGGTCGGGGTTGCAAGAAAGAGCTGAACAGGACAAAGCAGTCATGAAGGCAAACAACTTACTCTTTACCTTATTTATTTATTTATTATTTAATTTATATCCCCTTTTCTGCTAAACATAGTGCTCAAGGCAGCTAACAATAATTTTTTAAAAAGCAGATAAAATGTAACATACTTAAAACATAACCACATCAATTAAAACACCTGTTTTAAAACATGTCCGTTCAAAAGAAAATAATGACATCCACCAGTTAAAACCTACTTCAGCAAACAAAATAACAGCCAACAACCTGCCTGACTAAAATTATCTTGCCTGCTGGTGGAAGGACATTAAAGATGGAGCTAACCTGGCTTCCCTTAGTAAGGAGTTTTAGAGGCTGAGAGCAGCCACCAAGAAGTCCATGTTCCCACCAAATGTGCCTCTGATGGTGTAGGGATAGAAAGAAAGGTCCTTTTCCAGGATCTTAAAACCCATGCAGGCTCACATGGGACATTGTGGTCTTTCAAACAGCCTGGTGTCACGTCATGTAGGGCTTTATAGGTCATTACCACCACTTTGAATTGTGCTCGGAAACAGACTGGTAGCCAATGAAGCTGTTGTAACAAGGGAGTCATGTGCTTCCTTTTAACCACGATCCTCCACATTTCAAACATCACAAGTCATCACAAATTAAGCAGACTACAAATGCAGGGGAGGGGGATACAGTGTTGGTCTATCTTCATGAACATACATACATTTAACATATTTTGTAAATTAATGGAATTTCAAAATCTGTTTTTATCAGCTGAAGCCAAAATGTGGAGACTGACTTTTACTCTGTATAGAGGCATGCTCTCCTCCCATCTTTTCTATGTTTATTGTTTAGACCAATGAAAGAAAAGCCTTTGATCTCAAAGTAAGAGAAGCCATGGAAAAGAGCCCTCCTATCCAAGGAACCGCCTAAAAAGAGGAGGGGGCAGAACTTCTTTGCCTCTCTTTTCTTCCTAATGATATTGCTGTCATTGGCCAGAATCTAATAATAACCCAATATGGAGGCCACAAAAGATTCTTTTTGTACTGTGTTCTCTCCATATGGTGTGTAATACTGGCCCGGACATGAATATGTAGATGGAACCAAGCAAAAAGCAGCTTTCAAATGTTATCGCCTCCATGTGGAGAACCAACATAAGGAGTTCATTTTATTTTATTTTATTTAGCAACTTCCACAAGGAGCTTGAGGTCTGAGTCAGCCTTTAGGCCCAGTCCTTTGAAAAGGAGCCACATGCATGGGGGAAATTGTTTGTAATGGTTTCTACCGCACCTGTGGACAACCCAATAAAAAGGGGTTGCTGTCACAACCACCTGCTTTTCTTACACAGTTTTGCACATTTCAAATCCTTTTCAAGTGGCAATCACACCACTATTACAATATATGAAGTGGTAAGACTCCTGACAAGAGAGCAAGATTATTCATGGCAACAGCATTTGAGGCAGAATTAGTGTACTGAGATGTCATGTCCAACAGAGAATAGATTTATTATAGATTTGAAAAACGTGTCACAGGTAGGGCTTATGTTGAGCCAGGTCATAGGTCCTGGATCCTGTTTTGAATGTCAGGGCTGAGCATTGGAGTTTGTGGTAATAAAGAAGACTACCTCTGAGCATGTTCAGGGCATGCAGCTTTCACCACTGTATAACCACAGCCTTTCCCCCAAATAGCTGGCATTGGAGATGGGTGTTTTTAGGCAGCTTAGCTTTGAATAAGCTCCTCAACTGCACATGCCAACAGATGAGTAAAGGCATGCTCCAGATGTAAGGAAACAACAGGGCTGTGATGACATTAACAAGCCTCTTGGCAGCAGATTCAGGAGCTTGCCCCAAATTCTATTTTATATCAGGGTGGCATTTCTTCTTCCACTCCTTCTTCCCTTCCCTCATCAAGCCTGCCACCCTCTCATCTCAGCCATCTATTTCTGCTTGGGCTGTTACATTAACAATCAGGGCCATATACACAAGATAAAGGACCCACTGTAACATAAATTCTGTTTTGAATGTCAGGGCTAAGCTGTGTAGTATGTGGTAAGGAGACTACCTCTGAGCATGTGCAGTCTACACTGCATATAATATAAATAGTGAATTCTCCAAAATATGATGCCTACTTATACGTGTATTCTTATTTATCATCATTCTTTATTACTATATATGTTCAGTTTGCATATTCATAATTCCATAACCTTTTCAGCTTCCACCTCTCCCCAGACGCTCTGCATTGCCCCTTTTCTCTGGACCAGTTTGCACAATCGAATAGCCCACCATGGTCATGATGGGCTGCGGCACATGCCACTTTGAATAGTCAACTCCTGGCGATGGCTTGTTGTGGCGTTCCAACCCGGGGTGTGTGCGAGGGTTAAACAATTCTTGCATAACCCATTGCCTGTTGTTGGGTTATTTAACTCTAACACAATCCCCACGACCTGAGTCTGCATGATATGACAAGCTGTGGTCAGGCATTGGAAATTCAGATCCCAGCTGGAACTTGCCACAGCCCATCATGGCTTAAATAAACCACATTGGGCTGTTTTGATTAATTTGAGGTGTGTCTCTAGGTGGTAGAACCTAGCAATGTGGATGTCATTGAAGTAATCATACAGCCAGTTTTTCTGGGAATGTCTCAGTTCTTCACATTTTCAGTCTCTCCTCCTCCCATTTCTGCTAGGTAAGATATGACTTCCAATCAGTCTTTAGCTCTAACTTGGCCACCTTTCGTATACTAGTTATTCTGCAAACTGCTAGTCAAGCATAGTACTATTTGCTGCCTCTGCTACTTAATTCCTGCATTTTATATTCTTCCTGTTTCATTTGTTCAAACTATTCTGTGTCTGTTTTGGAGTTCATTTTCCTATCTGGATTCAGTCTTGATAGTGTTTGTTTATTGCCTCTAATCTCATGATTCCCTAACTCATTTTACTAAGGACTTGCATTCATGTTTCACAAGCTGGAGTGGATTCTTAGGGTACCTGAGGTAGGGTACAGTGTTAAATTGTGGCAGCAGTGAAGGATAAAGACTTTTCTCTTCTCCCAAGCATTTAACACCATTTAACAATGCTAAGTTTGTTTTTTAACAGACCCCCAGAACTGTTGTTTTTAAATGGATACTGTTGTTTTTATACTGTTGTTTTTATGTTTTTAAATCTTGTATATTTTTAATGTTTACTGTTTAAACTTTTGAAAACCGCCCAGAGAGCTTCGGCTATGGGGCAGTTGCCATGACACAGGCTCTGAACACCAAGCCTGGCCGCAGCTACTCCCTGCTCAAGCCAAGCACCACCGCTTGATACGCCTGAGACAAGGGACAAAAACCACCTTCCTCCAAACTATGTGGAGAAAGGGGTTTAAATGGAGAAGGATTTCAATATATAAAATAAAACACTGTGAGTTATATGTGCTGAGGTGAATTATTGTCAGAGTGGGTGCTAAATGTGTAAACTTCAGATGATGAATGCCAAACAGACACGTGGGATTTTTGTGGTAGTTAAAAACAAAATAATTAAAATTTATTTTTAAAAGTTCACAGGCTTTGTTTAAAAAAAAACACATTTAAAAACGTTTTTGAAACCTTTCATCCAATCCTTTCACTCATTCACATACACACTTTCCTTTCACACAATCACTCTTGAGCTTTCTTTATTATCTGTATTGATTAATATACATCAACTATGTGCACACCACACTCCAAAGACACCACTCTCTACACTGAACCTCAAATTTCCCAGAACTTAAGTACTCTAAACACAGAGGGCTAAAGCTCAGAGAGCTAAAAACTCTAAGAGTACCTAAAAAGTCCTCTCAATCCCCTCAGTCATTCCTTTATATATCACTCCTCCCCATCCCAAGACATTCTAACTCCACCCACTCCGGCCAACATTCTAAACTCACCACAGACTTACAAACTGCAGACATACATATGGGAACTGACTTGTGGGGTGTAACGCCACAGCGGTATATAAATGTAACAAATAAATAAATAAACAATGAGAACAGCAGCAGATTTAGGTTCTAGGACATTGTCCCAACTGAATTTGAGTTTTCTACATCAGTCAGTTACATGCAAAAACTATGATGAAATAACTTTGTTTGCAAAATGGCTATCCTCAGTTTTCTATATTCCATTTGGAAATTACACAGTGAGGGAGTAATGTTGAATGCAGTCCTACATCTATTTTCTTGGGAGTCAAGTCCATTGAACTATATATAGGACTCATTTCTGAACAGACATGTATAGGACTGCGCTATAGAAGGCAGCATTATTAGCATTACCAACTGGACCTGCGACAAAATGTTGCACTATATCCTCATCCCCTAGCAAAAATGCTCCTGCTCGGAGTTCCAGACAGCCCTGCCTTCCTATGGATACTACAAGCTGTTAGGAGCACAGTCCATTCTCCTCCCAGCCTTCTCCATCACCCTCCTGCTCTAGTTTACATTTTTCTTTTCCAATTGGCAATCAGCATTTCATGGCTCCTAGAGACAATTGAGCATGCTCAGTCCCTTTTGGGTGTGTGTGTTTTAATCTACAAACTTACATACTTCTATGTATCTGGGCTGTAGCCTGAGTATGAAACCACCATGTTATTTGTGGGTGGACACACACATAAACAGAATAGCTGTTTTTATAATGATGCTGTTGTTTTCATGCTTTTTATGTTTTTAAACTTTGTATATTTGTTTTTAATGTTTACTGTTTTAAACTTTTGTAAACCGCTCAGAGAGCTTCGGCTATGGGGAAGTGTAGAAATGCAATAAATAAATAAATAAATAATAAACAAGCACAAACAAATACTTATACAGAATTATGTATCAGTGGGGCTTTCTCCCAGGTTTAGGTGCACAAATTGCAATCGGGCTGTGCAATCCTGTGTGTTTACTCAGAAGTGAATCTTGTTCAGTTCAATAAGATTTACTCCCACGGATGGCAGCCTTGGTCTGGTATGAAACAGAAAACTGAAATATCACGTTTTAATACCTTTGACTGGGATGGGTTTGTTTTTGTTTTTTTAAAAAAGTTTGTTGTGCTACATTTTCACCTACTTTTGCAAGGTTCCCATGATCCACTGACACATTCCATGTGACTCAGCACTTGGGAAAACTTGTCCTAACCAAATCCATCTGCTTCCTTTCTGGGCTCCATCTGGCACCTCATTTTTGTTTTCCAGATCCATAATTGCATTGGCAGGATAATGATCTGCCTCTTCTGGCTACCCTGAGATGAACAGAGAAAGGAAGCAAAGACAGAGGCCATGTGTGTCTTTAGAGCAAAGGGCAAGTTTGAGAACTGTAGAAGAAAGACAATGAAGGTGGATATTGTTGTGCATTTGCACCCCACTTTGGAATGGTAAGAAGTTTCAGGGGTCCCAGTGCTAACCCAGGATTCAGTTTCCTTAAAAGCAAGTCTCTAGAGACTTTGGGTGTTTTGGTAATGTAAGGTTTGTTCACATGTATACACAGGGTGAGCATAAGACAAAGGTTCACAGTATGAACACTGCAACAGATTCCTGTTCCCAGTCAGATGTCTGGGGAAATCCTCAGTGCCGTAGGGTTTCCTGTACAGAGCAAAGTCATATCTCTGTCTCCTTTTCAGATCGAGTTCCATCTATACACACACACCCTTCCCTTTGTCTAGTGTTGGGCCGGGGGGGGGGGAGAAAAAATGAGTCATCTCTGCCCATCACATGGATGCCTCTGACCAGCATTTACTTTGTAAAGAGGGGAGGTGCTGGGTTGCCAAGCTGCCCAGACAATACGCCATGAGACTTGGAAGCCCTACCTTCAAGAATGTGGGAGCCGGCTGAGGTGACTTAAGGCCCAAATGTTTGGCTCGAGATCACTTTAACACAGATTACTTGCACCAAAGAGATCGACAACCTTCTCAGCCTTTCAATGCATGCTTATGGGTTGCTGGAATTTACTGGGGATATGTTGGTACAGAATAACGTCAACCTGGTAGTGTCTCCAGCTAGGACTTTACTTCTAGGTTGTTGTTTTTCTAGTCTAAATAGAAAGCAATCCCCCCAATGCATCAAGGAGTGCTAATTTTAAATAGATATCTTGCAAAGGGCAGGATAAAACCTTCCTCCTCATGAGTAGATCCTATGGCGGAGACATGCACCAGCTCACTACTTCATGTGTCACAGAGTGCAGCTGCTCATCATGAATGGGTACGCCAGGGGATCAGACAGCTGGTGCAGAAGGCTCTTCTCCATCCAGTTTCCTCCTGGAGCAGATTCATCTGTAGCGAAGAATATCTGCATGATGCAGCATATGGTGTAGAGGAGCCAGGACTCACAGTGGTGAAGCACCGGGACTTTTTGATTAGCAGGAACAATGACATCATCTGCCCCCCACCCCGCATCCTTCAGATGTCTTTGTTGCCTCTGAATTGAGATGAAATCCGCACAGCAATATAGATGCATCATGCTGCATTGTGTGTGTGTGTGTGTGTGTGTGTGTGTGTGTGTGTAGCATGATGCATATATATTGTAATATATATCAGGCAATATATGCATTGCTGGAAATCCATTTTGCCCCAGCTGATGTGAGGATTGCAGCTAAACCTAGAGGCAACAGGCACATCTGAGGGGTGTGTGTGACAGATAATGTCATCATTCCTGCTAATCAGAAAGTCCCGGTGCTTCAACCCTACGAGCCTGGCTGCATCATGCTGCATTGTATGTGTACGTAATATACACATACACACCATATATATATAGATAGATAGATAGAGAGAGAGAGAGAGAGAGAGAGAGAGAGAGAGAGAGATTGAGCGCAGCACAACTGCCTGCATTTTTGGCTCAGGTGACCATATGGAAAGGACCTCAGAGCTCCTGTATCTTTAGCAGTTCTATAGAAAAGGGAATTTCAGTAGGTGTCATTTGTATGCATGCACCAGCTGGTGGAATTCCAGCTTCATCACAACAGTTAAAGCTGCAGGAGCCCTGCCCTCTTTGGTATCTGGTCACGCTAGGCAGGGCTCCTGCCTATTTAACTGTTGTGATGAAGAAGGAATTTCACCAGGTGCTGCATGCATACAAATGACACCTGCTGAAATTCTCTTTTCAGTACAACTGTTAAAGATACAGGAGCCCTGTCTTCCTTTTCATATGGTCACCCTATTTTTGGCCTCTCCTTGGGATCATGGCTATGGGAAATGTCATGAAGAGCACCTGCACTTCAGAATTTACCACTGTACTTCTACATACAGCCAATGGAGTAACTCCAAAAAGCGCCCCAGTGAATTTCATATGATGTGCATGAATACTTGTACATGTAGACTGTGCATGTACAACAGGTGTCACAAGAGCTTACACACACACACAAAGCAACCTTTTCAGATCAATCAGCACATTTGAGATTTTGACAGTGGCTAGGTTTGGACAACATGATAAACAACAGTCGATTAATTAGGCAATCGTCCATTGCATTGCTTATCAGGTTGTCTGGCGAGCAACACACAACTCACTGTACACTATTTTGTCAATTCAAACAACGGAGAAAAACAACGGGCTGCTCTGTTGCTTATCCAGAGACCTGCTGCTTAACATGTTGTGTGGCAGGCTCCATGCTCAAATTTAACTCATTGAGTGAGCTATTTCGGGAGCACATGGGGTTCTCTGGCAGGAGCGGCCGAAAGCGCCTTGGCTGCTCCTCTACAGTCAGCACAACTTGCAATGGCTGATGGGATAGGGCTGGGAGGACTGAGGGAGGAGGGAGGGAGGAGCAATGGAGGGCTCGAAGATCACGCAACCACTGCGGGGAGCCTCAGTCGCGCAACTGTGGTGGGGCAACATGTTGTGTGGGGAGTACTTGTGCAACAACTCACGGTCAGTTGATTATTCCCCCCTCCATTGCCTACAGTGTCGTCTGAAATCAACCAGTGTGGGGGGGAGGCTCTTGCCCATTCATAAAACGGCTGCTATAGTGAGCTTGGCTGGCCACAAAAACAGTAATTTCCTGGAAGGCAAACTGGTAGCTGAAAACAAATGTATCATGCCCAAGACCTTAAGTGCAAGGCAGAAGTGAGATCTGAACTACAAAAAATATTTTTTTAAAAAATCCACTCTTTTGCATATAAATAAAGATGGTGCAGGAGAGCAGCACTCTGCTTTGTAGTTTTCCAGCCTCCTAGTTTAAAAATTTTTAAAGAATTTTTTGTTTTTAAAGGAGCAGGGAGCCCATTCGGTGCTAAGAGAGGTATTTGTGGGCACGTCAGTGCCCATGGGCACCACATTTGAGACCCCAGATATACAGGGTCAAGGAAAGAGAAATGCAAAAGAGTATATCCCATGTTGTCCTGGGAAGAAACAAGCTCGGGAGGAGGCAGCCCCCTTCTGCTGTATTTCCCCAACTCTTGGTATGGGTAAAGCGGCCTGGCAGCCCCTTCCAAGTATCTACAACTCAATATTTGGGAATGGCCCCCCACGGCCCAGGCCCTCAACTGCCTCATTTTGGACACACAATCACATCCGGAGTTTGTCATTCCCTCCTTATTTTGGAAACGCAATCACATCCTGAGTTTCTCACTCCCTTCTTATTCCGGTAAATTATTGACGTAAAGACTCAGGCAGAAGATATGGTGAGAAACTTTGTACCTCTGTCGAAACAGGAAGGGCTGAACCCTAGAGCTATTAATGTCACAAGGGCTTCCTTAAGAAGCAAGGTCCACATTTGCACACTGAAAAGGGGATTAGGTATAAAATGGGCATCCTCTTTTCTGCCCGAAAGAAGAATACAATGGGTAACCATGGTGTGTGGGTTTTATTTGTCACTAAAGCTGGACCAGTTTCAGAACAGTTTTTAGAATTCCAAGACTCTCTGTGAAAAGGGAGAGGAAGAAACATTAAGAAGCATAAAGTATTATTAGGAGAAAGGGAAGAATGAGGTTTGCCACCTTTCTCTCTCCCCCCCCCCCCCCCAACGACTGATGTCTTTTACTCCACCCACATATTTGTAACTCTGAAATAAACTCTTGCCATGACAATTTAACTAATCCAAAACCAAATGGATGATGTAACTTCTGGGCAATCCCCGGCATCTACCTGCAGATTGAGCCCTGGACATTTGCCTGGTTGCCCAATGCATGTGCATTGACATTCCGTGTGGTCACCTTAGTAGCTGCATGTTACTGCAGGTACAAAGTTCTCAATAAACTCAGCTGCATGAATCAGCATTTCCTCTGACAGTAAATGGCCAAGATAAAGATAGAACATGAACACAGCAGATTTTTCTCCCAGAGGTTGAGGCCAACTTCCTTCCATTCCTGCAATGTAAATACTAGAAGTACATACCTGCAATAAGAACACTGGTTCAGTCATCAGCCTTGCTGTGCTTCAGGTGTGCCACCCACCTTTTTTTAATTTTCAAAATGCCATAGATATATTTAGGGTGCAATCCTATGCATGTTTGGTGAGAAAAGGGCAGAAGAAAAAGCCCTTCAGCTTCTAGCATTCCCTGGCCAGCCATACTGGCTGAGAAATGCTGGGAGTTGTATAACTTTTCTTCTGCCTTACATGCATAAGATTGCACTCTAAGGCGTATTGGCACTTCTCTCCCCAAGTCCTAATCAGGCAAGGGTGGGCTTTGGGAAAGGCCTCCAGGGTTATGTTTTGCTCTTTAGTCTATTCTAGTAAAACACACCTGTTTTCTGCATGTTCCTTGTTTTTGATCACAGCTCGTCTCCTGTGATTCTTCATGCTCATGGTGTTCCATTGCTGCACTTTCAGAAATGTAATGTCTCGTCATCGCTCATGTCTGATTAACGGAAGGAATTTAAGGCTGCAACCCTCTATGCACATAACTGGGAGTAAGGCCAACTGAACGCTGTGGGACTTAGTTCTGTGAGGAAACATGAATAGGATTGCACTGTCAAGGTGCTTCCATATGGACAGCTCCTAATGCTATCAATCAGGATGTGCTGTGCAGCATTTTTTTAAAAAAAATCTTTTCCCCCTTAAATGGATTTTCTGTGGTAAGGAAAAAGATGGAAGAAATGTTGGGGAAACCCAGGAAGGTTACAACTGGAAGATGATGATGTCTGGACACACATACCCATCGAACCCCGTGAATGGGACAGGGTGATGGTGTCAAAAATGCCTTGTCTTCAAGAATCCTAAGAAAGAAAAAAGACAATAAAACTTTCCCTCAAGTCAGAATTGGTTAAGGGTGGTCACCTGACAGCCTCTCCTCTCCTCTCCTGAGAGTGCGGCAGAGCTCACATGGATCTATAAATATAACACAGGTCAAGCTAACCAACGTTTCCTGCTTTCCCCCTTACATTTTTATCCTGCTTTTCCTGCAGGGAGAGCAGGGCAACATATAATCTTAGTTATCCCCGCAATGACTCTGTGAGAGAGTTTAGACAGAGAGGCTGACTGGCCCAAGAACTGAGGTTCGTAGCTGAGCAGGAATTTGAACCTGGGCCTCCCCGTTCTAACTCTGACACACTTGCCACTGAACTACATTGGATTTCAAAGAAATTGTGTAAACCAGCCAGGTTTTAGTCAGTATTGCTGTAGTTCATAAGCTTGAGCTGATTGTCAGTAACGTGATGGGCTGTACTTGGGAAGTAGGAGTGTTGGCTCAGTGTTTCTTTTGAAACTTCTGCTGACATAAGGGGCCAGCTTTTGCTGTTTACATTTTAGGGGGAGAGTTCATTGTCACTCACTTTAATTGCGAACTCAGGTGGTGAGTGCCAACACAAATGGAGCCAAAATGGTGCTATTGAGAAACAACATGCTTGTGGGAACCTGGAGGTTTGCAGAAGTACACATTTTTTTTTTAAAAAAAAATCACAATTCTAAGTGGGGGGGGGATTGGCACAATAAGGACTGAGCATGCTCAGTAGCTAAGGGATGTTGAGTGTTAGTTGAAAGTAAGGGAGACCTTCATTATGCTAGATTAGGACTGTGCTTGTGATTCTTTTTGTTTTTCTTCTTTCTGTTAGTTTGTGCTAGTAGTTCCCAGTGTGTCTGCTCAGAAGTAAGTCCCATTGTATTCAATGTGTCTACTCAGAAGTAAGTCCCATTGTGTTACTCCCAAGTAAGTGTGTCAAGGGTTGCAGACTTACAGCACACGAAACCCCCCACCTTTGTACACATGCTGGGGAGGGAGGTGCTCCCTTGAAACATCTCTGCTGCTTAAAGGAATACCAAGAAACAGTGGGATTTTCCCCCTTGTTGCCCCTCTCCCTCCATATAATGCAGCCCGTATCAATCATGCCAAAGAACCAGGAAGCACAAGAGCACCGGGTAATCAGTGCAATTTCCCTTAATATAGGGACGCTCCAAGTTAGAGATCACATTTTAAAAGCAATACTTCGTATTTCAGTGAGCTTATGTACAAAATACAAGTTTGAGAAGTCTGAAGGGGAAGCCAGCATAACACCATTTATTCGTATGTGCCTTCACTGAACTGTTGATCAGCCAGCTACATTTCAGGTACAAACCATCCTACAAAGCAGCAAATATCATTTGTTTCTGCCCAAATCTCTGAGGCTGTTCAAGCAATCTGAACCTTCCACAGGTCATTTGAAAGTCTGTGGCTTAAGCCCAAAACTAGGTGGCTTCATTGTACACAGGATGCTCTTTAGACTTTGACATTCAAGTTCAATCTAAGGTATCCTTTGACCTCTCTCAGGTATTTAGGGCAAGGCAGGGAAGTCCCTCTGTCACATTAGAGCAGCTGAGCCAAGACAGCTGCATGATTTGCACAAGCTGAACACACACACCCCGTCCCTATCAGGAACTCAGTAACCCCCCTGGTTTTCCTACCTGCCAGAGACTTGTAGGGGAGGGGATGAGTTGTGCAGACCAGAGCTAAACTAGTGGCAGTCATTGCCCAAAATTTCAGCACCATAAACAGATCCACATCACAACAGAGGAGACATAACCCTGCTTCATCACATCAGGGTTATACGTGCAATCACTGCGAATTGCGTGTAAAGGACTATGAAGTTTTCCAGTTTATAACATGCTTTGACTGTGAAATACTCCCATGCATCCTGCTTTAATTGTGCTTCATATATAAAAGAACCAACCTATTTAACTACCTCTTTAGGAGCGAATCTTTTGTTGTTCTCCGAGCAGCCACTGGGGGCGCAGGAGAATGATTTGATATGTTTAAAGTACAAATTAAATAAATGCTTACAACTGTGTAAGTTTTAAAGATAAAGACATCAAAATTGGCACAGTAATAGATATTAAGGAGGGCTTTCAGCATACCAAATTTGAATTGGATTGGGTTGATTTGTTGATTTTTAATGATTTTTTATATTTCTCCCCCTTAAACCCTATCCTGGTATGCAAAGGATGTTAGGAGTGCTGCCGCCCAGGGTGTAATTTAGCTAACAACAACAACAACAATGACAGCTTTATGTTATGGGGATAATTTGAGGGAAACGGGTACGTTGGATGAAGCCCAAAGGCACAGCAAGTAGATGCGGGAGATGGGCAATTTATGGCCCTCCAGGAGTTTTGGCCTGCATCTAGATAAGCATACAAACAGGGATCCAAGCTTTCTCAGTTTTTATTAACAGCTTGAAGGAAGGGAAGCTTCCTGAGCGATCTCATCAGTATCCAGGTAATATGTAAGTATGCAAGTTTTATGTAGAGGAAATGTGTGCATTTCTAGTTTGTTTCAAAATTATAATTTTATCTTTGTAAATTATTTTCAGCTCTACTGCATTTCCTCACCTTACTTAGCCATATCTTAGCCCTAAGAGTCCTGTCAGTTTGATATTGTTTAAATATGCATATGCACTTGAATGTATTTATCTTATTTTTTGTTGTGCCGGGTCCATGAGTTGACATCCTGAATTCGTGAGGGTTTTTTTACTTATAATATAATTGTATGTTTATATAAGTTTGATTTTTTAAAATAAACTTGTTTTTATAATTGCAGGTGGAGACATTGTAGTATTATACATTGTGAATATGTATGATAAGCTTGGATAGGGTGTGTGTGTGTGTGTGTGTGTATGTGTTTGTTTGTTTTATATGCCATTTTACATGCCAGCCCACTGAAGAACACCTATGGTCAAAATGTATTTGGTTACTTTTGGTATTGAATGACATGATTGTACACCCTGGTTATGCTTTTTTACATTGTATGATGATGGTATGTTTTAGACTGGACAGATAAAGGTGCATTATCCAGCTTTTTGGGTATTGTTTATTTTTACCAGTTTACTTGTCCCAGTTGATTAGTTGCTTTCTGTCATATTTTATTTTATTTTATTTATTTATTTATTTATTACATTTTTATACCGCCCAATAGCCGAAGCTCTCTGGGTGGTTCACAAAATTATTATGCCATTTACTAGCAATGGCATATAAATGGCATATATTAATATGCCATTTACTAGCAGACTCTTAGATTCTCCCGCACCCTCCATTTTAAGTGTGTGAACACTTGTTAGTGTATATGGCTACTTATCATCTTGATTTCTAAATATGTTTAATCCACAACCACAAAAGGTGGGTTTTACAATATGAGTCAGTAATTTGAATTAAAGTTGCATATATTTTATGTATGTATTACAATGGCAAAATCTCTGGAGTATTTTTCCCTTTGTAACAAAATTAGGAATATTTGGGGAAGATGTTTTATGATGAAATGGAAGGGGTTTTATAGTGTGTGAGATCACTGCAAATGGCAGAAATAAAAGAACACCACACACACGTCTGTCCGTCCGTCCGTCCGTCCGTCCTTCCTTCCTTCCTTCCTTCCTTTCTACCAGCCTGATCCCAGGCAGTGTTCAGTGCTCCTAACCCGGACTTATTTCCGAGTAAAGATGTGTAGGAGGGCGCTTAATGACTTACAGGGGATATCCACGAAACTACTTAGGGGAGAGAAGTCCTTGTTTTTCCCAAATCTGTTCAGCAACAAGAGAAGCTACTGCTGAGGGAAAAGAAGAGCAACACCTAGTAGTGCCGCATGTCCATCACAGTCAGTGCAGGGGGTGTGGGGAGTTGTCCAACCAACACCAACCAATAAAGTGTAGGGGAAGATGCAAAGGAGATCTACAGGAGGATGCAATAGCGATTTGCAGGTACATACAGGAGGAGAGGTCTAAAGATGCATGAACTCTAAAAGTGCACAGGTGGAAGTGATCAGGGCTTCACATGCTATGGAAATGAAAGGGGATAAAACGAGGGCAAAAGTGTAGGTGTGATGGAGCTTTTGGAAAGCAGGCTGCGTAGGCACACAGGTCACCTGGACACATATATGGTGAGATCACTGCATTGCCCAATATGGTGAGAAAACGACATTTATGTTAAAATTCAAGTCGTTATTGGTAAATTTGCATCTATACATATGAATTAGCATATGCTAATTTTATACACATCTGGGTTCTCTTTTGTTGTTGATGATGCGTTTTCATTTTTATGGCAAGTCCAAAGTGGCCACCCTAGGCAGATGATCCACCATTTTGTCTCTCCACCAATTTAGGATTGATCTCTCAGAGCAAAGCCAGCGAGCCTATTGTTTACATATTCCCCTCCCTCACACTCCCATGTGGTTGGACGTGCCCTTCTAAACATATCATAAGTATAAAAATTGGGAGGTATAGAAATGAAATCAATAAATAAAATACTGCTCAGTTTAATTCTGGTTGTACTTTTATAATGTGAATTTACATTTTTTGTTTTAAGCTATATTGTATTTTATTAAGCTATATTGTATTTATGCTGTATCTTATGGTTTTAATTTTTGTGAACCGCCTAGAGCTTCAGCTATTGGGTGGTATAGAAATGAAACAAACAAACGAATGAATGAATAAAAATTGAGGAAATTACTGCACTACATTTTACTCTGTCCCTTATGTTATGCCACATAAGTTTTGCCAGATGAATGTCTTTAGACCTGAAACTTTCAATGTCATCTAATATAAAATAGATAATGGAATCTTTGTACCATAGTTTCTCTGCATGGTTAAAACTACAGTGTGAAATTTGTCACTGATAGGACTCAATAAATTTGTCTTTTGTGAAGTAGTGCTATTTCTTACCCTGACGGCGTCTGGGCTAGAAGCCATCAGCCATCACTTTACACATAAACGCCTATAATAAAAGCATCACTTCTTTCACAGCAACATTCAGTGTGTGAATAACCGAGTGTCCTACTTCGATTATTGATCTTGCTAGGTTAGCTCACACAACGCCGTTGTTGCACTGAGTGACGAGATGTGGCATGACATGACTTAAAACCCTACTGCATGGGAAAGCTGCTGTTTCAAGCAGGTAGAAAGGGAGCAGCAGATGGTAATGCATTGGAAAAACAGGTGGAGGCATTGTTTGAAGACCGTCCAAATTAAGCTCGCTTAATTTGTTAGATCTCTGCTTAACCTCAGGCACTGTGGTCTTTTGCACTGTCTCGGGTTTATCCAGCAGGCAAATGGTCAGGACTAGCTCATCTGTAATCACTTCTTGCACTAAATCTTCCTTAAAGCTAACCAACAAACAAATGCGCTCTCTCTCTCTCTCTCTCTCTCTCTCTCTCTCTCTCTCTCTCTCTCTCTCTCTCTCTCTCTCTCTCTCTCTCTCTCTCCAAAAGAGGGCTGTTGGGGAGCAGAAATGAATGTTCCAACTCCACCTGGCCTGCATCAAGTCAGTGTTCAGCTGAGGCCGCGCAATGGCAAGTTCTTTCTGCCCTGCCGCCTGTCTTTTATGGTTGGGTTTCAAGAGATGACAGCATGGACAAATAGCCCTGAGCTAACAATGATGATATCTGGGAGGCCAGGCTCCTGATCAGATCCTCAGGCTGAAGATTCAATTTACAGAAGGTGTGTAACTCCCAGGACTTGGAGTAGCCACTTGGTTGGTTGCCAGAATTGGAAGCTGTAAAACAAAAAGCCAGAGAAATCCCAGCCAAGCTGTTTCCCCCTCTCTTAATGAATACAAAAGCAGCATATTGGGCGTGTGTGTGGGGTGGGGGTGGGGGTGGGGTGGGGGTGGGGGTGGGGGGTGTTGTTACACTTGTAATGTAGCATACATATGTAATATGAACATTTTGTGCTCTCTGAGTGCAAATGCATAGAGATTGCTGGCCCATGCACCTCTGCCCCTTAAGTGCATCATGCAGGGGGCTGGCCCAGATTTTCAGGATGCATTGGGTAAGATTGTGTGTATTAATTCACCCAAAGGAGAGCCTACCCATCAACCCGCCTTCCCTGTTCCAAAGACTGCCAATGGGTCCTTCCTCTCACAGAATAATAGAATAGCAGAGTTGGAAGGGGCCTACAAGGCCATCGAGTCCAACCCCCTGCTCAATGCAGGAATCCACCCTAAAGCATCCCTGACAGATGGCTATCCAGCTGCCTCTTGAATGCCTCTAGTGTGGGAGAGGCCACAACCTCCCTAGGTAACTGATTCCATTGTCGTACTGCTCTAACAGTCAGGAAGTTTTTCCTGATGTCCAGCTGGAATCTAGCTTCCTTTAACTTGAGCCCGTTATTCCGTGTCCTGCACTCTGGGAGGATCGAGAAGAGATCCTGGCCCTCCTCTGTGTGACAACCTTTTAAGCACTCTTAAAATACTTAAAAGGTATACAGAATAATGGGCTCAAGTTCAGGACACGGAATAACAGGCTCAAGTTCAACATCTCATGCCAGGATGTTTCATGGCACTGTGCATGTGGAGCCTAAGCCAGCAGGGTGAGATGCAAAGGGCTAGATGCCCAAAGATACGCCTGACCAGCTTCCAAACAGGCAAGGGAACGTTTTCTTCACACCCTTTGCCTATTGGTCCTTTGGAAACATAGACAATGACAACAACAAAACCTCATTTCATCTTGAGCTGTCAGCCTGCAGGCTGTTTGTGCACATATGCTGAGGGGCACAATGCCAGGGCTGGGCCACTTGTGGCCCACCAGATGATGTTGGACTCCAGCTCTCATCGTGGTTCAACATTGGCTGTGCTGGCTAAGGCTGGTGGGAATTGCAGCCCAACAACATTTGGAGCACCACTAGTAGCCCACCCCGGCACACTATGGCCTTAGCTAGACCTAAGGTTTATCCCGGGGTCATCCCTGTTCATGTAAATGACATACAGGATATCCCAGGAGCAGGCAAGGACGACCCTGGGACGATCCTGGGATTAACCTTAGGTCTAGCTAAGGCCTATGCCGACTTGTGAACAAGGAGTGGGCCAGAAATCACAACTGAAAGGGGCCTTCAGGGTCAGCCCATCAAAAGTATGTTAAGAGCTCACACTTAGGACTATGTTAAACATGATGATGGCAAGTGGGCAAACATAGATGTGTCCCAGGGACTGTCTTGAGGGTGCCAGGGTGCCGCCACATTTAGGGAAACCCTGCACTTTCTCTGCTGCAGAGTGGCAGCGGCTAATACCGGTGCAGAGGGAGGGTGCAAGCTTTCCAGAGGCCATTCAGGGGTTGCCATCCACCCAGGAATGCTTCCATCATGACGCCAGAATGAGGTTACATGATACATGCGCTGTACTTACCTTGCTCCAGCAAAGAAGTTGGGGGTAAGTCCCTGACTTTTTAAATACGCAGCTTTATGGGAAAGCCCTATGATGGCTGCAACAGGGCTGCTTTGTCATATAACTGATGCAGCGCTACTGCACAGCCACCGCAGGGCTTTCAAAGCATATAGACAGCCCTCCAATCACACTGAAAGCAGATGCTGGTGGATCTGATGATAACAGCCAAAGGGGAATGTGGTGAGGAAAACAGAATCCTTCCCTTCATTTCTTTCCCCTGGGACTTTCTTCCAGCCAAGTGCAGCTGGGGCACTGGACTTAGCCAAGGAGAAAAGCACCTGGGGAGGTAGGGGTGGGTGGACAGAGGGTGGAAGGCAATCTGTATATAGGGAAGGTCAGGATGTATCTGCATGCACCCCTTTTTTGGAGCCCTTTTTCTACATGGTTGGGGCAGATCTAAGTTTAAGCACAGCAATCTGTGTAATTTGACCCTCACCATTAAAAGCATAATCACCAAAATGGGACTGCAGGGAAACACCTTACCATGCATGATCCAAGAGAGTAGTGTTGAGCTTTTACATGCCTCCTATGTATTATGAGGGCATAGCATGAAATCCATGCTATGATTTCATGCTATGAAATCATAGCATGGATTTCATGCTATGCCATAATAATCATAACTGAGGCCAATTATTCTATTATTTCACTTCTGTACAGAAAAGCCAACTATCAGCTCTAATCTAATATGGCTAAGGGAAGAGCTGGTCCCATTTTAATCTTTATCGGTCAGTCTTCGGGCTGAAAGGTGACGTTGGGTAAAATGGAGGAGATCCTCCAGACTCTGCTGGAGCAATGCCTGAAGAGAGTACTCCCCCTCAGCCTCACCAGGAGAGGACTTGTAGCTTGCCAACAAACTCACATACAGCATGAACTCACAGTCGTCCGTAAGTTTCCATCTGGCAGCTGTCACTAAATCTGCTTCTGATCACCTGCCAAGGGCGTTTTCTTCCCCATATGGACCTCTGCACTTTAATCTTTACTTTCATAATTTGCCAGGCTCCTACTTGGATCTCCCTTTTTATGGAGCTTATTTGGCTGCATTTCCAACACTGTGTGTGATTCTGGTCTGCCAATCCCAAAAAAGAAAGAAAGAAAGAAAGAAAGAAAGAAAGAAAGAAAGAAAGAAAGAAAGAGAAAGAGATTGTAGAGCTAGAAAAGGTGCAGAAAAGATCGGGGTGAAGGATCAACCTGTCCTACAAGGGAAGGGTGATGTGTTAGAGCTTTATAGCAGCTTTCCCCAACTGGGTGCCTTCCAGGTGATTTGGACCAACTCCCATCACACTCAGCCAGCACGACGAATGGTAAAGGAAAGCTGGAATTTGTAGTCTGAAACAAAAAGAAAACCACAAGACAGGGGAAAGTTGGTGTTCAAAACGGGTAGGATAGGCAGAAGGCAGAGGTGGGTCTTGGGATGTACCTCCAGTGATGTGATGAGACCACCCAACTGGTATCTAATGACTGCCGCTGCCACTCCTCAGCAAAACACTTGTCAGAGCCGTGCTTGCCAAAGCAAGAAGAGCAAGTTACCAGCAACTTGGGTTACTCAATGGTTTGCCTCTTGGCAAACAGCAATTCCCCCAGAGTGGAAGTGCTTGCTGAGGCAATTTTGTCCTATCAGTTCACTGGTGGCTCTGTAATCGTGGGTGTAAGCCACAGCTGGAGGAAAAACCCCAAGTGTTTTCATGTTACATCACCATTATGCTCTTATATACACTGAATGAAAAAAAAGTGCAGCAGGAATTACAAATTAGCAATTCTAGTAAGCAAATACAGTTGGAATCAGAGCAAAGGAAGCCAAAAAGAAGTCCTATGCACAGATACAAAATCCAGTCCCTAGAAGTCTGATGGATAGCGTAAGCCCTTTTTTTGTATAATGGTCAAAGTCCTAAACGCTTCATTAAGCTGGATTGACCTATCTGGAAAGCAGCATTAAATGCAGAAGAGCTTCCTGAGTGCCAAGGAAGAAGCTGTCCAGCCTGAGCTTTGTGAAACAAGAGCAAATACAGTAAATGGAAAGGTGACTGAGTAGTACTTGTGTCAAACGAGAATAATAAATTGGGCACAGGCCAGATGTTTCCTTGCCATTAACTTGCTGGGTTTCTGCAAAGACGAGTAAGCGAACCAGCAAACTGGCTGGGACATTGTTTGCATGCACTAGACTGGAGTGCCTCAATGTGCTCTTTAAAATGCAAATTAGGAGGTGCAAGTACAACAAATATGCCCTGACAATAAATTTCATGCTACATCTAACTCAGGAAAGATGAAACCTTCAGCAGTCTTTAGGATATACTGTATGTATATATATCCATTCCTGGAACTTTTTCAACATTCTATTTTGCTTGATTTTAGATGCTACTCTAAGCCACGGTGGTTGAGCATTGTAAGCTAAACATGATGGCTTAGCATGTCGTGTGAACCATTCCTATCCATGGTGGCTACATAACCATGGTTTAAACACACTCACAAACCATTTGCTGCAAAAGAGTTAGCAGCCTAGCCATGGCTTAGCATGTTGTCTAAACAGGCCCAGTGTTGAACATTGTGCAAAATTTCTTCTTGTTTAGGTAGGCAGAGGATAGACAAGGAGGTATGCAGGACCTTGAGGAGCCATTCCCAGAGAATCTTACCTCTATCTGTGCTGAGATTTTGACAAAGTTTCCCTATGCACTTTCATGCATATCGTATCTTCACAACCATTAGGACTAGAAATATTATTTTTGTAATGAAAGCTGAGCTCCTCAAGGATGCACTCTCATTTTCATTATTACTTCACATGGTCTGGGTGACAGGGGCTGAAGTCTTTATTTCAAAACATATCCAAGTACTATGCCCTGGCGAACTCTGGATCATCAAGTTACGCTCTGAAGAAATGAATCACCAAATGGGACATGGCACATTCACAATGACCATTACAGAGCTGACACGGCAGACTTGTTAGAAAAGCAGGATCAATTGGAGGTGGCAGAAAGGTGTAAAAAAATATATATATCCTGTGCAAAGCCGTAGGTTTCTTTCCTGATTGCACCATCCTGATGTGTACTCGAGACACCCTGACCAGACATTTCTGCATGAATCTCTCAAAATATGGGGACTTCAGTTGAATGTCAAGGTGATTAAGCTAGTCCCACATGAGCTAGGAAGTTGAAATTTGAGACATCCTCCATTGTTATAGGAGTCTGATGGAGGCCACATTTGTACATTTCTCCCTACAGATGGAGAATAAGAAGTACTTCCCCATGTGGTTACAGTACTTCTAGGCCACCCAGAGAGCTGAAATTTGGCAGATGCATAGTGCAAGATAGTCTGATTACTAGAACATTCCAAAAACATCGAGCATGGTGTTCACCTCCTAATAGAAAGCAGCATTCCAGTACAGAACAAATTAAACTGTACATTAGAGGGAGTGCTGGGTTGTGGGTCTTCGGTAGGCTCTTTGGACTTGAATGTGGGAGGCGGACACTTCCAGTTGTAGCCAGAATCGTAGAGTGATGCTTGTAGAATGCTTCATATCTATATCTATATAATGAGTATAATATGTTCTACAATTACATGCTAACAATTCATGCTAGCAGCAGCATTCTTTTTTCTTAGCAGTGTAAGCTAAAATTTAGGGCAATTTCACACACACCGTGAAATTAGTCTAAAAGCTCCATCACACCTGCACGTTTGCCCTGGTTTACCCTCGAATTATCCACCCTCGTTTCCATAGCGTATGAAAGCTTGTGGACTTACAAAGCACAAGAGAGGCCCTGGAGGCTGATGATGTTGTGTAAAGGACCCGCAAACTATCATGAACGAGCAACAAAGAGTGCACAATAAAAGCCGCATGTAGAAAGGCTCAGAATGTTAATATTGGGAAAGGACTCCGCGTGTGCAGTACTATGTGCATGGCCCCACATGCAGCACCCATTGGAGCATGTGGTTCTGAATCCGGTTTGGAATATGTACATGGCTGCTGCTGGATTGGGGCACAGGTGAAGCAAGATATGTCCCCCAGATGTCTTGGATTTAAATTCCCATCAGCCCCAGTCAGCATGACTAATGATCAGGGATGCTGGGAGTTGTGCTCCAAAACATCTGGAGGGCACCAAATTGGAGAAGGCCGTGGCAAACAATATAGGAGGTCAGTTCATGCCAGAAAAGCTAAGGGCAATACTTCTAATTGAAACCTGATCACTGCCTTGTCCCATTTTACTGCGTCTATATGTTAGATGACTGACACAGCAGCTGTTTTGTTAAGCTGATCAAACAACAGTTTGATGTCATGAGAAGTTACTATCACACATGATGACTTCATGTTTAATTGAAGCCAAGGGGGACCCTGTGTAAGAGACCACACAGGGGTCTTGACAAACCTCCTGGACATGAACCCTCAGACACTTCCTAGTTATTCTTTAAAAAAAGAAAAGAAAAGCTAAAAATGGAAATTATTGCTTTCCCTTACAATAGGGTGACCATATGGAAAGGAGGACCGGGCTCCTGTATCTTTAACAGTTGTAAAGAAAAGGAAATCAACAGGTGTCATTTGTATGCATGCAGCACCTGGCCAAATTCCCGCTTCATCTGACCAGATACAAAAGAGGGCAGGGCTCCTGCAGCTTCAACTGTTGTGATGAAGAGGGAATTTCACCAGGTGCTGCATGAATGCAAATTACAAATTTTAAAATGGAATAAGGGATGGAAACTGCAGGAGATGTCCTGGCTGTTGCCAATGTAGGGCGTCATCAGACAAGCATTTTATCACACGCTCGCTACTGCCCACTTACGGATGTTCATGTGATGTCCACCTCCTATGCACATTCCGCTCCTTCTGCTCATTTTCCCATTGCAAAATAGACCTCTTTTAATTTGTCTTTTTTAAAAAAGAAACAGAATGTGCTGCCATTTCCTGCTGTGTGCAGGAAAAGCGGCACAATAAAAAAAGCCCTGTAATGACTCATGTGGTCGTTGCCGCTTCCTCTTCCTCCCTCCGTGTAAAGAGATTGTCGCTATTGTGGGACAGCAGCAGGAGGCCATAGTGACGGTCGGGAAATGCAAAGAAAACACCCGTCTGATGACGCTCATAGTCAAAAAGACCCATGAACTTCTTTGAGGGGCTAGTCATGAGCATGCTTTCTTTTGCTCATGTGAGGAAGCCCTGAATATGAGATTGAGAGAGCTGTGGGAGATACAATCAAACATAATGAGAGCATTAAGATCTTCAGTCCATTGAATGATATGGTGTGTGTGTTTCTCCTTCCAAGCTTGATATCTCTTTGCAACTGTGTGGTTTGGAGCACAGACCCCCACCTCTTGACTTCAGCTTAGGTTCTTGGGCAAGTTACTTTTCATTTCGGCCAGATCTACACCTTGTGTCAAATCATTATGAATGTGGAATAAAAAGCAGGAAATCACTATGAAAGTGGTATATGGACTATGGATTGTACCCCAACAGTTTTCAGTGCACTTCAATACGGCTACAAAGCACTAGTGTAGATCCAGCCCTGGTCCCACCAGTTTGCCTTCTGGGTGTCATGTCCACCATGGCAGCCATTTCTGAATGGGCAAGCCTCCCCATGACAGCCATTTTGTGAGAGTGTCTGTAACACTATCAAAATTCCAAATGTGTCCATCGATCCAAAAAGCTTGGGGACAATACACCACTGTTTATTGCAGCATTGTTTTCATAAACATCATGGAGCAAGCCAGCAACCCTGCCCTAGTCTATCTTCAGGATTGCCACCTCTCACGTGCTAAAACTGTGGTTGCCAGAACATGATCAGTATCATAAGGAGTTATGGTGGCTCATGTAGGGTGTTGGCAGCCACTCAAACATCAGAAAGAGATGTGGTGGCCAGACATTGGGCTTGTGGGATCTATTCTGGTTTTTTCCTAAAAACCCAAGATCCGCTAATCAGAGCCAAGTGCAAAATAATGGAGGATCAGGGGAGACACCAGGCCCTCGTCTTCACGATGTTGCTAATGCTGCGCCCGGCAGCGCAAACCAGGGCACAGCTGCATTGATGCTCCTTCTGACCATCTGCATCAGAAGAAGCACAGTTGTGGGCTTTCCTGCTGCTGCGCCAGCCCACACAAGCACTAACGCCACCAGTCCAGGAGCGCCTGGGAGCATCGGCGCTCCCTCTTTGAAGGGTAGATTTGTTTTTTAAAAAAGTGAGGCTGGTTGTTGTTGTTTTAAAAAAGCTGTAAATGCGAAGAATCACATTTACAGCTAAGGGAAGGATACAAGGGGGTAGGAACGGGGTGCTCCCTCACTGGGATCTCCACCACCCTTTGTTTCTTTTCTTTGCTTTTTTCTTAACAAGGCTCCACAGAGGTGCAGGGCCTTGCTCCAAGCTAAAAAATCAGGGTAAGTCCCCAACTTTTTTAGAGCGGAGCTTCGGGGCTTTGCCCCTGGATTGCATTGGAGTGGCAGCTGCATCATGCAGATCACCTGCCACCACTCTGAAGCAATTCAGGCGCAAAGCGCCCATGTGGACGAGCCCCAGAGTCAATTACCTGCTGTATCACATGAGTTATATACTGAATATATACCATTCCAAACCTACACCTGAGTTACTGTAGAGCAGGGATTCTAGCACATAGCTCCCAAAGTGTCCAGTAGAGCTGCACAAACACCTGAATCAAAGGCCACCAATGAATATTTTACAAGTGAGGAACACTGAGCCTAAGATACAACAATTCACACAAGCCCAGCCATAGCAGAGATTTGTTTATTTTCACGTTTTCAATTGTACTTGCTATTGTTAAATTGTTGGGAATCAGAAACTCTTTCAGATCTCCTGTAAATCACCCAGAGATCTACCAGTAGCGAACAGAGGAGGGAAAGGAGGAAGAGAAAGAGTCACTGGAACAAACTAGATGTTGAACATGTGAATGCATTGCAGGTATCTAGACTTCATGTATCTGGGTTTCTCATTGCATCCATGGAAGGTGTCAATATCAGGACCACGGTACCTTTTGCCCCTGCCCCCCAAGTTACAGCCCCAATGAAAATTGCCCCCTATGCTACTATTAAACTTCCCCCTCCCCCCACCCAAAGAGGGAAGCTTGCATTGGTGGAGGAGTTGATTGGAGAGTCATAAAGCTCCATCACACCTTGGAAGAAACGCTGGCTAACACTGTCTACCGTCGCTTCTCCGTGGACACTCAGTTACTTCCTGTTTTCAAACAGGAAGTAAACAAGGTGCACGAGGGCCATCCAGTCCCTCGTTGTGAACACACTGCTTCTCCCACACACAGCAGGAGAGAGCAGCAACTTTGGTTTAAAAAATACTTTGCAGTTTTTCTGGATTTTCTTGCGGCACAAGGAAGACCAGAAGGGGCAGAAGGCGTGTGGGAGGCAGATGAAGTCATGTGAGCTACCTCCAAGGAATCCGTGAGTGCCCAGTAACGAGTGTACAATAAAATGCTCCTTGGATGGAGCTTTTAATGTAGACACCAATTTAGTAACAGTGGTGCAATTGGAAGGAAAATACTGTCCTGTAACCCCTTGCCAAAGATTTTTGAGTTTGCATTGTGAGGCAAATTCATTCTGACTTCACTCCTGTGCTCTCAATTCCCAGAAGTATTTGAGCAGGCAAAGCTGGATAGCAGGAAAGAGCCATTTTCAACTGTTGCATTCCTGGATATTTATAAAAAGGTTTTGAATGGGTAGTTCAAACGTTGAGATGAGAATCTTCGAAGGCGGCTCGTACTGTACAAAGGCAAACAAAGGTTCACACACACAATACATCTTTGTGCACCATATCTGGGAGACTGACTCTAAGGTAGAGAGAAGAATGGGTATTGTTTTCATTTTGTGCAAGACACTTTTCTTGAGTTATTGGGCAGAGCCAGCACAGAAGGACTAAGATGATAAACGGCTTTCTTAATTTGCAGTGCTAGTCAACAAGGAGTTGTTGTCGTTTTTCCTCCATTGAACTAAGGTTGTTCTATTCTGTATGGGGCAGGTTTCCCATGCCTTTAACAGTTATAGAGAAGGTAGAATTTCAGATGGCAGAGTTTCTCCCCAAATAAAGTGCAATGATGGAAGTAGCTGCACCAGCTGTCCACTTCATCATTACTGGAGGCATGAGAATCTGGATTTGTTTTCTGTGGGGCAGCACTTCAAAAAGGGAGAAGCTACACAAAAAGTAGGTCTCAGGAAATGTACCTTAGGTGATGCCAAGTTGTTTAGGGCCCTGCCTTCACAGCGTCACGTTCCTCCTAAGCCCCATGGTTTCACTCCTGCGGGGTGGCATCAGGTAATCCCCACACCAGGATTGAGCATGAGGTTTCTGGTGGTCATCTGTGTACCAGAGCCACCGTCCCCCCTTCCTGGCTTCCAGAGATCAATGGCCAGTTGCCATCTGCCCGGAATGCCCCCACCCCCAGATCGACCATGGAGTGAGGTCAGATGGCAGAAGAGCCAGGGTGACCTTGCTCCCAGTGAAAAAGTAGGGGTAAGTCCTCAACTTTTTAACAGTGCAGTTTCATGGAAAAGCCCCACGGTGGCTGTGAATCTGCAGCTGTTTCATATAGGGTGGCCATATGGAAAGGAGGACTGGACTCCTGCATCTTTAACAGCGGTATAGAAAAGGGAATTTCAGCAGGTATAATTTGTATCTGGTCAAGAGGACAGGGCTCCTGCAGAAGAGGGAATTTCACCAGGTGCTGCATGCATACAAAGGACACCTGCTGAAATCCCCTTTTCTATACAACTGATAAAGATAAAGGATCCTTGTCCTCCTTTCCATATGGTCACCCTATACTGACATAAAGCCGATTTGCAGCCACCGCGGGGCTTTGAACATGCATAGACAGCCCCCAGGTGACCCCTTTCTTTCTTGTAACCTGGCTTTTTCAAAAAGTGCCCAATGATTCAAGCTAGCCATGAGAAATTAACTTTCAATTAAAAGAAAAGCAGGAAAAGTGCAATTCTATATGCAGTGTGATGGCTTCAAGACCTGTGTGTCCCTACAATCATCACTAAAGGAAATGTTTTGACGTCTAGGGTCATGGACCAGACACTGATAGAAGAGAAGCTAGGGCCGTCGCTTTCTTGTTGCTGTTTTCTTTCATGAGCACAACGTGTTCTGTCTGCTTGCCTTCCTGCTTCATGGGCTACCCCCAGCCCCGTCCCAATGGCCCAGTTTCTTCCACGCTGTGAAATCCTGACTGCACCCCATGGCCTGTATTGCTTCCTTCCTGTGGTGGGAAACTTGTCACTAACCTTCCTCCTGTTGACGGTACAGCTTGCCACCATGAAGTTTTCCATCAAGGCGCGTCACCACAGAGTCAAAGCACTGACACTTGACTCCTCTGTAAACATTGTAGTAATACCAAAGAGAAAAAGAAGATGACGGAGGTTTTCTGCAGGCGAAGAAGTTGGGGGGGGGGAGAGAAAGAAAAGTGCTGTCTGTCTGTTTTCAGCATCTAGTTGGTAATTTATTCCCTCCCCCTCCAATTAAACACATGCAAAACTTTTTCATCAGCATAGTTATTTATAAAGAGTAATTTAATCCCCTATTAGTCGCCAGACTGTTAACTAGTAGCAATTCTCTCTCCAGGAGCCTGCTAGCATGGAGCACAGAAGCACCCTGGTCGCTTTGCAGAGGCCTTGAAACTCACAAGACACAGAGCTCAGGAATTTACATGGGGGGATAGAGGTAAGGAAGTGGCTCTGAAAGAGCGGGCAAGTGAAGTCAGGCTAGATCAGAAAAAGAGTTCTGAACTGCCATCCCCTTCCCATATATTCCATAATAACCCTTGCTCGTGCCGCTTCCTCAAATCAATTCTGAAGGGTAAAATAAAAGGTGCAATGTTGCTGGACATTGCTAGTACATTGGTGTTCGTTGGGCTTGTGAGGCAGAGGGCATGGCAGATACACAATCAGGGCCGGTGCCAGACTATTTTGCGCCCTAGGCAGGTGAGCTGCTTTCACCCACCCACCCCCTCCCCAGCGTACCTGGGCACGGGGCGCCATCTCGCCCACCCAGCCGAAGTGAAGCCAGGACACTGGGGTGGGGATGGGGGCGGGCGTGGCTTCACTTTGGCTGGGTGGGCGCCCAGCCGAAGTGAAGCCAGGACACTGGGGCGGGGGGGCGGCTTTGGAACGGCGCACCCGGAAGCCGCCCTCTCACAGCCACTGTGAGAGAGCGGCTTCCGGGTGCGGCATTCAGCGACCCCCTTACCTTGGTGCTCTAGGCAGCCGCCTGAGTGGCCTCTATGGTAGCACCGGCCCTGTACACAATATTCTACTGAGATTATCGGAGGAGGACAGGAGAAGACAATCAGTTACAACTGGCAGTTCTTTGCTGTTCATAGGAGCAGATGTACTTGGTTGTGTGTGTGTGTGTGGGGGGGTTCTCTAGCAGAAGTGGGTGAGGGAGAAGCAGAGTGTCACCACCCCATTAGCCCCGAACATAGAGAAGCCATACACCCATGACGGCCTTGTGTCGGTTCTCAAATCGCTTATTCAGATGACTCTAGATCCGAGCCCCAAAATTGATTGGACATCGCTCTCCGGAGACTGGCAGACCGACATAGCCAGAAAGATCCTGCAGGTGCGAACATGAGGCTCTTCTGAGGGATAAAATCTTCTCAAAGAAAAGCAAGTTCCCACAAATCAAGCAAGGCCCATTAAAATCAAGGGACAGCTGGCAGCTCAGGGTTTTTGCGTGTGTTTGTTTTCTAATGGGGGGTGGGGGAGCACTTTTCAGTTGGAGCTGTTTCGTTTCTCCTCCTCCTCCTCCTCGCTGGGCTTGCATGTGGATTCTTGGCCAGGCATCCAGGGAGTGGATCACACAGCTGGGCAAATGCAACCCTCCCTCCGCTTGTTTAGTTCCTGAGCCATGTGGCTGACCATGAGCGTGGGCATTTGGCCAGCTGCTTCCCTCCGAGTCTGGGTCAAGGCAGTCCACAGGGGAGCCTTGTTTACCCCACGCTGCTCATTAACAGCCCGTGAACTGCTATTGGCTTGCGAGATTTGACTGACGGCAGGAAGAGGAACGATCCAGGAGGCCCTTGGAAGAAGTTAGGAAAAAGCTAGCCTTCGCTTTGCTTATTCCAAAGGAGGGCGACACTGAACATCACTACTTTGGCCCACGTGGTCTGAACGCAAAGAGGGAGCTGCAAAGGAAGGAGAGGTGGGAAAGGTCATCAAGTACAATGGGCTGTCGTCAGTGGAGGCTGGTGGCTCCTATGACAGTGGGGCAGTGGATCCGCTCTGGATTTCAGTCAGAACTCTAAAGGAGCAATCCAGGGTGCTGAACCCAACCCCCCAAATGGGTTCAGAACATTGGATTGTGCCTTTAAAGTTCTGGCTGGTTCTGACTGAAACCCAGATCAGATTTAACGCCCCACTAACATAGGAGTCACCAGCCTCCACCTGCTGTTGAGATTGTTACTTTTAAAGCAAAAGGTTCAAGCAGTTCGGGCCCGCACGTTGTGCAGTGTTGCCTAGAGGCTACTCTTTGTGCTGGTCTCCTGTAACCGAGCAGGCTGCTGAGCAGTCCAGTCTATCGGTTTAGTTGCTGCAGCTCAAGCCATCACTTTTCTGCCAGGCGTGCAGGGGTGGAAATGCCGCAACCCTTTACCCTCTGCTTCTCCTCACTTCTCACTTAGCAGTGCTGGTGCCATGTTTGTCATTGTGTTGGGGTATCAGGGCCTGCAAGGGACACGAGGGTGCCTTCGCCACACTTACTCCACCACCACCACCAAATCCTGCGCTCTGCAGAGTTGCACATGCAGGAGTTTGGAAGGAGCCCTGGTGCATCGGATCTAGTCACTATTACATGTAGGATTGCCAGTCTAGATTCTGAGAGGCTACAATCCTGTGTATGCTGATTTAAGAGCAAGCCCCATTGAACTCAGTGAAGTTTACTTCTAAATAAAGACGTATTGGGTTGCAGCATAAGAGTTGTACTGAATTTCCCCAGGGATAGGGTGACCATATGAAAAGGAGGACAGGGCTCCTGTATCTTTAACAGTTGTATTGAAAAGGGAAGTTCAGCAGGGGGCATTTGTATATATGGAGAACCTGGGGAAATTTCCACTTTATCACAACAGTTAAAGCTGCAGGTGCCCTGCCCTCTTTTAAATCTGGTCACTCGGGTATAGCTCCTGCAGCTTTAAATGTTGTGATGAAGAGAGAATTTCACCAGGTTCTCCATATATACAAATGACACCTGTTGAAATTCCCTTTTCTATGCAACTGTTAAAGATACAGGAGCCCTGTCCTCCTTTTCATATGGTCGCCCTACCCAGGGAGGCTACTTGGAGTGGCCAGATGCAAAAGAGGGAAGGGCTCTTGCATCTTTAATAATGAGGTGAAACAGGGAATTTCAACAGGTGTCACTTGTAGGGTGACCATATGAAAAGGAGGTCAGGGCTCCTGTATCTTTAACAGTTGTATTGAAAAGGAAATTTCAGCAGGTGTCATTTGTATACATGGAAAACCTGGTGAAATTCCCTCTTCATCACAACAGTTAAAGCTGCAGGAGCCCTGCCCTCTTTTAAATCTGGTCACTCTAGTATAGCTCCTGCACCTTTAACTGTTGTGATGAAGAGGGAATTTCATCAGGTTTTCCATATATACAAATGACACCTTGCTGAAATTCCCTTTTCTATGCAACTGTTAAAGATATAGGAGCCCTGTCCTCCTTTTCATATGGTCACCCTAGCCATGCAAGGTGCACAAAGGAAGGGGGATTTAACCCTTTCCCCCTGCTGTATTCATGAGGAAAATCCCTCCTTTGGAGCTGGTATTTGGTTTACATGGGAAATCTCCCATTGGTTCCCACTGGAAATGACATTCATTCACCCATGCAAATAGAACTTGCAGAGGAAGGATTTTTCCTTTGAATTGCATCGAGTTAAATGTCTCCCTCCATGTATGCTGAGATGGTGATCAGCCTACCCACCCCTGACTCCAGCTGATAACAATTTGCATGGTTTAAAACCTGCATGTAAAGATACATTTAATGGTCATGTCTGGTTTGGCCTTATGTCGGCAGACAGATGCCCCCAGACGTCAAAAGAAAACTGAAGCGCCCGTAAGGAGTTGCAACATTTGGGCCTGTGTTTAATCAATTCCACTTTGCAACCTCCAATTGTCGTTGAAGATTTTCCTTGCAGTTCAGGTCTGCAGAAAAACTGCAGCAGAAACTCGAAAGATGTTTGTTCAGGAACTTGAATGAGGCAAGAGCGAGACTGACTTGGCAGAAGCCGAATCTGGTTTTCCTGGAAGGGAGTGACTGAACTTGCTGTACTAAACTGAAGCAAACCTGCACTTCCCGGTATGTTTTCAAGGACGGTTGGGTGTTTTGGTTGTGCAGGTCGAGCAGGCCACACACACAAGAAAAGAGTTAAACTGTAACAGCCAGTTAGCAATTGCCACTTCCTTAATGCCTTGGACCCGCAAAGTGTCCAACGGTGGCAAAAAAGGAGCTAAAAATCATAATATTGAGTGCTGTTGGGGGAAGGGAAAATATTTATGAACTGCATTATTGAATGCTTTACTGGAGTTTGTCAGCAGAGGTTTGGTTGGTTGGTTTTTGCACATCATGTTTATTCATGCTCCTGAAATGTCATCATGTGCAGTCTCTCGTTACAGTTGTATTTGCCAACTTGGACCACTGACTAGAACAATGTCCTTGTTCACCCAATTGCTGGCACCAGTTGGAGACATGACATTCTTCTCTTGCTACCATAGCCCACCCTTTATGTCCCAGAAACATAAAAGAAATACGGTTTTACGTACATCTGATAGAATATCCTTGTCTGCTGTCATTCGATATTTTTCTCTGAGGTTGGAAAACAAATGTTTCTTGGGAAGTGCAGCCTACAACCACCACATGATTGAAACGGTTCCATTTTATTTCCCCAAGTAGGTGCCTCCCTACACTAAGCAGGATACAACAGTTTGAAAACTGTATATGCAGTGTGTCCTGGGCCCCAACAGTTGTCACTACTGTTATAAACCATATTAAAGCAGTAGTGTAGACCCTGACCCTGTCCAGCTAGATTATCAATGCAAACAAAAAAAAAATGGAAAATGTTGCTAGAAAGACGTGGTGGGATGAGAAAGTTGGCGAGGGTGGTGTTTTGTCTGTGAGACGCGAGGACTTCTTTGAGCGGTGCAGAATGAAGAGCGCACCTGCCAAGAAAGCTTACTGAAGTCTGGATGGAGGTTTTTAAAAGTTTAGAGAAGTGGCTGGATCATTTACAAGTTTGTTGGAGAGATAATAAAGGTACAGCTTGACCTTAAGCATGTGTTTACTGAGAAGTCAGTCCCAGTGAGTTCAGTCAGTGGTGCAGCTGGGTAATTTTAGACCTTAGACTTAGGGTGCAATCCTAGGCGTGCTGAGACAGGAATAACGTCCTACAACTCCCAGCATTCCCCAGCCAGGGAATGCTGGGAGTTGTAGACTTTATTCCTGTCTCAACATGCCTAGGATTGCACCTTTTATTTTCTTATTAAGCTCCTCTTTAGAAGGTGGTGTGTATTACTCCAGTTATGACCCGCGCAACAAACATTCCTCTTTGCCCCTTGTGGCCATGCCATGCTTCACAATAGGGTTCTATATTCCTGATACGTTTGAGCGAAAAACAACTCCACCTGTTTTACCAGCCCTGGATGAGAAACAACACATGTCTCCAAGTATCTGCAGTTTTGCCTTTTAAACTCAGATCACAGCACCGTTGTGTAAAATGCAGCCTGCTTCTGCTGCCTTGATACTAGATACATTTACCTGGGAATAAGCATAACTGTAGGAAAGGAGCATCTGTAACCACGCCCAGTTGGCTGCTCCTTGCATCTAAAATGCTTACAAGTCAGAAAGGGTGCTGCTGCAAGCAGCGGCAGCCCTCATGGGGGCCTATGCTGGCCCAGGTGCAGGTTCAGCACCTGTTTGCCCCTGTCTCCAACACTTAGGGGGCATAGCTCAGTCTGATAGAGCACCTGCTTTGCATGCAGAAGGTCTCAGGTTCGATCCCCGGCTTCTCCAGGTAGAGTGAGGAAAGAATCCTGCCTGAAACCCTGGAGAGCAGCTGCCAGTCAGTGTCGACCATACTGGGCTAGATAGACCAATAGTCTGGCTCAGTATAAGGCAGCTTCCTGTGTTCCTATGTTCCTACTTGCTTCTCCCTGGGTGGTCATTTGGAGGCCCTTGGGCTGTAGGGTGCCTGGGTCTCAGCCCCAAGATTCAGCCCTAGCTGCACCAAAAGTTCACTGAGATTCCAGTACAATCCTATCAATGTACACTCAGAAGTAATCCCCACTGAATTCTATGGGACTTCCTTCCAGGTGAGCACAGGATCACAGCCTTACTCCTGGGTTAGTGCACATAGGATTGATGGATTGATTTTGCAAAATGCTGTATTCTTGGGGGTTTTCTCCCACCAACCCTGTATGTTACATACATTCTGCTCCCATTTCACAGATGGGAAGAGCGATAAGCCTGCTTTCTGAAACTGATGTCCAGAGCTCTAGTCTCTGGGCATCCATAGCTCACTCTCACGTGGGGCCTCCTAGAAGTGATTCTTCTCCCATTGCTATAGTCACATGAAATGGGCTAGGAGGCCACTGGAAGGCTGCAGGCAGACTCTCTACCTTTAAAGGTCCCAAGGCAGAAGTATATCTGGTGCAGCCTTTGCCCAGAAGTGGAGTTGGTCCTGTGTATTTAACTTTGTTGGGAGTCGCAGCTTCCTTTTCTGCTGTGTGTGCATGTGGGTATTAGACAGACACCCACCCAGCCACCCACAGCTGCTCATTCAGGGGCGGGAGAGACATTTGCTACCAGTCCTGTTCACCTTTCTGCCCCACCCCATGTCTAGGACTTAATTTAAGCCAGGGCTGTTTGCCAGAGCTAATCCTCTCAGCCAGAGGATCTGTTTTCATGAACTCTGGCAGGGAGTGCCAGCAAGAATGAAGCCCCCGTACAATCCTTGCTTCTAGAAAGGTTCCCTTTTCTCTGAACTACATAATAACAGTCAGAAATATTGCCTTAGTTGCTCCCCTATCACTGCCTGTACACTTTGCAAAAACCTGCATTTGTTGACTTTCTGTGTGTCATAAGAACATAAGAGCCCTGCTGGAACAGACCAAGGGTCCACAGGTCCAGCATTCTGTTCACACAGTGGCCAACTAGCTGTGACCAGGAACCCACAAGCAGCACATGCGACTCATGTCATGCGATTCTGAAAGGCACTGGAGCTCTGGTGTAAAACGTGGCAAATCATAGAATAGTAGAGTTGGAAGGGGCCTATGAGAGCCATTGAATAGAAATCCACCTTAAACCATCCCTGACAGATGGCTGTCCATCTGCATCTTGAATGCCTCTAGTGAGGGAAAGCCCAGGATCTCCCTAGGTAATTGATTCCATTGTCGTACTGCTCTAACTGTCAGGGATTTTTTCCTGATGTCCAGCCGGAATCTGGCTTCCTGTAACTTGAGCCCATTCTGTGTCCTGCCCTCTGGGATGATTGAGATCCTGGCCCTCCTCTGTGTGACCTTCCAAGTATTTGAAGAGTGCTATCATGTCTCCCCTCAGCCTTCTCTTCTCCAGGCTAAACATGCCCAGTTCTTTCAGTCTCTCATCATAGGTCTTTGTTTCCAGATCCCTGATCAACCACATTGCCCTGCTCTGAACCCCCTCCAGCTTGCCTGCATTTTTCTTGAAGTGTGGTTGATGCTGACACTGCTCAGGCCTCCCTTTGACCTTCTTACCTGCTGGCTTCCTCTTATCAGATCTGCTTAATACAGTGACAAAGTGACTGATCTTTGGGGTCAGATTCTCTAAAATCCTTTGGGCCTATGAGCCCAAAGATTGTTCTATAGCATGACTGAGCAACTTCTGAATGTTGGGGACTCCATTGCCCCTGTAAACTGCCCCCCCCCACCTCTGAATTTGCTGCTGTTCTGTGATTTCACAGGGAAACAAGGCATGTGAGGAGAATGGTGAAACCAACAAGGTTTGAATCTAATCCAGTCCCTGGCTGAGAGATCACTAGGAGCCACTCAGATTTCTAAAGCAAGTGTAGTTATTAACAGCTATAGGGGTGCAATGTTAATCAATTAAAATTCTCTCTGGCAGTTAAAATAATGCCCACAGTTCATTTGTCCTCTCTTTCCCCAAGCCAGCCTGATGAATGTCCAATAGCTTGTGGCCACAGAAGGACCACAGGTGCGCAAGACCCGTTCTGGCAGTGCACAGTCCCCTCAAACTGGGAGCACAAACCTGTGGGCATGGTGAACCAGCCCCCCTCATCTCAGAGGCATGGAAATAGCATGCTGGGCCCCTCGAGGAACTATGCTTCCACAGCTCTGGTGATGAAGATGTGGATCCTAGGAGAAAGCAACACAAATGTCTTGTGAGATAGTGAAGGCACATGGGACATGCATGAAATTTGAAGCAGGGATGTCCGTCATTTGCAAATCCTGCCCTTTTTGGCACTGACAGATTCCCCCTGCCTGCCTGCCTTGGCTTGCATTTGCAAGCCGAGCCACAGGTTTTTCCTGAAATCCGGAACTCTTTTTGGAGTTGTTTTCTGCAAATAGAAAGTTGCACAAATTGAAGCTGCAATTTGCATGATGTACACCAATTCCAGCCATAAATTGTTTAATTTGGGCAGATTACATAAACTACAGCTGCAATTTGCAGATCTTTCTGTTTATGAAAAAATCCCGGAAAATCTGTGAGCCGGCCCAGCTTGATGCAAATAGGCCCAGCTCATGGGGAAGTGAGCCAAAGACCAGGGGGCCGAGCTGCTGAAAGCTGGGCAACCTCCACCTCTCGGACGGATTCCTCCGATAACCCTACTTTGAAGCCACATTGTTCAGCAGTTTGGCCAGTGAATAAGTGACCAGGTATGAGGAAGAGGGGTTAATCTACACCTGAGTTTTCACCAAATTGGTACATAGGAGACAGCCTTATTCTGCTTCCTAACAGTGGCTGTCCTGGTCTCAGGCAGAAGAGAGGACTTTTTCTTCTTTATCGATAAATTGTAAGCTGCTCCGAGACCCTTTTGGCTGAGGTGCGGGATAAAAATACTCTAAAATAAATAAATAAAATAAATCACCTGCTCTCTGGTCCTTATTAACTGGCGATGTCGAGGACCTTGCATGCAAAGGATGTGAACATTAGAAGAGCTATGCTGGATCAGACCAAGGGTCTGTCTAGTCCAACACTCTGTTCACACAGTGGTCAAACAGCTATTGACCAGGGACCAACAAGTAGGATAAGGTGCAATAGCACTCTCCCACCAATGTTCCAACTAGTGTATACAGGCTTACTGCCTCTGATACTGGAGGTAGCACATAGCCATCAGAACTAATAGCCATTGATAGCCTTCTCCTCCAGGAATTTATCCAACACCCTTTTAAAGCCAACCAAATTGGTGGCCGTCACCACATCTTGTGGAAATGAATTCCATAGTTTAACTATGTACTGTGTGAAGAAATACTTCCTTTTATCTGTCTGGAATCTCTCACCATTCAGTAACATGGGGTGACCCCGGGTTCTAGCATTATGGGAGGGGGAAGAAAAATATCTTCCTATCCACTTTCTCAACACCATGTATAATTTTGAACACTTCTCTCATGTCTCCCCTTACTCACCTTTATGTGCTGTACCACTAAGGGATGGGCCCTACATATTAAACAGGATTGGGATACTACCCTTCTTTTTTTCTGGGCATCAGGGTGAGTCCTTCATCATTAAACAAAGAGGAAGAAAATATAAACACTCAAGATGGCCAGTTGAACACAGTTGCAATGCTGTTCCGAAAGACCATTGATGTGATCTAGGAAGGCCCAACTCATGTTCTTTATTTGTCTCCATGTTCCTAAGCACAGTGGTGGGCCAACTTCAGGTTTGCAGGATCTGCTTTGTTTATTTTCTAGAACATTGAGATCTGCCAATAGGAGCCGGGTGCAGAAGATGTGCACCTCTGCTCTCTCTTTAATAGGAGTAGAAATCAGTTAGTCCTGGCATGGAGCTAAATATTATCACCTGCTAATAGCTGCGGATAAAATCTGTTCCAGGGGCAGTTACAGGGATTGGTTTGCAAGCTGGCACTTCTACAAGAGAGGTGTGATTGGCCGGTTGGAGGCTGAGGAGGAAATTTCAAAATAAAGAGATAACAGGACATGGACGGGATTGCAAGAAAAATAAATAGGCTTTGAGGGTTTTTTGCTTTTTTGTTTTTGAGAAACAACAAAAACAACACTGAGTTATTAATAAGCAGATAGTATAAGCTGGATGGTAAACATCTATCTGGGTATAAACACTGCATGCTCTTGTTTTTAGAGGAAATATGTTTGTCTTGCATCCCTTGGCTGGTCAGGCAGTTGAGCTGATGCCCTTGCTAAGCCTCCTGCAGCTGGACACGGTTCAGTCAAGTGTGCAAAGAACCAGGTGTGAGACTGGGGGTGGGCAGGGAATGGTGTCTTGCAAGTTACTTTAGTCACACAAGACACAGTGAAGCCAGACACTTTTGCTGCTGTTCTTGTTTTTAACATCAAAACAGCTAACTGGTCTTGTTAAAAGAGGCACAGTGTGTTTTGAAGAAATACATTGGAAGGTCCCTTTTCCCAAACACACATGACAGAGAGGGTGAGTTGTTGATTTCCAAATGCCTATAACCATGGGGTTGGATTCAGGATCTGTCTTCTGTGAGAGGAAGGGCTGAACTTACAGAAGGTCCCCCTGCCCCAATTTTTGAGGATACCCCCATACCCCATAGGTCACACCGTTCAGCAGGGTCTCTTGATTCTCTAGCATTTTCAGGGAGCTGGAGGGGGCAGCACAGTTGACCCTCTGTACATCTAGATCCAACCCATGGTCTCCAACGTTTCCCAAATGAAAGTACAGAGTCTTGTGTGTTTATTCCAAAATCCACATTAGTGTAATACCTTTATTACGCCAAACCAAAAGGTCAGAAAGATTGCACAAGGTTTGGAGATTTCCAGATCTCTCCAAGGAGCAAGATGTTACAAACAGGCAGGGAGGTTATGTTTGGGAGGGGAAGGAAATAGGGGAGAGAGAGAAATCTGGCTTGATGGTGAAGTCAGTGAGTGTCTGCATGTTCAAAGTTCTAAGGTGAAGTGGCTGACATTCAAATTAGAATCTGCAGGTGATGTGACAGCTGGGCCTGCAGCTGCCCCAAAGATTGCTGGGAATTTCCCATTTTGGATTTCCCATTTTGTCTATTTATAACATCACGCTTTTAGCACAATCAATCGCTGTATGCCACTATTGCATCTCGTTTAAAATCTTCAACAGCCAGTCCTGAACTAGCCTCTAAAGGCTTTTCTACAAGAGTGATTTATTGTATGCTCACTTGTGGAAGTTAACGGGGCCTTAACATGGGAGTATCAACCTCCTCCAGGATGTCCCACACATCCCCCCCCCTTTATCCCGCTTTCAAAAAGATTGGAGATAAAGGGACATTGAGTGTCTCTACACTAAGGGAAATCACATTGTTTATTTGGGGCTGTTGTGTTTCCTGGTTATTGGCATGATTGATATGAGCTGATTACACCAGAGGAGAGGGGTGACAAGGTGGAAGATCCTGCTGCTTCCCAAGGCTCCTTTATTGAGGGAGCGCACCCCTCCCTCCATCCCTGGCATGTGTGCAAAGGAGGGGAGGGGACGTCTGTTGTACTGTTTGTTCGCTGCCTCCTGGAAAGCCAGGAATTACTCTGGGTAGACATAAGACCCCCAGCACGCTTACTTGTGAGTAAGCCCCGTTGAACCCCACCAAGGGGGTGCTCTTGGTGGGGTGGGGGATCAGAGCTGCCTCCCTTTGTTGCAGGGAGCCATTTTACCTTTTTCTCCTTCAATCGCAGACACAGGAAAGTCCTTCCTCGGTAAGTTCATAGCGCAACCCCACCTTTACACACAGCCAATTTTGTGCTATTAGGGTTTATTCCAGCTTGTCTTTGCTCTATTTTATAATGGAATAAAGGGGGGTGGAAGCTGTCGTGGCTGATGCCAACATCATCAAAAAGATACACGAACTCCCAGGAGTGGCCAGCCAGGAACGTGCTTTGCCTGTGAGAAGCCTATTATTCCAATCTATCAGCTGTGTGAAATGCTGGCCTAGTGTTATAATGACAGTGCCATCTAGTGGCTGTAAATTGAAACACACAGGAACGTATAGAACTTGCCAAGGAAGGACTTTCCTCGATACAAACCACATGTAAAGACACCCATCATAATCCCACAAAGAAAACAAAAGCAGAAAGTCCCCGTAAGGCCATGGGATTTTTGCTTAATGTTGGAAAGCTCCAAAACTGACAACAGTTTTCTATGTTAAAATGGCCATCCCCTTTGAATTTGGGGTGTGTGTGTGTGTGTTTATTTATGTCAAGGGGAGAAATATATATGGTATTGCACTGTTAAACTTCTAAAAAGTCTAACAGAATATTTAATATCTCAATGGATGGAGTTGAAGTTATTATTACGGAGCAGCAGCAACTCAAAGACATTCAGCAGTGTTTATTATCTACACAGCCAATGGTAGGAGAATGAAAGGGATGCTAGTGCTCCCTAGTGCAGATGAGTTGATAATGATGGCAACTTTTAAACAGGCATTCTCCAGAAGGCAAAACAAGGCTGGTGATTTTCTAGAAAACGTGCATTGTCCATAGAACATGGTGACAATTTGTGTCTCATAAGGGGTAATGCGCTTTTAATGTTGAGAATGTTATTAAAATGCTACAACCGCCACCTGCTTTTCCACTACTTGAAGTGGAAGCCTTAGCAAGTGAACTTTATCTCTATGCTGTGAACAGCTTCACCTGGCTGATTTCTGCCCATCAGGTTTCCATTAAAGGTACAAGAGCAGAGCATTTTTTCCTTATCAGTTGGTAACAATATTGCCCACAGAAAAGCTTTCCTGCTCTTGAATGTGTGCAGTTTGTGCAACTGATTTCTTTAAAAGTTGCATGAAAGGGCAAATTCAGCTAGACAAAGCTATTAGCTATTTCTCAAAAGTTGCACTTCTGATCTCGAATACTGCATTTCCCCCCTCCCCCAGAAATAGATGTGTTGTACTTTTACCAAGAAAAATGTGATTCTTCCCAGATCTAAACAATTATTTGGATTACCTGGTAACCCACAAATGTATATTGAATGGGGGCAGGAAAGAGAAAGACCAATTGTTTTACTACTTGTTAATCCCCCTGTCTGTTAATACAATGAAATGATGATGAAAGGTTATTATGATATAAATAATCTAAGTGATGTTGAATATATACAGATGTAATAGTGTAAAGGAGCGAATCATAATCTCACAAACAATCTGGAAGCAGAACCCCTGTTAAAATGCAGAATAAAAAGCCTCATGTAGAAATGCCACTTGAGTGGTTATAGAGTGTTTATGCCTATTTTGTATGGGTGAATATCCTGAAGAAGAAAAAAGTGGTTGGCTGGAGAGATGATGAAAAGCTAAAACACTATGTATTTCTTGAAGAACATAAGAAGGGTCCAACTAGTGGCCAACCAGCTGTTGACCAGGAACCCACAAGCAGGACAAGGTGCAACAGTACCCTCCCACCCATGTTCTCAAGCAACTGGTGTATGTAAGCTTACTGCCTCTGATACTGGAGGAAGCACATAGATATCAGGACTAGTAGCCATTGATAGCCTTCTCCTCCAGGAATTTATCCAACCCACATTTAAAGCCATCCAAATTGGTGGTCATCGCCACATCATGTGGTAGGGAATTCCATAGTTTAACTATGCGCTGCATGAAGAACTATTTTCTTTTATTTGTCCTGAATCTCCCACCAATCAGCTTCATGGAATGACCTGTTTGAGTTGTAGTATTATGAGAGAGGGAGAAAAATCCACATTCTCCACACTATGCATAATTTTGTACACCCCTATCATGTCTCCCCTTAGCCTCCTTTTTTCCAAGCTAAACAATCTAACCTTCCCTCAGAGGGGAGATGCTCCAGCCTCTTGATCATTTTAGTTGCCATTTTCTGCCCTTTTTCCAGCTCTACAATATCTTTTTTTAGGTGTGGTGACCAGAATTGTACACAGTTGAACTGCTTTTGCTTCCTCTCTGGTGCCATCTTGTGGCTATTTTGTCTTACACAGAGACCAATTCCTTTTCTTTAAATTGCTGGGCCTTGATTACCACCAAATAAACTGCCTCACCCAGATCTTAATCTTCTAAGGCTACATTCACACTTACTCATTAAGAAATTCCTGATTCTGCCCAAATTGCTCTGTGGAAATGTCATGTTAACTGCCTCTCTTCTCTAATACATGCACGCTCACCCACACCCACACTTCCATTGATAATTAGTTACTCATGTCTTTTCTCGATTTATCCCTAATGCACACTTAATTCTGGATGCGGGGCAGGATTTACAAAGTCTCCCTTTATGGGAAATTCATCTCCAGACTTTTGTAGACTAAAATTCATATGACTTGAATTTAAGAAAATGTAAAATTATTTGGAGTCCTACTCTAGACTGGATTGACAAATGTTTTAAACATGGAATAGGAACAGAAAGGATCCAACAATCCCCCCCCCCCTCATTTTAAAAGAAAATGTGGACCTTTGGCTGTCCAAAACCACACCTTAAAATCTAATAGAATATGTAGGTGACAACCTCATTGGCCCTTATTTATTACATTTCTCTCTCGCCCAATAGCTGAAGCTCTCTGGGTGGTTCACAAAAATGAAGAGCAGGGTGGATGAAAGACTGTTTGCATAGAACCAGGATGGGGGACATCTGGCCCCAGTTAATACTGTCCAGGGGGGTTCCCTAACTGGCCCACCTAGGCCTTACCCTGCAAGCCCTGCCCTTATGTCTGACCCATAGAAGACAGGAGCAGCCCTACCTGCCAGCCACTGGTGCTCTAAGTGAACCATGCAGTTGACACCCACACCCCCAAACCCCAAGGGCAGGTCTGGGATGAGGACTGTGGTAAACTGGGAAACATTTTGCCCCTGTTTTCAGTTTAACCCCACCCCACATCTTTGGAAGCAGAAATATTACCGTTTATAATAAAATGTGCCCCAAATGTTGTTGTTTTTATAAAAAACTAAGCACTAAATCAGCACAGAGGGTCTGATAGCAGCAACAATGGAACAAGTCCATCCCTCCCTTCTGCAAAGGGACAGAAGTTGCATCCGCAACGCCCAAGGGAGGTTCCTAGAAGAAGGGTCCCAGTTGCATCCTGGGGGCAACGTGGCCAACAAGGCGCCCCCAGCCCCCAGGCTCAGCCCTCCAAGGGCAAAGGAAGCGGCTGCTCTTTGGGGAGTCTCTCATGCCCTGCCTCCAACTGGGAGCAGCGGTGGAGCAGGAGGATATCCCACATCGCCTGAGGGAGGACTTGATCCCAAAAGTGGGTGGGCGGCCTGATTTAGCCCCACCTTTCCGAGTCGGTCCCTCGTTCACCTTCACAACCTCGTTTCTATTCCCGCTGTACGCACATGTGTGTTTTTTTGTATTGTTTTCCTGGAATTCGGCGCCCCACTTCACTTTGGCCCCCTAGGGGACCTATATGGATGGGCCACCCCTGATAGAAGCAACCACTCATTTCTGAAGGCAGTTGTAAGTTATAACTGGTTTGCTTTGGCCCAAGAATGTACATGTTCAAGAGTTTCATGATTGTTATTCATTAGGGTGGTTGCAGAAAAGCTGCTGCTTGCAACCAAGTGAATGTGATAACCAACAGTGGTATGCCGAGGATGTTTTTAACCAATGCAGAGTACTTAATTTCTACCTGTGAAAGCTGAAAGGAATACTATTTTGAGTAGTTCCACAGTCAATGGGGTGTGTATGTGTGCAACCAACAGGTGCCTTTTATGGGCTGTCCTGGCATGCTGTGGTTGCAAAACTGGTCTGTTATCTCTGTTTTCTTTGAAAGGATGGAACATTACGGTAGGATTAATGGGGAGAAGCAGACAGTTTTATTGTTTTCCTTTTTAGCCTGCACCTATTGTTCATTTGTAAATTAAGGTACAGTTGATGAATAGAGTAAGTGGGAAGGGGGCGTGGAAGGCTCAAAAAGATGCTGTGGTGGATCCCTGCTCCAACAAGTTAGTTTGTATTATGCATGTATTTTCAAACATATTCTCACACCTACATTTTAGGTGTACCTGCCCCCAAAAGTAGTGGGCCGTACAACTCCCAACATAAGTTACGTTGCACTGGTGTAAATTATCCAAGTGCAGTGGCAATAGTGTTACCTGGCATTTTGACCATCAGCTAAAGCTATTGTGGTTGCACTAGGGTAATTTATGCTAGCGTGACATTATTTGCATTGGCAGTTGTGCCCTGTTGGATACTGGCCTATGTTTGTGGTACAATGACATTACCTGACAAGATGGTGTGTTAATCCCAATTCTCAGTTTCAGCCCACCCACCCACCCAAATTTTTTTTTGGCTTGGCTTGGCTTCTCATTAGCCCTCTGATGTGTTTATCAGTGCCTGGAAGATAAAGCAGATGGGCCCCTGCTGTTATAAGAAGGCTTAAAGCTTCTCTACATTAAGCAAAAATCCTGCACTTGTATTAGGCTTTCTTCTTCCGCAGTCTGTCCAGGTTTATGATGGGCTCCTTTAGACAGTGAACATGTGATTTCGAATGAAAAACTTTTATTGGAAATGCTCTATTCGTTCAATGAAACATTGCCATCTAGTGGCTGTATTGTAGTGCCACACTGGCATTACACACTGCTGATATGGCACTATTAACTTTTATTACAGCTTATCTCTGATTTTTTTGAAAGTGGGATAAAGGGGGGAAACCGTGGGAAACTTCCAGGAGGTTGACAATGTTGTATAAAGGACCCACAAACCTCCATAAGTGACCAATCACGAACATACAATAAATCAGTCGTGTAGAGAAGCTTTTACAGGATAAACCAGTGAGGAAACTGAGTGTTAGGATTGCACCCGAGGAAGCCTCCTCAGATGAGGAGGAGGCAAACTTACAAGTAGTAGAGGGTGTTTCCTCCCCCACAGCCGGACCAGAGACTTTCCGCACAGTTGGAAAGGAGTCGTGCAATGGAGGAGGATGCAGGTTGCGTGGAGGAGCCACGGGCCAGTCAGTCGCTTCCTCTGCCTGTCTCTCCTGAGGCTGAGTCAGAGACGGAGGTGGTTCGACCACCAGCCCCCGCGAAAGGAGACGTAAGAAAAGGGCAGAACAAATGCAGGGGTTCAGGCGAAGTATGCGCCTGCAGAACAGGCAGGGAAAAAACACTGAGCTGTAGTAGGGGGTTGGGTCAAAGGGTGGAGGAATGAGGCACAGCTGGGAGCTGGGTGGGGTCATGCTGGCAGGGCTTGAAAAGGGGAAATCTGACCGCTGGTCCAGTGTAGCAAACACCTTTCGTTCCTCCGGTTGCTACTGTGCCCCACGCCTTGCCTCTTGACCGTGACTTTGGATTCCTGACCTGGACTGGCTTGATTGACTCAGCTTGAACGTTTATCTCTGGCATTTTGGACGACTGACTTGGCTCTTGATATAGGACTGAACTTGATCTTCACTTGCTCTTGGCTCCTTGACACCGGCACCCTCTGTTTGGTTCTTCGACCCGGATCGGTAGGCTTGCGCTTCAGAACTTGTCTCTGGCTAGAACTATTGGACTTTATGTAAAGGACTGTGTTTTTCTTAAACAGCAGCAGGACCCTCCTGCATTCTTGGCCAGAGATTTATGGCTGGGTAATTGGCAATAAAACACTAAAGCAATAAAGCATTTAGCAGAACGCTTTGACTCGCGGCTGGTCACTGAAACTGAGCAAGAACCTTATTGTCTCGCTTCAACAAGAATAGAGCAGCAACAGGAACGCCTGACTCCACCCAGATAGAACTAAGTCGATTGCCATCTACTGACTAAACTATATACCCTTATATTTAAGAGTTTTCTACATGAGGTTGTTAAATGGCAATTAATTGGCTGTATCTACCTTTGGTTTCATGGCAGAATTAAGATCCAAGCATTACAGGAGGAGCATTTCCTCTTCTGCTTTTCTGCTGCATAACCTCTAGATGGCACTGTGGCATCACTGAATAGCACACATACACAAGAAGAAATGGCACTTCTTTCACTTTCACAAGTTTCCCTGCTCTAAAAAAGCTTGCAAAAAATGCTGGTTAGACCCAGAAGCAAACCTGGTGGGTCACAACATTGTCTAAAGAACCTGTAAGTAACTGAGTAGGAGTAACAAGTGCATGATAAATGCCTCATGTAGAAAATCCCTAAGAGGTTCCTGAAGTAATTTTATTTATTTAAACAAAATCATATCCCACTTTTCTTGTGCTTATGCAACACTCAAGGTAGCTAACAACAATTAAACTAATAATAAAATGCAGGGCCTGTTCAGATAACACATTAAGCTATGGTTAGGCTGCTAATCCTTTTAGAGCAAACGGTTAGTGAGGGTGTTTAAATCGTGGTTATGTAGCCACCATGGTTAGGAATGTGTATATACAGTAAAATCCAAGGCCAGTATCTAATTTCTTTCAGGCATACCCACCTAATACAACTGGGACTTTTCAGGTGAAATATGAGAGAAATAGTTGCTGCCCAATTCTTTAATGGCTTGGTACTTGTAATGTTGGTTTATTCCCTAAATTTGCCTATAGCAGGTTGCTGCTTTTTGTTTCCTTTGATACCTAACACAGGTATCAGTTGGAATGTGAAAGGCTTGAATACTAGCTGAAGGAATGATCTCTCTGCTCTCAAATTCCTTGGCCTCTGAAAGAAAGGCACTCCACACATGCGCTGGTGCACTCTTCTGATTTTTATTTCATAAGTTATAAAGCTTCGGCTATGGGGTGGTATATAAATTTAATAAATAAATTGTTGACCCTAACCCCTGACAAAATGAACCAATGAACAACACACACACACACACACACACACACACACACACACACACGTGTGCGCCATTCCTAATGGGGCCCTGGTTTGAATCCTTGCTCAAATTAAGCTGATTTGTTTTAAAACTAATTTCCAAACTTTCACATTCATGGTGTGAAAATGTGATGCCAATGAGCAATACTCCTTAATGATGGTGTGTAACTACTGGAGATCACTGTCTTGGCAATGGCATCATATTTCCAGTAAGAAAACCTCTACTTTTACCCACCAGTGGCTGCCATCGCCCACTGAAAAATGCATCATTCCAGTTGCCAAGGTTTTGAGCTGTCAAGAAGTCAGTGAAGTAAAATGTTCTGGCCATGTCTCAAAAGAACTATTCCAACGTCTGGCACAATATGTTCTAACGCTCACTGCACCATAAAGCCTCTAATCTACATATCTACCTGTTTCCTCTATTATATATAACCCCTTCTTCCTCCTCCATCTCAAACCGATGAGAATTATGTTAGATTGGGTCAAGTAAGGAGTTCCACACTCATCTGGATCTTTGTCTGTTCTGCATTTGGCAATCATCTGCATATAAGAATTGTGTTGTAATTATATACACCAAGGATAGGGAACCATTTCAGGCCAAATTCAAAGGTCTTGGGGGCCACATTACCCCCAAGTAATGTGGCTAGAAACGAAGAGGGCAAGGCTACATTTGCAGTGGGTGGAACCAATCAATTTTTTCTCATTTTACCAATCTTGTTTATTTTTTAATTTTACCAAAGTAATTTAATTTACCTCTTTTCACTTTGCATACATATTACTCAGAAGTATAGCATACACACTTAAATGGGATTGTGAGAATGCAATGAGGCTTACTTCTGAGTAGACTTTTTTTGGATTGCTGTGCTCGAAACAATCTGAGCTGAAGAACATGTAAATTTATTTATTTATTTATTTATTTATTTATTTATTTATTTATTTATTTATTACATTTATACACCACCCCATAGCCGAAGCTTTCTGGGTGGTTTACAAAAGTTAAAAACAGTGAACATTAAAAAGTATACAAAATTTTAAACCATCAAAAACATAAAAACAACAGTATAAAAACAATGGTATCCATTTAAAAACAACAGTTCTGGGGTCCGTTAAAAATAAACAAACTTAGCCTTATTAAATGCTGTTAAATGCCTGGGAGAAGAAAAAAGTCTTGACCTGGTGCAGAAAAGATAACAGTGTTGGTGCTAGGCGAGCCTCATTGGGGAGATCATTCCATAATTGGGGGGCCACCATTGAAAAGGCCCTCTCCCTTGTTGCCATCCTCCGAGCTTCCCTCGGAGTAGGCACTCGGAAGAGGACCTTAGATGTTCAGCACAGGGGTCCAAAAAATCAAGAATTCTGTGGCAGAGCCTTGAACATAATGAAACAATCTATTAAGAAACTAATTTGTAATCTGAATGGGCTATTGAGAAAGTGCTGTTCCAAGGAAATTACAGAAACTAATGGCAAATCATTGTTTAAAAAATTATCATTGCAAGATATTGCTAGACCTCTGGTGATGTGTAGGACTGTTAAAACATGGAGACTAACTCATTGTATGAATACAAAGTTCTTTTTCATGATAGAGGTGTACAAAATTATGCATGGTGTAGAGAAAGTGGATACTAGAAGCTTGAAAAAGTGCAGAAAAGGACAACTAAAATGATCAAACAGCTGGAGCATCTCCCCTATGAGGGAAGGTTACAGCAGCTAGGATTGTTTAGCTTGGAAAAAAGGAGGCTATAGGGAGAAATGATAGAGAAGGACAAAATTTTGCATGGTGTGGAGACTATGGATAGGGAGAACCCGGGATCATCCCATGAAGTTGATTGGTGGGAGATTCAGGACTGATAAAAGGAAGTTCTTCTTGACACAGCACATAGTTAAACCATGGAATTTGTTACCTCAGGATGTAGTGACAGCCATCAACTTGGATAGCTTTGAATGGGGATTAGGCAAATTCATTGAAAGAAAGTCTATCAATGGCTTCTAGTCAGAGGCCGTGTGCCACTCTATACCAGTTGCTGCGAAACATGAGCAGGAGATTGCTATTATGTTCAGTCCTAGTTATGGGCAGGGCCGCCCCAAAACATTTTTCTGCTTGAGGCAAAGGATAAGATCACACCAACTTCCCATTTCCTGTACTGAAGCCAGCTGAATTAGCAGTTGACTCTTAATTCAATACTGGTGCAGTGTCATCTGAGGCAACAGGCTAGTTAAGGATGCCCTGGACAGTCTGTGTGTCCTCTAACAAAGGGGAATGCCTGGCAGCTCAAGAAAGAACAGCTATGTGTGTGGGTAGGGGGAGCAGTTGCTGCCACCGTATCCCAGCATTTGCTACCTGAGGCGGTTGCTTCACTCTGCATAATGGTGGGGCGGGCCGTGTTTGCAGGTTTCCTCTTGACAGCTGGTTTGCCAATGTGTGAACAGCACACTGAACTAGAGAAGCCTTTAGCCTGAGGTTCTTATTCAGTATTTGGAAAACAGATATACATGGTTAAATGGTTTGTTTTCTCTGAAGTTGGAATCAGTCCCTGTGATTCCTTTGATGAATGCTCCTTCAAAGAAAAGTGGGGGAAATACTGGAGCTGTAGTCAACACATTTCGAGGATGGTTGGGCAAAGCTGGTCAAAAGTCTACCAGGCTAAAAGTCTACCAGGGAGGGAGGAGGCTGGACCTGCTGGCAGCTTGCCTGAGAGCCAGTTTGTTCAAGTGGACTTGAGTATTAAGAGTGGGACCTGTCTTCAACACCAGTATTCTTTCAACTGGTCTTGGGACAAAGGGCATTCTCCTGCACCTCCTGTTTTTTTAAACGTACGGACGATAGAGACCAACATCACAGCGTTGTTGGGAGCGCAACACAGCCCAGCTTCTAAAATGCTTGGCACATCAGGATGTTATAGACACGATAACATCCACCCACAACGCTCTGGCAGCCTTATCTGAGATACACAGGGTAGAGTTGCAGGGCTGGGTGGGGACTGCTCCCTGGGTGGAGACCGGTGGGTCTGGGCCTCCTCCTGGGCAATGTCTCAGTCTGATCTTCAGAAGCGTAATCACGTCGTTCTGCTTTGCAGCATTTGGGAGACCTGGAACTCTAGGTCGACTCACCTTTGGGCAGCCCTGCCTCTGTTTTCCTTCAGTGAAAGCAGTGGAGGCTGGTGGCTCTGATGTCAATGGGTTGGTCAATCCGCTCCGGGTTTCAGCCACAACTCTGAAGGAGCTATCCAAGGTGCTTTGCAAAGCTCCTCTAGCGTTGCTGTGGAGTTTATGTGAGGAGCTGGTGTCAGGGCTGGCGTAAAGGTTAGGCACAGTCAGGCACCTGCCAAGGGCCCACCCCCCAGCAGGGGCCCCCTGGCCTTGCTCCAATTCTCCACCATTGCAGCCCATTTGATCACCTGCCTCTACTCTGGCCCAGACAATGGTGGTGGTGGTGAAGAGGAGGAGGAGCAATAGAGGCACTGTCTATTTGTTTCCTGGCTCTCTCTGCGTGGCAGGCAAGCAATGGCACCTGGTGACAATGGCAGTCAGAAGGTAGGCTCACTGAGGCAGTTTCTTGCCCAAGGGCCCTCCAAAACCCACAGGTTGCACTGGCTGCTTAGCAGATCCCCTTTGACTTGCGCTCTTCTATATAGCCAGGGTAGTCCAGTCTACACTGAATATATGTGGGGCACCGACCACACCAGTTGGACTTCCTTGCTGTTGTCCCTCTTGAACAGCTGCCACCCCTGGCCGCTTTCTTGCAGCTGCATGTTTTTCCTGAGCAGAGTGAACTTGTGAGAGGGAGGTGAAGCAGGAGGGCTTTGGAGGCAGAGCCTGCTGCCGTAAATATGGAAGCGCACCGTCACCCGAACAGGTGGATGTTGGGAGTATGGAACCAGTGGGCCCCGTCTGAGTTTCCCCTCCATGCACTCACTGAAAGTGGGAGGATGGGTGTAGTAGCCGTTATTAAATAATGTGCCATTTTACTCTACTTCAGCCCGAGGACATAATTCAACATGATGACAGCAGAAGCCCTTCTTGAGTCTGAAGGGTTTCCTAAAATTGGGTGAGGTGATTTAAAATACAGCATGCACAGCCAGGAGCTGAGCCATTTCCCTCTTCTACCTGTGACTGAAATCCCCCCCCTAGGGGATTTGGGGAGAAATGCAAAGGGGAAGGGTTCAGTTCTCCCTTTAGCCTATCTGTCCTTGCTCCACTTTAAATACCCCCTCTCTCTTACACACACACACACACATGCAGGCCCCATTCAGACACTAAACCATGCTGCTTAACCATTTTGTGGTTAAGCAGCATGGTTTAGCATGTTGTTTGAATGGGGCCAATATGGGTTTGATGCCAGACAGAACTCTACACATGTCTGTGCCAGCATTGTGGCTGCGTTGCCCATTAATCATTTGGCTGCTCCCCAGCAGATGGGTAACTGCCAGCTCTCCCAACCCAAAAACAAAAAACTGACAACAATGCAAAACTGTTTGTTACTGGTTAGGCTTGATCTTCTTAAACGTAATGCCTGACTAATTGCTTTGTTATCAAGAGTTTGGAAGTTGTATCCATGACTCAGAGTTAGTAGGATACAAAGCCATCTTGCCTAGCAAAGCCTTTTTTTAAAGGGCCTCTTGTGTATAGCATTAAAATATGTTTATCCCAAACGTGGTGGCAGGGAGTAGGAAATCACGGGAGAGGGGAGGAGGAGGAGGAGGAGGTGAACACGACTGAGAGGAGAAAGTAGAAATAAGAGGTGGGGTGGGAAGGTGATCCCAAGCAAGGAGGAGGAAGAGGAATTAGGGGGCAGAAAAGAAATACCCTTGCAGGGTGGGGGGGAATAGCAAATGCATTCGTGAACCCATGAAAAAATGACAAATGTGCCTGAAAAGATTGCCTACCCCTGGTCTATATGATATGTTCCAGTGTTTGGATATACATATTTCAATAGCCATTCAATGATAATAAAATGTTCCAGGTAGAGCAATGGTATTCTCTCTAACATTGTAGGATGAAATATACCTCTAAGCTTTTCTACACGAGGCTGTTAATCCGCTTTCAGTTTTGTCACAGAATTGAGATCCAAGCACTATACGAGGAGCACTTCCTTTCCTGTTTTTCTGCTCCATAACCTTTAGGTGGCACTGTGTTATAGTGGAATAGTGCAAATACACAAGCAGAGAAAGGTTTACTTTCGCTTTCATAAATAATACCACATTTTCCCTGCTCAAAAAAAAAAAAAGCCTTACCAAAATTCTGTTTAAAAACAGAAGTGAAACTGGAGGGTCATGACATCATTAAAGAACCCATTAAAAACCATGAATAGGGAACATCAAGCACACAATTAATTTATTGTGAAGAAAAGTTCTATATGAGGATGGATGACAAACAGGGCTCACCCGTGAGATGTGGCTCAGAGATTAGATGGAGATGTTTCTCTGTATACAGGTCAGACTACAAAGCATAAGGAGTCAGCCACCAGTTTCTCTCTAGTACACCACTTTGGTGCTGTAAGCATGGCTACAAGGGAATAGCATTTAGTAACAGCTTTAGTGTTTTCTTTGAGAAGTAACTTGGTGATCTAGTTGGACAGGTGTGTTTAGCTTTAAATGAAAGCCTGTAATTTATTGTTCAGCCAAACACCGCAAGTCTTGAATGTGACTCAACACAGCCATTTTGTGTCTAACCATAGATAAAACTATTTTCTTTGAAGGCATAGGGTATTTTCTAATTTTGTACAATTAAACCAAGGGTAGGCAACCCAGTGACATCCAGTTGTTTTGCACTACAACTCATATTGACTGTTGGTCATGCTGACTGGGGCTGATGGGAGTTGTAGTCCAAAACATCTGGAGAGCACCAGGTTACCACCCCCCTGAATGAAGGAGTTCAGTTACTCCCAATTAGGAAGCCCAGTCATATATTTTTAAAGTCTGAATTTGCTTCCTTGGCTTTACAGGGTTGTGTAACTTGATTGCACTAGCAATTCCAGATGGGTTGTAATTCAGTTAGTACACTAACAGTTGAAATCATCCAGTTCTTTTACTTTAAAGAACTGTTAGCTCTACTGTATCTATCTGACAATGCAGGCTTTTGTCAACAAAAGTTCATGCTGCAATAATTTTGTTAGTCTTGGTGCAATAGGACTCTTCTGGGCATGTGACATCATTGTGAATGGGCTTCTCTCATAAAGGTGCATTTGTATCACCACCTTTTCCTATCACCCTACATCACCCTCCCATTAAACAAGGGTGGGGAACCAGTAGTCCTGCAGATGTTGTTGGACTCCCACCATACCTGATCACTGGCCATGCTGGCTGGGGCTGATGGTATTTGTAGTCCAACAACAACTGGAGAGCCAGTGGTTCCCCAACCCCTGCTATTAAAGCACCATTTTTGGAGAAAATTTAGTGCCTTTCTCCCATGCATTGCCATCAAATCCACAATAGATCCACTGGTGGAAAAGAGTCTCATCTGCAATCTGCTTATTCATAAGTAATTCCCCAGAGGTGTGTGTGTGTTTACCCAAGCACAAAGACTGTTGGCATAGTAGCTTATCATAGAATAGTAAGGCTGGAATGGGCCTATAAGGCCATTGAATCCAACCCCATGCTCATTGCAGGAATCCACATCAAAGCATACCTGACAGATGGCTGTCCAGATGCATCTTGAATGTCTCTAGTGTGGGAGAGCCCACTACCTCCCTAGATAATTGGTTCCATTGTAGTACTGCTCTAACAGTCAGGAAGTTTTTCCTGATGTTAAGCCAGAATCTGGCTTAACATCAGGAAAACAAGGGGAGGGGTATAGAACTTAAAGTAAACAACCCCTCTTGTTCATGGGAAAGGGATTGAAAACAACATTTAGTCATGCATGCAGGACCAGAATCCTTTAGGAGAGGGGACAGGCTGACATCCCCCCCCCCCCACAACCAACCCTGAATAGATGAAATGATATCAGGGGTTTTGGCTCCACCTCCTGACATTGTTTGGTCCTCACTGATGTGCCAAGTGGAAGATCAATCCAGCACATCAGCCAGAAGCTGGTCTTGCTGTGTGCAGAGCTTCTGCCATGGAGGAAGCTCCATACATGGCAAAGCCACCCCAACCAGTGTGCCAGGTGGATGATCCCCTGGTGCACTGGCCAAGGCAGCTTTGCCTGCCCCTTGCCTTCTCCCATTGGGTAAGGATGTGGGGCAGAGGAAGTCAAATGGGTGGGCACCTCTTTTGCACGCTGTCCTGACTGGGGCACCAAACTGCATGCAAAGGAAAGGAGTCACCCAAACCCGTCAGGAGCTCCTGCAAGTGCCAGCCAAGCACTCAACTCAGCTTCACTCAGAGATAACAAGGGGATTTCCCTTCCTGCCTTTCCCTAACAGGAGAGGGAATGATGCACAGGGAAATCCCCTTGGTATTTCCAATCACAGATTGGAGAATTCCTCCCCGGCCTCTTCCTCATGACTCCCCCCTCCCATGGGCTTCAGGTGAGGAGGTGGGACTTGGGGAGATGAGTGAACTCCCACAGTGGGAGCCCAAACCTCTGTGGCCCAGAACTTCCTCACTCTGCTTTAAACAGAAACACAATAATTTTGTCGTAGTGGGGACAACTGTGGCCAGGTGACCTCCAGACGCTAACTATAGATGATCAACTTCCACGTCCCTTCGCTATCTTCTGGTGTGGTCCTTTATCTTTAAACCAGACTTGGATATGGCAGCACTTCAAGTAGAAGACACTTTCAAATACAGGCGGGTTCTCCTTAAAATAGGATGCAACAACTGCTGCTTTCAGTTTCAAGCAGTACATTTGAAAACTCAGCCATGTTCTCTCCTCTGTGTTAAAATGCGCATGCTTTCGATAAACAGAAATAAAGTCAGCCATTTATGACCATGAAGAAATTGAGGAGTCTTAGCAACAAAGCTGCAATGCTCACTCTAAATGTGAGTCACAATTAAAATGCCTCTGAAAAAGGCAGTGAAGTTTATAGGTTGTGACATGCTCTTGTGGAAAGCATTTTTTTTCTTTGCAAAATTGCCCAGCACCTGAGCAAGGGTGGAGAACAGCGAGGAGTAGTACTCAGCAGAAAAAGCCAGTTTGGGGGCAATTAAATATTTGGGTGTGGTGAGACAGAGAGGCTAATAGGTGTGACCACAGAGCATAGCTACAGCATAGATGCTCTCCAAAAAGGATGTGCCCTTATGTGCACTCTCTATGGCCATCTCAAGAACAACAGCAGCCCTGCAAGTCAAGACTTGACAGCAATAGTGTCTTAGGCACAGCTACCACAAAGAGCTATATGGTGGCCATTTGAAGCTGTTCAACATGGCAAGTCAATCAGCTACAGCTGCTCCTAGTATGAAGATACCAATTTTCACAGCACCACTCTCAAAAATGGCCTAGTGGCAGCATGGTGAAAATGGGCAATGCCCACTTGCTTTAAACATACACTTTTCACACCTTTAGTTGCGTTTGAGCTTTTTATATGTGTGGTACAGGGATATCCCTCTCGCCCTCCTCACCCTAGCATTCCAGTTGCTTTATTTTGTCTCTGCCCTTAACCACTGGTTCATCAGTTCTGTTAGTGTTGTGTGGCATGTGCTAGAGTTGAGCCCACCTATTGGCTAGTGCCTGTGACATCAATAGTGATAAAGCTACACAACCTTTCCTCATGCCTGGCCTAGTTTGAGAACTTTTTCAAAGTTTGATTTTACTTAAGAAGTTCTTGCTTCCACTCAAATGCTCATGATAGCCCTTGTGGGGATGGGAAAACCATAGCAAACACCAACAAGAGGATTTTTTTAAAATTATTTTTTTAAAAAAAGCTTAGAATACCCTAACACCATAATGTCTTTTTTATTTTTCTTTGCTGCCCTGCCTGACAATCTGTATACATTTGAAAACTGTGAGCTATTCCAAAGAATTATATTTGACCCAATAAGTGATGCTAGCTGCAATACAAAGGCATATGATATATTGGGTCATTGCATTTCTGCAAATCTGAGTCTAAAAAGTAGCAGCTTGTGGTTTAAGTACAATGTACTACAAAAAGGAGAAAGCACCTAATGATTGCTCACAAGTATATAAGGCACTTTGCTGTATCACATATCAATCATCTTTATTCCCTCAGGAAATACTGGGAGTTGTCATTTTGTGAGTGTGCCAAGGATTCTCTGTAAGAATGTCATTACTCCCTTAAAACTTCATTTCCCAATATTCTTTTGGTGGAAGCTTTGGGAATTAAATCAGTTTGTATAGTGGATAAGTTCCCAACTCTTGGATTCTGGGAACTGAGTGCAATATAAGTGCCATCACATATCAACAACTCTCAGATTCTGGGAGTTGCTGGCTAGCACCTCTGGAAGAAAAGCTGATCTATAGCTTAAAATATTTGAAAGGAAACCTATGTGACCCTGTTCAGAAAACACGCTAAGCCACAGCGATTAAGAATTTTGAGCGAAACATTATGGCTTAGCAGGTTGTGTGAGGCATGACTTAGAGTGTCGTGTGAGCCATTCCTAACCACGGTGCCTACATAACCACGGTTTAAACACACTCACCATTTCCTGTAAAACGGTTAGCGGTCTAATGCTTAGTGTGTTGTCTGAAGAGGCCCGTAATCTTAATGTTATTTTCATAAACCTAAAAAGAGACTATCTAAAATCATCCCTAAGGTGTTCTAATGGAGGCAGCAGAGAAGCATGAGCCATACATATATGCAGTAGTAGACCCAGAAGAACGAAATGTTAATCTGTTTCAAGGCTGCAATATTTCAAGATTGTAACAAGGGACATACCTAAGAAATATGCAGTTTTCACAAGTTACATTTGTATCAGTCATTGGAAAACTAGTTTGTAAAACTGTGCAGAAAAAACAAAGAAAGAATGACAATGGAAAGTAACGGGACTCTCATTCTTCTTGTGAAGCCCTTGGATTTTTCTTTGGGGGAGGATGCAAAGTAGTCAATGAATCCAACGTTTATTGCACTAGCCAAAGGCCATGACAAATACATCAAAAGAAAGCCGGATGCAAAGTGGCATAGATGTTGTTAAAGCTTACTGGAAAATTCTGAATGAGTGTAGAAAGGATTCTTTACATGAGGAACATGAGGGGGGAAATCCATGTTGCTATAATTCAATAAAATAATGATGCTTTGAATTAGGATTTTTAAAATAACAACAACAACAATAATAATAATAATAATAATAATAATCCATGTTTTTTTAAAAAAATGAAACATAATTTAATGCATCCTAATACTACAAAGGTAGCTATGGAAATCACCATACATAGTTACTACAGTTGCTCTGTCCCTAAACAGATTTAATTATCAATGTGGACCTGTAGGAAATTTGAGGAACTGCTGTGGGTACCGGAACAAAATGGCTCCCATGGAGGTTGTGGCTAGTCATGTAGGGTGACCATAGTAAAGGAGGACAGGGCTCCTGTATCTTTAACAGTTGTATTGAAAAGGGAATTTCAGCAGGTGTCATTTGTATATATGGAGAACCTGGTGAAATTCCCTCTTCAACACAACAGTTAAAGCTGCAGGTGCCCTGTCCTTTTTTGAATCTGGTCACGCTCCCACAGCTTTAGTAGCGAGGCTGGGGGTGGGGAGAGAAATGGAAAGAGTTGCCGTATTTCTTCGATTGTAAGATGCCATCAATTGTAAGATGCACACTAATTTCAGTACCACCAACAGAAAAAAAACCTAAGACACACCCGCGATTCTAAGACGCACCCCATTTTTAGAGATGTTTATATGGGGGGAAAAGTGCATCTTAGAATTGAAGAAATATGGTACTTCTTCCACCCAACCTTCTTCTGCCCACACAGACGTTTCCCCCCCCCCTCTCTCTCTTTCTCCTTCTCCTCTCCTAGCCTCTAGCCTGGTTATTTTTCTACCCCAAACCCATGTTCTCACTATTTCTCTCCCTTCCCATCCCTAACCTTCTTATTTCTCTTTTTCCCTAGCCCCCCTAGCCTTGTTGTTTCTCTCCATTCCCAGCCTCTAGCCTCACTATTGCTCTCCCACCACCTCTTTCCCTTGCTGTTTGTCCCGTTTGCCTGTGTCTTGGCATAGTCCATCTTCTTCATGTTCAGCAGGAGGTGGATGTTTGGAGATGAGTTAGAATTCATAAGATAGTTGCAAAGTCCCTCTCATTCCCCATCCAATGTAGTTGCTTAAATTGCTTTCTCATGGGCTCAGGGCAGGTCTTTTTGTTTTATCATTACAATAATTGTGACATGTGACATTGAGAAATAGTAAACTTGCCCAAGTCCACAATTAATTATTAATTTAACAGCTGAACATGGATTTTTTTGGGTGGGTGGGTTGAGACGGCAGGTTTTCTTTCTTTCTTTCTTTCTTTCTTTCTTTCTTTCTTTCTTTCTTTCTTTCTTTTACAAGTCCTTGTTCTGTAAGTCATTAGTAAGTGACAATGTTTTCTCCCTGCTGTGAAAAGCTTCACCTGATTGGGTTGGGGTTTTTTGTAGATAGCTGCTGTTAACCTTGCCACCTGGACACCAGACATGCTGCTTTAATGCATTCAGTGCAGCTGTGGTTCCTTATGCCTGTTCCCAGGGTAGAAAAACATACATTATGGGTTCTCATGCAAAAGTCACAACCCCCAATTGATATGTGATGGCACTTACATTGCACTCACAAAACGGAAATTGTAAAGCATACACACACACACCACACAGAGAGCATTCACAGCCACAGGAATATTAAATACAAACTAATACCAGTAAAAGTCCATTTCAACTGTAGGTTTTTCCTCAAGTTCATTTGAGAATAGTTTCTACTTCCTTGGGAGAAACATCTATTTTGGAGTGTGTGTGTGTCTTTTTTTCAGTTTCCAGCTTGAGTTGTTGCCACCCGCAAAATCCTCCCACTCATTTTGTACATGATAAATGTGATTCTTTTAGGCTCAACCTGTGAAGAAATGTTTTGTCAATGTTTTGGTACTTAATATCAAACCACATATCAAACATGCCCTGTGCAGAGCCCAATAACACTTAGCAACCCACAATCAAATTAACTTCTGCCACACACACAAGCTGTCTTTAGTTTTTCTTTACATTGTCATCCAAAGAAAAAAATTCCTGGAAAAGGCCTAGAGTTCAATTTGGCTTTTACTGGTGTTCCATTGTACATGTTTAATATTCATGTACTTGTGAGTGTGTGTGTGGATGGATGGATGGATAGATAGATAGCAATTGGTTTTGTTAGTGCAAAATAAGTACCATTTGTATATCAATTGGGTCTTATATTTGTGGTTGTGATTGTTCCCTCTTCAGGTCTGTGATCTACCCCTCACTTTCCCCCTTTGCTATGTTGAGGGGTACAAGCAGTCAGGGCTAGGGAAAGAATGAGCAGAAGAAGCTGTAACTATCTTCAGTTCAGAGAGCGCAGCAAACATGGCTTGTATCTAGGGCTAGATCTTCTGCTTTACAGCAGTATTGAAGGGCACTGATAACTAATGGGGCAAATTACACATTTGTTATACCGCTTTCATAGAGCATCATCACATGGGTGGGTTGTGTTTCCATACCATTGCTTTTCCACACTTCCTCATTCTTCCTGGTGGGGAAAAAGGAAATAAACGAAGACCATGTGGCCCATTCAGAGGCTGTTTTTATTGTGCAGCTTTTCCTGCACACAGCAGGAGATCATGGCATGTCCTGGTTTTTTTTTAAAAAAAGTCAGATTAAAAGGGGTCTATTTGCTACAGAAAAATGAGTGGAAGGAGTGGGAGGCACATGGGAGGTGACCGATGTTGTCTAAAGGACACACGCTCATCTGTAAGTGGGTGGTAGCGAACATGTGATAAGATGCTCGTCTGATGAACCTCATAGTATTATTTCCTGCTGTTTATTCCATATTTTCTGCATGAAGCATTTCTCATCCTTCCCTACCGATGTTTACGGATTCTTTAGATGATCTTGTGACCCTTTTTTAAACTGCACTTTTGGTAAGCTTTTTTTAGAGCAGGGGAAATGCAGTAGTTCTTGCAAAAGAAAATGCTCTTTCCATGTGCAATTGCGGCATTCCGCTATACCACAATGTTACCTAGCGGTTATGTAGTTGAAAAGCAGGAAAGAAAATGTTTTCTGTATGGTGCTAGGTTCTCAGTTCTGCAATGAAATCGAAAGTAGATAAAATGGATTAGCAGCCTCAGGAGAAAAGCTTCTGGTGTGCACCAGGCTGAGGAAGACTATTACAGAGGCATCTTAGGGACAAGCCTTGTTGCAAAAGCAAATAGTATGGGTGTCCACTGGAGGCATTTGAGTGTTGTGGCACTCTCTCCTTACGTTTGCACTCTTCTTACAGTGCCATGTCAGCTAGGTCATGAGGAAACTGTTGTGGGGTGTCGGGTGTTTTTTTTAAAAAAACATGCACTGTTTATGGTAGCCCAGTATTCTGTATAACACTAGTGCTATATAAACAAGTACTAAACAGAGAAAACTCATGTCTTTGTTATGGCAATGCCCTGGCCTAAATATACATGTGCCAACTTTAAGAAGTTGTGCAGCTTCGTTTGGAATATTGGCAAGGCAATGGCCTAAAGCTGTAGGTCTTTTTCTTCTTCTTTGTCCTCAATATCAGTTTGTTGCATTTTCTATTGCCTGTTCAGTGCGGCTTTCTAAGCACCCTGCCAGCAGCTGTTGGCTCTGCTTGAAAATAGCACAAACAGTGTAGCGTGTCACAAAGAACTCAGCTCCTCTTTTGGTAAGGAGTGTAGGGGCAGTTCCTTAGGTAGGTTGTGCATGAGTCGGTGTGAGCCAAGTAATGCTATTTTCATTCTGCAGCCATAAATAGCTCCCGCAGTCTTGCTTCTGTAGCTGCTGGAATTGCTGGCTTTATTCCAGGGCTAAATAGTGACTAATAAAATAAGCTTATTCCAAAAAAAAAGCTCGGTGCTTTGGTTGAGTTCCTCAAAATCTTCAGCTCCAGGTTGTATGAAAATGGCTTCTTTAGATTTCTTTTTAAAAAAAATCTATTTGCAAATATAGCAGAAAAAAGGGGGGAAGGGGGTAACAACAAAGGAGGGAATCTACTCACAGTAACCATTCGCAGCACCATAAAAAAAGATGGAAAAGGTTCAACATTTCTGTTTCAAATGTCTATGTTAATATAAGCATCGAGACAAAATTGTCAGCTGTAGGACATGCATTCAAATGCAGCAAGAGCGAAAAGATCTTCAGATCATTGAATGATAGGTAGTGGTGCTCCCTCCCACCCCAGGCTTAAAATATGAGTCTCTGTGCAACTGAAAGGGCTTTCAAAGTCCACTTTGGCTATCCGCCCGTTAATCCCCACATCGCCAGGAATGTAATGAAAATGGCTTGAGGCTTTTTCCTACTTCTGGGTCTATGCCTAATTTGATGCATTTCGTTGCAACTTCCCCTCTGAACACAGCATACAAGTAAATGGCAAGGCAGCAAACACTTCACATTTCTGAAAATATCCAGGAAATCACAAGGTCTAAAATGAAAGTGTAACCTATGATCTTTACTACTACTACTACTACTACTACTACTACTACTATTTATGATGCATATAACACTCTTTAAACCTTGCCAGATGCTTACTCAGCTTTATTATGTTGCAAGTAACTACCATCCCCATGTTTACAGCTATGGAAATGAATGAAGAAGAGAGAATAATTTGCTTAAAGCTACCTAACGAATTTGTGGGAAAGCGGGATATAAACCCACCTCTCTTAAAGCTCCATCACACCAGCATTATAGTCTGCTGTCGTGGTGAACTGCATGCAAAAAACTCAGATGACATTGACCATGTCTTGCTGTGATTGCGGTTCTTCCCCCCACCACACCCCCCGGTGACGTATTTTGGCACGAGGAAAGTTTGGTTCTTCTGGTAATGCGAAAGCACACTGCTCAAACTTCAATGTGTATTTTCATCCATCATTTTCAACCTGATGTTCTGTGGCATGTTTTCAAGGGGTGGTAATGTTGACAAAAGAGAGGGGCGTGCCTTTTCTCTAGTGGGCTGTGTAGCTTCTCTCCCCTCCCCTTTCCCTCTCTCCTTTTCAATAAAAAGGAGTTTTAGTTGATTAATCAATTAATCTATGGATGAAATTTGCATGTGGGTTATAAGCAGTCCCTCTGGAGCAAGAAGAGGTCCCCTTGAACTCTTTGTTCTTACTCCTGAGTAGGCATTTTCACGTTAAAAGAAATGTGGAAAATGCACCCTCCTTGCCAGCAGCACCCTCATTTTTAAAGATAAAGAGATCCAAATTGGCACTTTCAGAATGCCCAATTTGAATCCAATTGGATCATCCCTTGATTTTAAGAGATTTTTAAAATGGAAATTAAACAAATGCTTACATTTGCGTAAGTTTCAAAGATAAAGAGATCCAAATTGGCACAGTGATAGCTCTTAAGGAGAGCTTTCAGCCTACCAAATTTGAATCAGATTGGGTAATCCCTTATTTTTTTTATAATTTTTAAAATCTCCCCCTTAAATTCTTTTCCTCTTCTTTAAATTCTTTCCATCCAGGTGGGCACTTTACTGAAGTGGGATTCTCTCTCTCTCTCTCTCCCTCCCTCCCTCTCCACACGCACCTTTTCTTTCTTTCTTTCTTTCTTTCTTTCTTTCTTTCTTTCTTTCTTTCTATTTTCTACCAGACCAATCCCAGGCAGTGTTCAGTGCTCCTAACTGGAACTCACTTCCGAGTAAAGATGTGTAGGAGGGAGCTTAATGACTTATAGGGGATATCTATGAAACTACTTAGGGGAGAGAAGTCCTTGTTTTTCCCAAATCTGTTCAGCAACAAGAGAAGCTACTGCCAAGGAAAAAGCAGAGCAACACCCTAGTAGCCCCATGTCCATCACAGTCAGTGCAGGGGGGGTGGGGGAGAAGTTGTCCAACCACCAACAACCAATAAAGTGTAGGGGGAGGTACGAAGTAGAGCTGTGGGTGGATGCAATAGCAATTCGCAGATGCGCAGGAGAGGAGAGGTGTAAAGATGCATGAACCCTAAAAGCGCAGACGTGTAAGTGATCAGGGCTTCACACGCTATGGAAACGAAGGGGGATAATAATACAAGGGCAAAAGTGATGGAGCTTATAGAGCTGTAATCCAGCACTACCTACTCTGTTGCTATTATGTGTTTGTTTGTTTAAAAGTCTATAATAGGTGTAGAAATTCAGCCTATGGAGTCTTTCCCTGGTCTGTACAAACTGTGTAGTAACCCACCTATGTTACTACAGGGGAGAATCTTGGAGCACCAGGTAATTGTCCACCTTCTCCAGCCTGGTGCCCATCTGATGCATTAGACTACAGTTCCCAGAATTCCCCAGCAAATGTGGCTGGCTGGGGGATTCTGGGAATTGTAGTCCAACACTTCTGGAAGGAACATGTTGGAGAAAGCTGCCCTAGTCTTGATATCAAGCAAACATGTCTTTGTGAAGTTGTGCATGCCTGCTATTTCTGCCCATCTGCCTTTCTGTACCTTCTGGGACTGGAGCCATGACCCTGACCTGGTTTGCCATCTCCCTGGCACATGGAACTGGTCACATGAAAGGTCACATGAAGCACTGCTACGACCACAAGCATGAAGGCTCTGTGGTAGCTCTGTTCCCAGCCTTGTTTCTTGGATGGCATGAATCATCTTACAACTTTAAAATCACTGTTTTTTTTTGCATGAAGCTGCCTTATAAGTTGGGCCACTGGTCTATCTAGCTTAGTATCATCTAATCTGACAGCATTGTCTACTCGAGATCTCAGGCAGAGATCCTACCCAGCCCTATCCAGAGATGCCAGGCATTGAACCGGAGGCTTTCTGCGTGTAAAGCATGTGGCTCTACCCCTGAGCTATAGCCCATTGGGAATCTTTAGGTACACTCATGTCTCTTTAAAACATACTATGCATTGCGCCCCTTACAAGTGACATCCTTAAAAAAATGGCAGGGCCCAGAGTAGGAGGGAGAGTGCTTTTGAATACCGTAACCTGAACTAATAAAAAATCAAAGCCCCTGCATCTTTGGTAGGATAGGGGCAGCTATGCCAAGAAGCCAACATGGCTCTTGCATGGCAAGTATGAACACTGGGCAAACTCACAGAGACCATCTTTCTTCTAGTGGGATTGAAGTTGGGCCCTGCCTTGATGGCACCGCATTGCCGCTGCTTTCCTGCTAAACCCCGTGGTTTCGCTGCTGCGGATAATCCCGACGGTTGGAGGCAGCACAGGCTATCTGGGTGTCCATTCAGCTCGCCAGCCCCAGCCCCTGCCTGGCTTCCGGTGACCAATCAGTGGTTACCATCCACCCTGGAATGCCCCATGTCAATGCTGGAGCGAGGTCAGATGGCACAAAGGTTGTGGTGACCTCGCTCTCAGCGGTAAAAGTCAGGGTAAATGCCTGACATTTTAAATACGCAGTTTCACAGGAATGCTCCACAGTGGCTGCAAATCAGTGGCTGCATCATATAACCAAGGTGGTGCCGATTCACAGCCACCGCAGGGCTTAGAAGACATATAGACAACCCTTTGGCAACCAAGGCCTCTTTTGCATCTGTATTGTCTTGCACTTGTTGCAGTCAAGTCTCTGAGTTACAATGAAACCTAGGGGGGATCTACACTACAGCTTTAAAGCGCTTTAAAGTGCTTTATAACAGTTTTGACAACTGTTGGAGCCCAGGACACACTGCATATACAGTTTTCAAAACGTTTTCAAAGTGCTTTAAAGTGCTTTAAAAGCAATAGTGTAGATCCCCCCCGAAAGTAATGCTCTCAGAATATTGGTAGAGGAACCGGAGAACTGAGGCCAGACTTTAGAACCAGGGAATGGAGTGGACTGGTGGCACAGAGGGGTGTGGGAGGTGGTTGGAAAAATAGCAAGAAGCAGCTGGGGAGGACTGGGCAGAGATGTGTGTGATTGTATGATGGATGAATGGTGTGTGTGGTTGTGTGTCTGTGAATGAATGGACGGAGCTTACATATGTGTGTGTGTTGTTTGTGTGTATAATAGAAATAAAGAGTTTAGATATGATCCAGTAGAGGAGATTATACAGGTATTTTGAGGGGGAATGATCCTGAAAGAGACAGAGTGCTTTTTTCTGTGTTTTCTACTGTGGGTTTCTGTATGTGAGTAGAGGGGTACAATGGTTTTTGTTTGTGTGCTTGGAAGGAAATAATTTCAAAGTGACCAGTTTATTTCAAGGGGGAAATTTAGGGAATAAGTTTTAGAGAGATTTATTTATTATATTTTTATACTGCCCAATAGCTGAGGCTCTCTGAGTAGTTTGCAATTAAAACCATGAAATACAACAGATCAAAACATAATATAAAGCTTTAAAAGTTTAAAAATACCACATAAAACCAAACTAAACCCATCAGCAATTACAGCCCAGGGAAAGCCTATGTGAAAGGATGTGTTTTCAGGAGGGATTTAAAGCATGTGGCATTTTCCACCTCCCGAACTGCACAAGGGAGGGTTTTTCCAGATGGTGCCGCTACAGAGAAGGCCCGACATTGAGTTTCTTCATGGTGACATTCCATTTGTTTTGGAAAGACCAGGAAGAATTAGAGGTGATTAGGGTAACTTGGTCTGCCTGTCAGTAAAATGAGTGTTCTGTTGGAGCGTGCTATCTCCAGTATCTGAGGCAGTAAGCCTGTGTCCACCAGTTGCTGGGAAACATGGGTGGGAGGCTGTTGTTGCACCATGTGCTGCTTGTTGGTCCCTGGCCAATGGCAGGTTGGCCACAGTGTGAACAGAGTGGTGGACTAGATGGACCCTTGGTCTGATCCAGCATCAGGGCACTTCTTAGGTTCTTATTGTACAGTATACAAATGTAAGTCAATATGTGCAACGGTGTTCCAACGAAGCCATTGCGATGACTGGTATTTAAAAAAAGCAAATGTAAGATGTTTTGAAGTTAAAGAATTTTGGAAAACATGGCTCAGTTCATTTCAGGCACTATCCCAAATTATTTTCTAATCACAACTCCTGCCAGTGATGGGGAGCAAAAATTATTTATTTTTATAAAATTAGGCAGTAACCTGAGCTGATGCAACCAATGACCTGACCTAGTAGGCAGTGGGTGAGTTGGCACTAAATGGACAGACAGTGACAGCTGTTTGAAGGAGCTTCTTGGAGGTACCAGGATACAAAGAGAGAGAGAGAGAGAGAGGTCTTGTGGAAGAGACAAAAACACAGGGATCAGGAGGAGGAAGGATCTACCATAGCAATATTTCCAGATTAAGACTAACAATTGGTTTGTCAGAGACAGCTGACAAAGGTGGTATGATAAAAGCTTTGTCACCTGCAATTGTACATATTCATTTCTTTTGCCCTGCTGTTGTTCTTTGATGAAACAGGCTTTGCAGGTTTTTGAAGCACCGGGAAAGTTCTGCAAAACTCCTTTGATCAAGGATTACAGGCAGCAGGATGAGGGAATATACCATGGGCAATGATGCCTCTTTCATATCATCTTCCACTCTTTGAAGAAGTATAATCTGACTGCAGCCACATGGTGAGTCAACTCTGCAGTTTTGAAAGAGAACAGATGTATACCCAAGACATAGAAAAGCCATAGAGAACATTGTCAATCCATGGGGGTGGGTGGGTAATTAAAAGACACAGTAGGGTAATAATTTATTAGGATTAACTAATATGCCACAAAATAGTGAGGTTGACTTGAATTCTCCAGCTCTCTTAGTCTGTGGAATGCTGATTAGCCAGCGTCTGGACAGATTCTTCTTCTCTCGCTCTGTCTCCCTGAAGTTCTGGTCCCTCTCCTCACCTTCATGCTATTCCTCCATTCCCATAGCCTCTAGAGAGGCCTCTGCCAAGATGCCAGACCCACTCCTGACATCCAAGTCTCCTCTGCTAACACCGACCTCTGCTGCTAACTCCAGTAGGGTCTCTTTCGCCATACTGGCCAGAAGCACCATTCCATGTCTATTTCTAGCATGAAGGGGGGAAAGGGAATGATATCAGGGCATGGGGCTATGCCCCCTGGTGGCGTCCAGCCTATGGGAGTGGGGGACAACCTGCATCCCTGCCATAATGAATCTTATGATGTTGTTTGTACCATGTTTAGGAACATTTGTTTCAATGAGTACACACACACACAGAGACAGGTTGTTTCCAGAACAGGGAAGCTAGTTTTATATAACAGGAATCAAAGGGTACACATGATCAAACATGGGGAACCAGATTTTTGCAGGACTCTTAGTAAAACATGTCCCCAAATTCTAGTAGGGATTAAATTAGTTCATATAAGACAAAGATATTTTTTTCTATTTTCCAAGCAGGAGCCACCCTGGCTCCAGCCACTGCCACAGAAGCAACTGCAGAGCTTGCCACACACCAGGAGCAGTGTGGTACCTTGCAGATGGGGGTGGGCAGGAACCAAAGGAGTGATTTCAGCAAAGTGGGGCCAGTGTGGGTACTGGAACACTGAGGGGATGGAGACCACGGTTTTTATAGGGTTTAGACCATTGGCAGGCAACCTTTTAGGCCTGTGGGTATATTTGGCAATCTGAGAAACCATCCTGGGCACCACCACATCCTGGATGCCATGGGAGGCATGGCTCGTTACAAAGGACAAGTAGCCTGCCCAAAAGACTGAGTACAAGGCAAATGTGGGGTCTGAGCCCCAATACACTAAACTACCCGCTTGGGGCCATAGTTTACAGCATCAACAGAAACTTGTTTCACAGATGGAAAACTCTTTTTCTCTGTCCCCACTGTCTGCCTGCTATCTCATTCCCCCATCTCTTTTCTCTCTCATCCTGGTTCACCATGCATTGATGTGCTCTCACGCCATGCCCCATCTATCCTCCATCCATTCACATACACACTTTGCTTTAAAGTGATTCCAGCTGCTGGTAACAAAATACATTAACTTAAACAAACAGTGGAAGGAGTAGCACACCTTGGTGGGCTGGTGCCAACGGGTAGCATATTGCCTACCTCTTGTTTAGACAACAAACCATCTTGGGTCCAACTGAAACAACCCAAACAAAAGAGAGGAAAATGGCATTGAGCACTGTTAGACTGTGGACTGAATAATCAGAAATGTGAAAATGTCAGAAAAATATGCCTCCCTGCTCCCAAACTAATAAATTATGATTGGGTACCTACGCAACATTATTTGAGGGGTTGCGCCACCTTGGGAAGCCCAATCACTCTGTTTTGTTCAAATGAGTTTTACTCTGGGGACCAGTTTTGGGATTTTCTTTAAAGTTGTTCAACAACAACAACATAGCAATACCAAATGACAAAAATGTTGTCACAGTAGTAGCTTTTTTGGTGATTCATAAGTGGCCACCCTAGTTTTTTAAGGTAGTTCCATGAATGGATGTAATGTGACAACTTTAGGCCCCTTCTGTCTGTGAGGGAAATCAAGCATCTAGGCAAGCCTTCTCCTTGAAATGTTTGTTTATTTATTTATTTATTTATTTATTTATTTATTACATTTTTATACCGCCCAATAGCCGAAGCTCTCTGGGCGGTTCACAAAATTAAAACCACAATAAAACACCCAACAGGTTAAAACACAATTACGAAATACAGTATAAAAAGCGCAACCAGGATAAAACCACACAGCAAAGTTGATATAAGATTAAAATACAGAGTTAAAACAGTAAAATTTAAATTTAAGTTAAAATTAAGTGTTAAAATACTGAGTGAATAAAAAGGTCTTCAGCTGGCGACGAAAGCAGTACAGTGTAGGCGCCAGGCGGACCTCTCCTTTAATTTATTCTTTAGTTATTAGATAAATGTATTTACAGATTGCTTTTCTGCTCCCAGAGCCCTCAAAGTAATGTACAATTTAAAACATCAATACAATAATGCAATACAATAAAATCAACAAATCGCAATAGCAAAACATTTTCCAGGCAAGCAATCCATGTGCATAGTTCAAACACAGACGTGTAGTACAGACCATGGGGACTGTACTACATGTCTATGTGTTCATGTTTGGACTAGTTTACTGAGTGATCACTCCAAGATGCAGAATGTCTGCTATTTCTTGTTTGCTCGTCCTTTCCTATTTTCTTCACACACACACACACCCCGCACCCTTTCCAAATGACATGCCTTGCCTTTAAATATCTATTTCCTTCAGTCTGATGGCCAGAATTACGGCAAATTGCCTGTAATTCAGGGCTAATCTGTACAACCAATTAACTTGCTGAGTGATGCCATACAGATTTGAATTGTAGTGTTAACCAGTCACATCTTTGCTTCACCCATGTGCCCAGCTTACAACATGACTCACATAAACTAGGATATCACAAAGCAAGCGCGTCCTGACCACTTCACAATGTTCAAAACTCTCCATGACTCTATTAATCGCACTCTCTCACCACACACCATCTCAAATTGGACGTGAATTAGGGCACTAAATTTCAGAATGTTCCATCTCTTCTCCTTGACAAGTGCTGGCTCTGACAAGCTCACATTCTGAAGAGTTAGGTGAAAAATGGCTGTTATTGGCCTGGTCTGCTGCTTTGTATGTTTCAACTGTCAAACATACAAGGTAACTGACGAGACTGTATTTAGGCTGATTTGACAGCTGTTGGCAATTGACAGGTGGGGAGAAGGGGTCAAGATCATGTGTGGTGTTCCCTCACCTATCACCTATCAAAGGCTGCCAAATCAGCCTATATACAGCCTATTGTTCTGCAGACAACCCACACTGCATGGCTTATTCTCCAGGGTGGATTGTTGTATTATGCGAACTCAGCCTATATATCAACTTACTTAGCAAGTGCAGCAAGCAAGGAATCTTAACTTTAAGAAAGATATTATGGCACCATGTTTTCTATTTATTTCCTATGTTGAAACTCTTCAAACTTCAAATTCCAACCCAGTACAGTTGCCTATATTTTTTCTAATATACACATACACACAAATAACATACATTCAGATATACAGTACTCTTTATGTTGTATAAATTGTAATTTTACTCTTTCATTGAGTATTGAGCTCCTAACTTAGGCTATTTTACTGTAGATGTACCATAAGCATATCAGTTATATACTAAGACAGATAATTAGTGCATTTCTTTGTTTCTTTAGTGATTTTTTCTTTTTGTTACCTTTATTTTGAAATAAAATAAAATTTCATGGGGAAAATAGATATGTCACATACAAAAATGGCATTAATCTTTGCTTGAATATGTTTGTGTAAAGGTAGGATCACGTGCAAAAAAAAACCCCACTGGGTGTGGTATGGTAAGGGATTCTTTACTGAGCATTTTTTCATTGTGAAATGAAAGCACCAATCTTGTATTGTAAGTATTCTCTAAACACAGATAATGCACCTTCTTTTTCTAGTATTTTTTAAAACTCAGGACCCACAGATTAGAAGGCAGATTATGCCATATGATGAAGGAAATGAACAGCAGGGGACTCTCACTTTAGTGTTGCTAGGAAGAGAGTCCTGCTATTTTTTACCTTCTCCAAACTGGATATAAAAGATCAGGGAAAGGATATGTTCAGTAGTAGGCTTCCTGCTTGCCAGGTGCACTTGGCTCTCGTGAGTGGATTTGTCGACACCTTTCTTGAACAATAAATACCTAAAAGATCTCTATAATTCTTCACTGCTTTTCAGACTTTTGATAATTTGTATTTTGCATTAGATATCAGTCAAACATTTTTTTTTAAAAAAAACCTTTTTTCTTTATATAAGGCCATAATTGTTTTCATTTTGCTGATGTTTTCATTATAATAAGTTTCTTAAAACTTTGAAAAAATAAATACTGTAAAGCCTCCAAAATGTTAATACTTATAATTTTACCTAGATTCTAACTTTTTTTTTACTGTTGAAAAAATGGCACCATATTTTCTGTTGTGTTAAATAGTTCCTTTATTGTAGTTTTAAAGGATTCCTTACTATTGGCCATGCAGGCTAGAAGTGATGGAAGTTCAAATCCAAAACAGCTGAAGAGCACCAGGTTGGGGAAGGCTGGATTAAATGGTGTCTGTCTATTTTGTATCTCCACTATTTCAATTGGAGGACTTTATTCTCAGAATTCCTTTGTTTGATTACAAGATAGGGTGTATAGAAATAGCTTGGAGAACCTGATTCCCTCAAAGCAGGACTTCACAACCTTTGTCATGCTGAATCCTCTTAAATTAATGCTTTCTCTGTTTGAACCACACAAATCTCTAATGCCTATGTACACCAAATAACAACAACAACAACAACAATTTATTTCTTATCCACCTCTCCCTTTGGATTGAAGCAGGGAACATCATTAAGTAAAACAATACAATATAAATAAAATGCATAAAACTTGATTAAAAGATCACATAAAACCGATAAAATGTTAACAATCAGGACATCTTAAAATTCCTGGGTTTAAAATTCATCTGGGTAGGCCTTCTGGAAGAGACTAGTCTTTATAGCTGTCTTAAACTCAGAGAGAGTGTTAAGTTGACGAATCTACTCCAGCAGGCCGTTCCGCAGTCTGGGGTGGCAGAAGAAAAGGTCCTCTGGGTTGCTGGAACATGGGCAGGAGAGTGCTTAAATATCCTGCTTAAAGGCTTCCTGTGAGCAGCTGGTTGGCCACTATGTGAACAGAATCGTGGACTAGATGGACCCTTGGTCTGACCCAGCAGGACTCTTCTTATGTTCTTGTGTTGACTATTGTATTTTACAGCTATGTTGTTTTAAAAATTACTGCGTAAGTCTTAATATGAATGTACAGGTTTCTTTTGAACCCCCTATATATTGGGTCCCTAGCTCCAAAAATATTCAATATATTTGTATGAATTAGGTTTGAACAAAATGTTCAACATTCGTAAGTTTTCAGACTCTAACTGTGAGAGAGCTCATAGGTGCATCTTGTGTACACAACCCATTTAATTAAAAGTATTTAGAAATCGGTTGAATATATTATGTTATAAATGAAGGAATGACAGAAGTCATTAGAAGCAGACTATCCAGTTAATGTTGGTCTTCACTTATTTTAATGAAATTGTTATGGGACTATTATGATGTCTTTTTTATCTGCTCATGATTTTGGTTAGTGGTTTTTCACTTATTTCAATATTGTCTGTTGGCTGTTGTAGCTTTTTATGTTGCTTTTTTCTCATATTGCGTAGATATTAGTACTGCTGTAAATAAATTAATGTGCTGCAAACATATTGATTTATCCACAGAGCAACTTGTGACACCCCAAGGCTGGATTACTGCAATGCATTCTATGTGGGGCTAGTGCAGAACACAGCAGCTCAGTCGTTGTCAGCATGCATTGCTACAGGTCAGTTTAAGGTACTAGTACTAGTGTACAAAGCCCGAAACAACTTGGGACCAGGATACCTAAGGGAGCACCTGCCTGATCACTGAGGTCATCAGAGGGCACGCTCCTGATGGTTCCACATGGACCTATGGCCCAACTGGAGTTCACCTGGAGAAGAGCCTTCAGTATGGTGGCTCCCTTCCTTTGAAACTCCCTGCCTCTGGAGACCAAGCAGGTGCCAACACTGCATTGTTTTCAGCACCTCCTGAAAACAGCTCTTTTCCAGGAAGCTTTCCTTGGTTGACTAGCCTCAGTTTTATTGGCACTCTATTTTAAAAATAATAATTTTAATAATGTTTTGTTCTTTTTATCTTTTGTTCATTTTTATTTATTTTTTATTTATTTATTTATCATATTTATACCCCGCTCCTCAGCCAAAAAAGGCTCTCAGAGCGGCTTACACTTAGCAAAAAAGACAATCCCTGCTCTCAGGCTTACAGTCTAATAAAGACATGACACACAAGGAACAGGAGTTCAGGAGGGAGGGAATCTTGTTGTTCATGCTCCAGAATCTACCTAGATGTGGAGTGGGATACAAATGTTGTAAATGAATAAATGAACTCCCATCAGCCCTACCAGTAAAGCCAATAGTCAGGGAAGACAGGAGTTTTAAGCCAAAACATTTGCAAGACCACAAGTTGCCCACCTATTTTAAAGAGTGTATAGGATTACACTGCTTCAAATGCAGTGTAATCCTATGCATGTTTTCTTGGAAGTAAATTTGTGTAAGGGTGCTTCCAGATTAGTCTTTTGTCCTGCCATCCTTCTGCATCATTCATGGAATTCTATGGAAGCATGTGTGTCCCGATGACATCATCTTCCATTTGTAATGTTTTCCCACCATTTCTTTAATTTTTTGAGTACGTACAGACAGAGGATTCCTATTACTATCAATCAAAGGGCATTGTGTACTTATTTTGTCTTCTCCTCTTTAACATACTTTTTCTAGAAAGAAAAAAGATGGAAGCAGTGGGAAAACATGGGATACAAATGGAACACGTCTGGACGCTCCATCAAGTACTGTGTTTGAGATAGGGCAATTGCACCTCTTTCTTACCAGAAACAAAATAGGTGAATAATACATTTTGATTGACAGTGCTGGGAGCCCTCCATCTGGAAGCATGCTAAGATTTCAGCTTCATCGTGTACAGGTATAGATGCAGGCAATGTGCACCTGTATAGTAAAGGCATCAAGAAACGACTGCAGCATGAACATGGTTCAGTTCTGAGGATGCTTATATAAAATGTGTTGTATATACCCGTAAAGATATGTGTGAACTGAAGCTGTCCTAAGTGATCTGTGGCAACGGATCTTGAGTAAGCAGCAGCAGTTGCTTTGGCCTTCCAGGTTTTCTGGCATGTCTGCAGGGAACAGCATTCCTTGATTTGCTTGAGGTTAAGAGAGGGTGTCATTAAAACTTAGGGGGAGGAAAGGAAGCGTCTGCCTCCTCTTTCCAACCGTTTCTCAGTGACAAGAGGCTGTTCTGGGACAGGGCTTCAGGGGGAGGTCGCCTTCATCTCCCCTTTTCTCGCCTCCTTGATGCTGCGGTGCCTGCTGGGATTTGTGGTCCCTCCCTACGAGGAGAGACGGTTGCTCGGGCAGTCGGGATTTTGGCCTCCAGCTCCCGAGATCCTCTGCGGGCACTAGTGGCGTCTGTTGCTGTTTCCCGGATGTCACTCTCGCCGGAAGAGAAGCGAGTTTCTTTGGGGGCCGGCCATCTTGTGTGGGCAGCAAGCAAGCGCGCAGGGGGTGGGCCAGGGGCCTGGGCAGCATCGGAGGAGGATCCCACCGAGAGGGGCCCATCATGCCCGGACACCTGCAGGAAGGCTTCGGTTGCGTCGTCACCAACCGCTTTGACCAGCTCTTGGACGACGAATCCGATCCCTTCGAGGTGATCCAGGCGGCCGAGAGCCGCAAGAAAGAGAGCGCCGGCGGAGGAGGTGGCGGCGGTGGCGGCGGCGGAGGAGGGAGCCACCAAGGTAGCCGTGGAGGTGGCGGCGGGCAGGTGGCCCAAGCCAACTCCTCCTCAGGCGGCGGCGGCGGTTCAGGCCAGGCGGGCTCCGGTGGCGGGAGTGGCAGCGCGGCTAAGCAACTGCGCAGGGAGTCGCAGAAGGAGCGCAAGAACCCTTTGCCACCCTTCGCGTCCTCCTCTGGGCCTGGCGGCGCCGGTGACCGAAGGGAGGATGGGGGCGGTCAGCCTGGCTCCGCGCCCCTCAGGAAGGAAGGTGAGTGGCGGGATTTCGTGTGTGCATGGGGGTGGGGGGGTGAGGTAGAAGAGCAGGGCCCCTTGCAAGGTCAGCGCCTGCATTGGGCGGGCGGAGAAAGCCTGCGGGGCCTCCCCCCCCGGTCAGTAAGTCGAGCTCGCGGCGGTCCTCCCTCGCAGCTCCCCACCGCCTTCTGAACAGCACGTGGTGCCGGAGCAGGAACCCCCCCTTACACACACACACACACACACTCCTACACATTTTTCCTGGTGGACCCAGCAAAGGCAGACCCCTAAAGAGACGTGAACCTCCCCCCTACGTTTCCTAAAAGGGTGTGGGTGGGTGTAGAGCTGGCTCTGCTTGGCCTGAGTCGAGCCACCGCGTGTGAACGCGCGCCGCATGGGAGGGAAATGCGGGGGGTGGGGAGCCCGCTAGGCCAGGCTAGGGGGCCCTTCAAATTCGCAAGCCGTTCGTGGGGAGGCAAGGCTTGTTCCGAGGGGCGTGCGCCAAAAAAAAGAGGCCCCTTGCGCCGTGATGCCTTGGCCCTCGAGAGATCTTCGTTTAAAGGAGGGGGGCTTAGTAGTGAGATGTTTCTTGAGGGGGTGGATGTGTTTCTAGCTGGAGGTTTAAAACGCGGGTTTATACATCGAGAGTGGTTTTGATGGCTCGTTTCTGTAAAGCTGCCTGTCTTGAACCAGAAGAAGTACGATGGACGCGTGGCGGGGCTAATGAAGTTTAGCCAATTTATACCTGGGCCACGTGCGTTACCCGCATGTTGCTTGTCTGGTGGTTGGGCTTCAACTATCTACTGCCGCCTACTAGGGCTGAGCGAAGAGACAAAATGGAGCTCTTTAAGAGGTTTAGTTGAGGCCTTGTACGGTAACATAGGAAAGGAATATTTTAATAACTTTTAAAGTTTTAATTGCAGACATGCAACACAATGCTGTGGATGCTTACTAGGAAGTAAGCTTCACTTCAGTGGAACGTGCTCCCAAGCAAATGAGAATAGGTTGTTCTCTATTTAGTAAAATATTTGCATTACTTTTCTGATTAGGGTTTCAAATGATTTATGCTTATTCTGAGGCGAAATATTGGGAACTGTGCACCACTGTTTGAATTCTCCTCTTCCTTTGCAAGTTGAGTAGTATGCAGAACATGGCATTTGAGATGGGGAGTCAAACCTAGAGTTTTTCAAAGTGTATTAATTTTTCCTATCATTTTAAACTAATAAAACACCCTACATATTTACTGTGAGTTGGGCTTTCAGAATATTAAAAAAAAATACATTGTGACATTGGCTTTCTTCCTCTTCAAAGTTGTACAGAAGCATAAAATGAAGTATTGTGTATTCTTATAACAATGGCAGTGTTACCCATGTGCTTTTATTAGGGGAAAAATTCTGACATAGCTTTAAAATTGTTAAATGTAGTTATAGTCAAGAAGTGAGATATATATGTTCTTATGTATGAATAATTAACATTTGTTTATGGGTCAATAAAATTGTACTTTTAAATTTTTGTGCAGTAACATTTTCTCGGGTATATTCTTCAGATTACTTAATACAAATCAATAGCTACTTACTGTGCTTAAGTCTTGCCTTCATTCTCAGAAATAATTGGTTAAAAAAAGGAAAGTGACATTCTTTCTAAAAAAAAATGCATTAGGACTTAATCAGGGTTTCTGATTATGGAAACATGCACCTGTAAGGCAACAGCAAATAAAAACTTCACACCAGGTACTAATTGATATAGCACAATTGTCATAGCTGTCAAATACAAGTACTTAAACAATGTATTTGCTTTTATACTGAAGATTAAGCATGTAAGCTATGCTCAATAACTGGCCTTTAAGTCATACATACAGCTTTTCTGTCTGCTTGTTGACCCAATGGTGAAAGGTCTCCTCCCTCCCCCTACTTTTGTGCTCTTGTAGTGACTCCATTAACTATAGTAATGGTTAATTAGGGAAAAAGTTGGTGGAGTGATTGGCCTGTTCTGAAGATTGATTTAGGGTGCACTCACATGCATGTTTAGACAGAAAAATATTCGACAACACCCCAGCATTCCCCAGCCAGCATGGCTGGCTCAGGCATGCTGGGAGTTGTAGGACTTTTTTTTTTTTGTCTAAACTTGCATAGGATTTTGCATCCTTAGTGAAACAAGTGGCTGAGAAGGAGGTGATTGGTTATAGAAAATGAACTGAAAGTTGACTTGAAAAGTTAATATGCAAATAGAACTCTTAATAATGAAAACATTTGTAAGCTTTATTGTGCTATGTAGATTTACCAATTTGTTTACCACATTTTCTAAAGCAGCTGTTTCATTAACAGTGTCAAATGATTTACTAATATGATGTTAAAACAAATTTGGGGGGGGATACTTTTGCTGCATTTTATACTTTTTATGTTTTGGAGAAGGTTCCCCCCCCCTAATTTAAATAATCAAATGGTAAGATGTGCATCAGGAAGGAGACATGATTTTGTGGTTAAGAACTAAGCAAAGACTTGGAATATTTACACTTGGATCCAGGTATTATACTAGTACAATTTCTTCTGAAGTGCATGTAAAATATACTGGTAGCATTTGAGAACTTAATGTCCTCATTAGCCTGTAAAAATTACCAGATGCATATTCCTGTACAGTGTACTTTTATGATTACATGTGAATATCATTATTTAGATACTCAAGTCTGCTTGTACTTACATTTTCACATGAGGTAGAGTACTACTTAGCTTAAGTTTATGAAATTGGGTGAAGAATGCCTTTTACAAGGTATCTAAGAAATAAAATTATTTCAAATGTAAGATAGCTGTGTTTCAGGTCCACATTTTTCTGTGTCATTATCTATTCATGGAATAATATTTGTATACCCATCCTTTCATGAAACTCAGGGCAGTCTTCATGGAATTCTCAGGAAATTCTGCAACAAATTTATTGGCCAGGCCCAACTATGGCATGCACCAACAACACTTTATGTAATTTAGGTTTTTATGATGAAATATTTGAAGCTGATTCTGTGTTACAGCAGTTGTAGATATTCTTTTTTTTAAGGTTCATTGCATATACTTTGTCTTCATGTATGACATGAACCTTTTTTGAGGCAATCCATTAATGGTGATAACTCCATTACCTTTGATGGTGTTATAGTCCAGTTGTGATGTTCTAGAACTGCCTTTATTATTACAGAATGTGTAATAATTCTGTGAATTCAGGAAAAAAAAACTTCGCATCGTTTATCCAAACATACATATCTTCAGAAAAGTAAAAATCAAGGTGTGGTGTAAGTTGCTCACTAATATATTTCTCCTTTTGGCATGCTCACTAATATATTTCTGCTTGGCAGTGCAACATGAGAATCCCTTCTTCATCACTGGAGAGAGAAAGGGGTGCATTTTGAGCAAGTGACTGCCTCCTCCAAAACCCAGCATGGCCTCCTTCCTTCCCTGAATTCTGTAGTGACTAGGGGGGATGGTAGCAGCCAGTGGTAAATGCAAATTATGATCCCCCTTTACATTGTCCTTTGAGGGAAAAACTTTTTTTTTAGAAAATAAGTGGTAAATGTCCCTTTGCTGAACAGTGCCACACTACAGTTGTAAATAGATTAAATAGGGGTTTTAAGCAATTCTGATAGAACGTGTATTGCTTGGAGTTTGTCTTGCTGACAATATGGTGTGAGTGTGTGTGGGGTACTGGATACTACTGGTTCCTTACAGATTGTAAGCAAATCCTGGTCTAGTCAATTTGGTCTTGTCAATTTCACTAGACTTGCGGGACTACTAGAGAAAATGCTTCAGTTATATTTGTATAGTGATCATGTTATTGTCATTGGATCAGGAGTAATGTTGTAGTAGCTGTAAAGTAAAAATTCCTGTACAGAAATAATGTTTTATACATAGCCCTGATCATCTGCAATGTCTATAACACAGCATTGACCAGTTGAGTTAAAGCATCTTGCTGAATAGTGGGCCTAGAGCAGTTGTGCACGATGCAGTATGTTATACTGGGGGAGAGCATTGGGTAACCAGCAGGTAGTGCAGACCTTTTTACATGTTTAAGGTGTTTTTCAGCAGTAAACGGATGTCAAAACCTGTGCTGTTCCAGTGGCACAAGAGCTCCTTTCAGCCACCTTAAGTAGTCTGATACTGTGCAAGTAAGCTGTTTTGTCTGGCTTTATAAAATGCACTAGAGTGTTTTTATATTGCTAGTAAGTGTGTAATCTAGACCAAAACTAACAGTGGCCCAGCAAAGGCTATCATATCTCTTTCATTTTGAACTGTTACAGAAGCAAATGTCAGTGGGTTGGATCCAGATTAAATTAGTCATGCTGTTGTCCCGTTGAAACCTATGGGACAAGTTAGTCTTGATTGACTCAGTTGGAACTAAAGCATGACAAATGTAGTTTGGAACTATCCTAATGTCTTAAATTATATGGTGCAACTGTGTAATACTTTGAGAAAGAATGTTATGTCATTGGTACTACTTTTTTAAAACCCTTGAGTATTCAAATGCTGCTTAAAGTGCAGTTCTTACTTATTGCCTTTTCAGTTCCAGGGCAGTATAATCATTGGTAGCCAAAATTTGCAAGAGCTCTCCCTCTCACATTGAGGAGAAAGAGAGGAGTGTTGTCTCTGTCACAATGCATTGGGGGAAATTGGAAGCAATGGACAATCTCGCTGCTTCTGGAGTGCCTCCAGTTAGAGATGTGAAGGCCCAGGGAAAAAAACATTTTTTCCCTGAAGCCTTTTTTGGTTCCTCCCCGCTCCTCACCCAGATGAAGAAAAAATGGATTATGGAACATTTTATTTTAGCATGATGAATAAAATGTTTAAGACAAGGTGTTCATATATTTACTTCTCCAAATTCTTTTTCAAAACTATCAGGTTATTACAATTTCTGTGCACTGAGGACAAGCAAGTCCTAGGTTGCAAACTGAGAGTACAATGCTCAAATGCAAGAGCAAGATGCATTTCTGCCTCTAGGGGGCTCTGCCATTGAAGCAGAGACTGAAACTGATAGTGATAGCTATAGCTCAGAAAATGAATCTGATTAAATTTCATGCATATTCATTGAACGTTGGTCCCCCCCCCTTTTTTTCTCAGTTCTTTTTATAGAAATGGGTGCTTTATGTCTGCTTGACACTGGAGGGCTAGCGGATACATAAATAATTTTCTTTGTTACTAATGTTGATGGTTTCTTCTGGGTTTTTTTATAAATAGTTTCTTCCCTGCTCCTCATAAACTGGCAAAACCATAGAGGTTCCTTACACTTCAGGAGATTGTTACAGTGAACCTCAATTTGTTACCAACAAAAAAGTAAAGATTTAAAAAATTAATTCAATAATTGTTTGAATACACTGTACTTTTAACATATCAAATGTATGGTAATAATTTTATGCCAAACCAACTTGTACATAATTACATTTTATGTTCCTAAAGTAACAAAGTGACTTTCAATCTGTACAAAGTGATAATAATGTATTTTTTCAATTTTTCTGAAAAATTCGGTTTCTCCCCAAACCCCTCCACGCACCCCTGGAAAAAAAAATTTTTTTTTCATGGCTTCAGAATTTCTGGAAATTTTACATGACTACCTCTAGTGCCTAGCATGATTCTGAACAGGGCTCCTGCCCATGTCTCACCTTACCTTAGGGTAGGCTGTACAAGGACAAGGATACCTGTTCATTGAAGTGGCAGAAGCGAACAAAGTTGCATATCCTGGAATTGCAAGGACAAGCGGCCACAGAACGGTACAGAGGAGAGCCATTATGGGTACAATCAGAGCACATTCTAAGATATCCAACAGCTTTACCATAGGAAGGCACTCTAATCTTGACTTCAAAAGGGTAGGATGTACTGGCCAGGGTGACTAGGATGGATTCTTTGCTTCCTGTGGGATATGGGAGTCCTTGCTTCCTGTGGGACAGGGGTTGGTAAGAGAGCAGGCATAACCTTGTTGAGAGCGTGAAAGTTAGAAGGGGGAATGGGCAAGGAGGATTCTGCCATGGTACCTAGTGATGTGAGAAGGGATTGTGGAATTAGTTCAGTGATGGTTGACAGGAACTCCATTCTCATCAGAGGCCACAGCAGGTAGCCTCAGGAGTGGGCTTGGACCTGACACAGAAGCTTGCCATATAAAAGATATGGTCACCAGTGGCAATCAATTGAGTATTTTTGTGGACTGCCGGTCAATTCTGTTTCAGAAAGAGCCAATATTATTCCAGCTACACTGATCAATAGTTTTAATAAACAATAAGCACTCTTCTAGCTATCTTGTAATAGCTTTTATTTCTTACCCAAACTGTACAGTCACATTATGGAGTGCATTATGGGTCACACTCATAATGTATGATCTGTTTTATTAGAGGAGGCTATTTCTTAATCTAATTTGGAGTTTTGTTTCCAGCGGTTTCAGGGATGTTTCTGACATTATTTTTTAAGACACACAAGTGTGAAGTCATCTAGAATGGGCTTTAGCATTCAGCACAACTCTGAAAGCCAGTCCAAAGCATCTTTTCTATAAAGTGGGCTTATAGCCCATCAGTTTTGCATATGATGCTGGTATTAAAATATTGTTTGAAGCAGCCATTGATGCTAAGAGGAGGAAAAGCTGATTTCTAACATTGAAATATACCTAAGTTTCCTTATTTATTTGAAAAGTTGGGTACTGATCCACAGGAGTTCTAAGCTGTTTTGACACAAGTCTCCCCCGACTTCCATTAGACCAGGCAGCTGAGTACAAACAGCATGGCCAGGCTGCTGGGTAGCCACCATTTACAGCTCCCACACCGGGAAGAGTGGGTTGTGTGCTGGGGACTGTTAGTCTCAGTTGCAGCAATGTTTCTTACTGTGTAAAGTTAATTGGAGAGGAATGCTAGTGCTGCACCCCACAGTGCTTCTACACAGAGAACTATTTCTTTGGGGCCATAGGTCCAACTTACTCCTTATCATCAAGCCATAGTACAAGCCCTCATCTAGCACATTTAACTTGATTAGTGTTTGTACTTAATGCGGGAAAGGGTAGTTCCCTCTTTTCCTAAATGCAGCTCTTCTAGTCCAGCCTTCCCCAACCTTGTGCCCTCCAGTTGTTTTGGACTTCAACTCCCATCAGTCTCAACCGGTGTAATCATTGTTTAGGAATGCTGAGAGCTGTTATCCAAAACTCTGCAAAAGTCTACAAACATTTCTGAAGTGGAAACGCTGACTAGACCAGCTTCTCGTCCAGTCAGTTTCTCTCCTCCCCCCTTTATTCTTAAAAATAAGAACATGTTCTTGAATGGTGGGGTGTTGCTCAGAGGTGGAAGTGCACTTTCAATGTTTTTCTTTCCCTGATAAGGGCTGCCTTTCTGCATATATGAATATGTAGCCATCCTTCTACTAACAAAGTAAAAGTAAATTCTTTGCAAGCTGTTCCAAAAGGGAGGCATGTAATTAGGGGAGCATGGAACAAATTACTTGATAATCTTATCAACACATATGCTGATTGTGAATTTTGTTAAACAGAAAAGAGGACAATAAATATTTTAATAATCTCTGTTTCAGTAGTATATGCTTTGTGGGTTTAGTTGCGGCTTTTCTGGGGTACAGCTTGAAGGACTGTCAACACCTGCAAAGCTAATTTGACCAGACGATGGCTCAGTTCACACAACACTTTACTGTACACCATGTGAAAACTCCACTCAATGGTGGAGTTTTTAGGAGGTACTCGCCACACAACATATTCCAACCTCACCATTGTGTGAATGTGGGTTCTAGCCAGGGAACTCTAGCTATTGGGGAAATTTCACTCAACTCCGCAAGAACCTCCATGGAGTCCTCCAGACAACACTGAACCCAACAGTTGTGCAGGAACTCTCCTCTGCACAGCGTGGATATTCAGGGTGGAGTGTTTTTCAAAAACAAACAAACCCTCCATCGTAGGGTGGAGTTTTCCCTCCAGACAACACATTTCTCAACAGTGGTATAAAAACTCCACCATGGAGTTCTAAAACCACTGTTGAGAAACATGTTGTTTGAACTGAGCTGATGCGTGTACCATAGGCAAAGGCTGTTTTATAATACTGCTTCCGAGTCTTGGATTATTGTTTTTTTTTTTAATTACTATGTGTACCATAGACAAAAACAGATAATACTGCCTCCAAGTCTTGGAAAAACTATTATCCATAAACCATGATGCTTGTACTGTATGTTGAAGAATAGCACTTGCTTTGTGGAAGTGGATAAATAACTTACTGATGCGGATTGCCTTCTATTTTAGGGATAAGACGAATTGGCAGAAGGCCTGATCAACAGCAGCCACAGGGAGACGGCAAGCCTGTTGAGAGGAGGCAAGAGAGACGGCCTCCTCGTGAACGACGATTTGACAAACCTGCTGAAGAAAAGGGGGAAGGAGGAGAATTTTCCGTTGATAAGTAAGAATTGTGTGCTTTAAGATTTGATTGGAGGAGAAAATAGTGCTAAGTGGTCTGTTATTAGATTTAACATGAGATAACATAATGCAAAAATATTTGCCTTACAATGGCATGTTTCTTCATATATTAATAAAAATGCTGAAACCAGTCTGGCCTAGAGATGAATGTGTGATCTTTAAAGATAATACTTTCCAAGAATGTTAATAGTTCTAAAGTAGTTGCATCATCATTTTAAAACAATATTGGGGGTGGGGGGAAGGCTAAGAAGAATAGTCACTAGCACTGTTATGATAAAGTATAATAGGATAGATGCCATATATATCAATGACTAAAGTATTTCAATATTATAAAGATCTGGACTATTTTCATTAGTGCATGTAAAATGCATTTGCAAGTGTAATTCCCAATTTAATTTTTATTTACCATAGGCCCATTATTGATCGTCCGATGCGTGGCCGTGGTGGCCCAGGTGGAAGAGGCGGCCGTGGTGGAAGAGGACGTGGAATGGGCAGAGGAGATGGCTTTGACTCCCGAGGCAAACGTGAATTTGATAGGCATAGTGGAAGTGACAGATCGTAAGTCTTAGACACAATATTTTTGCCATTTAAAGATACATTGCTTCCCAACAGACTAATACTTTGAATATTTGCCTTTGAATTTCTGTGTCCCAACACTATTATGTTAACTCAGTTTTGTTAGTTCTCTCTCACATTCACATTTCAGTGGTCTAAAGCATGAGGACAAGCGTGGTGGAAGTGGATCGCACAACTGGGGAACTGTCAAAGATGAACTAACGTTAGTATTTTGCTTTGAAATGCTTTTTTCAGAGTAAATATAAGTTATGAGCAATGCTATATTATCAAAATTACGTGATGAAAGTTTAAAACTTCACATATTAAGCATAAAATTCAACATGCAAAGTTAGAAATCAGGGGAGGTGACTGGAAGGAGCAGGATTTTCTAAAAGTGTAGCATACAACAACATGGAAAATAGCAAGCATTTGTCAATGGGCCTGTTCAGACAATATGCTAAGCCATGGCTAGGCTGCTAATCCTTTTGCAGCAAATGGTTAGTGAGCATATTTAAACCATGGTTATGTAGCAATGATAGTTAGGAATTGTTCTCATGACATGCTAAGTCATGGTTGTCATGACACACTAAGCCATTATGTTTAGCTCAAAATGCTTAACCACCATGGCTTAGCATGTCATCTGAACATGGTCTGCATTATGATTCTGGTGGTTAAAAATGTCAGCGTTGAATCTAAATTGGAATATAAAACCACCCACATTTTTGCTTTTTCAACTTCATTGATGGCATTCTTTATTGAGAGAAATACCATAAGATATTTTATGATAACATTTTTTTATGATGCGGATGCATATTTCTAGGAAGCTAAAGGATCTATGTTTGAGAGAATGAAAATTCTGTGAAGATACACCACATGTTTCCAATAATTTTGAGCCCAATGACTGTTAATTAGCCAAATATATTGAATGTGCTAATTTGAACCACCAATCTTAAAGAAAGCCCCACTTCATTGCAGTGACTTGGATCAATCAAATGCAACAGAGGAAACACCAGAGGGAGAAGAGCATCCACCTGCTGACTCAGAGAATAAGTAAGTGTTAAATTGCCAGGAGTGTTCTTTGGTCACCTGTGAGAAGTTAGGCTCTTGATGAGATAGATCGTACATGTGGAAAAGGCTTGTTTTTTGTTTTGGTACAAAGCGTTTCTTTTAAAAATAGGTATCTCTGAGTGCGAATTTATCTTTTGTTATGTAACAAGCTGATTAAAACTGGGATTTTAATTAGAATTGAAGTTAATCTAAAATTCCTCAAACATGTGAAATTGTTTAGATGAGAAGCTCTGGTTTTGAATTGTAACTGGTGAAACTTGTGAAATCCAAATTTGATCCTGGGGAGGAGGTAGAGTAATTGTAATTGCTTCTTCATCCTGATGTGGCGTAGCAATGCTGTGCAAAACTATTAAATGGGTGAGAAACAATTTGCCTGACTTTGTCATGACCTTTTAGAATGGAAATGTCCTCTCAGGCAGTATAAAAAGAATATATATTGCCTCACCTAAGAAGCTGCTGTGCCAAAATATGTTGGTGCACACCACTCTATGCCATATTTGGAGTGTCAGGTATATGAACTTGGCCCATGCTTGCACTTTGGGAACTTGTTGGCAATACTTCAATTTTTGGTGGGTAGGATCTAATTTAACAGAAGTCTAATCTTGAACTTCTTGCCATTTATTTATTTATTTCATTTATATACTGCCCAATAGCTGAGGCTCTCTGGATGGTTCACAAAAATTAAAACTATAAGGTACAGCATAAAAAATCAAATATAGAATCTTAAAACCACAATATAAAAGTACAACCAGAGTAAAACAGAGCAGCAGTGGAGAGATTTAAAATACAGATTGATAATAAAGATTTAAAACAGCAGAGCTAAAATAGTATGGTAAAATGCTAAAATACTCGGGGGAAAAAAAATTTCTTCACCTGGTGCAGGAAGAGTACCACATAGGTGCCAGGTGAACCATATCATTATATATGTTAGATGCAATATGATGCATTTAAATCATGGCATTGATGTATTTAATCATATCTGTGGCCACCTTGTGACAGGTCTCCATCATATTATTGATACAGCAAGTTGCTCATCACTGTTCTTTGTGCAATTTGAATAAAATCGCCCACTTTTTCGCCCAAGGTAGAAATGAACATGGTGATGAAATCAGTATGAAATTTAAATTAAAATGCCTCTGACAAATCAGTATTTGGAACTATACTGCATCATCTTTCTATTTGGAGGACCTTAAGTGTGGTGCACATACAACAGTTGGCCAGTGGAGGTTAATTTATATTTCTCCATGTGGTGGCTGCCCCCACATGACAATCTGTCTTATCAGCAATTGCATGGAGACAGATGGACTTAAAACAATAGAACTTTTAGGAGTAAGATAATGCATCTGTTGGGAAAAAACAAGCTCTTCCATACTTAATAATAATAGGAAAAGGTCAGAATTATTCCATTAGTCCCATCAGTCACCAGCATCACATTAAAAAACTATACAGAAAACCTTCAGAATACATATATCCACACCAACATCCAGAAAGCAGTCATAATTAAAACATGTTTTAAAGATGTTTTTGTATGGTTTGTGGTTGTTTTATGCCAATAAAGGTACATTGATTGATTGATTGATTGATTAAACATGCTCCATTGTCAGGAAATTCCTGAATCTGTAAAAGACAGCATGACTTGGCAAAGCCCATCATGTCCATCTAGAAAAGGCTCCATGAGAGAATAATAATATGAATAAAAAAATACTATAAAATACATAAAACTGATTAAATACATCTAAAACTAATACATTATTAAAATAACAGTCAGACTTGCTGCTGATGAGGAAAGAACTTGGGAATGAAGAATGATCATGCACAATTTCCCATGTTTTTTGTTCTCTGCTAGAAATCGGTTGTCAGCAATATATTCTACACATAGATTAAAGCCAGATGTTACCCCTTAACCTGGTTCGCTCATAACAACAAACCATAGTTTATTTAACCATAGTTTGTTGAATTATGAGTTGTTGTTATATGCGAACCCGGAACTATGGGTTAACTATGGCTTTTCAGCCACAAACAACCCATGAAGAGAACCTATGGTTTGTTGGATTGAGGCTGTTCGCACAGCATGCCATCCCATAATCCATGGCCTGTTCTAGGGTTGTTTAATTCTCGCATAATGCACTCTTCACTGCATTCACACAACACAAGTGGGTTGCATATTTAATATAGCGCCCACAAGCGCCGTGGCTTGTTGTCAAAACTCGGTCACTGTGGGTTGTTTAAACTGTTGATTGTTAGTCCGTGAAGCCAGAATTAGATTGTTCATGGGTTGTTTCACTGGACTACAGAGGCAGTGGGCAAGAGCAGTCAAAGAACCCAACCAGTACTACAATGCTGCAAAGGCAGTTGTGATACAGGGAGGGAGAAAACAAAGGCTGAAAATAACAATGGTTTGTTTGATCATCTGCTGTAAAAACCCTGGCTATAGGGTAACAAAGTATGGTTTAAATAAGCCATGGGTTAGCTTTATGTGCTTAACCAGGACATTGATGAGTTGAAATTGGAAGATAAGTGTGATAGTAAAGCTTATGTGTTCAAATAAATTACAGCAGAACATTATTTTGTCTGAATTAGAAATTCATGTGATTAAATTTTGTTAAGAATAAATTAGATGGCCTTCCTACTTGCTGTAGTGTTCCTGTGTTCAGACGTCATTCTGGATGTATTACTCACTGAAAAAAATACGAAATGAGTAGCCATCACTGTAAACTTATTGTAGAGAGAATGAAGTAGAAGAAGTCAAGGAAGAAGGTCCTAAGGAAATGACTCTAGATGAATGGAAAGCTATTCAGAATAAGGATCGTGCAAAAGTTGAGTTCAACATCCGCAAACCAAATGAAGGTGCTGATGGACAATGGAAAAAAGGTTTTGTTCTTCATAAGTCAAAGAGTGAGGAGGTAGGATATACCTTGAGATTTTTTAATTGTGTTTTGTTCATACTTTGTTGAAGGTGGGTTTTTTTTTTTTTACACTTTAGGGTATTCTAACCATATTTATTCTCTAGGTCGGTTTTTACCATGTGAGTGCCAAAACTGTGTTTATCCCAAGCTTGTCAACTTTCATTTTGAAACACAATTTTTTAGCATTTGCAGTTGAAGAGGAAAGCTTAGCAATAAGACTAGCATCTGTGTGAGGGTGAGTGGGTGGGGTGTTTCAAGGTATAGATACAGGATATATCCCAACTCCATTAAATTCAATGGGAGATTTCCCAGTGGCGTCTGGATTGCACCCATGATGAATTGAAAAACTGAATCCTAGAGCCAATTCAAATCTGAAATTGTGTGGTACAGTTTTTTTCCTGGATGGTAGTACTACTTCATATGGGTAATTCAAACATGCATTGTTTTACCACATGAAATGTAAGGAATCTCAAGGAGAAAAAAAGGGTTAATTTATGTGAAGTAGTAGCATCCCATCAAAAACATCAAGGTGAATAAAGTTAGTGCTAACGAGGTGATGTATGGGGGAAAAGCATTGGGTTTAAACAAATGTTTGCCTTTTTAAACCCCCTTTTTTTCTCCCAGATGGCAGTGTTTGTTTAGACAGATAAATGTTGGAAATATGGGCATGTGAGATATATTGAACATTGAATATGGGGCTGCAGAGCTAACTGTTTTTGCTGTTGAGCTATTTTATGGTTAATTGTATTTATGCAGGTAATTGTTGATAATATGTCATGCTGCCATTGTAAATATTTTTGTTTCCCTTGGTCCTCTATTTCTTCTAATAGTACAGTTGATTACATAAAATAATCCTGTGTAATGTGTTTAGGATTGCACCTGGATATTTTTTTTGGTGTTTTACGTCTCCCTTAACCCTAAGAGCCAGTTTGCACGCAGTGCATGAGTAGGAGTGTGTGTGTGCACTGCCTCCCTCATGGTTCTTACTTCCACTTCTAATCAACAATCTATAATTGGCTGGATCATAGGTTAATTAAAAGGAGAAATGAAGAGCATGTGGGAGCCAGTGTGCTTGCTCACGCCTGCTTGTACGGGACAAATCGTGGGTTTGCCATGTGAGTCAAGTCTACGATTGCATTGTAATGTCATCCATCTTTCTGCATTTTTTCATGAAGCTCATCTTACGAGCGTTGAATTTGCCAAAAAAAATCATTAGTTTGAAGACCTTAAGTGTCTCATTGCAAAACATCCTCTTCTGCTTGCTGCTTTTGACTTCATCCTTGCTCTGTCCATTTCTTTAGTGACATGTATCCTAAAAGTTCACATACCTAACCATAGAACATGTTATTCCTATATGTAAAGACTCATTTTCTTCCCTTTGGTTTTATCCCTTGCGTGTCAACATTCAACTTGTATCAGACAAAGGGGATGACAGAGATGCAGGGGAGTCCGCTGGAACCCAATGAGGTATTGACCTTTTATATTTAGTGAATGAGGAACAAACTTTGAAAAGCTCTGTTTGAGAGGTTTTTAAGAAACCCATTGGAAATGGGCAATTTAAATCATGAATATAACTCCTGATTGTGAATTCATTAATGAAATCTTTCTAGTTAATATGCCTGCTGCCCAGTCAAGTCAGTCTTGTCCCTGTTAATTCATCTGTGCCTACTTTGTCACATTTTGCCATACATCTCTCTTATTCTTAGTAATAAACCATGTGTAGCACTCTTTAAATAAAAAAGTGAAGGATCTTCACACTGCATCCCAACACACACTTCTACCATAATGGCTACCCAGGTACAATAGTTATATAATCTAAATAGTAAACCTTTATTACTACACCTTTTTTTCTGAAAGAAGGTTTGTATTTCTTTCCAGTAACATGTTTGTGACTCTGATAATAATCCTCCTCCTATGTAACTCTTAAAATATTTGTCAGGGCATGTGATTACTGTGATAATTCCATCTATTTCTAAGATGGAATTGTTTGCAGTTGTTTATGTAGTCAAAATAGCACCACCCAAAACAGCACAAGAGGGAAGTATCAGCAGACTTTAGGGAACTCCAGGGTTTGCAGAAGTACACATTTTGGGAGCAATCGTTAGACACTGTTGTGATGGCCATAGGATTTTTTGGGGGTTTGGGAACTGAGGTTGGAGTCAAGGCTCTGACCTTGGTACCCAGAAACCACTTGCCCTGCCCCCTACTGCCTCGTTACTGGCACAGTTCTCTCATGTTGGCTCCTTCTCTGCGCTCGGGAACAAAGTGCAGAGAGGGTGAAAAGGGGACGGGCCCAGGGGCAGGGAGGGGAGGAGACTGCAGAAGCTCCCTTTATGCAATTTCCTGTGCATCACGGAAAATCAAGCATGTAGTGAAAATTGCAGGACGGAAGGAGAGGATCCCCTCCATCTTCTGACTACCCTGTATTGGGTAGTCGTTAACTTCCGAGATCGGACACTTAGGACTATCCTAGTAGGATTGTGTCTTTAAAGACTCTATGAGGACTAAATGACCTTAGTGGCCACCAAATGTTGAATGACTGTTGGAGAGGAAAACCAGAAAATGAGGGAGGGGTGTGTGAAATGGAATGGCTGAAATCCTGAAGACGAGCACTCCACAGTTACTGTTTTATTGATTTGTGTTTAATTGATTTGTTTTATGTTTTAATTATTTTGTATTTTATCTTTATTTTATTATTGTTAGTTGCCTTGAGTGCTATTTTAAGTAGAAAAGTGGGATATAAACTTAATAAATTTAAATTTGTTACAGGTCCCACTTGTATTGTATTGATACAGTAGTAAATGTCCAGTCTTAAGCATTTCTGTACAGATAATTAAGTATTAAGATTGGGTTTCAAATGTCTTTTTGTAAAGCTCTAATTTTGAATAGATAATTTTGAACTTGCTTTATGAATATCCAGAAATATCCATTTTGAAGTTAATATGCTTAAGTTGTAGTATATGCAGATATTTAAAGGAGTGTCTGATAGTTTAGTCAGCTGTCACTATCAAAATTCAAAGAATTTTGTGCTCCAAATTGAGGTAATCACATTTTAGAGGACTTGTTACAATAGTGATAACTAAAATTAATTTTGATAAACATGCTTATAGGCTTTCAAGCAAGTAATGTTGGTTAAGTGGTGCAATGCTCTTCTCTTGTTGTATTCCTGAATTGATTTCGGCGGTACTTGATCCTAAATTGCTTGCTTTCATTTTAGCCTCATGCTGAAGACTCTGGAATGGATCATCATTTCCGCAAGCCCGCAAATGATATCACATCCCAGCTGGAGATAAATTTTGGTGATCTTGGTCGTCCTGGACGTGGTGGTAGAGGTGGAAGAGGAGGGCGTGGGCGTGGGGGAAGGGCTAGCCGTGGAAGCAGAACTGACAAGGTAATCATTGGATCTATTTAAATGAAACAGTTCTTCATAGATTTACTGACTAGTAATAAAATACGAAAGGGTTTTTAGAAACTAGAAGAGCAAGGAGGTAATTTATGATAGCTGTTTATTAAGTAATAGTGATTTTAATCCTGGGATGTCAGGTACATTTGTTTGCTACCATGAGTTTGAAAGTTGAAAGAAGCTTGAATCTAACCCCTGTGTGTGAGCAGAAGACCCTTCTGTGAGGACTTGGTGATTTTTACTGATTCCTTTTCTCAGCTGCTTCATGCCCCTAAAATGCTGTTCCATAGGGGCCTCTAAACCTTCGGAAGCACTCAGTGCTACACCCAGAATGAGGCAGAAAAGGCTTTATGGATGAGCAGAAGTATTAGATTCAAGCCATTGTTTTCTTGACATAAAAGGTGGAATACCAAGATTCTACCATATGTTACATTAGTTGTCACACAATTAGGTATAACTGAACCATGCCGATTTCAACATGAAGTTCCCAGTTCGTAACAGTGATTTCTTTTGTTATAGCTGTATTTTGGGTAGTGCAGCTTCAAAATAGAAATTGATATCCCAAGTCTCCTATATCACAAACAGGAATGTTTATCTTTGTTTTGAGTGTGCTTTAAAGGGGGACAAAGTAGTCTCCTTTCAGTATTAAATCAGTTGCTGGATGTATTTCTTTGAAAAGTTCTCACTACTAAAAGTCTTGCTGAAAGCAGTTCTTAGAACTAGATTTCTATTTGTGATTTTGCTCATTACAAAGTGTGATCCACACTAATATTTTTGTTTCACTGTGTTTCGTTCTAGTTGGTTAAGGAGTTTGATGTGATCCACACACCCAGCCAGGTTGGTGATTTGATAGTATGTGTTTTTCCATATCCTTTTAAGTTAGACTAGAGTTGTGGAAATTTCTAGATCTATCTCATATAAAATATATAGGAGTTAATATATTGATGCCCTTAGGCTTGGCCTGACATTTTTTAGTAGTGAAAGTCGATATGGTAGTATTGGGATGAGTTTTTTGGGCTTGCATGCAACACCTCTCCCTCTAGACCAGGCTATATAATGTCTTCTGTTCACAGGACTTATGATTTCGTAAAATAACTCCCTATCCACTTTCTCAGCACAATGCATAATTTCATATGCCCCTTAACTTGTCTGATTCCTAAGCTTAAAAGCTTAATGCATCGTAATGTCTATAACAATGGGCACCAGGCAGTGCCTGGCAAAGGACATTCCTCAGGTGGGGCACAACCCACAAAAAGGCACCACAATACTATAAACATAGTAGTGTCAAAATATGCCAATTTTTACTAACTAAACAATGCCCTTCTGGTGGATATCTTCCATAAGGAACTAATAATTCTGTGCACAACTGCTGATGTATAGGGACCTTTTAACAAGATTGTCACTAATAACTTCTACAGTACAGAGCAGAGGCAGAACTAGCCTTTGGTCAACATTCATTGTGGTTTCATAACTTTAGCTATACCACCTCGTATGCATTCATTCATTGGATACAAATGTTTCGCTATTTCATGTAATGCCACAAATGAAAACTGCTACACACATTGACTCTCCAAATGACATACGTCCTATTTTTCTTTCAGTCAAGTGCTTCTGCTCCTGACGTTGATGATCCAGAAGCTTTCCCAGCTCTGTCCTAAACTGGATGCCCTAAGCCAACCCTCTGCCCTTGTTGGGCCCTCCTCTACAAGGCTTGCATGCTTAAGGATCCTAAAAACAACTTAAGAAATTAAAAAGGGGACTCTCATTCATACCATTCACACCTGAAGACTGAATTTTACCTGTTTTGAAAATGAACTTCTCTTGCTACACAGAAGCAACAATATGGTAGTCAGTTTTGTATTTAGAAATGTAATGGTAGCAGGGATGTTTTCATAATTTTTTTCCGGAAATTATGCATTCTTCATGGATACTTTTTTGTATTGCTGCTTGAAAATATGCGTTTCCAAACTTGAAATATAGGTGTGAACAGTGTGTACCAGTTAAAGCTTTCACTTCATTTGTTTTTATTTTTTTAAGTTAGGGTTTTAGATGTGTTTTCCCTGAACTACAAACAATTTTAACTCTTGCACACTATCTTTATTCTAATACTGCTTAGCAGATTGTTTTCAGTCCATGGTCAGCTGGGATATGTACAAAAAATAATTTGGAAAATTGTTAGTACTGTGTGGAATACTAACTTCTGGAGTATTTTGAGTTTTTAATACTTAAATTCAAACTTGGGAAAGTCCATTTTCTTCTATCTTTGGTAGTTTGTGTATTCAAAATCTTTATATCAGATACTTGAAAAATAGTCAAAGCACATTGGTTTATACTCTCAATACCTGCTTAAGAATCCAGCAGCTCTGTTTTGGATAATTGGTCTAAGCCATTTTTTAAAAAAAAAATCTGTGTTACACCTCCCATATTTACCCTTTTTATCTTATTCCCTTCCTTTTTCTTCAACAAAACTAGTTGTCTGTTCGGTAAACTTTGTTTAAACTTGTTGATATTGTTGCTACCGAAATTACCCTGTAGACAGGAGCAACTTTTTTTTTCAAGACATGGGAGGTTGGGGAGGGAGTGGCATCTATTTCTTAATACAGTTGGTTTAAACTACATTTAATATTTGTCTGGCAGTGCAGTATATCTACATAAAAATGCTACCTGCATTGGGTGCATTCAAACATTTTTCAATTAGCTGCGACCATGGTTCTAAAGAAGAAACCAAAGGGCACTATTTACTTCTTGGGAGGAGGATTATTTGACTCGTATAAGTTGGAGAACAAAAGAGCATCAAAACGGGACAACTGTGGTCTCCGTGGGACATAAACCAAAACCTCACCACCTAATTGAAATGTGGATTTTGCTCTGTTACTTCAGCTTCTGGTCTCTGCTAGCTGACAAGTGAATGTTTTATTTTCAGAGGGTGATTGTAAGAAATTCTCCTTTCCACTGTAGAATTTTCTTAATAGAGTATAAATGAATCCCTGTGAACAGGAATGTTACCACTTTCAAAACACAAAAGGACTTGAGCAAATAATAAAAAGGACTACTTAGGTTTTTTGTCTGCAACATTTGTTAGGCTAGAACAGGAATATCCATTTATTTAAGGTTTTTACATTTTGAGCAGCTTGTAACATTTGTGGGTTTCTTAATGAGGTAGAAAACTAATGGTGATGCCCTATTTTTTTAAAAGCTGTACAGAATGGGCAAAAGTATTGGACAATTGAATAGTAAACTCCTTGCTTGCAGTATTCAGCTGACCTGCATAATCTGAATGATTTCTATGAACATTTGTTTACATAAGCAAAGGTTACTGTATTGGATTGGACTCCTGGTACTTTCAACTTTTCAGCATTGTAGTCGGGAAGAAAGCAGATTTTTAAGCGTATCAAATAGATTTTGCCCCAAGGGTGGTTTTTAAGATGCTAAGCATTTTTTCAGAGTTTCTTGGTGCTTAGTTTTGAGATCTCCGATCTTTGGAGGTAGTCAATTTCCTTGGGTCAACAGGTACATAAGTTTTCAGTAGGGTTTTGTTTTTGTTCCCTGCCCCCTCCATCTCACAACATATTTTGGAAGATATTGGGTGTTGTCTAAATCCTTAAAGAACATTTCATCATATAACCACTGTGTAAGTATTCTGGTCCCCAAAGACATGCTTACTGAATAGTTCTTCGTTGTTCTTTATATTCCCCATTCCTTATACTTCCCTTTTCCAGAATAATAATGGCTCTTTCCACTCCAAATCTTACTCCTTTTGTCCATGTTATTCCTGAAAGCCACACATCCCATGCCATGTCAATTTGATACTTGACACATAATTCCTTCATCTGACAGCATACTTGTAATATAGAACAGGTTTAGAAAGACCTTTTAAAGATGGCCCATTTGCTGTTCTTTTAATAGCTGTGTACTTAATTTGTGTCAAGCTGTGAAAAAACTTTCTCTAATATTGGTGCGTGGCGTGTGTTAACAAAATAAAGGTTTATTTTCATGCTCTTTTATAAAAAATGTCATGAAAAGTTGGCATTATGAATGCCTCTAATGTCAGGCATCTTATTTAGTTTCTGGCTTCTAAGCCCCTAAATACTTTTCCAGGGGATGGTCCCCTTGTGGATCCGTTATCAGCAGTGGGCGTTGCTTTGGCAAAATACCTACTTGCATAGTTCTAGTATTAGATAGTAAATGAATTTGACTTTGTTTCATTTTCTCTTGCTTGCTTACCCTGCTGTTGCACCGCTGTGTTTAAGGGTGAGGCCTCTCCTTAAGTGGGTCAATATTTGACTTATTTTAATGTTCGAGCATGAAAGTTCATCTTGTGTCAAATGGCTGGCAGAAAAGTTACCCGATGAGTAAAAGAAAAGAGCACAAGCCCTTCTAAAGTAAAACCCTAAGGATCAAAACTATGTCTATTGTGAAAATGCATCGTCTTTCTGTTGGACGGGTACTGCATCTTATGGTTGGTTACGTCTTGCCCTATGAGATTCACTTGCATACCATACCTGTTGACTTAATAAAAGCAGGACTGATGCTTCTGGCTGTCTTGAGTGCTCAAGAGTATAGAGGTGTGTTCATCTTCAGATGAATAATACTAGTTGGGGTGCTAAATGAAATTATTGATTAAAAATTGTGATAAGATAGTCCCTGTATTTTGTAGGACTATAGATGTCAGTTATATATTTGCCTTCAGCTGTGGTGCCTTGGAAAACGCACAAACTATAATATGGTGGTAAGTTTTTGTTGGTTTTTACTACAGATGTAGTCAAAACATCCTAGTCCACAGTTTATTTGAGGTGGTCCCAGAAGAGTTGTTGATACCCCCCACCCTACCCGTTTCTCTGCATTCTCCCCTTACCATAGGGGAAGGTCACTTTTGGGGGGCTTCTGGGCACATCTGATAATCTGAGAAATTCTAGGCTCCCCCACAAAATGGCTGCTTGCCACAATTGACAAGTGACCTTCCCAGAAGGCGGAATACAAGGCAGAGATGAGGTCTCAGCCCCAACACTTTAAACGGATTTATCCTCACGGTTTTTGGGGCCGATGGAAACCCATTTCACAGAAGGCAAACTCTTCACCTCATTTTCCCTACCCCACCAGTCAACTCATTTCCACCATCTCACTCTTTGTCACTCTGGATCATCACTGCAACAGATGTTTCGCCACCTGTCCGAGCCATACATCGTCCCTCCTTTCTCTCACACACATACCATGTACCCTTCATATATACATGCATGCATGCACACATGTACCTCCCTTCTCTCTGCAAGCACATGAAAAACCATTTTTCAGGATCCCACCAATATCTCCCCAATGCTTTCTTCCTCTCTCACACACACACACACCTCATCCATTCAGATATACAAACCCTCCAGCTGGCTTACTGCTCTTTACTAGTTCTCATCCCTACTTTCCCTACCCCACCTGTCTCTTTAGCCCTGTCTGCCCCGTTGGCTTACAAGGCAGAAGTGACATTAGTCCTTTTGTGGCTGGGTCCACTGCAGAGGAAATCTCAGCCTGCAGCTGCCTGTCATTTTTCATTTCCTAAGAATGTTTTGGAGCCCTCGTGTGACCCAGAGGCATTCACGGGAAATGAGGATGACAGCAGCTGGAGGCCCTGACTTTTCTTTGATGCAATCCCAGCCCCTGGTAAGAAAACGTGTTGTTTAAAAAAGAAAAGAAAAGATGGGAATAGGACCACCTCAGCAGGTGCCAAGAGAGGTGTGCCCATGGGCCCAAGGTTGCTTACCCCTGCCTTAACACAATTCAGTTGAAGTTTAAAAAAATTCACTAAGGCCAATGCTGGTGGGATCAATGGGGTGAGGGAAGGGAAGGGTGGTAAATATTCTAATAGGGAGATGTTGGTCTTCGTCACTCACATTAAACATTGTTCTGCTAACTCTCTTGTGATTTCAGATGTTTTGCATTTGCCAGTATACGCCTTTTGTCAGTTCATGCTTTTAACTTCCTAGTTGCACGTGTAAGCACTTGGTCTCACTGAGTCAGTTTTGTAAGTTCTTGTAAGATAATGGGGGCGGGGGAATTGTAAAATAAAAGCAGCAAAAAGTTGATTTGTTTTCGTCAGCAGCAACACTTCCCATCGTCTCTGATCAGCTATTGGCAAAGCATTCTTTGAAGATGAAAAGTAAGGGGAAAGGAGTGAATGGGAACATTTTTTTAAAAGCATCTTTTCGCCCTTGCTGCCTTCAAGAGAAGTATTAAATATGCAATACAGTGGTTTGTTGGGTTAATGAACTAAAAAGTTGCGGAGGATGTTAGGAAATTAAAAGTTAAAGTTTTCTTTCAGAAGTAACTGAAATACAAGTGTAAGCGGCTTGATCAAGGAAAATGGAAAGCAGGACTTAGGATAACAGCAGTGCAACCCACTTGTTGAATTCATCAGTGTCTGGGAATAGGGTGACGTTAGCTAAGGGAGGAGCACGTTGCTTAGAGGCACTTCTTTTTGTTCCTCTGTTTTAAAAGTCAATCCTGGCCTAAACAGTTTCTAGGAATTTAATTTTGAGGAATACTTGTACATTAAGCTCAAATTAGTGGTCTTATGTTTCCTTGTTAATTCTGCTGTCCTTTAGCTACATTTGATTGTGTGACTCACATTTGGGCTTATTTCTAAACCTGCTCTTATTGGGCAATCGTTTATATCCTGGGGTATCATATTGCATATGTTGGGAGGGGATACATCATATTGATACTCGTGGACGCAGCACTAGTAATTTTTTCTTTATAAGGCAGACATGTTTCTGTGCCTGCACTAGAGGCAACAGAAGCCCTCTAGAGGCTTGAGATGGAACATACACAGCAGTCCTCTTCCCCCTCCCAGTTAACCCCTGAAAGGACATTTAACATTCCAACTAAGGAACTGCTTTGGGAGATCTCACTTAGCAACTGATCTATTTAGTTCAATGACAGGCTAAGCCTATCAGGTGGTTTCCTCACACAAACAGGATAATGTCTTACAGGTTCTGGAGTAGATTCAGCAGATGGTGTTGGAGATAATTAGATGGCAGTTCTGGCTCTTGTTGGAGGTACTGATGAGCATACTGTTTCTGTAATCTGGTCAATCTACCAAATTCAATGCAAGTACAGCTAAGTCCTGTAAGAAGATAATTCTTACACCAGTGCCAGGTTACATCAGATGCAAGTGAAGAATATGCTTCTCTCACAGTTTGAATAGTACCTGGAATCCCATTTTTTATTTCCTCTATATGCTTGAACAGGGATATGTTGACCTATCTGTAGTTCCGTTCAATGAAGAGTGCTCTCACATTGCTTTACTTGATCAGTCTTCTGTTGAGAATATCTTTAAAGAGGTCAGGTCTTACCAGACCAGATGTGGAAGCGTATCCCAGAAACAAGCTAGATGTCTGGTTGACAGGTGCACAACATTCCTATATGCCTACAATTTTCAAGTTTTAATATACAAGGAGCCCTAGTTCTGTAGCTCTCAGAGGATGTTTCATAGTTCGGCGAAAGTATTCTGCTAATCGTTGGTATGGATATGGTATGGATGTCACATGCTTGATGCCATTTTATTTTATAAAGGTTTGGAATTCTATTAATACAAATTGAACAGCATTGCCTGTTACCACTTGCACAGGCAACCCTGTTGGATCAGAAAGACCATTTGGAACATCCACCCATTATTTCTAAGACATTTCTGCCAGGTGATTATGTTCCCAGGGAGCTGTACCCAGTTCCACAAATGAAGTGATGCCCATTCAGACATACGTTGTATTTGCTGACAGACAAAAAGCAATTCTTTCCATCTGCCTAACCCAATGCCATCATCTTGACTGCAGCCTTTCAGGGATTATCACATAACATCCTCATGCAATTACAGCCTTGGTAATTGTGAGTTCATTTCTGCAGTGAAAAATGGTTTCAGACTTCCACTGGCTTGTTTTTCTACTCTTTTAAGGTAACTTCATACACTTCTGCAAACAATGGTTCTTTGCCTGTCTCATTTTGGCCATAATTGGTAGATTACTAATCTGTGTTGTGTTAAACATTTGCACAGCAGTGAGCACACCCTTGTGTTTTGCATCTCAGTCCAATTTAGTGTTTGGCTGTTTCTTTAAACATAATTGTTGAAAAACACCCCAAAACAAAGCCCATATTTAAATATGGGCTGCAGCAATCTCTGGAATGCCCTTCATGGAATGAAAAATGGGCAGCAACAGTTTGTGGTCTGTAACAAATAAATTTCCTACCAGAAAGATAATGCCCATATTTCTGAACTTCTCGGACCAGACTCAAAATCTCTTGGTCTATTTGAGTATAGTTACTTTCTGCAGGGCTCGAGGATCTGGAAGCAAAACCTATGGGCTACTCTTTTGTAGCTGGCATTGCATGGGAAATCACTGCTCCAATTACATGAGCTGAAGCATCACATGCCAGGGTGAGTTCAAAGTCTGGGCTGTAATGTGTTAATACACGTTCTGAAGAGACCTGCTTCTTTGTCTCTTATATGCATGTTCACAATAATCCCTTTCCAGTGTATTCTTTTCTGAAGCAAACTTGCTAAATTTAGTAAAAAAAAAGAACAATAACAGTTAAGTTAACCTATGTTATGTTCTCTGGGTGAGATGTCCTCAAGACTAGTTTTTTTCCAGGGGACTTTTATAACCCTTTGAAATCTATAAGATGGCCACAATGTATAACTGGCTTTTTGAAGAGCACATGTATCATGATTTACTTGTAGTCCATATTCTTCAGTCTCCTGAGAACTTGTGCCAGGTTCTTTGGATGATCCTTATCACTGGATCCTGTAACAATGATATCTGGGAGCTCATCTATACCAAGCAGGATATTCCATTATGAAAATGGTATATAAAAGGCAGGAGCCACACTACTGCTTTATAGCGGTATTGAAATGCACTGACAACTGTTGGGGCCCATTGACGCATACTATATACTGCTTTCACACCACTTTCATAGTGATATCCTGCTTGGTGAAGATGTGTCATGGGCCCCAACAGTTGTCAGTGCACTTCATTACCACTATAAAGCAGTAGTATAGACCCTGCAGTGCACTTCAATACTGCTATAAAGCAGCAGTGTGGCTCCTGCCTTTTATATACTGCTTTCATACCACTTTCATAGTGGAATATTCTGCTTGGTGTAGATGAGCCCTGGGTTATATCTACAACTGGATAAATGTAGTACTTGGTCCATGGACCTCAGCCAATTTCCAGGAGCAAATGCCGTTCCAGACAACACTTGATTATACTGAATATATTTTCCTCTGGCTGATGATAAAATCTCAATTCAAGACAAAGGATTTTATTCTGTCTCCTTAATTGTCACCTTGAAGTTCTCACAAATTTGTACTAATCATTTTTTTTCATAATAGGAACAATAGGTGTTTCCCTCAATTTTAGTAAGTGTGCCCGTTCCTTCTAGTCTGATCCAGTTCCTTAACCACTGTCTTTCGTAGGAAGGGTAACCTGTTGACCTTTCAAGAATATAGGTTTTGCTCCATCAGTCAAAATGATCCTGGCTTTAATATTCCTCAGATGTCAAATGCCTTATTCAACAAACTGGATTGGCCTTGGGCAAGAGTGTGTAATCTGTTCTTGTGAGCTGCTTTTTTGGTGGAGTTGAAGTGCTGATCGAGTTCCAGTTTAAATTCGTAATGTACTCAGTGTCATCCAAACGGTGCTGCTCCCTTTGATGGTATAATGTACAGGTTTAAGATGACTCTAGCAATTATGCAGTGTTGCCATTGTGCACACCCCCAGAAGAGTTTTCTTTTTCTTTCTGCTGTGTGTTCAACTGCATGCTGCAGATCTTGGTAAACTCTTTGTGAGGAAGAAGAAATTCAGACAAGCCTGTGTCTAGCTCCAACTTGCACATTTCTCCATCAGTTATGGATGTTACTCACACAGGTTCTTATCTCCATCTCTTTTACAAGGAATAGCCAAGCAATACTTACATTTAGCTAAGTCCTCACTACTCTCCATCTGCTTCTACTGCATGCACTTTATGTTGTCTTTCTGTCCCTCTTATTTTTTTCATTCTATTCTGCATGGCAGACTACACACTGTGCCTTTTCCCCATACTGCCAGCAAGTGATGTTTTGGAGATAGCAGTCCATTACATTATGTCCTGCCTTACCATGGTGATTGCATTTTTCTTTTGACTCCATTGTCTTTTTTTATGACTAGAGGAATAATGTAACTTGTGGGTGAGGTTTTCACTCCTGTCCATGGCCTGAAATTCCTGTGACTCATGGCTGCTTTCCTGGAAGCAGTTCTTTCAATGTCCTTAACAGTGAGAGATGATAATGTCAGGAGGCATTTAGAAATAATTTGATCTGAGACCAAAGACCACATGGTCCCCCAGAATCCTTTGTAGGACATCTCTAGAATTGGTGTTCTGCCAGCTTTTGGGGTGCAGCTCTTTCTACTTCCTGCTGGTTACACTTGTGAAATCCAAATCTCTGCAATCTTCAGGGGCTTTGGAGCAAAATGTTTTGGCAGTGGAGCCCATAATTTCAGTGAAAGATTAGGAGCATGGCTTCTCTGAATGTGTCAAACTATGAAGCAGATGGTTTGTATGATCCCCATCCCCCATATAGTTCAGCAGTGCAGGCACTTTATTTTCATCTGGGGTATCATGGAAAATAAAATACTGCTCAAGACATTTAACATATGTGAGGCAGTCTTCTCCAGTACTAGCAAAAGGGTCCATATACACTCTCTGCCAGTTTACTTACACTGACACACCTACCTACCTATGCTTGAGGCCTGTACTTAAGTAGGGATGGGGAGAACTTAGTTCAGTCTACATTTTAATGCAAATTTACCTAATTCTGGACTTCTGAACCACTATGTGAGCTGAAACTCAGCTATCCTTACAAATTTGCACTTCTCTGCAATTTGCAATGGAATTCTTCAATAAAATGTATATCTTAAGAGAAATAATATTTTAAAAAGCTTTGTATTAGAATTTTCCCTTTTTTGCTAAAAGAGTGTATATTAGGCAAATATGGATTAAGATGCATGTATCAGGAGAAATGTGCATAAAAATTTGTAGTTTTCATGCAAACTTAAAAACAAATTCTCAAAGGTCAAGACAAACCAAACTTAAGACTGGAAAAATGAGAATCTGAAATTGACTGATTCATCCATCCCTATGCTTAGGCCTAGTTTTAATAACAAGGCCTCTAATCCAAGCCCCTCTGTCACTCCTTTGGTGATAGTGCCTAATGCAGTTTCAGTAGTATAGCAAAATTGTGAGTCTACCATCGCTACTACATTAGGCAGACATGTTGCCTACCTGCTTGCTTTGTTCTGCACTGATGCACAGAGACAGCGGAAGCTGCCTAGAGGCTTGAAATGGAACATTCACAACAGAATTGGGCTAAATAAATAAGTGTAGAAATAGTCTGCATTTTATGGCGTTGGCAGTCTGATCCTATACATATTCAGAACTCCCAATTTTAAGACTTCAGGTAAGGACTTAAAATTGCCACTTTTGTTTGTTTCATTTTGAAGGGCCAGATTTAGACAGCTGATACCCAGACAGCAACCATATGCAAAGTAAACGTGTTGGTTTGCACATAACATGCAGAGTAAGTGAGAGAGACCTTTCAAATTGATGGATGGTTGTTACATAGGATTTGGCTGTTTTCCTAAACTAGTGAAATCGTGTTCTGTCTAGTATGCAAGTATCCCGATAAAGTTCTATATTCAGATAGGCTGGTTAAAAATGTCTCCCGCACACACATTCACTCTGTTGGGTTTAGTAACTAACCTGCAGCTAATGATTTCTCTCTCTTGGTGTTCTTCATTTGTAAAATAGGACTATTTTCATTACCTTTGATCAAGTCTTCGCACATGTTACCTGGTGCATTTTTTGGGGTGGATATTAGAATCTTTGATCAGAACTAACTCAGATGTGGCTATGTTCCTGGACGTGCTGGCCACCCCAGTGAATGCCTCATAGAATGCAGCTAGTAATTTTATTTATTACATTTATATTCTGCCCAATACCCAATTGTGACTGATAGTGTTCCCTGAGCCTCCAAGTAAGTCCCAGAAGCTCACAGGGGCCTGAAGTCTGCCCAGCTGGATACAACTTTATTAAATTTTTGAACAGACGTTTGACAACACCTGTGCAAACTACAACAAAGAGAAACGTGTTTTCAACGCCCACCACTACCTGCACCTTCGTACTATGCACTGTTCTACTTCATTCCACTTTCTTGTTACAAATAAAATGCTTAAAAATAAAATACAAACTAAAAAAAATATTTTTTTAATTGATAGCAAAATAAAATAGAAAAATGTAAATGTATGTTATTTTTATCCATTCCACTCAGTATATCTCAAGGTAGTTAATCCATACTTCTGTGAATTTATCCTAATTGTTCAGTTTGTTCCATAATAACCATTCATGTGCTGCTTGCACCACCAGGTCCTGGAGGATGCAAAGCAGCAAACGGTATGTTATAAAACTTAACAAACTTGGAATTGGGTCTAAAAACTTGGATGTGCACAACAAATACCACACTTAGGTATAGAATTTGCACCCATCACAGTAGAAGGTGGTCTTGATTGCATGCAACCACGTGGTCTTATTCACTATTTTTTTTTGTAACTGGCATTTCAACACCTCCTGGCTTGAATCCTATATTTCTGGAAGTTGTGACCAGTTTTGGGTAGTGACTGAGCCATCTAAGTACATTCTGTGTTCATTAGGAAAGGAAACAATGCATTTATCTGCTTGTCCCAAATAGGCCATCTTAGTAGGCAGATTCTGTCTTCTCCCATCCACGTTATGAAGATAAATTCTAGAACTGTAGATGAATATAATGAATCACTAAAGAATGGATTGTAATGAATTGAATTTTGTAGGTATGAAAGTGATGCAGATTCTAGTGTAATCTGATGGATGTCCATTGGTGTCTTCTATAGTGATTGATTTCCCTTTTCCATTGAATACTAAAACAGCACCACATTGTGTAATGGCATGGAATCCTTTCCCAAGCTTCAGACTTGTTTCTTCTTATGCTTTTGACAATTGGGTGTGTAAGTAAGATGCATTTCCCACAACTAATGCAATTCAATTACTGACATAAGAAAACCTTTTCTGCTATATCCTTCAGATGAATAGCACTGCCTGTTCCGGGGCATGTACCTTTTGCTTTAGTTAATAGTTTGAGTTGTGTGTTACAGTTCTGCAGAAGCTCAGAAGTGCTACAGAATGTCATTTTGGCCACTTCAATATTTTCTGTTCTTATTTGAGGGGTGGGGTTGCAGAACACTGTAAAACAGCATGATAAATGAACCCAATTTTCAATCACAAAAAAAATTAAAAGATGGTTCTTGCAAATGGATACTGTAGTGAAGATTCTGTGTGTGTGCATGCATGCGCGCACACACACGGATTATGCATCATCCATGTATCAGACAGACGGATGGTTAATTTCTGCTACAATCCCGCCTAGGGAGCATATTTAAATGGACACAGTATTACTGAAATAGGCAAATCTAATGGACAGTGAAAGATCAGGCATCTAGTGTTGATTTTGTTGCAATTGATAACTATAGAGTTTTGTGTTGAGAAGTAGGATGCATGGATGAAATGTGTTGCATTGGTTCATTCCCAGTGTCTTGAAATTGATGTATGCAATACATGGAGTAGACATGTTTCTCAATTGCAGTAAGGAAGTATCCAGAATGGTTTTTTTTTTTACTATTACAGACCTTTCACTTAAAGGTCTAGAGCAATAATTAATATAGAACAAAGTGTACTAAAGGAATCCTTTGCAATCAAGTGAAGATCCTTTAATTGACATGTAAGAGTCAGTGTTTTAAGGGTTTGTTTACATGACCAGCAATTCTGGGATAGGAATCCATAATCTCACTTCAAGGGATTTAAAAGATCAAGGGATGAACCGCAGATGGCCATTTATTTGTTAAATTTGTATTCTAGCTTTCCACCAAAGAGTGCTAAGGCAAATAACAATACAAGTACAATAAAATAAAAAGAAATATAAGCATAAAATCAAAATGGGTAAAAATGACAAAATCAATACACCAGTTAAAACTAATGTTAACGTATTTGCTAGTGGGTGTTAGGGGAAAACACCTGTTTACATAAAAATGTCTTTACCTGCTGGCTGAAGGGCATTAGAGATGGGGGCCAACCAGGCCTCGGCAAAGAGTACCAGAGCCTGGGAGCAGCCACCAAGAAGGTCCTCTTTAGTTCCCACCAATGTGCTTCAAATTTTGATAGGACAGACATAAGGGTCTCTCCCAAGGCTCTTAAAGCCAAAAGAGTTATAGGAGATCACAGTCTTTCAGGTAACAATCCCACATCATTCAGGGCTCAGAAAAAGCCTGGTAGCCAGTGAAGCTGTTGCAATTTCAGGGGGTGTGGGGGTGTCACATTCTCCCTAATGATGGAGGAATAATTGTCACATTAATTGATTATTTCCTTGGAAAGAAATTAGGTGAGAGTTATCCTTTAATTCAAAATATTTTTCTTGTGTATGGAGATTTTGCTCAATCTCCATATCAAACTGCACTGTGGGAGTTGTTTGTAATTGTGTAGTGCATGAGTGCATGATGTACCCCCTTCCTGATTGGTTGTTTCCACTGGCCTTCCTACATAATATTTACTTGCTGTTGCTGATCGTTATATGGAGGAAGGAAAATGGTACTGCTGACTAACCATTATTAAATCCTCAGTGCTTGATATTCTGCGTCAACAGGAGTCCGCTAGAATTGCCAAACTTCTGTGATCAAATAACTGCAGGACCCATATTGAAGGTGTTAATACTTCATGGAAGGTGGAGATTTCTCCTCCAATATCATTGCTTGGAGAGTGCAGAGATGTACTGAAGATTATTTCGTTGAGATCTTAGTCAAATAGCATTTCAGTACAAGCACTTAGATGTTCACACCTGCACAGTCGTTACACTAGCCCTAACTGTTCCTTTAAAGGATGCTGAATAGTGAAGAACACACTAAAGGTAAGTTGCCTTTTAATTTTTAAAGAATTCCCTCCGTGCGTGTGCCCCATCTCTTCCAACACCTTTTGCTGGGGAGTAGTAATAGTAATGGAAAGCATGGGTGGGAGGTTTGTGTTTTGGATTTCCTAAGTTGAAAATGTATGCAGAATACCTTGAGTATGTATGCATAGGATTTTAAAATGAAAACATACTAGAATTCTAGCTTTTTCCAACTTAGTGCAACTAATTCCACTTCCACGTTGGTGGCTCATTTATTTCAGGCAATATTGATACATTCTCCCTATTCGTGTTGTTATGTAGGAAAAACATCTTTTATTACACTAAAAACATTGTCCTGGATAAATTTTGCTTTTGCTACACTGGAAACTACAAACAATTCGTACATTTTAGTGTTTAGAACTGCCTTTGGCCTTCATAAGACGGGGAAGAGATGATAGCAATCTTAAAGTACTCTAGGAAGATAGGAAACATTTTTTAAACCTCTTTATATGCACAGCTAGAATACTAGAAACGTGCTACTTCCCTAAAAATGGGTGGCTAGAAAGTGCAGGTTTTCTGAGGAACCTCAATTGATACCTGTTAATATTCATGGCTTTTGCCACATTATTAGTATCCTACCATTGTACCCAAAGTAGTATTTTAGCCTCACAACAACCCCATGAAGGAGTGGGGCATCACTTTGCCTACACCCAAAACAATAAAGACAGTTGGGAAATTTGTCATGCATGCTTGCATGTAGTTCATTTAAATGTGTCATCTTCAATTCTGGTTCTGGGTGCTTCCAGACAGAGGGCTCCTAGTGCTACTAACCAGAAGGCATTGTGCAGCAATTCTATCATTTTTTCCCTTAACAGGTTTTCTGCAGTAAGATAAAAGAATTGATAGGAAAACCAATGGAGGTTTATAGGTGGAAGATGACTGTAAAATCAAAAATTCTGTGAATGAAACATGGCCATCGTGCCGTGAAAGCCTCTGGAAGTACCCTTACAGACCCAGTTCGTAGAGTCTATGAATTGTGTCTGTAAGAGGATGAGCCTTACAACTCATCCTAGTTTTCAGAGGCTGCCAATCTTTTTGTATGGCCCATTTTAGGCTAGAGAAGCAAGGCAATGTATTGCATCCATTGGACTGTGAACAATAATGGATGCTTGCCATGCAATGGAGGACAACATAAAAGATTTGTATAGGTGGGGTGGGAGGAATATTCAAAATGACCACTGTACACAAACATCGGCCTCACCTTTCTCTAGATCACAACCTGTTTTGAAATTGGGAGCTTTGTTCACAGACTGCTTTTTGAACCTTTTGACATATTCTAGATCTGATCTCTCTCCATTTCCATTGCTAATGTGACAGCAACTTCAATAATTACTACCTAGTATTTGTGCATAGACCTAAATAAAGGGGGGGGTGTCTTAGCAAATGTCTTCATGCCAATCTCCACCAAGAGGGTTTAATGGCTTTCAGCATAATTCTATATACCTCTATTCTGAAGCAAGTCCAACTGAGTTCAGTGGGGCTTTCTCCTGGATAAGTGGGTGTAGGATTGCAGCCTTACTCTGTGAAAGACTTACAGTCCATTCTTACAGCATCTAGAGTAAGTTTTCCACCAAAAGGAACTGTCTGTGGTAGAAAAGAAGTTCTTGGGAAAACGGATAATGAACTGAGTTCAGTTTCAGAGCTATCTCCATCAGTGTTCATAACCGTGGGTGTAATGGTTGTCAAGTAGTCTACTGTTGCATCCACAAATGGATTGGCAAGGTACTCTGAAAATACCTGGCCTTGATGTGGTTCTTCGGCTGCAATTTTTCTGTACAAAGGCAGAAACTGCTGCTTGTTAGTATCAACCAATGTGCTGGTGATCGAGGGCTCGTAATCCAAGTATTTCACAGTGGGATTTTCTTTCTGCAAACTGCTAGTAGTTAGGCAGTTGTGGCTTTCTCCTTTCTCAGTGTTTTTCAAGAGGGGCCCATCCTCAAAAGCTGGATGTTGTCTTTTTACGAAGACTTCCTCTATTTGTAGAGTTTCAGGCTCTTCAAAGCTGTTTGGGTTGCTTATGTTTTGTGTAGAGTATAAGTTTGGATCATCCTCCATGAAGAGATGAGGGAGAAACATCAGTTTAATGACAACTCGTGAATAAATATCTCCCATTCCCTAAAAGCAAACTAGGTTTGCATAAAAGCCTGCATTTTATGACCACTCTGCAAAGAGCTGATGTTTCTAAATGCTCTTGAAAACACAGGCTGCTTGCTACAACATTTAGCAGGCTATGTGATTCAAATGAGAAAAAGTTACATGAAATCATCCTGGTAAACCTCTACCTGCTAAAAGCAGCTTTGCTCAGGTAACAAGAAAGTCCCAGCAAACTGGAATTCTAATTATTCATATCTCTTTTCTGCAAATATACCTCTGCTGACTTAAGGCAGGGGTTGGTTCATTAGAGACTAGTGAGTTATACAAAGAGATTCTTGTCAGAGATACCAAACAGGTAGGCTTACCTTTATAGAGGTGAATTCTTTAGCCCATGAAGAGTTGGCTGGATCAGGAACAGCTTTACCGTACCACCCAAATAGCAGAACAGAGAGGAATGAGACAATCCTAATAGGAAATAATACAAACCCAAATATTCTTAAGCTTCCAAGTTTTAAGTTGGAGTAAGTGAGTCTATTTGTGAAGTATTAATAGCTACACAGGGAAATATGCTTCCAGCACAAGGACAATGGGCAGTATCCAATGCTTTCATAGTACTAGTGCTAATGACATTGTGCCAATGTAAACCAATGCTAGCCCAACATCATTAATGCTTACAAAAAGTGAAAAAGCAGTGATTGGCCAGTGAAATTAATTGGCAATCACTGATTTTCCCCATTGCCTAGCAAGTGCTAATAACGCTGCACTAGTGTTAGCTTACACTGGCATTGGATGCTGCCAATATTTTTTAACTGTTGGAAGATATTTTTCCTACACTGATGTGGACTCTGCCGGGCCAATTGGGGGGGGGGGGCTACCTAAGATGGCAGATTTTAAGGACAGAACATTTTTAAAAATATGAACAATAATAACAGCAACAATATGGGGAAACTATTTGGATTCTCTGGTTTGGACACCAAAACATCTTGGAAAAACAATGAAAGAAGAAACCTCAAAGGTGCTGAAGGATTAAGTTTTTTTTCGTCCAGTATGTTTTGAGCCTTCTTCAGGAGCACTGGTTGAACAACACAACCTTCTATACTGTCTCCTCTCTCATTATTTCTGCACCAGTTTTCTCCCTCCTTGACCAATATGTCTTGGACAACTGCTGAATCTTTGTAAGAAACACACACACACACACACACACACACACACACACACACACACACACACACACAGATACCAGCATTTGTGAACTGCCTTGTGCATATTTACTTTCCCATAAATTAAACAAGTTTGGAAGCCACAACGTTGGTTTCCTGACCATGCCAACTAAATACTTCTGCTGTATTTTGTGTGTGTTTGCTTTCAAAAATATATCCAAATAGATAAAAAGTTGTGTGAAACAACTGATACTCAGGTTCCACAAGGGCTTTATGAAAATCATCTACAAGTTAATGTTTGCACATAGTTCCTGCCACCAAAGCTGCTTCCTCCTCCACCACCACGTTGTGGCTACTGACTTTCATTTTCATCTCCCCCTCCTTTCTCTTGTACTTAGAGGACACAGTTAGTTTCCTTTACACTCAGATCATCAAAGTGCTGTTCCTGCCTGCTCCAAGAAAAATCTGTACTCTCTTGAATCTCTTATGCTGGGACTTCCTTCACCTCCCAGCACTCTTGGCTGGAGAAGGAGGCTGTGGTGACTAGTGGAAGGTCACATTATGAGGTATGTCTGTCTCTTTCTTTCTCTTGACTTAAGCCATCAAGGAATCATCATGGACTCATGAGCAACAACCTGGCTAATTCTGTCATAGCATATGACAGATTTTCAGCAGTGATGTTCCTCAGTGATGAAGACATTGACTGGCCTAGCCAGGTAAGATATTCATGAATGAAATGAAAACAAAACTGGATTTGTTGATGACTTGCAAAATCCTTGACTTCCTTCTCTTTAGAATTTACTATTTAAAGTTTAATGGGAAGCCAATAGGAGATTTGCAATTTGACTTGGATGGGTTTAGGGCTTGACCATTTAAATTGAAAACCTTTTTCTACAAGCATTCTTATATATATAGTCTTATGTACCATTATATTACATGACATTTGCTTGCCATGATGCATTTGGAATCCATAATCATCTCAAAAGTTCAGAATATTCACTTACTTTTGCCTAGCAAATGGTACACAGCAGACAGAGGCTGAAAGACCCACAATAATGCAGATGACAATAGAACCCCAGTCCGGTGCATCTGAAAATGCAATAAGTCTGATAGTAAAACATGTTTTTAATACATATGGCAACTTTTATAATGTAAGAGTTTAAGAAATGTCTCCAAACTTGGCCAGATTTACATTAAGCAGGATATGACACTTTGAAAACAGCTTGAAAACTGTACATGGAGTGTGTCCTGGGCCCCAAAGTTGTCACTACTGTTGTAAACCATTTTAAAGCAGTAATGTAAATCCTGCCCATGTTGTTAAAAATCAGGTTTTTCTACCTTGGCAGGTCTGGCATGCAAATTTACTACTATGGGAGATCATTCAGGCCATGATCATTCATTTTACCTGCCTTTCATATACTTTTTTAAATGTACTGGATGTACCATTTCCACATCTTAGCTCCCTAGGACTTAGCCTGATTAAAGTTGAGCATGGAGTAATTGTATCCAATAAGATTTGGGATGCATCCTCCTCCTCCTCCTAATGAAGCTTGATAACAGGAGTTAAAAAACTTTTTTCTGTCTAAACATGGATGGGATTGTGCTTTAAGGCAGCTTTCTATTGATTCTTCACACACAAGTTTTAGAAGCAAAATGTCATAATTACTCTGTATGTAAATCGCTTCTTCATTCCCTTTAGGGCTCTCTCCAGCTGTGGTGGAAGCTGTCATCCATATAGCATATGCATTACCAGGCTGTATGCTTTCTATTGGGAATGGCTGTGGGTCTGTTGTAGAGATATCTAAGGGAGAGAAATGAAGGAGGCAAATACAAGCAGAATCTAGTAACACGCTACAGATACCTTTTCCCAGCCCCACATATCCAACTCCATGATCTAAGCATTTGTTGCAACAGTCTGTAAGTTCAACAAATACTTCTGAATTTGATCACTTTCTCTGGCTGAGGGTTTCATATTAGGGGCTCAAAATGTATTTGTTTTTGAAAATTATAACCTGGTTTTCAGCCGAAATTACTTTTGAAGCCATTTTACAATAAGAGCAAAACAATCAAAATTAGAATTTGAAAAACAGACCAAAGCAATATTACCACAAGATGTGGTGATGGCCACCATTTTGAATGGCTTTAAAAGGGAGTTGGATAAATTCCTGGAGGAGAAGGCTATCAATGGCTACTAGTCCTGATGACTAAGTGCAACCTCCAGTATCCAAGGCAATACACTAGTTGTTGGGGGACATGGGTGGGAGGGTGCTGTTGCACCATGTCCTGCTTGTTCATCCCTGGCTGATGGCTGGTTGGCCACTGTGTGAACAGAGTGCTGGACTAGATGGACCCTTGGTCTGATCCAGCATGGCTCTTCTTATGTTCTTAACAATGCTAGAGCAGCATAAAACAATACCAGGATGCTCTTATATCGGCATCTTCTATGCTGCAAGGGCAGTTTCATTGTGCTGCATCACAGCACAGCATGGGAAGACAACGGAGCCTGCCACATTGCCATGACAATGAAGCAACATTCTCTGTCCTTTTGCGCTGCACAGAGAGGGGCAAGGAAACCACCTCCAGCTCAGCAAATAGAGAGCATTCAGTTGCCTTGGCAACACAGACACGTTCCCTTCCTCCTACACCAGGAGTGCAGGCCTGAGGGCTAAATCTGCCCCGCTGCCCCTGTACCCCCCCTTTCCCTCAACCACCAATTGTTTGGTCATTTCCAAGCTTTTGTGCAATTCTTTCTCTCATTCTAAAAGACTGAAATGCCTCTGCGAAGACTTTGTGAGTGGCAGTAAGGGCTTTAAGCTGAAGTATAGTGGCCCTGTCCCTTTGGCTCCTGCCACCACTTGGATGTATGAGGCCCCTGAGAGATTCTCCGGAACGGAATTCAGCCCTCAGGCAGAAAGAGGTATAACACTCCTGCCCTATACAGTGAGCAAGCACGTTTGTGCCTGTTTCTCCTTTCTCCCACCCACCCACACCCACAAATATTGTTGAAAGGGCAACTACTTTTCAAAAGGCAAATCAAAGACTCCGTTTGGGCTCCATCCAAGATACCAAACTGTCATGACTTCAACAGCTTCAGATCTGGCTCCAAGCTTTCTAGCGCTTAGATTTTTTTAGAGACGTTTCAGAAAACCACACACCCTGCCCTCTGTCTAAAACAGGTGTGTGTCCCATCCCACCCACTGCCATTTTCAGTGCCCTATGCAGTGCAGGGATCAGTATGCTAATTTTTAGCAAGTACCTACCATAGACTTTAAGGGGCACGTTGGTGAAGTATTGATTCTGCAAATATATCTTGTAGCCAACAATGCAGCCCACTTGTTGATTGCCTGGGATTTCTTCCCAGGAGACCAAAATGTGCTCTCCTCTTACTGTTGCATTAATGTGAGGTCCTGTTAATGGGGCTGTAAAACACAAATCCTTTGTGAGAAACCTGAACTAGCTTATTAGGCTGGGGCTCAAACTGAGTATACATCACTCTTACCTTTTGCTGACACATTTTCCACCGTGGCAGCTGCTTTTCCTGCTCTGCTCTGATAGAGTGCAAACGCGCTGATGGAATAGCACACATTAGGCTTAAGGTTTGCTGGAAAGGAGAGAATGATCTTTGATACACAGTTGACAGATGTCTATCCAATACATCCTTCCTCAACCTGGTGTCCTCCAGGTGTGTAACGCCCATAATTCCGAGACAGCGTCCTTCCACCAGCTTCTGTTGCAGCCTCATTATACACAGGTTTATCTGGACCCATCCCATAGATTGAATATAAATACAAAATTTGTGATTTTAACATTCTACATTACACCTATTTCTGAGACCTAGAAACCCAAATGGAATAATAAATGTTTTCTTCCTAAAGTCAGATTTAAAAAACCATGTTATTGTAAAGATAATCAGTATGTAGAGGAACAGGCTTAGGAAGAGCCTTGAGTACAGGTCAAGGAACACATCACATCATTCTGGAATATGGGGTTTTAGTAGAACCCCATAGTCCCATAGGGACTTGTAGAGAAATACTTCATTAAAAAATCTAAACAATGCTAAGTTTGTGCTGCTAAATTCCATACTGAGTTGCTGAAGCATGGTTTCACAGATTTTTGAATATGCTTATATGTCTAACTTCCATCCTTGTTCTTGGTAATTCTCAGCTCGCTATGGAAGTTCTGTTTGTCTTTTTTTCTAAATGGTGGGCCACACTTTGACTTCTATGAATGTTCCAGCATATTTCAAACCTCTGCTGACTTTCTCATAAATAAAAGTCTTATGTGACTCAGTCCTTCAGCAATGTAGATAAGGAATATATAACATTGCTGAAGGACTGAGTCACCTAAGACATTTCGTAAGACAGTGAGAAAAATACCAGGTGTTTGACTTCTATGAATGTTCCAGCATAGTTCAAAGTGTGGTCCACCATTTTCAGAAAAAGCAAAACTTCAGTAGTGAGCTGAGTCAGAAGGTCGTGAGTTGTGATATCGTGTGTGTAGAAAAGGTGTTAGAACCCACACAACTACGGTATTATTACACTCACCACCCTACAAGACAACAGTTTGTGATGGCCCCACCAATATATTGTATCGGGTTATGTGACTCAGTCCATAGTGCGAGTTTTGAAATTGTATTGCTGAAAAAAGACTTTCATCAACATGGCTGTGTAAATTGGCATTGAATTTGGAAGTGAGAAGATGTTGGGTAGACAGTTTTCTTAGATGAGCTCAGCCAATTCGAACAAGCAGAAGACAGATTTCTTTTCAGCCTGCAGAGCTTTGCTTTCATTTATTACGATCAGCTGTGGCTTAAAAGAGATAATCTTGAGACATCTGGAAAAATTAGATGAGATGAGCTATTGCGCCGTGCAGAACTGGGATTTAATGTGTGAATAAAAAAGGAGACCCTGTCCAAGAATATGTAATGGTTTAACCTTGACCAGGGGCATAGAGCCAGTCTTCCCTCTAATAAATGGTTGGCAATGTCTGTCCTCCTCCTGTACTATGCACTTACCTATTATTACTGTAAAATTGGATGCAGGAACTTTGAGCCAAGTTTTCAAATGATGGCCTTGATGGAGCTCTACCCATTCCACTACATACCCATTGATAAAAGGTGAAGGTGCAAGAGGTGCTTTCCATGCAATAACAATGCTGCCATTCTTCATCGATGCAGCAGAAAGATGGCTAGGTGGTGGCAGATCTTTGAAGAGTGAGAAAACAAGAAAACAATACTTTAACTCCTTAATTGAACACAGGAGAACAAGTCTGAACAGTCTTGGAGTAAGTCAGCCTAAGCAAGTGAGAGATCATCCAAGAGGAAACTGAAGCTTGATTGGCAGAAAGGTTAGCAACTGAAGATGGGATAAGATCTCGAGAATGTAAGTCATCAGTTTCACAGGGATCATAGTTAATGCGATATTCCTGGGAACAACTGAAACCAGCACTATACAAGAACATAATCTGCAGATAGTACAAAGCGACAACAAAACTGTCTACTTAGATACTTCCCTACTCTCTCCACTTGGAAATGATGGAAGGGAACCCAGTGATATAAAATCTACTCAGTACTAACTGAAGCTGAGCACATGTATAGAAGTGTCACAACCATGTCTCCCCATCACCCTGGCCAGGACAATGTTGGACTGTTAATAACTGAGGCCTGTAGTTGAATGATGAACTAACCTAAACATAGTGGTTCAAGTTCGGCCACATGTAAAAACAAACATTCATTTGTGTAGCTTTCCTACAGATAGAAGCATCTTACCTGTAATTCCTAGTTTAGTGGTGATGTAGATGGGTGAAGATATTCCCCGTGAGTTGTAAGAATGAACTGTTATGTTGTAGTCTGTTTTAGGAGTGACTCGCGATAAAATGGTATGTGTTGTAGAATCTGTTTCTACTGCTCTGTGATGCTTTTGGTTCAGAGCAAAGAATGTCACACTGTAATTATGGCTTTTCCTTCCTGTTCCTAATGCACTCATCTATAAAGAAACAGTAGATATGTTTTTTCATTCCATGTAGTTTTATTGCCCCCACCCCCAACATAGTTTTTTTCAGCAGTTTAAAGCTAGCATTCAATCTCCTATCTGGTTAGGAATGGAGAAACACAGGTTCAAAACCCCCTCACAGTCTTAAAGCTCTCTCTTCTTTTCAGCTTGTCCTACCGCACAGGGTAGCTGTGAGGATAACATGGGGGTGAGGAAGAGCCATGTGTACTGTTTCATGCTATGTGGAGAAAAGACAGTGTATAAATATAACAAACTACTGACAGGTTAAAATTCATTGTATTTTCAAAAATTTCTACTGCATTTGATACTGTACAAATTGCTGCACAGTTTTAACCTCACTCCTCCAAGAGAAGTCAAGCCAAGAGTAACTTGCCTGAGGAATTCTTTACATTGTGGGTGGAGTGAGAACATGGACCTGGCCTTATATGCTGAATGGCCCAACATTTTGAAATATAGGGTTCTTTCAATTGAGCTTGCAACAGCCCTCTGATGTCACTCCAACTTGACAGATGGGGAGCTGAAACTATGAGAGAACAAGTTTGGCTGCAGCAACAGATAACAGGGTCTCCTCACCCCTGCCTCAGTTTCCCTCAATTGGATGTATCACTGCAATTCAGCAAGAAGTAGACCTTGAGGGTAGTGTCCAAGGATGGAAGTGGAGTAAGAAGAGTTCCCATCTCCATGACACATTGCATGGTGAGAAACAGGGACCTTCATTGGTCCATTTGCACCTAAGCAATGAGATACTCTAAACTTGCTCTTGCCAAGCTCTCCTGATATGCTGGTTTTATACAGAGTACCTTCATTTAGCCAGAGAAACCAGACTAGGGCACTCAAAACACAACCTCTCTGTATTATTCAAAACTTATGTTTTTTAATAAACCAAATTAAAAATTGACTAACTTGATTGTTTTAGAACAAAACACTTGTATTTATTGAAGTGCTCAAAGGGGATTTGACGGTGAAAGAAACATGATCATCACTATTTTCCAAACCAGAGCCACTTTGGCTCCAGGCACCTCCTCCAGGACCACTTGGCCTTTCCAGGGCTGTAGAGCACCACTCTTCCCCCCCCCCCCATCCCTGGTCAAGTGATGATGCTGTGACTTGGATGCCTTTTTTTGGGGGGTGTCTCCTCCTTATCCTCCCCCAGTTTATCTAAGCAGTAAGGCCTCATCATTCAAATCACCAGGCAAGCCAATTCTGGCAGGATTACTTGGTCCTTGTATTGTGAAGGATCTTCTTCTCATCATTGAGGGGGGTGCTCTACTCTACTCAGTGCTGCAAAATCTGCGAGTTCAGGTGCATGTTGCTCTCTGCAAACTCCATTTCCCCACTACCATTGGTGTAGTGCACCACGGCAGCTAGCCAATCACATTGTTCTTTGCCTCTCGGGCTCCTCCTCCACCACAGCTAACTGGCTGATTGCTCCTGCATTCTTCTTTTCCCCTACCCACTTACAGCTGAGGAGCGGCAGGTCTCCTGTCTCCCCACCCCACAATGCCTCTGTTTGTAGCCCAGATCATAGCAGCTGACCCATTGCTAACACAACAAGGCAAAGCTAAAGAGCCCCTGCTGAGAGTGAGCAGCTAGGGCAGACGGAGAGAGGTATACTTGAGGTGTGAGTAGCCTCCAGGCCTTTTAGTGAAGCACCCTGCATTAGTGCATAGTAGGATGCCTCTTGAAGGATGCACAAATCCCAACCAGAAGTAAGGATTCTTGTTGGATGGGAAACAACACCATATATCTAACAATGAACAAGTCAAAATGCAACATGCCCTCGCTCTAATCTCAGAAGCAATGGCTGAAGTATGTGTGGGGAGCAAAGCTATACCAAGAATCACCCCTCCAAATAAAGATGAACATTTCACAGACCATGCAACTCTGTACAGGGCTGATGCAGAAGATCCCACCAAGTTTTTGTCCAAGACTGTCTACTGTTACCTTCTGGTGTGGCATTAAAGAACTTTTCCTTTCAATTCCCACCAACCCCTTTTTCATCTCTATATTAGACACCAACGATGCAGTACTTGTGGCTGGAACATTCCCCCCCCCCAACAAAAATGAGGGTTTGAAAGTGTGGGCATTTTCTTGTTCCTATCTCTCCTTTTTAACTGGGGTAATGGAGTCGTTCTTTCTATTGGTTCAGACACCCATATCATAGAACCTTCAATTTTGCATAGGAGAACAGAAATTCTTACCTTCCAGAAAAGGGTAACGTTCTGCATTTGTGAAGACACATCCTCCTTTAAATACCAGACATCAATGGGTTCAAATGGCACTAGGTAAAAAAGAGAAAAAGTAATCATATAACATGTATATGAATTTGGGAGTGACTTTGCAAAGCGTTGGACAGCATGCAGGAAACCATCGTAATTAGGAAGAACTGTTTGTTTTACACAATGGCAGATCTCCACCTGGGGATTGAGGTTGGCAGTGAGTCCTACCAGCTTGTAAAGTTGCTATTTATTTCTTTGTTTCATTTCTATACTGCCCGATAACCGAAGCTCTCTGGGCAGTCCACAAAAATTAAAACCACAATGTACAGCATAAAATATAAAATACAGAAGCTTGAAACCACAATATTAAAATACAACCAAAATAAAACTGACCCATAATGCAGAGATTAAAAATACAGTTTTAAAACAACAGAGCTAAAAGACTAGGATGCTAAAATGCTAAAATACTGGGGAAATAAAAAAGGTCTCCACCTGGCACCAGTAGGTGCCAGGCAAACCACTCTAAGGAGCTCACTAGGAGCGCCATCAGACAAACATTTTATTGCACACTCGTTACTGGGCACTCACTGCTTTTTGCAGGCCCCTCTCACGATGTCGTCTGCCTCCTGCCCCTTCTAGCCTTCTTTGCGCAACAAGAAAATCCCCCAAAGCCTTATTCACCATAGTTAAAGTCATGGTTTAAGGTGTCTTCTGAACACAGCCTGACTTCCTGGCTTAACCACCATGTTTAAAGCCATGGTTTAAGGTGTCTTCTGAATGGGCCCATTGTCTTGGAAGTAGTGCAATAGTCAACATGACGAGTAGCCATTGGTTGCCTTATCCTTCGTTAACCTGTCTAATCCCCAATTTTAAATATTGCCATTCATATATATTGGTTTAAAATGCTAGCAGGCATACAGAAGTGTGGGGGTGGCATTCACACCTCTTGTATCAGTTGGTGTTAAAGACAGAAACAGATACTTTGAATAATGGTCACAGTAACATTTTGGTATGCTTGACAGAAACCCCAACACATAAAGATTCCAGAAGATTAGAAATTTGATGTCATGCTACTAAACCATTGCTGAAACCCTTATATGTTACAGAAGAAATGAAACTTTGCAGCATGGTTCTTTATGAAGGTTCAGTTTGAAGTAAAGTCAACCATATTTCTAAAGGTTCAGATGCTCTTATTTTGTTTGGATTTGATTTGATTTGATATCCCACCTTTTAAACCAAGAAAATGGCACTCAAGGATGTCAACAACCCCAAAAACGTTTATTAAAAATCGTAGTTAAAAACAATAACACAAATATATTAAAACACAATTACAGAATAAAAAGCACCCAGCCCAAAATACCATTTTAGAAGCTGAAGTGTGTGTTAGAATCTTAATATATTTTTTTCAAATTGGCAAAGCCTTCAGCAGTCTTTTTATCAAACTCTTGCCATTATGCTTACAGAAGAGATTGTTCTTACTGTAGCTAATTCTTCTCCGTTAAGAGATGTTGTAACTTTTTAGCTTTGCAACTTAAAGGAAAGTTTAGTGCTCCAAACGTGCTTTATTTTAGCCTTCCCTGACCAGGTGTCCTCCACAATGCTATTTAATATTTACATGAAACAGCTGGGAGAGATCAAATATATTTCTCTATGCCTTCGATGACAGCGTCAGCTAAGGATAGTGTGTCTCCTCTGAATGAATGCTTGGAGGTGGTAATGGGCTGGATGAGGAAAAACAAACTGAAGCTGAATCCAGACAAGACGGAGGTGCTCGCTGTCAAAGGCCCTAACCCTGGTTTAGAGCTGTGTCAACCACTTCTGGATGGGGTTACACTCCCTCTGAAAGACTTGTGTTTGCAGCTTGGGGGTGCTCCTGGATCCGTCGCTCCAAATGACAGCCCAGATAGATGCAACGGCCAGGAGTGCCTACTATCAGCTTTGGCTGATACGCCAGCTGCGCCCCTTCCTAGAGTTGGAAGACCTAAAGACGGTAGTGCACGCACTGGTAACTTTGAGGCTCGACTTCTGTAATGCACTCTACATGGGGCTACCTCTGTGCCTAGTCCGGAAACTTCAATTAGTCCAATGGTGATAGACTACAATGTCTATCATCCCCAGCCAGTTGCTGTCTTTTCCTTCTGACTGAAATCATGAATGTGTTATCTATAGATTTTAACACAGGCTCAAAATAAATACTAGGCCTAAGCTGTGGTTTAGATCTAGTGTTTATTTTCTTACCGGCTTCTGTTTGAAACGCTGTGCTCCAATCACTCCATAAGCCTCTGTTGAGAAGGAACCTACAGGAAACCTGGAATTCATATTCTCTATCTGGCTCTAGGTCATGTAGATCGTATCTTCTAGTAGTTATATTTTCAAGCTTGAATGAAAAGAAACGAAAGTACACAGAAGAAAAATAACAAATGCTGGTATTCCGGATGAGCTGCTGTTCTTCTACAGAGAGAGATGAGTTTTCTGCTTATGTTTGCAGAAACTCTCCAGGCATTCTGCAGATGTTCTATGTCCACAATATACACTGCAAGGGAGACACATAAATGCCAGGCCAAGTATCTGGGTTATGTTACTAATTCCCTGTTGGAACAAATGCTGCACCTCTCTTATAGCACAAGCCCTCATTTTTCTTCCTTTCTCTTCAGAGATGTGTGGCTAAAATAGGGTGAACATTTGGAAAGGAGGACGGGGCTCCTGTATCTTTAACAGTTGCACAGAAAAAGGAATTTCAGCAGGTGATATTTGTATGCATGCAGCACCTGGTAAAATTCCCTCCTCATCACTGCAGTTAAAGCTGCAGTTGTTCACATCTATCAAAATGGTGAACAAACATGAAGCCCAGGTACATTCTGCAACACCTTTCAGTACTGATACCAGGTTGTGATTCTATACAGATGTGCACATATTCATGACCTAAAATTGGAATTACAGCAGAATTAGAAAAGTCTGGTGTGTGTTTTCAGCTACTCCTGCTTTTTCTCTCTTTTTAATGTTTGAACAGGCCTGGCATACTCAGGGCTATCTACTAGCATGTTATTCTGAGAGATATTCTTGGGATATCCATCTATCCATCCAGTGTTTTTAATTCCCTCTACTATACATGGGGTGCTTACAATGGGTACAGAAAGAAAATTTGGAATTATTTCTGTAAATAACCAGGGCATTGCATCTGAGTACCACATTAATAATATAACATTTAGAAAATATTACCATGGTCCAGGAATTACTATGAATCGGTCGGTATCTCAATTTAAAGTGTTGCGTCTCTTGTTGGTCTTGCCACAAAATAGTGCAATTTGTTGCAGCAAAACTATCACATTTCACTGAGAGATCCACTGGAGAATGAGGCTTCGCTGATTTGTTGTGACCAAAAATACATTAAAAAAAATAAGCACAAAATTTAATACTTTTAGAATGGCAGGTAGCAATATACAGAAAGCTCAGTTTAATACTAGTAACAACCTAGGATCCTGCTGCATTTTCTCTGTTGGATTTTTTTTGGGGGGGTGGGGGGTGGAGTTTGTGAACTGTTGTTCTCTTGTGAATTATCTCCAAGAAATGCACTATTTACTGATGATCTCAATTCCCAGCCCTCTGAAGTGGTGGATCAGAGGATACTAAATTGCCTTCCCCTGAATGATGGCTCTCAATAACTCAGCACGTTCACAGAACACCTTCACGAAATTTAACCCCACATGAAATTTATGGGGCCATTATATGATTCTACGTACTCCTGTTCTATATTATTCTCTGTTCCAATATTCTCTCTACTATAAACACAACTGATATTCTCTCAGGTGTTCCTATTACTTACAAATCCACATGACCCTATCATTAGGAAGAGTGAGCTGGCTGCCCCAGGCAACCGATTTTGGGTGTCATGACAGGACAGCAAATGGTTAATTATTTATTATTTTATTTTTACTGCCAGCAAGGAGGAGAGATGTTTCAGGGATTTACTGTCCCAGATGGCAAAATAACTTGGTTGGCCTTGGGTACTATGCACCTTAATGGGGGAGGGGGGATTTGCTGCTCTGCCTCATCAACATACTATCTTGAGCCCCGTGACTGAGGTGGAGAGAAGCAAGCCAGGCAGTCTCCGACCACAGGATGAGGTAGGGCGATTTCACCTCACTGATGCTGACTGTACCACTGTAAATATTTTAAAAACAGGCTGAACAGAAAGCAATCTATTGGGAAGCCCTCGCACAACCTATTCTTATGGGCTACTTTTTTTTTTTTTTAAATACAGTCAGTCCTCTACACTCCTTTGTTTGTGTGTATGTGAATCTGCTTTGATTCACACTTTCAACTGTTTGCCTGGTCGCTTAGGGAATAAGTTCCTGTTATATCTCTATTCAATAATCTCTCTCTCTCTCTCTCTCTCTCTCTGTGTGTGTGTGTGTGTGTGTGCGCGCAGCATTCATGTTCATTTCAGGACAATGGTCAAAATCTAGTGTTGTAAAAATAGACTTCCCCTCAAGTGATGGTATTTTCTCCTCCTCTTTTTCACCCACCCTCTGAAAATCTGTTCCAAGGGGTCCCTCAACTCTCAGGAACATATTTTGAGGGTACACTGGGGTGGATGGGTTGCAGGGTGGAGGGGGAACTGCCCCTCCCAGTTCCACTGATGGAAGTAGTTCTGTTGGATTCCACTCCATAATCCCCTATCTTTGCTCCATCAAAACCCACTTCAGATGTCCCCCCACCCCCGTATCATCCTCCAGATTTGAGAAGCCTCTTCTAATTTGCCAGGAGGGGTAGGGGCTGCTGTTTAGAAAAGAAAGCAAAAATCCCCACTGAGCACAGGATTTGATTTGATTGGGGATGAGAATTCTAATTAAGACAATATTTTCTTGAATTCGTTTGGAATGCCAGTTAAATAGGATTAACATATTTGAGACAAATTCCTTACGTTTACCTATGTCTATTAACGTGAATTGAATTGGTTGGGATGAAGTGTTCCCCAGTCCATTTGTAGCAATGACCACAACTGTGTAAGTAGATTCAAAGCCCAGTTTTTCTTTGAGATCCATTGAGCCGATGGAAATGCCCTCTTGTGAAAATGTTCTATTTGTGATTCCATTTGTTAGCCTGCAATAGAAAGACAAACCTGGATGACAAGTTTGAATGTCTCTTTTCTGTTAAGCACGAGGATGTGGCTCTGTTGCTGAGTTAGGCCAATTCCAGACCTGTGTAACACTGTGTGATACTAGCAGAATGCCATGTGTCCTCTTTTATAGAGGACACTCCTCAATTTGAAGGCCAGAGAACAGTCCTCTATTTTGAAGGTGCGCTCTGTTTGAAGAGCTGCCCCATCTGAGTCCCATATAAAGATAAAGAACCATCTGAAGGCAGAACTAGGTCTTGGAGTTGCCCATCACCAGAACCTGTACTGCAGCCTGAATGAGACACACAGTTCACAATGACAGACTTCCCCACTATGGCAAAATGTACTCCATTTCTCTTTAAATCAGAATAATTATTTCTAAATTTGCATCTATACATACATATTAGCATATGCAGATATTATTCAAATCAGTATCCTTTTTATGGTGATTCCTAAGTGGTCATTCTAGAGATGTGCAGGTGTGAGTGAGGGAACACACGTACAATGAAAGCTGAGACGCAGGTAACACTTACTGTAATCTATAATTAGTAGTAAGGTAAGTATAATGTCCTTTGTCCCACGAACAAGTAGAATGTCCATTTTTCCCGTACTGGATGCAGGATACATTTTTTGGTTGGTCTGGAGGAACTTAAAAATAGACAACCATTCATGGTTGAGCAGCTTAATATCTGTTAATATGAATAATTGACTTGGATTTTTTTAATGTCCTTTCAAGCTACATGCCTACAAATAGCTCATTTTATTTATTTATTACATTTATATCCCACTTTTTTTCCTCCAAGGAACCCAAGGCGGCATACCTAATCCTCCTCCTCTCCATTTTATCCTCACAACAACAACCCTGTGAGGTAGGTTGGGCTGAGAGTCTGTGACTGGCCCAAAGTCACCCAGTGGGTTTCCATGGTCGAGTGGGGACTAGAACTCGGATCTCCCGACTCCCAGTCCGACACCTTAGCCACTACACCACACTGGCTATTTGGTTTACTTCATTAATATATATATATATATATATATATATATATATATATATATATATATATATCTGCTGACCCAAAGTTATAGGAGATTTATCTAGGATCCTGGATGAAATGCATGCTATATGTTGCAAGTGACTTTTCATTAGCAGGTGTGCAATATTTCATCCACATTCAATAATGTTGATGTGTATTTGAATGATGGGGAAGAGATATGTGTGCTTTTTATACTGTATTTTGTATTTGTGCTCTTAACATATTGGTTGTTTTATTATGGTTTTAATTTTTGTGAACCGCCCATAGAGCTTCGCCTATTGGGCAGTATAAAAATGTAATAAATAAATAAATTCCTGCATTTGGTACAACAAAGAAATCTAGCCAGATGATCTACGAGGAGCACACATCAGGCTATTGTGTGATTAGTGGGAAGGGTTCAAAATCTGAAGGAAAAAAATAGATTCATAACTCTTAACAACAACCAAAGTCTGTACCAAATTAACTTGGAAACAATCATATCATGGGCATCCATGAGAGATATTAACTCATTCTACCAAGCAATCTTTACTGGATTGGAATTACTGTCTCAGGACGATCATATTTTCCTTTGTGTAAAAGTGCCTGTAAAATGTTATATACCTGCCCCCAAAGCTGTAAGATTGGGAGGGAATGCAAATAGTAGATTATGCACAATAAAAGTATGCCAATAGGGGTGAGATCCTAAGTTAGAGCTTTTCTACATGAGGCATTTATTATGTGCTTGTGAATCCTTACTCATGATTGTTTACAAGCTCTGATCTTTTAGTTTTGCTTTCGTTTCTTCAGAGCACTTTCCCATATTTATTTATTTATTTATTTTAGAATGGGGAAAATGAGCTATTCTAGAATGGGGAATATGACACTGTTTCGGCAGGATCTACATTACTGCTTTAAAGCACTTTATAACAGTTTTGAAAATGGTATATAGCATGTGTCCTGGGGGAAGACAGTTGTCAAACCTGTTATAAAGCTCTTTAAAGCAGTAGTGTAGATCTGGCCCATATGTATTTGGGCTATTTTGCTATAACACAGCTCCACCTAGAGGTTATGAGGTAGAAAAGCAGGAAAGGAAAAGCTCTTTGTGTGAAGCCAGATTCAATTATGGGCTAAACCAAAAGTAGATACAATGATTAACAGCCTCGTGTAGAAAAGCTCTTCACCTGATCTGTGGCCTGTTTAATCTTAAAGCTCTGGAACAGATAATATTAGTAAACAACAGATTCCTTTGCAACAGTTTTCTTTACGCATGCCTGAAAAGATGGCGTGAACACTTCCAAACAAAAACAGCTTCTTACTTCCAACAACAATGTGAATTCCACATATGAGAACTGGTGTCTTCTTTCCCTTTGGACATTGACATTGAAATGTCTGGTTCCCAAATCTGTGCAGTAAAACGTGAGTGCTGACTGAAAGGCCATTGCCGCTGCTTACTTCTGAGTAGTTTTGTAAAATGGATATCTTGTGTGCTTCTTGCCTACTGCACCATCCGCTCTTGTTCAGCCAGCAGGAGAGAGTCACAGTTGATCCACGTAGCATATAAATGCCAGTAACATTCATGCCTCCCCTATAATGCAGAAACATTAGACACTCTGTGTGTACTGCAGTGGTTTTGTATATTAGAAAATAATTTGGATTTGGATAGCAGACATTGGCCTTGCATGCTGAAAACAAAATGCCCTCACAAATGCTCACTTTCCTTGTTCTAGCGCAGCGGTTCTCAACCTGTGGGTCGGGACCCCTTTGGGGGTCGAACGACCCTTTCACAGGGGTCGCCTAAGACCATTGGAAAACACATATTTCCAATGGTCTTAGGAAACTGTATTGACTGAACTATGTCATGTATCATCTTTTGTATTATTAAAGCTATTGTTATGTATTATTTTCATTAGCAAACCATCCCATGACAATGAATCGTGTAGAGAAGAACGAAAATAATTTTATGGTTGGGGGTCACCACAACATGAGGAACTGTATTAAAGGGTTGCGGCATTAGGAAGGTTGAGAACCACTGTTCTAGCGGTCATCCTGACCTTGGTAACTGTGTCCAAAACACAAAGCATTTTGGTTTTGTTTGTTTGTTGTCTTAACAACAGTCTTTGCGCTTCGAATGTGTTGGGCTACATATCCCATTGTCCCCAGCCAGTTTGATCCATTGACACACTGGCCTGTGATGATGAGGGCTTGCTGTCCAACACACCTGCAGGCTGCTGGGTTGGGGAAGGCTGCCCTAACGTCTCTCCAGGTCCTGTACCTGCCTCTAACTATCCATTCACAGATTCCATTTCCCCCTTCTCTGCTGTATCCCTGTACCTGTTGCTTTAGTCTCTGTCATTCGTAGCCATTATGTGATAAATGCAGGATGTGCTATCCAATGTACTCCCATGACATATAGGACTGCTAGATTTCATGTTGGAGAGGGCTGCTGAGCCTCGCTTGTTGAGAAGAAAGAGAGGATTTTAGGAAAGCTTCACTTGACAATGTCCTGCCACCGCAATTGAGCTGACTAGCCTAGTGTTCCAAACATGGAACACAGGAAGCAGGTGACTGCCTTATAAGAGAGGTAGGCAACCTGTAGGCCACATGTGATGCTCAGCCTAATTTAGTGTAAGTTGGCACAGAATGGGAGTGGGGAAATGCAATCCTGCAAAGTCTGCCCACTCTTTGTTCTGGCTTCTCTCACCTTTGGCTGATAAGCATATTTATATCTATAAGTAGATATAGAAGCTATAATGTTTGTGTGAGGTTAAGTTTTACCTTTTTTTTTTTTTTTTGCAGTGCTTTGTTCCCAGTGCTGTAGGTCTACAAGCAATAGAGTTGCTGTTATTTTATTCTTTCAGGTTTCCTTGATATTTAACAATTGCATGGAAGGTAGATAATCAGCAGGTCACACCAGAAAAAAGCGACACCCCTTGAATTGCCAGGGCAAAAAAGATGGCAAGCCATAAGTTATATGCCCATAGAGAGCTTCCAGCCCTTTTAGCACACAACTAAAATGGCTGGAAGTGACCCTAGAATATACAGAAATCCTGTCTCTTAAGCCCTATGCCAACATATGTGTACAAACTGTCTTTTAACTTTGCTGCACTGATGGGTACCATAGCCAGAACAGCTTATGTGAACTGTAGTAGGAAAATGCTTTTAATCCACTTTCCAAACGAATACATAACTTTATGCAAGCAATTAGGAATTCTGATGGGTGGCTCTTAACAATATTTTTAGCCTAATAACTGAAAATAATATTACTTCAAAAAAAAGAAAAAAAGAAATACTACTCAACTCAGTATCGTTGCATTGTTCCAAACTCCCAAAATGTATTCCTAGAATTTAAAGAAAGAATGGTCATAAGAGCATCAGAAGAATCATGCTGGTTCAGACCAAAGTCGTAAGAAGAGCCCTGCTGGATCAGACTAAGGGCCCATCCAGTCCAGCACTCTGTTCACGCTGTGACCAACCAGCTGTTAGCCAGGATCCCACAAGCAGGACATGGGTGCAACAGCATCCACCCACCCATGTTCCTCAGCAACTGGTGTATATAGGCTTACTGCATTCTGTTCATACAGCTTTCTGTTCACACAGTAGCCAACCAGACAGGAAGCCCATAAGCAGGACAAGAGCACAATAGCAACCTCCCACTCATGTTCCCAGCAATTGGCATACAGAAGAATACTGCCTTTGATACCAGAAATAATGACCCGGTTCATATGTTGGCAACAACCCATAGTTAACAAAATAGAGGGTTGTCTTCTGCAGCATAGGATACATGACCACCCTATTCCCAAATCCAGAGACAGTGTTATAGAGATATACTACTTACCTAATCCTACATGCACCAAAAGTGAAACCTTTAAGGGCACATTTCCTGTAAAGAACATCTTGATGAATTCTGCAGAAGGGAGGGAGGGGGAGGGTTGTTGCACTGTTTTAAAGTAAACTAATAATTAGTGTAGGAATGTAGAGAATAACCCTTTAGCAAGTCATTAAGTGATGTGATCAGTTGTAGGGCCTTTTGATGAACAGAGAGTTGATGTTCTTCAGCCCCATGTTCCAAGCTCCTGGGACTTTTCAGCACAGTGCTGAGCTGCTGGTTTTAATGAGAAACAATAGTGTGGTATGATGAAACATAGAGCAACTTCTAGGACTGGCACCTAGTGCTGAGACAGCACTTGCTCCATTCTAGGGTTTCTTCATATTCTTGCTTCTCATGATTAACATTTCCCTAGTTTCTTTTCTGGTTCATGAGCAACATTTCCCGGGTTTCTTTTTTGGATGCATGACTGCTGAAATGTAACAGAGAAGAAAGTCATTCCAATGATACAGTATATTAGCTTTTGAATGGATTTGTTAAAGAAAGAACAAAGGCAGACACTTTCTGTGTGACGTTGACTATGCCAAATTTAGTCATTCATGGGATTCTACATCAGAAGAAGAATATTTTATACCACTTGAAGCTGGGACTATATTCTCTGAGGGTACATCCCCTCCAACTACTAGATAAAGCTACCCAACTTGGCTTCTATTTACACTTTTTTTACCTAGTAGTACACCATCTAAACCTTTCTCCAGCTTTGTTAATATAAAAACTGCCTGCCTTCTTCTGTTTTCCACCTACCAAAGAACCTGTGTGCTTTACCTAAGGGAAGAGGCAGATCACGGTAACAGTTTAATTTTACATTTTGAAAAATGGGATGAAGAAACATTGTTTCTTCATGCAAACAGCCTTCATGTAGTTCTAAGTAGAACTTGAAACTATCACCATGCCTAATATGATGAAAAGATCTGGAGACCCCAAAAGCATGCACACCATTTCATCACCTTTGTGTCAGTCTATTAAATTTATTGAGGTGCAAGGCAGGTAAGCATCCAATGTGAACATGAAAAGAAAGAATAATCTGAGGATGCTGTAAACGACTTTACTGATGAAAAGCCTTTTCTTTTCATCAGTAAAGCCATTTGCACCATCCTGAGATTATTCTCTCTTTTTGTGTTCTAATCAATACATTGCCCGATTATGGGATTTTGAATTCTGTTTAAGAAAACATCCTAGTTCTCTTTCCAAGCATGCTGGGTGGGGTTGCCAGATGCTCTATGGAAGAGAGCGCCAGTACAGAAGCTAGTTTGAAGCATTGAAACTGTTGTTCAGTCCTTTGACCCAGTGGTGCAACTAAGGGCAGGATGTTGAACTCTCTATCCGTGCCCACCCCACCCCCCACAGCCCAGTGCTATAATGATGGTGCTATTGTTTTGGTGAGTTTAAAAGGTGAACCTGCACATGCACAAAGCGTTTCTTTTCTTTTCTTATCAGGGTTGGCAAACAGTTTTGCTGATATTTTGCACTATCATATTAGGAATATGACACGATTATAAAGCACGGAACAGCACTGGGGGACAGGGAGAAGAGAAGCGATAGTTGCACTCAGCACGGTCTAAAATGACCTAGCTGTATCACTGCCTTTATCCATGCACCCCCCCCCTGCCTCCTGTAGAGTTCTGTTGTTTACTGCAGGCCTGGGAACTGGAAGGTCAAGGATACCAGAAGAGAAAGGGGCTGCATAAAAGTATAGCCAACATGTATTGGTGAAGATCCCTTGTAGACGTTAATTTGTGAGGGATTGCTAAACGGCACCACTTTCATTTTGTTTGCTGTACTGAAATGGCTGGAAGCTAATTATATTGCAGCCTTCCTCAACCTGGTCCCCTCCAAATGCTTTGGACTAACCATTGGTCATGCTGTCTGGGGCTCATGGGAGTTGACATCCAAAACGTCTGGGCAGGGCTAGGTTGAGGAAGTCCATTATATACAGGTCTGGTGACAGGGGTAGGCATGGTTTGGCACCAGCCAAGGGCCCATGACCCAGCAGTGGCCCAGTGACAAGAGCCCCCTCCTCCTCTTCATTATTTCCACTTGCTTGTTCACCTGCCTCTCCCTCTGGCTCAGACAACAATGGTCATAAGAAGGAGGAGCTGGAGATGTCACTGTCTACTTGTTCACTGACTCTCTGACTTTCAAGCAAACAGAAGGAATGATGAAAGAGAAGATGAGGAGCAATAGCAGCTGGGGACAATGGTGGTGAGAAGATAGAACTCATTGAGGGAGGAGCTCATGGAGGGCGACTTGCCCAATGGCCCTCAAGAACCAGGAACTGGCACTGATTATATCAGAAGAAAACATTCTACACTGAAGAATTGTTCTTTGAATCATCCAGAGGAACTGCAGGTGTAAGTGAATTCGATTACAATCCTATGCAAGTTTACTATGGAGTAAGTTCCATGGAATTCAGCAGGATTTACATCTGAGTAAACATGTACAGAAGTGTCCTGTCACTCAGTCCTTGCTGAAAATGCCAATATGACAAGAAAGTGGAATTCAAAATGTGTCTTCCTGCTCTATAACAACAAAACCTTTGTGGACTCTGTTCTTAAAGCACAAACTGAAATGTTGTCCAGCCTGCCTGTAAATGTGCTTCCACTTTTGGATGCTTCTGGATTCTATCTGTGCTATGGGTGATAAGTCACTGTAGCAATGAGACAACTCATTAATAAAGTGCTTTCCAGCAAATTGAACTGTCTCATTCATTAGAAGCATAACTGACATATCCTTCTCTTTGCTAGCGAAATCATGAATGTGGAACAGCCTGAGTCAAGAAACACAATTCACCCATGAGTACCTTCAGCGAAATGTGTATCATTCAAGTTCAAATCTAGCACGAAACTCAAGTACAAACCATACACAAAACAACAAAGTGCATTGCCCTGCTAAAAGGAATGCCTTTGAAACAAGATGGAAGTGCAGACATTTTCTTTTCTGCTTAAGTTTCCTAATGAGTGGAAGTGCAGTGTCACAAGCCAAAAATAGGCTTATTGATAGGAAATGAAAGATACACTTTTTTTAACAACAACAACTACAACAACTTTGTGACACAGAGCTTTTGTACATCTGTATACAACTAGTCACCTGCAGCCAAAGGTTTGGTTGTGCTGAACAATAGATGAAATTCAGTGTCTCCTTTTCTCCACCACCCTATATAGTCCTCCTTTCTGTCTAGCTCCCCTGCCTATCTGCTTGCTCCAGGTTTTTGAAGGCCCTTGGGCAAGACACACCCCAAGTGAGCCTATCTTCTCACTGCCGTTGTCACCAGCTGCTATTGCTCCTCCTCTTCTTTTTCATCATTGCTACCACTGGCTTGCTTAACTGAGGGACAAGGAGCAAGTTGACATCTACTGCTCCTATTCCTCATCACCACCTTTGCCTGTGCTGGAGTGAAAGGCAGGTGAACCAGCAGCTTGCAATAGTGAAGAGGAGGAGTGACTCCAGGGGGGTCTTGCCAACTGCACCTACCCTTGACCTCCAGCCCTGGTTCCAGCTCCTCGTCTTCCTAACCCCTAGGTGAGGTTTTATGTGGCCCCTCTTTCTCTTTGACCCAATCCTTTCCTTGTTGCTTTCCTCATTGCTTCTTCCTTTCAGCAGACTGGGTGGGTCGGCACAAGGGGTTTCCAAAGAAGGATAGAGTATGCAGTTGCAATTCTGTATCAATTGAAGATACTATTCATGTACTGCTAGAATGCTCTGTTTATAATGGTCTCAGAACCAAATACATCTGTCCATTGTTAAGATCGTTCAAGGGAAGGCTGTCCCTTGTTAAGGCTCGTTTCCTATTGTCTGATGCTGGGAAGTAAGTATCTTTTAGAACTTCCAAATTCCATGTCAATGCTCTACAAATACGTGCCACGAAGTCTAAAGGCTGTATGGAAAACTATTCAACTCTTAATGGTTTATTAGTAGAGTTTTAAATTGCATAGCATTTCCCCCCTGTATTTGTGTATAATGGCAATTTGCTAAGGCACCATAAATCTGTGTGCGTGCGTGTGTGCATCTCAATCCTTTCCTCATTGCTTCTTCAGCTTTTTCCTACTCGGCTACTGCTTGCTCTGTCTTTCATTCATTCTGCCTTTTAACCTACTTGCCACCTGTTGTGGTCTCTTCTCACTCAGCTTACCTTCCTTCTGCCACTCTGCCTTTATCTTGCCAGCAGCCGTCTCCTGTCCCATAGTTCCAACCAAGGTCAATCCCCAATCAAATTGCTCTTTATTCACCACAGCCACACCTCTTTCCAACACAGTATGAGTGACCATTTCCCCTCAGTGGTTAGGGAGCTGAGAAAATTCCATGACAATATAGCCCACCCAGTTGTGGGTAGATGAATCTTGCACAAAGGCGACATCATTTTTCTAGCTACTTAGCTTTTTTCGCTACCACCTCAGCAGCAGATAAAATTTACTCCACATTAGCTCATCCTAAAGACGCTCCAGTCCCATATATCTGGGGGGGGGGATCTACACTACTGCTTTAAAGCGCTTTATAACAGTTTTGACAACTGTTGGGGTCCAGGACACACTGCATATACAGGTTTCAAAATGTTTTCAAAGTGCTTTAAAGCGCTTTAAAAGCAGTAGTGTAGACCCCCAGATCTCACTAATTCCCATTAAAATTCCCATTGGAGGTATGACTAATTGATGGGTAGGAATTCTCTGCTTCCATAAATACTTCTGAAACACTTGTGACCAAAGATTTCTTTCTTAATGGCTGATAAACTATCATCAAATCATTTACTGATTAAATACTATACTTCTTCAGCTAGCAGGACCTCTATTTTTTAAAGCCAAGTGAGGGTGTGTTAAAACAGAAATGGCACAGCTTAAGATTTTTGCTTTCTGAGCCTTCCTTTGGGTAGATTCAGATGGCTGACTTTAGGAGATTACTCTCCAATCATATAAATGCTTACTGCATGGTACCTGTAACCAGATGGGGAAACAGTTGTCCATATTATCCATCCTTGTGATTACGCCCTGGAGCATTGCCTAGACCTCCATTATACTTTCAGGAGGCTGTGAAGTGGTACTGCTGGTTTGATTTTATGGTCAGAGTTTACAGACCTCAGTTGGAAAGGCTTTGTTTTGGGGGATCTATTTTATTTTTTATTAGAACCTTGAAGTCCACCAGCTGGAGCCAGGTGCAAAACAGAGATGGGAGTAGAGCCAGGTATAAAATGGTGGCTTAGGAGCAGAGCCAATTACCTACTGAATCCCATAAGCCATACACTAGAAGGTTGCCTTCATGGTGCTGCATTGCCTCCGCTTTGCCACTAAACCTCATGGTTTCGCTGATGTGGGTTGGTGGCGAGTACTTTTGATGGCAGGAGGCAGTGCAGGCTTTCCAGCAGCCATCCAGCTCACCAGGCCTGCCCCTTGCCTGGCTTCCAGTGACCAATCACTGGTTGCCATCCGCCGGGGAAAAACCCGTCTCGACGCCAGAGCGAGGTCACACAGCGGAAGGGTCATGGTGTTCTTGCTTCTAAGAGAAAAGGGACCCATTCAGAAGACACCTTAAACCATGGCTTTAACCATGGTGGTTAATCCAGAAAGCCAGGCTGTGTTCAGAAGACACCTTAAACCACAGCTTTAACCACGGCAAATAAGGCTTTTTGCTTTATTCAACAAGGATAAAGCTGTGGTTTAAAGTGTCTTCTGAACACAGCCCAGCTTTCTGGCTTAACCACCATGGTTAAAGCCATGGTTTAAGGTGTCTTCTGAACGGGGCCAAGTTGGGGTAAGTCCCCGACTTTCCAAAATGTGCAGTTTCAGGGAAAAGCCCTGTGGTGGCTGTAAATCAGCGGCTGCATTGTATAACTTAATGCAGCACTGATTTGCAGCCACCATGGGGCTTTGAAGACCTATAGACAGCCAGTAAGTTAACATCATACACAAGTACAATTCTACAGCTAAGTGACTACAAATCAGGGATTCTAACTCAAAACTAGCCAGGAGAATAGTACAAAGACTTGCTCAAAGGCAAACATTTTATACTTGCATTTTACAACTGAGGAAAACTGAAGTTGAGAGGTAAACCAGCCATGCCAGAAAGAGCTTTTATTTTTTTTCCAGTTTTGCTTACTATTGTTAAATTATTTGGAGTTAGAAATGGTTGCTGATCTACTGAAAATCACCCAGAAATCTCCCAGTAGAACAGTGGAGGCTGGTGGCTCTGATGGCAGTGGGACAGTAAATCCATTGACAAAGTCACTGACCGAAACCCAGAATGGATTCACCACCCCACTGACATTGGAGCCACCAGCCTCCAGTGCAGTGGATCATGATCCACTTTCTACATACCCCTGCTATAAATAATCAGTTTCCCTCACAGTACAGATATCATGTGATCAGCATTTAAGCAGCTACCATTATGTATTAATATTTGGGTTTTGTTTTTTTCATTCTGAAGGAATTTCTTCTCTCTTAGAAGCTGAAGTGCTCCTAAATGTTTTGCATTTACACAGTTTTAAATATGTGCTGAACAGTGGGATGGTAGCCTATTTTGATGGTCATTATGACCGTCTCCATAGCCCTGCACCCAACGAGAGTTCAAAACTCAGGCAGCTGGATTGACACATATCAACAAACCAGTTCTAGCAGGAGCAGATCTTCTATAAAATTATTGGGTCTTGACTGCCCATTCAAGATCAGGCTACCCCAAAATACTTTGCATTACAGCAGGGATAGGCAGTTCATAACTATATATCGTTGCTGAGAAAATCCATCCCCCACCCCCACACTACTGTGAGGATTGCAGCTGAGTACAGAGTACAAGCTGAATATGAGCCAACAGTGCGATATGGCTGCAAGAAAGGTAAATGCTATTTTGGGCTGCATTAATAGAAGTATAGTTTCCAAATAGCGTGAGGTACTGGTTCCTCTCTATTCGGCCCTGGTTAGGCCTCATCTAGAGTATTGCATCCAGTTCTGGGCTCCACAGTTCAAGAAGGATGCAGACAAGCTGGAGCGTGTTCAGAGGAGGGCAACCAGGATGATCAGGGATCTGGAAACAAAGCCCTATGAAGAGAGACTGAAAGAACTGGGCATGTTTAGCCTGGAGAAGAGAAGATTGAAGGGAGACATGATAGCACTCTTCAAATACTTAAAAGGTTGTCACACAGAGGAGGGCCAGGATCTCTTCTCGATCCTCCCAGAGTGCAGGACACGGAATAACGGGCTCAAGTTAAAGGAAGCCAGATTCCAGCTGGACATCAGGAAAAACTTCCTGACTGTTAGAACAGTAGGACAATGGAATCAGTTACCTAGGGAGGTTGTGGGCTCTCCCACACTAGAGGCCTTGGACAACCATCTGTCAGGGATGCTTTAGGGTGGATTCCTGCATTGAGCAGGGGGTTGGACTCGATGGCCTTGTAGGCCCCTTCCAACTCTGTTATTCTATGATTCTATGACAAAGTGCCAGGACTGTGTCCCTGAAAGCTCTCGCTCCACTGCACCACTGGTGCTGAAATCAGTGCAAGATGAAGTAAGTAGTTTCCCATCAGTGCTCCCATACAGAAAGAACAGCCAATTGATCCCACTGTAGCAAGCACTGTCCACACAAATCTCTAGATAGAATGTCTCTTTGTCTGTAACCGCAGGACTCTGGATAAAGTGCTCAATAAAGGCTGTTGGGAAACCTTCAAAGCGTTTAATGTTGTAGGAAGAAGAAGAAAAGCACAAGACCGAACTTCTGCCATGTTATGTATAAATAAAGGGCAACACTGTCTGCCTGCCTGTCTATCTACGTATAAAATGAAAGAGACCCAAGCTGGTCCATAAGGGGTAAAATAAAATTAAAATAAAAAATCCACAGCAGGGCAATATCTTAATTAGGATCAACCAAACTCCCTAGTCTGGTGAGGAATTCTAGACAACTTGAAGGCTTGTACATTTTTGTGAAATTTTGATTGGTCCTAATAAAGATATTGCCCAACTGTGGAGAAAAGCTAAGTTAGTGTGGAAATCGGTACAGCAGTGGAACTAAAACAGATGGATGGCGTATCTCAATATTGTCTTAATTAATGTTCTCTGCTTTTTGAGCTATGATAAGTGTTATTTAAGCCATTTGAAAGACATATATGATATGTTGAGCTGCAGACTGGAGTAAAAGGTACAAATGTGACAATTTCAGCAATTTCCCCCTTGCTATACCTGTAGCAATTTCTACCAAATTGGTTTGACATTTTACACAGTTGTAAGCCTCATGACGTAGTTTACGAATGTCATGTTTCACATTATTAGCTCAACAGGTGTTATTTTTAGCAGCATTTTTGAGGCTTATAACGGCAGAGCCTTTCTCTCTTTTTGCGACTCACCTTAACTAAAGGGAAACTTTTTAACTTCTCTTCCCTATTAGTAGTTATTAGCATGGCAATAATTAATGGTTTGGATCCATGGAATAGTGTGGAGAAGGAGAAAATGCATTTAGACTTCTCACAGTGCAGGCCACAGTGCAACAGGGATTGTATAAGAAACAGTGAATAAGGCAAATATAAGTGGGAGTAAGAATAATGTGCCTATTAAAAAAAACTTGAGGGTGAGTTTATCAACGTCTTGTAAAAAGTAAATAAAAAATCCAAGATCTTGGGACCCCTTTTCTCTTCTGTAAGTCACACCCTTCCATGAGGATAGAGGCATTCTGCTACTGGACATTCACCTTTTGGATACAACCATATGCCACCTGTTCTATTCAGTTATGCTGGTGGTATTGGGGCTACAATGATTTTTTTCAGAGATTTGAAAGTAGTATGATATAGCCATCATTATTAACTGTACATATATCTCTCCCTCTCCTCCAATGCTGCCATCTGTTAAAAGACATTTAGGAGATTTTTGTAATACTTCAAAATTACAAAATCCAGAGATGTTAGTGGGATAAGAGAAATTACCATGCATTGCATGGACAAAGATGGCTTTATTATATCATCTTCAACTCTCTCAAAAACCTTGGTTAAGTGTATGGGACCCAAAGCAGCAATTAAATGCAACTGGTATTCATTTAGACTGTTGCTTTTGCAGAGAGGAACATAAATACTCTGAACTGGTAGGCCTAATCTCCAACATCTCTAATGTTGTGCACTGGCTTCTGAAATTGTTGCGTTAATTCAAACCTTTAATGTTTCAAAATATATTTCATCTCATAATGGATGGGTTGCACTTATAGAGTAGCTGCAACTCAGACAGACTGAGCAGCGTTTACTTATCAGGACAGGTGGTTGTGGGGGAACAAAAGGAAATTTAAACAGATCTCCAAAAGTTCTGAAGAGTGCAAAATAAGGACAAAATCATGATTTACTAAGTATGGATGCCAAAAAGTAAACAGGGACAGTTTATTTACTTGCTTAAGCTGGACTATATGTATTCCCATGTTTGCTCTTAACAATAGCATAAAATCAGCAGTTTATGGAATTGCCATTAATTGTTTCCTGTACCACAGACTACTCAGTCGCTGATTGTAGGTTACAGAATGGTAGGTTACAGAAAATACAGACCTCCTTTGTTTAGCCTTTATCTTCCAGTAGCAGGAGGGAGATAAAAATTTCCATGAAATATTTTCCCTACCACCTGTTGGAGATGGGTTTCTTCAGGTTGATATATCAGGTATGATGAAGCACTACAAATAAACTGGCTTTCTTTTCAGTTTCTTTATCTGTCAAGGGCACAGACTGGATGAGTGATCAGTCAAGGCCATTTACAAGAAAAGTCTGGTGCCTTTTTACAAGAACTGTTTTCAATGTAGACTAACAGTTCATTGAGAGGAAGGGGGAAAAAACACCTCACAGGTTTATGTCAGAAGATTTCACATACAAACCCTATGCCCATTTTCTGGTGGGGACCAATCCATGGAATTCTCCCCCCTCTTTTTAATCCCATGTGCCTTGGACTGAAGCCCAAGCACCCAGTAGCCTCATGTACCATTCTGCCTCCAAGTGCACTCTTGTCAATCCCTTTCAGGGTTCTAGTATAAAACTACAAAGCAGGAAACCACTGTGGAGCACTAGCTTACCTAGTCTTCAGATATATGTGCTGTAGTCTTTCTTTCTCTTATTTTTATTTTTAGAAACTCAGTGGAGTTGAAATGTTGAGACTTCCAGATTCTGCATCAGATTCTGGTTTGTACACTGTTTATAAATGATGTTAAAAATAGCAAGAAATGGCAATATTAAGTACACACCCACCCACCAATAGAATTAATTAGGCAACAGAACCAAAATTCAGCTGTATTTTAAATGAGTCTAAATCCTTCACAGAAGATCAATAGAAATTGAGTTTAAAGTGCTCTTTTTAAGTATTGACTATTTCTTAGAATGAAATGTTTGGCAACCTTCCAGATTCACTAATCTTGGACTACATCTTGCTCACAAACTTAGATAACTTTACTTTTAAAGCTCTCTGTCACTGTGATTTGGTGACATCACATTCCTCTGCTTCTTGTTATAGACATTTCATTTAACTCATCTCCTTTTGACCACCTTCTCTGTACCTTTTACCATGATTCACCTGCCTAGAAAAAAACTTCCCCATCTCTGTTTGCAAGGGACTTTTTATGTCATTTATTCTTAACTGTGGAAACATTGCAAGGTCCTCAATCCATTGCATTATAGCAGGTGAGCATTTATCCTTTCTTTCTTCCAAGACTTTCAATATTTGAACAGATGGCATATAGATGCCAGCTTCAAATGCAACTTGTGGAGATGTTACCCAGTTGCACAGGGTCCAGATGGCTTTATTCATGGCTGAGCTTCTGCTATGGGAATATCACACTTTTTGCAGAACTCAAATGGCAATATTTTGTCACTGAGAAAATTTCAGCTCTGCCTCCCCAACCCCCCAAACTAGCACATTAATTACTGTAAATGGTGCATGGAATACAATGTCATGAATATTGTTGTCACTTTTGGGATAGTGCTTGTGCTATTATAATGCACCTGTCTCCCTCTGCCCCCATGTCCTTTACCATTTAGGAACCCTTAAAAAAATATTTTAAAAAAATAAAGAATAGCAGTTTGATATCCTGCCACAATAAATCCTTTTGTAAAATGGCAAACGCCAGCAAATCTACTAGTCCTTTTGCATCAGTGTCCAGACAGTTGATGAACCTTTTGCTCCCTAAAAACAACGGCACAACCACTTTGCTCCTTACCCCCCCTTTTAATGAACTGCCCAGAGAGATTTGGCTATTGGGCAATAGAGAAATGTAATTAAATAAATGCCCAATAAATAAATAAATCTGAAAGCTGCACATTCCTTCTCTTAAAATCACATAATTGTTAAGTATCCCTTTTGGGGGGCAGCGGCAAGGTACATTCTTTGTTTTCTTCACAAAATTTAAACAAAATAAATTATACAGCTGGGGTCACAACAGCTATCTGCCGCAGCATAGCTAATCCCACAATCCATTTTGGGGGATGGATTATTTCAGTGCTGTTGTTAGCTCAAGCTATATAGGAGACATGGAGGTTAGAAGTAACATTTAGGAAATTGAAAATGAAAAAAATAAACGTTTCTGGGGGAAAGGTCCCCAGTGTTGTTCCGTATTCCCCTTCAAGTTCTTGTTTAAGCCATGGGCTGCTTCCACACTTGGGGCTATTTTTGAACCCCATATCCCCATGTTGTGCATTTTGTTCTGTTCTGTTCTCTCGCACAGCACTTCCCCAATTCTTGCTCCTCTGCTAGTCAGTGGGGCCGTTGGGGAACTTTGGACTCTGAGCCTAATGGTCCCCACCCCTTTTGATGGATTATACTTTTACTTCAAAATGTGGTATGCCAGTCGTGCTGCCTTTGGGGTCCCCTGTGTGAGGCACCCAGCACTTCTACCCCAAAGTCCTGTCCTGCAGGGAGGTGGGTTAAAGTAAAATTTCCAAGTACACAAATGCCCTTTCAGACACACACACTGCCCATGCCAAACACACTATTTCTCCTTTATGACTGGACAGATTATCACCAACTCTAGTAGCAACTTAAACTTAAAGACAGATTGACAGGGCTATACGGATACCCAGGAAGGACCACAGACCAAGAAAAGTACAACACTGGCTGTCACCTGTAGCCTCCAATTGAAATGACTGCAACGGATCATCAGTGAACTCCTAACCCATCACCAGCACAAACACTTCTCTCACACAAGCCTTGGGAGGCAGACCAGTCCTGGCAGACAGACAACCTCCCAACCTGAAACAGCTGCTAACCAGCAATAGTACACAGGACAGAGACACAGACAGACGGACCAGACCATGCAATAGACCCAAGTGCCAACTCTGCCCCCACATCTATTCGGGCAACACTGTCCCACGACCCAACAACATCAGTCACACCATCAAGGGCTCTTTCACCTGCATCATTATATAATTTGTGTTACATGCCATCCCTGACTTTGTCTATTGTTAAGTTCTTAATAAACACACATAACACGTACCTTATTTTTTCCACCGCTTTTTCCAACTGCACGTTTTGTGTCCAACTACACACTTCAAACAAGCCCCGAACCCTGCTGTCCTAGTGGCGCCCCTTTCCCCATCGCCACTGTCCGTATATCTATACCCCCTGGCTCCTCCACCATTCCTGGGTCTCAGTGCAAATTGTGGTAGAACAGGAGCTGCATCACTTCTGCGGTCTCGACTGTCCCCAGGACACGGTTCACACGAACAATATTGTTCGCCGTGGGAGTCTCTTTTAAAACCATGGCGCAAATGCAGATCTTGCCGTGCAACCAGAGAGGGGACCATTTGGCTTCGTTGTGGTGTAGAAAGACGGGGAAGCGGGGGGGGGGGGGGGGAAGCAAGCCAGGAAGCTTTTACCCGGGGAAGAAGTTGGCGCCCCCTTCCTCCCGAAGTTCCTCGCAAGTGGACTAGCCTTCCCTCCTTCCCTTTCTGTTGTAGACGGCAACTCACCCCCGATTCACTACAGAGACGGCTTCTTCGCGTTCCCCTCCCTGTGCGCACCGGCTGCAGAGAGCGAGCCTAGCTGCGTGAGAGCGAGCGGCCCGGGTGGTTCCTGCCTGCTTAGAGCAGTGCTCTCGGCTCTCCCTTTCCGCCCGTACCGGCTTCCTCACTCACCACCTGATGACGGGTCTCTCTCTCTCTCTCTCTCTCTCTCTCTCTCTCTCACACACACACACACACACACACACACACACGTACGTGTACGTCGGTCTGGTTCAGAGCCGGGTTTGAAGCACTGCATTTGAGGTGCCTTGACCACCCGGCTCTGAAGTGCCGAGAGGAATGGGGTTAAGAATTCAGAAACTCCTTGTTTGACACTTGCATGAATCAGGGGGTAGGTTGTAACCTCGTGCCCTCCGGGCATTTTGGACTGAAACTCCCATCAGCCTCAGCCAGCATGACCAAAGAGCAGGGATTATGGGAAGTGTACTCCAAAATATCTGGAAGACACTGGGTTACCTATTCCTGAATAAACCCCATCATTAGCTTCTCTGTGTGTGTGTTGAATTCGGTCATTTAAAATATATTATCATAAACTATTATGAGGCAATAAAAGCTTTTATGAAGAAAAAGAAAGCAACAGAGCAGGGCAGAGGTGTAATTAGCAGAGTTCTTTTTTCACTTGGGCATACACTAGTTCTAAGACTAAAGGAATAATAACATTTACATTTCCTTCCCAGAACTCAAGCAAGGAATCCTTCATGTGACCCTAATCACACAGGAACTTCGGAAGCAGTTAGCCCATTTATGGAGAGGCATTAAGAGCTCCATCAGACGAGCATTTTATTGCAGGCTTGTTCCTGAGCACTCTCGGATTTTTGCTGCTCCTTCTTAGGTCGTCATCTGCCTCCCTACTGTCAGGCATCACACCAGTTCTACCTTACTGACACTCCTTGCGTGCCGGTGTTCTGTGGACAATACTTCAAGCTGTCAGACCCAGTAACACTGCTGAATCAGACATCTGAGAAATTAGGTGCTTCCATCTTTAATTCAGGCAGCATTTACAAGTTCGCCTGCCTTTTGTCAACTTCATCAATCTCAAAATCCAAAAGCTAGCACTCCCAAGTTTTGTTTTAACAGCAGTCACTAATATAGATTACAGCCCCATACTCTGAATTTTAGGTCATGTTTTTTCCACAACAGCTCAACAGTTAAGTTACCTGTAGCCTCATCTTGTTCACACAGAAAGTGTGGTTGTAGCATGTTAAGATGACCTCCCCCTTTCTTTCGGTGCATATTTACAGGTCCATTTTCTCATGTTTTATATTCACAGATGCTTATTATTCCAGATCTATATACGTAAATCAATACATTCAAATACAAATATAATGGGAAAGTCTGCTCTTATGTCATTTGTAACCACTGAGTTTATAAGAACACTGTGAATGTGTGAATGAGAGCCTTAGGATGAAATACAGTACAAAGTGGCATAAGAAATGCCTTGCTGGAGCAGATCAAAGTCCATCACTCTTTCTCAGCTTTGACCAGGCAGATGCCTCTGAAAAGCTCACAAATCAGGACATGAAGCTTTTAGCCTCTTTGGCCTCAGCATCTGGGACTCATTACTCAAGCATCTCTGATCTGTATTTGCTCCATTTAAAAAACAACTGTTTATAGCCTTCTGACTACTATAAACAGACAAGCTAGCAAATTTCTAAGGTCAATTCCAGAAAATGATGCCTTTTTCTTATAAAGGAGAAAAGAGGTTTACAGATTCACTTTTATTTGCCTCCAGCAAATGTTGCGTTGGAAAGAACTATGGGAAACAAAAACAAAAAAAAACCCTGAAAAATCAAACCATATATTTTGAAAACTTTCTCCTACAAGAAACTAAAAGAGAAAACAAACTTGTATTTGCCACTTACCTTAATAAGGAAGCATATGCTCACAGTGTCCTTTCTTCTCTTTTCAAGCTTATGTTAAAACATTCAGCTGAAAACCTGCCTTCTGAAAAAGGCTTTCAGTTACTATACAACCAGGAGAGTGACTGGTCTGTCCCTCTGTACAGTATATAACTTTCTGTCTACAAAGGGTAATGTCTGAATATTAAACTTCCCAACCACTACCGACATTTACCTCAAAGTAATGCCAGCATTTTAGCCTATGCTAGTAAAATTAACAGTAATTGGCTGTGGGAATGTGAGATTGCAGAAATGTTACTAGTTTCACTTTTCATTCTTTCATTTTTCTCTTCTTCAGTTTCACACTTTTTGTTGTTAAAGACGATCTTCCAGTTGGTTTTGCTTTGCAGATTTGTTTCTTTGAAAACTTGTGTTAGTAACAAACTAGATAAAGTAATCACAATATACTTGTGCCATGGTTTATTTATTTCTGCTGTTGCCCGTCTTGCACTGTTTAGAATGCTCAACGTAGGGCTCTTTCAGCGGCACCCATACAATACGCATCAGGCCCACATTCACTTAGGGCTAAATTGGATCTTACCCTAAGACTGAAATCCTATACCCAATTAGCTGGAAGCGATCCCATTGACCTCAGTGGGATTGTCTTCTGAGTTGACATGTACAGGGGTCTACTGCAAATGTGCTTAAACAGCATTTAATTCCCCATTTCTCATCTATAACATCTAGGAGAACTTCTTTTAGCTAATAACTTCACAATGTTCACTATGCCACCCCCACCCCCAACTCCTATCAGTCGATGTGGGGTAGTAGCAGGAAGACACGAAACATCATAATACAAAATGAATTATATTAGAAGTTATAGATGTGAGATAAATGGCTTATACAGTTACTGTTTATGGGTAGCGTCTAGTTTGGTTCCAACCTCAACAGTGGGAGAGCATCAAATACTTCCAGACCACTTATCACAATTACCCTGTGAAAGCTGACCAGATAATCACAATGACTGTGGGAAGCTGGCAACCACAAATAGTTAGACTCCACTAGATAATCAGGGCAGTGCTGAAAGGCCAGATTGCATCCCTTCATTTTGCTCATCTCGCAGCTATGAATACGAGATATGGTGGGTTACATTATAAAAGCATTACCTGGTACAGGAAAACTGCACATTAGATTCTTGTATCTTGGGAAATAGTTACTTCTTTAGATTATATATGCTCAGTTCTTTCAAATTTTTCTTTGAATACAATTTATTCATACTTCCACTTATAGCCACATAGGTATCGTTTAACTGAATTACTAGGATTAATCTAGTTCTAAGCAGTAACTGCCAGCCCAAAATGTTGAGAAAGCAATGCACAAGACATGGAAGCTAACCTATGCATCTTTCATGTGCCTTGCAATTGGTACAGCTAAAAAAAAAACCCACTCAAGGTGCAAGAGATCTAACATAACTGTACAGGAACCAATAAGATAATTTTATACTGTGTTTATAAATAAAGCACTTGATGGTACACAAATATGTATAAAATTATCTTATTGGTCTAGTGCAGTTCTGTTAAGTCTCTTGCACCTTGAGTGTTTGTTTTGAACTGTTAGTGGGACCTTTGTCTTTTCTGTTTTGCATATTTGCAATTGGTTCAGACATATTGGGTTACATCCAGACTCAAAGCTCCATCACACCTAGTCAAATGCGCGGCTCCCATCACTTCTTCTGTTGCTGCTCCCACATCGCTTCCTGAAAACAGGAAGTAATTAGCTCCATCCAGTCCAGTAGGAGAGAGCAGCAACCAGACTCAATGAGGTTTTTTTTTGTGGCACAATAATGCCCAGAAGGGACAGAAGATGGGTGAGAGGCAGACAACGTCATGTGAGTAATTTACGAGTGCCCAGTAACGAGCGTGCAGTAAAACGCTCATCGGATGGAGCTTTTAGTCATTACTAATTTAAGTCACATTGATTTCAGTGGGTCTACTATAAGTATGACCAAGTCTGGATCCAACCCAATGCCTAGATATTATTTGTAACCAGTACTGAAAAAGATCTGTAAATGGCCAGACCCCATGATCATACAGTTCTCAAGTATTCTCTAGAAAAAAGTTGCAGAGCGACTAGCGATTGTGCACAAAATGAACTAAAAGCTCTCCTATACAAGCTCAATTTAAATTAATGAGAACTGTGCAAGATCACAATGATGAGTTGTATGGGAAAACGTCCTTTGAATTGCAGTATTGTCTCCACTGAAACATATTGCTTAGGTCACTTATCTGAATCTCCTGTTACTTGATGCTCTTATACAGCTCTCATTCCTTTGAACAGGACTTTTGCAGGACATCTTTCTAGTGGATTGTGCCCCATAACTTCTGTGCATCATAAAGGGCTGCATAACAAACTCTCCCATTGTCAAAGCCAACAACTAGTTTAATAATTTAATTCAGACCACAGATGCATTTCCCTGGTTTAAAGCCTGAGCTAGCAACAAATGGTCCATTCAATACCTCATTATGCCAGATATCGGAGGGATTGTACAGAGTAGCCATAATAGTCTGTTACAACAGAAACAAAAAGGGAGCCTTGTGGCATCTTAAAGACTAACAGATTTATTGTGGACTAGACCCCACTTCAACAGATGCATTAATTAGCAATTAAGGATGATACTTCATATATCTGAAGAAGTGGACTCTAGAAAACTAGAGTCACAATAAGGCTGCAACCCTAAAGGCATGTTGGACTTTTCTACTCAAGGCATTTATTATGCGCTTGTCATTTTCTACTCCCGGCTGCTTACAGGTTCTTTAGATGATGATGATGATGATGATTTATTATATTTATATACCACCCCACAGCTGAAACTCTCTGGACGGTTTACAATGATTAAAAGACTGAACATTAAAAATCTATTTACAAAATTTTAAACTGTAAAATCATAAAAACAACTAACATTTAAAACAATTTTTAAACTCTCAGCCAGACCAAAGACAGTTCTAGAGTCAGTTAAAATTCAACATATGCTGTTAAATGCCTGGGAGAAAAGAAAAATCTTGACTTGGTGCCGAAAAGATAACAATGTTGGCGCCAGGCAAGCCTCATTGGGGAGATTGTTCCATAATTTGGGGGGGGGGGCACCACAGAGAAGGCCCTCTCCCTTTTTGCTGTCCTCCGAACTTCACTTGTAGGCACCTTGAGGAGGATCTTAGATGTTGAGCATAGTGTACGGGTAGGTTCATGTTGGGAGAGGCATTCCGTCAGGTATTGTGGTCCCAAGCTGTATAAGGTTTTATAGGTTAAAACCAGCACCTTGAATCGGGCTTGGAAACGTACAGGCAGCCAGTGCAAGCAGGCCAGAGTCGGTCTTATATGTTCGAACCTTCTGGTCTTTGTTACCAACCTGGCTGTTGTATTTGCACAAGCTGCAGCTTCTGAACCATCTTCAAAGGCAGCCCTACGTAGAGTGCATTGCAGTAAATCTAACTTGGAGGTTACCAGAGCATAGACAACTGAAGCCAGGTTAGCCCTGTCCAGAAAGGGGTGTAGCTGGGCCACGAACCGAAGTTGGTAGAAGGCACTCCGTGCCACCGAGATCACCTTAGATGATACAGCTGATCAACAGCTGATTAACAGCCTCGTGTAGAAAAGCATCTCTGTTAACCCGCCAAACTAGTATCTCCTCCAAACATATGCCAAAGTTTTGTGCTAGTTTAGTGCCACAATGCCAGAGTTTTGTGTTGTCACAAGCATGCAAATGATATATCCTTAGGTGAGGCCTGGCGAGTACTAAAAAATCCACAATCTCATAACTCCTCCGAACCTATGCCAAAGTTTTGTGCCACAAATCCTGAGTTTTGTGCTGCTATCAAAAGCTTTAAAATGACATACTCTTAGATAGGGCCTGGTGAAGGTAAAATATCCACATTCTATTTTTTTCCTTGTGGTTCTTTTTCTTTATTATTTTTAAATTATTATTAAATACACTGAACTCAAGAAAAAACAAAAATAAAACATACAATTACACATATTAATACTTATTCTATAACCCTCCCCATTCCCTCCCCACACTTGGTCAGTTACATCAAATCACAACACTAAATATGCAAAATAGAAGTATCTCATTAATTTTGACAAGTCCGACAAAGTATTTCAAGAAGATTGTTGATTATCTGTTTTTTTTATGAGTTCCACAGATTTCTATAGGCTTCTGCCAAAGTTGTTCTGTTTTATTCCAACAAGCTGGAGTGTGTTCAGAGGAGGGCAACCAGGATGATCAGAGGTCTTCAAATACTTAAAAAGCTGTCACACAGAGGAGGGCCAGGATCTCTTCTCCATCATCCCTGAGTGCAGGACATGGAATAATGGGCTCAAGTTACAGGAAGCCAGATTCCAGCTGGACATCAGGAAAAACTTCCTGTTAGAGCAGTATGACAATGGAACCAGTTGCCTAGGGAAGTTGTGGGCTCTCCCACACTATAGGCATTCAAGAGGCAGCTGGACAACCATTGGTCAGGTATGCTTTAGGGTGGATTCCTGCATTGAGCGGGGGGTTGGACTCAATGGCCTTATAGACCCCTTCCAACAATACTATTCTATGATTCTATGCCTTTTTCATGTAGTCTATATATTTTGACAGTCTGTCCTGAAAGTATCTCTTTTCTTTATCCCTCTATGTATTCTTAACTTCTAAACCACCCCAAAGATATGTCATTTTCATGTTTTGGTGACAGCACAAAACTTGGGCCCAAGTTTAGAGGTGATATGACAACGTTGGTTTTTGTGTGCATTTGATGTATCAGTACACAGTTGTGGGGGTCAGCACAAAACTTGGGATTTGTGGCACAAAACAACACAAAATTTTTGCATATGTTTGAAGGAGATACTAGTTTGTAGTTAAAGTCTGGAAAAGCTTTTTAGTAAGGAGCAAGTTTCATTGAACACAGTGGGACTTACTTCTGAGTAAACATGCAGGGATTGTGCTGTAAATCTGTTAGTCTTTCAGTGCCACAGGACTCTTGCTTGTTTTTACTGTCATATAGGATGCACCGATACCAAAAACTATCTAGTCTAAAAGGTGGACTTATATGGGTTATTATATATTCTCTTAATTAAATTGACACAAATTAATTGAAAGGTGGTGCCTTTTGGCAGAACAGAAACGTTTCTGGACTATAACAAGAATTGTATGCATTTCTAAAGTGTCAGGAGAACAATGACAAAAGAAAGATACTTTCTTACTTTCCATATCAAGCTTTATACATTCTCACATGTGTGGCTTTTCTCTTACTATTTCCTTCCTGCAACAACTACTAATTTTAGATCACTTTGCATTCTAGAGAAGTATTTATACCTAGTGATACTTTTCAGTTTCTAGGAAATCATTCATCTCCTTGAGAACATTCAGATGTGACATTTTCTCAAGTTAGCTATATCTCCTTGCTAAGTATTAAAGCTGTAATTTGCACATTATGAGACTTCTTGAAAGCAGGTCCTTGATAGTCATGTGGCTTCCCTTTAATGGGATCATGGGCAGGCTATGTGGTGACAGTCCCACACACAGGCTTGGCTCATACATTACTTTCAGCACTTTGGTTTCCACTAAGAACATAAGAAGAGTCCTGCTGGATAAGGCCTAAGACCAAAGGCCTACCTAGTCCAGCATTCTGTTTTCCACACTAGCCAATCAGAAGGCCCTTGCAAGCCCACAAGCAGGATATGGAGGGTGATAACCCTTTCTCTTTGTTGTTTCCTGGCAACTGAATCATGCTACCTGTGATCCTGGAAGTAGCATATAGCCATCATGACTAATAGCCATTGACAGCCTTATTCTCCCTGGTTTTGTCTGACTTTTTTCTAAAGTAATCTATGTTGGTGATTAAGCAATCTAAGTCACTAGACATTGCAGATGCGAATTCCATAGTTTAATTATATAGTATGTGAAGTATTTTCTTCTATCTGTCCTAAATATCCCACTACTCAGCTTTCATTGTATCCCAGATTCTAACATTATGACAGCAAAACACACACACACACACACACACACACACACACACACACACACACACACACACACACACACACCCCTCTACTTTCACATCATGCAAAATTTTATGCACCTCTAACATGTTCCCCTTTACTTGCCTTGTTTTCTAAACTAAATAAAGCCACGTCTTGTAACCTTTCCTTACAGGGGAGTTGTCCCCTGATCATTTTGGCTGCCCTTTTCTGCCCCCTTTCCAGTTCTACAATACTGTATCTTTGTTTAGGTGTAGCAACCAGAACTGCACAAAGTATTCCAAGTGTGGTGGCTTCCATAGATGTATGGTACGATGCAAACTTCCTTCCCCATAGTTAGCTCTCATCATACTAATGTAAGTGGAAAAACAGCTTGCATCACCTCAGCCCTTGAAAGGGCCCACCGATGCTGGCAGGCGAGGAAACCATGTGACATAAATCACTGATGTGAGAAATATTTGTATACAAGGAAATAACAAAAATATGATTCCCAGCCACCCTTTGCAGACTTCCTTGAGTCATTGGATACTCATACAGCAGAGGCAGGATGTTAGGTGATGTGGACTTGTGCCTAAATAAAAGTTGCTCCATGTCTGGATTTTGGCAACATTCATCTGGTCAATCATAATAAATGAGAATAGCTTCTCTCCCCCCTCCCCAATCAAACTGATAGTGACAATGAAGTCCTTGCACTGGTTCATTTACTTGGGTTGTCTGGAGTAATTTGCTCTGCAGGTACTTTCTGGGTTTGACATACTGCAGTTGCCTGTAGATCTATACAGGCTGATCTGTAAAGGGTCCATATAATATATACTTTTGCCTTTTTAAGAGGATTATCTAGATAGCCTTCTGGTTTCCTCCTTTAACTCCCATAGTCCCTGACCATTGGCCATGGTGCCATGGGCTGACAGGAGAATGAAGTGGCATGAGGGATTAATAGTGTGATTGTAACTGGAGCCATCTTTTTGATTTCATTCGAGACAATGAACCAAGAACATCGAGGTAACTGGGTTATTCTGCTTTCAAGTGCAAATGAATGTTGTATGCCATAGTTGCAAGATAACTTGCATTCTTTGTTCCTCCAGTACTCATAATAAAATCACTTTGCAGTGTTCTGAGGAAAATAAGACATTACATTGGTAGAATCTTCATCCAGAACATTTAAGCAAGATAGCAGTTCATCTGGTATTAAGGTCTGTTCTTGAATATCTTCATCTGAAAGCAGGGCTTTCCATTGGTTTGCCGTTGATGTATCTTGTTCTTCATTTGCTGAGCTGACCATATTGTTCTGCCCACTTCTACTGTTGTTCATAACAAGGCTGATTTTCTCAAATAAAAATGTATTTTTATCAGTGCCAGCAACAGGCCATATGGTAGCCATAGGACTTGTGTAACCTTTTATTAAACTGTTCATGGGCAAGCCTGGGGTGTTTGATTTTGTATCTGGGGTTTGAGAATGTATTCCATATGTACTGCTGAATACACTTCCTAGGAATGTCTTGTTGGAAACCTGAGGTTTGTAGCCATTTCCCTCTGTCACGTCTGAATTGCCAATAAACAGTCTGTCTTCTGGAATGTTGACTTTCTCAGAAACTGCTTCCCTTATTTCCTTTGCATCATCCAAAGCCTTATACTCCTTGTGCACCAATATCTCTTCCACTTCAGTTACTACAGCATCTGCATAATCCACAAATAGTCCAGTGGAACTGTGCATCACTGAACCATTCCTTTCCTGAGAAACAGTAATAGAAAATGTTAAGAACTGCAATTTTAACATGATAAATATGGGGAAGGGGAGTTAGCAAATAGGGGCGTGCTCCGCTCTGTTACGGATCCCCAGATCCGAAGGGAGCAGGCCAATCTGGACCTCTGAAGCCCAGTTCCGGAGCGGGGGAGGTCCGGAGCGGTTTGGACTGGTCCGAAGCTCCGGAGCCAGGTAAATGGGGAGAGGAGCTTACCTAGCTCCCCCGTCCGCTGCCGCCGTGGTCCGTGCAGCGATGGCGGGGAAGCCAGGTAAGTGGAGAGGGGGGAGGGGGATTACCTGCCTCCATCGTGGTCTGGGCGGCAGCTTCAACTGACGCCCAGGGCTAAGGCTGGAAACAGGCTGCATTTATATTAACATTGTCATATTTTTTACACACGTTTCTTAAAATTATTCTGTTTTGTTGTGTGCTAGTGGTTAAGGACAGGACCATTTTACTGGTGTTAAAAATGCTGTTGAATAGATGGCAAGGAGCGAATGGGGACGATAGGGAAGGTGTCCAAAGCCCAATCTCAGTACGCATAGAGATGAAGTAGAGAAGTAACAGCCAAATGGGCCCATAACATAATTTGAATGTATCACGGACATAAAGGAAGTGTCCATCCATGCACAGTTTTAAAGCATGTCTTGTAGTGATTTATACAGATGCAAGGTACCTTGAGAACCAGTGTGGTGTAATGGTTAGAGTGTTGGAGTAGTCCTGACTTGGTCATGAGGCTCACTGAGTTACTTTGGGCCACTTGCTGACCATCAAGCCTAATCTACATCCACAGGGTTGTTGTGAGGATAAAATGGAAAGAAGGGGGGGGGTTTCATGGATTTTGTTTTGGGCTTCTTGGAGGAAAGGTGGGATATACATATAGTAAATGAACAAATGTAGTAAATGTACTCCTTCTTCCCCTCCAGTTTCTTTAAACACATTGAACAAGCAGAAAGTTAAACTGGGAAGTTACCTCAAGTGATTTGATCACACTGCTGTTCTGCAGTTTAGGATAATCTTCAAAAAGCCAGGCTGGTGTTATTGAACTACATACTGTGCTAACCCTTTTAAAAAAAGAAGCACAATGTGTTAATTGCATTTTTTTAAAAAAATTATTGACATAGATCATATTCATTATTGGGGGAAAGCACTTACATGTTTTTAGTCAAGGTTGAGGGCAGAACTACATGTGATAGTTATAGGTCTCTGTCTTCAAAGGCAGGCCACCATCAAACATATGTGAAGGCGGGGGAGGGGAGTCAGTGGGAAAGTGACCAGTGAGTAAGGGTGCGGAATAGTTCTTCTGCTTGTAGGGTTTCCCCTGTAGACCCTTCCCAAATCACTCTCCTCCCCCTTCCTTCTTATTTCCAGTCTTTTAAATGACTGGAGATGTTTCCAGGTTAAACTTTTATTGTGCAATCACCCTGCCTCATCCACATTATTTTGCAGGGAGGTCTAGATGTAATTGCTTTCCATTTGTAACCATTTCTTCTTCTGTCTTTTCTCGAATCTCAAAGAATCCATTTGGAGGGAAAGACGGAATAGCTGCACAATGCCTTGTAACTGGTAGAGGCAGGAGGGAAGCATCCAGGGATGAAAGAACTGTGAGAGGAAAAGTGATGAGTGGAGAAGATGTTCAGCGCCATTCTCTTGCTCATCACTTTTCTGCACAAAGTCATCACATGTCTTACTTTCCAAGTGTTTGGTGGTAACCCATACATGAAGACAGGTCTGCCATCGGTTACAAGCTAAGAGCATTCAGATATGTAAACTAAGGACCAGTCTTCCATCAATAGTATAGTGGGGAACCAAATATCATTAAAATCCAGTGTATACAACTATTCCAAAATCACTGTTGCACTGCTCTAATAGAGGAAAAGGTGCATGTATACAGGCACTGTGCAGGCATTTCCATGGAATGAAAAAGTTTGCTCCAAGACAAGGGAGGAAAGCTTGGGAAAATACCCCAATCTGTACCTTTTCCTGCATGACTTCTGAGCAATGAAAGTCAAGATTAGCACAACTAAGCAGGCCACTCCAAAGCCAATTCCCAACAGAACTCCAACATCACCATCATCTTAAAGCGAGAGAGAGGGAGAAAAGATCATCAGCATTATTTTTATTTTACACACCACACCCATGTATTCTGAGCAAATTTAGGGCAGTAATATAATGGAGTAATATAAACAAGAGAGTGCTCCAGGATGTCTCCTTCTCCTTCTCCTTCTCCTTCTTCTCCTCCTCCTCCTGGAGCAGTGATATCATCTGCTGGAGCACCAGGGTAATTGATGGCCCTTTCTTGCTCTAGCAAGAGAATGAGGTGATGATAACATCTTCCAAGTTTTACTGTTGTTTGTGACAGAGGTTATAGGAAATCAGAGAATGGGGGAAATAATTAAGCAGAGGCTGGATACTTCTTTCTTTCGAAACCTCTGGACAAGATTTGGAGGATATATAGGGGGAGAAGAATAAAAGAAAGTCCTGTTGCAGGAATGGAAGACTGCTCAGACAATGTAGGATGTAGCCCTATGTCTTGTACTGCTGCTCTTTGATGTGTGTTTGGGTTCTGCCCTTCAAAACTTCCCACACCAGTGTACACTTTAATTTGCCTATACGTATGTTATGGCATTTGATGGGATGCTTGTGAAGCTATCTTGCCACATCAATCACTAAATGGGCCAGTTGAGGCGCTAAGGAATGATTTTCAAATTGTCAAGTTTGTTTTTTACTTTCTGTGTATATGTGGGTGTGATAATCCTAAGGAACTCAAAACTGTAAACTGTTGACTTGACTGTTTGGGAGAGGGACCCTGTTCTGTCTGCAACTTCTCTTACCCATACAAGTAAATGCTATTTCTCATGTTACCTGTTGTTGATGTCTGTTCATAGTTCTGTATAACTGCACAAAATGCAAGAATTGCTCCACAAAGGTATATTTTGATGCCAACGGATCAAGACCAAATATAGGTCTTTCTGATACATATATCATATCAAAACTGAAATATAAAACTGTTCTGGAGATCACTTGGAAGGTTGTTGTTGTTTAATATAAAGAGCAACAGGAAAAGAAGGAAAGCTTGCTTTTTTCAAATATTACTTTGCATCACATTTAGGAAAAGTAACCTAAACATCATTTCTTAATAAGTATGACCATGATGACTGGCAATTCTGCTGATACATACTAGCGCACCCATGGAATTTTTGTTATGTGTGTAGGCTTAGAAGGGCAGTGGGCTGTAATGTAGACCCAGTGAACTTATAGCCCTAAAGATGTTGTTAGACTCCAATTCCCATCAGCCTCAGCCAGCCTGACCAATATTAAGGGATAAAGGGAATTGTAGCACAACAACATCTAGAGGTCCATAGATTCCTCCAGATGTTTCATAACATCAACTAGAAAATTTGGGCAAAGTGTATTTTGGTTGCTTAGCAACTACAATGTGCTTCTTTCCTCAAATCTGCGAAATGGTTGACCCAAGACTGTAGAAGGGATCTACAAGGAACTGAGATGGAATATGTCCACATAATTGTCGTGTTTCCCAAGACCTCCCACCTTCCTGGGAGACAATAACGAGTCTGCAAAGTAAACCCCAAAGCTTATTCAAGCAATAAACATCTCTACTCACCTGAAGGGAGTCTAATCTCTGGGAACTTTCCTCTAGGCAAAACTATGCAAACTAAGAGAGATAATTGTCCTTTCAAGAAGAATGGAAAGCCCTTTCCCAAAATGTGTTAACTTCAGAGAGACTGGTTGTGAGGCAGCTTCTGACAAGATGTCAGCTGGGCCAACTTTCTCTCACCTTCCTTTAGCTCCGCCTGTTTTAGTCTGCGGCATACTCTAGGATCAGCTAACCTTTCCGTGCCCTCCCCTTCGGAAGAATAATGGCTTCCCACTGACTGTGTGTGGTTTACCCTTGAGGAGGAATGAACCCCTTGAGGTTCATTCCCAGCTGGTGAGGAGCCCGTGAGAGATGCCTCCCCCACTGGAATAATCTGGCATGTTTCTGGCGCTGTCTCCTCTACTTCAGAGTCTGATTCTGATTGATCACCTGAAACACCTTCCCCCAACCCAAGGGGAGCAGGGCTAGATATGACAATAATAACACATATAAGTCCATGCTTTGGGTGTCTGTCCAAATGAACAATAATAACATTCAGCCTTGATATAACACTTTAAAGTGTTCAAACACTTCACATACATTATCTTGTTGTAGTGTATAGGTGAGACTCTGTCAGAGTAGCTTATGGACTTCCCAGAGACATCTGGTTTGCTTGTACTATCTAGGCAGTGGGTTGGACGCAGACTTAATCATACTTAGAGTAGACACTAACCTAAGCCCTACTGATTTGATATAATCTTACTATAGGTATGAGTAAGATTGGATCCAACCCTACAGGTTCATATAAATGCCTTATAATGCTTCTTATATAGCAGTGTAGGTCTGTTGCAGTAAAAACAACAGAGAGTCTCATTGCACCATAAAGGCTAACAGATTAATTAAGCCATAAGATTTGAAGGACTAAAGAGCAGCCCTCCAGATACATTGGACTACAATGCCCATCAACTACCTGATGGGAGTTGTAGTCCAATGCATCTGCAGAGCACCAGCTTGGACAAGGCCAGACTAGATTCTTCTCTCACCTTCGTTGTCTAACCCTACATGGCTGGTTCCTTGCTTCTAGGAGAAGTCTTTTAAATTGTAGTCTTTTGAATTGCCTTATTGTCAACCTACATTTGTGCTCCTTTTTATTTTCTTCATTAGGACTCGGTGTCTACTTTTTAAAGGGAGTCTTCTTGCCCTTAATTGGTTCCTTGATTTTGGTCATTAACCAAGTTAGTATCTTCTTCTGCTTCTTTATACTAAATCAGAGTTGAAGGGTCCTTGTGAGACCATCTAACCCCCTGCTTGATGCAGAAAATCCAGAGCTAGAACATCCCAAGAGATAGCAGTCCACCCCCTGCTTAAGACCTCTGGGAAGGGCAATCGGCTCCATTGCTGAACTGCTCTTGCTGTCAAAACAGTTTGCCCAATTTTCAACCCAAATCTACCCTCCAATAACTTATATCCATTAGTTCTAGTCCTGCCCTCTGGGGTAGGAGAGAATGAATATTTGCCCTCTTCTATCCTCATTCTGTGATACAGGGTGGCTCCAGGCAGAGGGGTCCTAGCACTAAACAATCAAAAGGCATTGTGGAGTAATTCTCTCTCTCTCTCTCTCTCTCTCTCTCTCTCTCTCTCTCTCTCTCTCTCTCTCTCTCTTATGTGATTTTTTTTCTCGTAAGGAAAAAAAGACAAAAAAGGCAATGGGAAAACGCAGAATGGCTAAAAATGAAATACAATGCAGTCTGGACCCCCTGTAAAATTCTGTGAATTAGGCTGTATGATTGCATAGCAAAACCCTTGTCTGGAAGCACCCACACAGTCTGAGACTCTATTATAATGGTTTCAAATAATTTCCAGTGTCTTGAAAATGCTCTTCATGTTTCCTTTCAACTTCCTTTTAAGTAATCCCCTCATTTTTAAAGGTTTCCCCATCTGAAGTTGAATGTGACCTCGTTCGTAAGACACAATGAGCCATAGTGGATTGTCACTGTGGGTTGTTTCAGGGTAGTTTATTGTGACATCCGAACCTGGAGCGATTTTTTGTCATCATGTGTTATTTTCCACCAACAATGTGCCCTGAGAATCCATGACATTAGGTTGCTCAGGTTAGATTGTTTTCAGAGTAGCTTGGTGTAATATCTGAACCCAGCACAATGACTTCATTGTTTTTTTTTTGGGAATGGCTACAGAGTCACCCCGCAAGAGCTGTGAAAACCTCTGCTGGTCTTTGTGATCTCACTAGTGTTGCTGCCATCATCCCAGTGCTCTCCACCCTGTGCTCCTAAAATTCAAGAAGAAAGGACACCAGAGATTGTCCCAAACTCATCCACAACTTTTTTTCCTGGTCTTGTACAAGTACATACATTCAAAAGTATGGGACTGTGAAATTTACATAACTTTCCCCTCTGATTTACTGCTCTGCCATGAAGTTTATGTGTATTTATCTACAGTATCTCACTCAGTGTTCTGCCTTGAAATTCATGTATATTTACTAGGGGTGTGCACGGACCCCCCGCTCCGCTTCACTTGCAGATCCGCCATTTTTCGGAGCGGGTCGCTCCGCCCCGCCCCCGCTCCGCCCACTTCCGCTCCGCTCCGCTCGGAGCTCCGGATCCGGATCCGGAGCTCCGTTTTTGCCCCCCCATAGGGTTGCATTGAAAGCTAAAAAAGTAAACAACTTTTTTTCCGTTGAAGTTAGAAACCTCACGTTTGGCACCATGACACCTCATGGGCGTATACACACACACGCCAAGTTTCAAGGCAATCCCATCATCCCCTGATTTTTGGCGAATTTTTGAAAATCGGGCACCCCATTCACACCCCTTGGGATAGCTCCGTCAATTTGCATGTTAGAAACCTCAAACTCGGCACCAGGGCAGCTTATCCATGTGTCCACATGCACGCCAAGTTGCAAGCAAATCCCATCATCCCCTGATTTTTGGCGCGGCTCTACCCTCTAACGCACCTCCCATAACCCTAATTCACACCCCTTTAGATAGCTCCGTCAATTTGCACGTTAGAAACCTCAAACTCAGCACCATGATAGCTTATCCACGTGTCCACATGCACGCCAAGTTTCAAGGCAATCCCATCATCCCCTGATTTTTGGGGAATTTATGAAAATCGGGCACCCCATTCACACCCCTTGGGATAGCTCCGTCAATTTGCATGTTAGAAACCTCAAACTCGGCACCAGGGCAGCTTATCCATGTGTCCACATGCACGCCAAGTTGCAAGCAAATCCCATCATCCCCTGATTTTTGGCGCGGCTTAAACTTTTTAACTCACCCCAAATCAAGTCCCATTCTACAACTACGTCAATTTGCACGTTAGAAACCTATCCTTTGGTCCCATGACAGCTTACCCATGTGTCCCCATGGACACCAAGTTTCAAGGCAATCCCATCATCCCCTGATGTTAGGGGAACTTTTGAAATTTGAACACTCCAGTATGTCAGGGATTTAAAGTTGCAATTGCAGACAGCTCAATGGGGCCAGTTCCAAGGCAATCCCAACATGCCACGAGATAACCCTAAATCTTCTGGCACATTTGAAAAAGGGATTATTGAATTTGATAAAGTCTAAGTGAGCGCAGGAAGGACTTCTCCCCTTAGTCAAAGCAAGACACATACACCATCGCTGCAAGGCGGGAAGGGGAGAAGGGAGGGAAAGCAGGCAGGCAGCATGCATTGTAGTGCCGCAAGGATGGCTTGAGCACTAACGCATAGCAAACCAACCCATAAGTGGGCGCAAAGTGAGGCAAAGATGGCTGGTTGTTTCTTTCTAAGCCAGCAGTTACGCCTTGAGGGGCACAGAGGAGGACGACTGGGAGCAAGCGTGCCGGAGGGTGCTGGCCACGAACCGCAAAGCCCATCTCCCAGGCACCAGGCGGGCAGAGCAGGCGAGGAGTCAGTCCTGGCAGATGCCCCACCACAGCAGCACCCCGGGGGAGGCGGGCAGACAGGCAGGCAGGCATGGGTTGGCGGGCCCAGAAAAGCTGGTACCTTGCACAAGTAAGCCATAGATCTGTGGGGGAGTCAGTCCCAGCAGATCCAGCTACCTCACAAGGATGGCTCCCAGGCAGGCGGGCAGGCGCCTCCACTGTAGTGGCTGTGCTCAACTCGGCGGGCGCACTACAAGACGAGTTGAAGTGAGAGCTCACTTCTCAGGAAATGTAGTGGCTGTGCTACGGGAGATCGGTGGACTGCTGGAGCTTAGCTTTTTCTCTGAGGGGAAGTCCATGAGTTGAAGTGACAGCTTGCTTCTCAAAGACAGGGTTACAGCGGAAGAGGGGTGGGACGAGACCGGGGAGACAAGCTCGACCAGTGACTACTACTAATCCCCACATCCTGGAGGACCACAGCATCCCACACAAAGTGGCTGTGGTGAAGTCAATGGCTGTCATGAGTCGAAGTGAGTGCTGACTTCTCAGGAGGAAACTTAAACTGTCCCTAGTATGCACTAAGTGGCTGTGCTATGGGAGTTCGGTGGACTGTTGGAGTACCAGCCACAATTGGGGAAGTGAATGAGTTTCAGTGAAAGGTTGCTTCTCAAAATCAGCACACAGATCAAGGACTCCATTTGATCCCCGAGCTATCTAAAGGGCGACCCGTGGACTGCTGGAGTTTTCCTCCGGTTCCCGGTGGCTGGGATGGGTCTCGGCTTCTCAAAGCCATGGCACTGCTGCATATGCAGTGCAGCTTCTCGAAAGAGAGCTGTCCCACGGAAAAACGGTGCATTACTGGAGCTTAGCTTTTTCTCAAAGGGGAAGTCAATGAGTTGAAGTGAAAGGTTGCTTCGGAAGTCTATGGCTTTCATGAGTTTCAGTGACAGCTTGCTTCTCAAAGAGGGCGTTACAGCGGAAGAGGGGTGGGACGAGACCAGGGAGAGGAGCTCGACCAGCTGCTGCGACTAATCCTCACCCACATCCTGGAGGACCACAGCATCCGCAGTAGTGGCTGTGGTGAAGTCAATGGCTGTCATGAGTTGAAGTGAGTGCTCACTTCTCAGGAAAATTAAACTGTCCGTACACACTAAGTGGCTGTTCTATGGGCGATCGGTGGACACCTGGAGTACCACCCGCACATAGGGGAAGTCCATGAGTTGAAGTGACAGCTTGCTTCTCAAAGATAGGGTTACAGCGGAAGAGGGGTGGGACGAGACCGGGGAGAGAAGCTCGACCAGTGGCTACTACTAATCCCCACATCCTGGAGGACCACAGCATCCCACACAAAGTGGCTGTGGTGAAGTCAACGGCTGTCATGAGTCGAAGTGAGTGCTCACTTCTCAGGAGGAAACTTAAACTGTCCCTGTGCAGTCAGTGGTTGGGGAGAGAGGCACGGCCAGCTGTGCCTCCACCGTAGGGGCTGTGCTCAAGTGTCTGAACTTGGAGTCGAAGTGAGAGCTCAAAATTGCTCCATATGAGACTGGGGAGAGAAGCTCGACCAGCTTCTGCTACTAATCCTCACCCACATCCTGGTGGAACAAAGCATCCACCGAGAAGTGGCTGTGGTGAAGTCAATGGCTGTCATGAGTTGAAGTGAGTGCTGACTTCTCAGGAGGAAACTTAAACTGTCCCTACGCACTAAGTGGCTGTGCTATGGGCGATCGGTCGACTACTGGAGTACCACCCGCACATAGGGGAAGTCCATGAGTTGAAGTGACAGCTTGCTTCTCAAAGATAGGGTTACAGCGGAAGAGGGGTGGGACGAGACCGGGGAGAGAAGCTCGACCAGTGGCTACTACTAATCCCCACATCCTGGAGGACCACAGCATCCCACACAAAGTGGCTGTGGTGAAGTCAACGGCTGTCATGAGTCGAAGTGAGTGCTCACTTCTCAGGAGGAAACTTAAACTGTCCCTGTGCAGTCAGTGGTTGGGGAGAGAGGCACGGCCAGCTGTGCCTCCACCGTAGGGGCTGTGCTCAAGTGTCTGAACTTGGAGTCGAAGTGAGAGCTCAAAATTGCTCCATATGAGACCAGGGAGAGGAGCTCGACCAGCTGCTGCGACTAATCCTCACCCACATCCTGGAGGACCACAGCATCCGCAGTAGTGGCTGTGGTGAAGTCAATGGCTGTCATGAGTTGAAGTGAGTGCTCACTTCTCAGGAGGAAACTTAAACTGTCCCTATGCACTAAGTGGCTGTGCTATGGGAGTTCGGTGGACTACTGGAGTACCAGCCGCAATTGGGGAAGTGAATGAGTTTCAGTGAAAGGTTGCTTCTCAAAATCAGCACACTGATCGGGTCACCCAGAGGTCCACAGCCTCTACGTAGTGGCTGTGCTGAAGTCAATGACTTCCATGAGTTTAAGTGAAAGGTTGCTTCTCAAAGGCGAGGACTTGCCTGTTTCATTTTCGCAGCGAGACAGGCAGCTGCAGTAACACTCACAACCACACACACAAGGACAGCTTTTGCACAGAGGCTCATGAGTTCAAGTGACAGCTTACTTCTCAAAACCATACTTCGGGATCAGGGAGTACGTCTTCCACTCCCAGGGCACTCCAAAGGGCGACCCGTGGACTGCTGGACTTTACCTCCCTCAGTTGGGGAAGTGAATGATGAGTTTAAGTGAAAGCTTGCTTCTCAAAGACGGGTTACAGCAGAAGGGGAAGAGGAAGAGGATGAGACTGAGGAGAGAGAGGTTGCATCGGAAGTCTATGGCTTTCATGAGTTTCATGAGTTGAAGTGAGTGCTCACTTCTCAGGAAAATTAAACTGTCCGTACACACTAAGTGGCTGTTCTATGGGCGATCGGTCGACTGCTGGAGTACCTCCCACACATAGGGGAAGTCCATGAGTCGAAGTGAAAGCTCACTTCTCAGATAACTTGAATTGCGAGACTGGGGAGAGACGCTCGGCCAGCTGCTGCAACTAATCCTCCTCACCCACATCCTGGTGGAACAAAGCATCCACCGAGAAGTGGCTGTGGTGAAGTCAATGGCTGTCATGAGTCGAAGTGAAAGCTCACTTCTCAGGAGGAAACTTAAACTGTCCCTATGCACTAAGTGGCTGTGATATGGGCGTTCGGTGGACTGTTGGAGTACCAGCCGCAATTGGGGAAGTCCATGAGTTGAAGTGAGTGCTCACTTCTCAGGAAAATTAAACTGTCCGTACACACAAAGTGGCTGTGGTATGGGCGATCGGTGGACACCTGGAGTACCACCCGCACATAGGGGAAGTCCATGAGTTGAAGTGACAGCTTGCTTCTCAGGAGGAAACTTAAACTGTCCCTACGCACTAAGTGGCTGTGCTATGGGCGATCGGTCGACTACTGGAGTACCACCCGCACATAGGGGAAGTCCATGAGTTGAAGTGACAGCTTGCTTCTCAAAGACAGGGTTACAGCGGAAGAGGGGTGGGACGAGACCGGGGAGAGAAGCTCGACCAGCGACTGTTACTTATCCCCACATCCTGGAGGACCACAGCATCCACAGTAGTGGCTGTGGTGAAGTCAATGGCTGTCATGAGTTGAAGTGAGTGCTCACTTCTCAGGAGGAAACTTAAACTGTCCCTGTGCAGTCAGTGGTTGGGGAGAGAGGCACGGCCAGCTGTGCCTCCACCGTAGGGGCTGTGCTCAAGTGTCTGAACTTGAAGTCGAAGTGAGAGCTCAAAATTGCTCCATATGAGACTGGGGAGAGAAGCTCGACCAGCGACTGCTACTTATCCCCACATCCTGGAGGACCACAGCATCCGCAGTAGTGGCTGTGGTGAAGTCAATGGCTGTCATGAGTTGAAGTGAGTGCTCACTTCTCAGGAGGAAACTTAAACTGTCCCTGTGCAGTCAGTGGTTGGGGAGAGAGGCACGGCCAGCTGTGCCTCCACCGTAGGGGCTGTGCTCAAGTGTCTGAACTTGAAGTCGAAGTGAGAGCTCAAAATTGCTCCATATGAGACTGGGGAGAGAAGCTCGACCAGCGACTGCTACTTATCCCCACATCCTGGAGGACCACAGCATCCGCAGTAGTGGCTGTGGTGAAGTCAATGGCTGTCATGAGTTGAAGTGAGTGCTCACTTCTCAGGAGGAAACTTAAACTGTCCCTAGTATGCACTAAGTGGCTGTGCTATGGGCGTTCGGTGGACTGTTGGAGTACCAGCCGCAATTGGGGAAGTGAATGAGTTTCAGTGAAAGGTTGCTTCTCAAAATCAGCACACAGATCAAGGACTCCATTTGATCCCCGAGCTATCTAAAGGGCGACCCGTGGACTGCTGGAGTGTAACCTCCCTCACCCTCAATTGGGGAAGTGAATGAGTTTCAGTGAAAGGTTGCTTCTCAAAATCAGCACACTGATGGAGTCACCCAGAGGTCCACAGCCTCTATGTAGTGGCTGTGCTGAAGTCAATGACTTCCATGAGTTCAAGTGAAAGGTTGCTTCTCAAAGGCGAGGACTCGCCTGTTTGCTTCTCAAAAAACCATACTTCTGGATCAGGGAGTACGTCTTCCACTCCCAGGGCACTCCAAAGGGCGACCCGTGGACTGCTGGAGAGAGGCAGCCTGGCTAGTGGTGGTGGTGGTGCCAGGCATTGCCTTGCCCCCTGCTTGCACCTCACCTAAACGTGCAGTCAATCATGGACAAACGGTTGTAAACCGCCCAGAGAGCTTTGGCTGTGGGGCGGTATATAAATGTAATTAATTAAATAAATAAATAAATAAATAAATAAATAAATGGAGTCTTTTGGAACTGGGTGGAAAACTATCCGGATGAGTTGACTAAGCTGTACCGGACGCCACAGAAATGAAATGAACTCAAGTGCGGTGCTTTGCCCTCACAGTCAGTCACACACACGCACGGTGACAAACTCTGCCTAGTGCCTACAGAGAAAAAACCAGCCTGCCTGAACTGTAGTGTGCCTGCCAACCCAAGGAGGGGTGGAATTAAAGGGAGCCTGCCTGTCACTCCCACGAGGGCTTGAGGGTGGGGTATCCCAGCAGGGGGAGATTGCCCTTCAGAAAGACCAGCTGCTCCACCAAGTCCGGCTCCAAGCGAGAGCGGTGAGGGGTCACTATGTCGCCCGCCATAGAGAACACCCTCTCGCTTGGAACACTGGTGGGTGGGCAGCTGAGTCGATCCATGGCCACCCGCGCCAGGTCCGGCCAAATCTGAAAACGGGATGACCAGTAGGCCAGGGGGTCCATGGAGGAGTCCTCGATGGGCTCTGACAGGTAACGCTGCACGGTGGTTGCAGCGTCATCCTGGCTGGTGGCTGGGGAGGGTCTCTGCCCAAACACGGTGTGCAGAGCCTCTTCCCAATACCCCTCGCCTGTGCTGCTGCTGGGAGGGATGCAGGTGAGGCTGCTGCTGGTGCTGCTGGTGCTGCTGCGGGGAGGGGTGGCCTGCTCCTCTGCCTCACTCTGCCCCACCCTCTTGGCCCATGCCGCCCGCACTTCGCCCACCAGCGTTTCCACCCAGTGCTGCCTGCTATTTGGCCCACAAAGCCCATCCTTCACACGAGGGTCGCACATGGCTGCCAACATGTGGACCCTGTCGGTTTGGATGGGCTCCAGCCTCCGCGTCACGCCGTCCCTCAGCCTAGTCACCGCTTCGCGGACCTCGGGCTCGAAGCGCCTGCCGGTGACGGGATCCCTGTACTCCAGAAAGTCGCCCATCTGTTTCTGGAGATGCCTGCATACAGGGATCACCTGGCTGAGGAGGGCAGAGCTTTTGCTCAGGGTCTCGGTGGCGTTCAGGAACGGCTTGAGGACCGCCACCAGCTGGGACATGGCGTCCCACTGCTGCTTGCCCAGGTGGTGGACGCCCATGTCCCTGACCCTGAACAAGTCGTGGATGGCACGCTGTTGCTCCACCATCCGCTCCAGCATCAGGTAGGTGGAGTTCCAGCGTGTCACCACATCCTGCACTAGCCTGTGCTGCGGGAGATTCAACTCCTCCTGCTTCTCCCGCAGCAAGCGACTGCCCTTGACGCTGTGGTGGAAATGGCCTGCCACCTTTCTGCAGCTCTCCAGGAGGTTACGGATCCCGGACAGGGGACCGAGGTTGGGCTTGCTGCTGCCCATCCCAAGGCCATCCCTCACCACCAGGTTCAAGACGTGCGCGATGCAGCGGACGCCCTCGAATCCGCCGTCGCGCACCGCCTTCACCATGTTGGCTCCCCCGTCCGTGACCATGTAACCGCGGGTGACCTTCTGCCCAGCTAGCCACCCATCCACCATGCGGTTCATGGCCTCCGTAATCTCCCCTGCCGTGTGGGACTGGTCCATCACTTGCGTGTGGAGGAGGGCCCAGCAGTAGCCCTCCTTGCCAGTCCCTGTAGTGCTGGATCCTTCCTGCCCCACGGCTGCCCACCAGTGTGCCGTCAGGGACAGGTAAGCGTGCACTCCGCCCTCGCTGGACCAAATGTCCGAGGTGAAGTGCACCATCCGTGCCTCTGCCTGGCACAGACGACCCAGCACTAACTCCCTGCAGGAACGGTACAGGGAAGGCACCACCCGCCTGCTCAGGGTGGTGCGACACGGCAGCTTGTAGTATGGCACCACAAGCGCCATCAGCCTCTTGAAGCCTGCGTTGTCGACGAGGCTGAATGGCTGGTCGTCCAACGCCACCATCTCACCGATTGACGTGGTGATCTGGGAGGGCGTTGGAAAACGCCATCTTGTGGTTCCATACTTCCCCCACCCCATTTCCGGCAGGGTTGCCTGCCTAACCCTTGTGGGGATGGGAGATGGAGAGCTGAGACTGGAAGTGCCAGCAGCAGCAGCAGCAGCAGCAGCAGCAGCAGCCGCCGCCTTCGGCTTTCCCCTGGAACCAGTCGCCTTGCCCGCCTCTTTCCCCAGCAAGACCGACTGGTGCTGCCTCTTAAGATGCATCTTCATGCTGCTGGTTCCATAATGCCCTGTCGATGAACCCCTGCTTAGGCTGAGTTTGCAGTGGCGACAGACAGCAAAGCGGGGATCCGCTCCCAACTCAAAGTGGTCCCACACGATGCTTGTCTTTCGTTTCCGTGGTGACACCACCAATTGCCCGCCTGAGCTCTCTGGTGTTGCCACAGAAACAGGGGTGTGGGATGAGACTGGGGAGAGAGCCTCGGCCTGCTGCTGCTCCTCCTCAGCCCCCACATCCTGGAGGCCCACCGCCTCCTCCTCCTCCTCCCCCCCCTCCACTGTGCTGAGGACCTCGTCTAGGTCCATCATCGGGCTCGTGGGCTGAAAGGAGAATGAAGGAGTTGGGGATACTCCTCCTCCTCTAATGGCACTGCTGCCACGTGCCTCTTGCAAACGGGCACTTTTCCCATTCCCACCCTCAAAAAGAGAACGCCGGGCACAAGTTGCAGAAGAGAGTGGCTCTGCCTGCTGCTTGTCCTGCTTCTGTTTTGGAGCAGTCAGCCAAGGAGTTGCCCGTTTGAGTTTCACAGGAGGAGAGGAAGCCTGCTTACTGCTGGCAGACTGAGCCTTGCTGCTTTCAGCACGCCTGCTTCCTCTTTTCATGATGACTAACAAAATATTAATACTACTAATACTATGTATAAGGTACTACTAAGAATATGTATAAGAAGATATAATATGTTTAAATGTAGGGAAATGGGACAAGAACAATAAAATATACTACTACTAATATGTATGAGAATATACTAATATATATATATATATCTACTACTAAGAATATCTACAAGAATATAATAATATGTTTAAGAATATTACTAATAAATGTAGGGAAATGGGACAAGAAATGGGACAACCACTACTATAACAAGAACAAAATATGAATACTACTACTACTAATATGTATGAGAATGTATACTAATAGACTACTAAGACTATGTCAAAGAATATAATATAATATGTTTAAGAATAGGGAAATGGTGTGCGTATGCTTTCCCCAAAATGCTCAATCTGTGGCTGCCTGTTGAACTTGACAAAAGCAGCCCACTCCGTCGAAGTTACACAGAGAAGAAAAAGAGAATCCAATTTTTTTGGTATATTTGGTATATAGAAGATAGAAGGAAACACAATCAGGATTTAAGAGAGGGGAGGGGGGAAAAGAACCAACCACTACTATAATATGTATGAGAATGTATACTAATAGACTACTAAGACTATGTCAAAGAATATAATAATAATATGTTTAAGAATAGGGAAATGGTGTGCGTATGCTTTCCCCAAAATGCTCAATCTGTGGCTGCCTGTTGAACTTGACAAAAGCAGCCCACTCCGTCGAAGTTACACAGAGAAGAAAAAGAGAATCCAATTTTTTTGGTATATTTGGTATAGAAGATAGAAGGAAACACAATCAGGATTTAAGAGAGGGGAGGGGGGAAAAGAACCAACCACTACTATAAGAAGAACAAAATATGAATACTAATATAATATGTATGAGAATATATACTAATGGACTATGTGAAAGAATATAATAAAATATGTTTAAGAATATAAATGTAGGGAAATGGGACAAAAACTGTGTGTATGCTTTCAAAAGAAAGCTTTCACAAAAGCAGAACAGTCAGGCTTTAATACAGGGAAGGGGGGGGGGCAACCAACCCAACCAACCCAAACACACACTCCAAAATTCAAAAATAAAGTTTATATTAAATCAAAGTAAGGGGAAAACACAGGGCAAACTAAGCTACAAGTCAGAAAGAAGCAAACAAACACACACACACGCCAAACTAAACCTATCCTAATCTATCTCCAAAGTCCAAAGCAGGAGCACTAACTAACTAAGTGTTCCCTCCACGAACGCCAACCCACAAAGAGACACAAAACAGAAAGTTCTCAGGGTGGGTCTGCCTTAGTCCCCCCTCCAACGCTGGGATTGGAGGAGGATGCTTTCTGAGGAGATCAATTCTCATCAGGATTGGGAGTTGAATGTGCCTGTCATCGCTTCCAAAAAAATAAAAATAAAAAAATAAAAAAAACCCAAACCCCGATTTTTAAAAAAATATTGCACGTGAACCACAGCACGCAGAAAGTTGAGAGTGGTCTCAAAATGACCCCCATCCACGACTCTCTGTGCACAAGAATTTTCAGAACGATAGCTTAAACCCCCCCCCAGTTATCCCCGATTCTTTCCCTCAATGCAATCCTATGGGCGAAAAGCCGAAACGGAGCCCCGCGGTTGACCCTATTTTTAAAAAACTTCTAGCCCGCGACCCGTACGATGCAGAAAGTTGAGAGTGGTCTCAAAATGACCCCCATCCACGACTCTCTGTGCACAAGAATTTTCAGAACGATAGCTTAAACCCCCCCCCAGTTATCCCCGATTCTTTCCCTCAATGCAATCCTATGGGCGAAAAGCCGAAACGCAGTTTGAGCCCCGCGGTTGACCCGATTTTTAAAAAAATATTGCACGTGAACCACAGCACGCAGAGAGGTGAGAGTGGTCTCAAAATGACCCCCATCCACGACTCTCTGTGCACAAGAATTTCCAGAACGATAGCTTCAAAAACAACGTAGTTATGCGCGATTATTTGCCGCAATGCAATCCTATGGCGAAATGTTTTCAAGATGGCGACCGGAGCGCTCCGACTGAACTCGGAGCTCCGAAAAATGGTCGCTTCTCTTCGCCTTGCTTCTAGGGGGTCCGCGGTCCGCTCCTACTCCGCCTCTGGGTAAGGCGGAGCAGGCCAATCCGCTACTGCTTCTACGCTCCTAATCGGAGCGGAGCACATCCCTAATATTTACCCATTAACCTCACTTGTCTGCCTTGAAATTTGCGTAACTTTAATGATCCCTGTCACTGCTCTGTAACCCAAATGTATATCTGATAGCTAACAATGGAGGTCAGGGGGATGTCTATATGTCTTCTTTACCCCAACCTAAATGCGCAGATTCGCATTTCAGGACACATGATGCAGCCACAGCACTGGGTTTTTAACCTGATAATGCACGTATTTGTAGTTGCGATTTACCGCGACTTTTGGATCGACCTTCAAGTTTGCATTGAATTATAGTTACGTGTCCTTGGGGGAGTTAAATCATGTTTTTAAATGTGGGCGTAACTTTGAGGGCAGGACAAAGTGATTGGCTGATTTCCCACCTTCCCACCTATCGCGTCCTCTGGCTGCCTTGTTCCTTCCCGCCGTTTTCATGTTGAATTATATGAATATGCGGAGGTCCGCAGAGAGAGCTTTTAAAATTAAAACAAGTGAACAATGATATGCAAACTCTTCCTGTGTTAGACTTTCTACTTACATATATGCCAAAATGGACAGCACCATGGTCCCCGTAAACAAGCAATATGACAGTACTTATTGCATCATGGCGTTAGGCATCATTAAGGATTAATCCAAGGGGCTTCTCTGCTCTAGTCAGTGTCTCCTCTCTAGTCAGAATATGACTAATCCAAGGCACAGTCACTTATCAGTTCTAGAATTCTCCCCTTCTTTGTTACAGTCTGATCATATATTTATTCAGTCAACATGAGAGCAGTTTGAAGTCACCTTTTTTTAAACAACATTTTCTCCTTTGGTTGCCTCCCTGATTTCTTTCACCATCTCATCTTATTTATCTTATTTTATCTTATTTATCGTATCTTCTGAGTTTTATTTGGAGGGCAGGGGGTGAAATCACATTGGCAGTACTATACTACCTTCTGGGCTCTTATTTCCACCTACTCTAATACTGTAAGGGAAAATCTTAAGTTCTTTTAAATCCTCTTAAGTTCTCTAGTTTATTCAACAATTTAGCACATCCATCCAAACACACAGTGGGATAAAAAGTCTACTATGTTTTCCCTGATTAGTCTGAGTAGAGGTCCTCAATGTGGTGACTGCAGAAACTTCCATTAGTGTTCGCCAGGCTCTCTTCCCCTCCTGGTTTTTAAAAATATTTTAAAGTTGTTGTTGTTATTGTTGTTGTTGTTATTATTATTATTATTTAGGAGGCTGGCATACTGCAAAGTGAAGTGCCATTTTCCAGCACCACATTTATTTCCAAAGATGATGATGGAGGGCTCTAAAGGCATTCTTAGAAAATAAAAATGGCAGCCAGTTTGTTGTTTGGGGGTGGGGTAGTAGGGCAGGGGGTAGTAGGGTAGTTGTTGTGGTCTGTGTGTTTTCCCAGAGTTAGGAATGTGTGTGTGTGCTTCTCTGAGAATCACTAGTTTGCCTTTGGTGAAATGGATATTTTGTCATGCTTTGTAGGAGCAAATACATGATTTGGCATTTGGGCTCACATCATACCTCTGCCTTATACTCAGCTTCTTTGAGCTTCATCAATTTTCCTTCTGTGAAATGGGTGCAGGAGCAAAAAAAACTATGGGTTCAAAAGAATGTCTTTGTTTTGTTACTCTGATCCCATTGTTGCTTTCACTTAGGTTCTTGTGCAAGTTACTTTCTTTTAACCTCACCAGTTTGTTTTCTGGGAAACGGGTGTTTTATGACTACCCACAACCATCATTGCAACTATTTTGTGAATGGGCGAGCCCTCTCATGGCAACCATTTCCAAATGTGTACATTGGCCCCCAAAAGTTGGGGACTTCCAGGGTAGACCATCAGAGCAAATATGGTACATAGCACTTTCTCTTCTTTTTCTGTTTCCCTTCCTGCTTCCCAGAGGAAAAAATAAAGGGGGAAGAAAGGTAAGCTGTTTCTTCCACATATTTCAGCACAAGGCATAACTGAAACTGGCAGGCAACCGTATGCTTATTCTAAGCTTTGGCTTGACCATCCTTGAAAAATCCTATACAACTTGGGAACATTATGGTATTTGCTACTCAAAATGTACTATTGCATATTTTTTTTGTCTCTCATGTTTTGCAGAGTGATAAAAAGGTGGCTAACAGCAGAACGATGTTTTCCTTGGGAAACCAGATTGTGACATATTTTAGGTTCACATGCCATAAATTCAGCCTCATGCCAGTTTGATGCTCCAGGAAATATGGTGCAAGATGACAATTGGCTGATGGGTAGGATAACATGTATGCTCTTGAATAAATATAAGACTGCCACCCAATAACCATGTTGTTTTGCATATACCAAGTCTCTTCCATGTGCCTTTAGCCATAGGACTGACAATTTTAAAATTCAAATGAACCCACACAATTTAATATTACGCAATCAACCCTGGATGCCTCCAGGATGTGCACAATCTTGACTTTGGTTAGATCTTTGATGTGTGAAAATACCCTGAACTTTCATTTCCCTAGAATCACGTTGATGACTGCTGCAGTCAGTTCCAACCACTTTGAGATGACGTCACAAATTGGTTGATAAACCTCCCACTGCTGGTTGAAAACGAAAGCAAAGCGTAGCACAGTCCTGTCTTACCGTTGGTAGCTAAAAGGATGCTTTCTGGATTAATACCAGTCTGTCCATCTTCATTTGTTTTCACCAATACTATTCAGAGAATTAGAGAGAAAGAAAAGAAAATGAGAACATTTGCCACTGTAATGTGACAGTGAGTTTCGCACCCTTCTAGCTAATGCTCTCCTCCTTTGGATCTGTTCGCTTGCATTGTTACTGAAATTACTTTATCAAGAGCACTTTTTAAAAAGAGACAAATTCTGCCAATGTTGTACTCTACCATTGTACCATGGTATCTTCCTGGGGGATTGTAGCTCCCCTACAACTGAGCCATAAGATCAAGCCAACACAACCACTAGTGTTATTGCTTTTGGGGTGGGTGCCTACTTGACTTCAGCACCAGTGTCAGTGTTTGGTTATTCTACTTCCTATTGTTACTGATATGAAAGGTCCATCATATGCCCCCCCCCATTTCTTGTTGCTTCCATTTCAGCAGGGTAGAAGATGCAGACACAGCTTAACAAATTGTTCCCATGGCTATAGAAAAATCAGGGCCAGCTCCAAGTTTGAGGGGACACTAGGCAATGTGTTAGTGGGTCTTGGAGAGCCTACCTGGCTGCAGTAGCAGTGCTCAAAAATGCACCAGGAAGCTGCACCAAGTCACCCCTTTCATTCCCCATAATGCCCCAGAGGAATAATAGGTTGGAGGCATTATGAAAATTAAAAGGGTGGCTAGATCCAGGGCTCATCTAGACCAAGCAGGATATTCCACTATGAAAGTCGTATGAAAGTGGTATATAGAAGGCAGAAACTACACTACTGCTTTATAGTGGTACTGAAATGCACTGACAACTGTTGGGGTCCATGACACATCTACATCAAGCAGGATATAACACTATGAAAGTGGTATGAAAGCGGTATATGGGATGTGTCAGAGTTGTCAGTGTACTTCAATCCCGCTATAAAGCAGTAGTGTGGCTTCTACCTTTTATATACAGCTTTCATAGTGGAATAACTTGCTTGGTGTAGATGAACCCCCAGTCATCTGGCACTGCATGAGGTGTTTAGCCAGGATTTTTTTTTTTAAAGAGAGGCCAGGAGAGGCATCAGGGGACATTGCTGTGGTTCTGGGGCCTGAATAACTGCTCAAGGATGCCAGCCGCTGATGCCAAATCTTGGCAAATATAGCTATGCTGTCCCAGGAAGGATAACATATGATTAATGTGAAAACCAAACAGCATGACCTTCAGTGTGGAAATTAATGATGACCATGTATTCTGCTGGAGTGACCTGATATTCAGATTTCCTGAGCTCAATTATTCTTGTTTTTAAAACAACAAAAATATGATTTTACCCTTTGATCAGTTGCTTTATTCATATGCATATTCATGCAAATTTACCCAAATAATTACTTAATCAACAAATCAGTTTAGTTAGGCGACAACCCCAGTAAAAGGCCACGGGCCTGCCCAGAACTTGGCCTGCAATAGCTGACAATGGGAAATGTATATGCCTGGCACTGAATAATGGCCATTTTATTCAGGGGTCTTCATTTATATTCCCTTGATTTGTGGGCTTATAGCAGTTGGTTCGGCTTACCATAAAGCAATGTGAAGCACATTCCTCAGACGGCATATACTAGAGGGTAGGAAGTGAGAGAGAGAGAGCGCTCCAGTACAGAAAGGGTCGTTTTGATTTTTCTCTTTTTTAGTAAAAAAAGTAACAGCACTACTCTGTACAGCACCATGTACATTGATGGTGCTATATAAATAATAATAATAATAATAATAATAATAATAATAATAATAATAATAATAATTTACTTGATATACATTTTCACATATAATAGTTCTCCCTCTTTCATTATTTCCACAGAAAAGAATGGGCCAAAATGTCCTTTATGCTTGAAATACTGAACAGGCAGTGCTAATTAACAGCAGCATAATGTTTTAAAAAATGGAGATCCCCCCCATAAATAATAGCTACCTAAATAGGCAGACATGGGGGGGGGGCAACTAGGATTTTTATGAAATGCTGCCACCTTTTGGCTTCAGGGGTCACAGCAAATTCTAAAAAGAAACATCTTATTATAATAAGATGTTTAGGCACTAAAAAGGAGGGTGGATACATTATTAAAGAATTGAAATGTCATCACTATTCTTCCTCTGTTTTCAATTACTACGTGAATTAGAGGTTTATGCACGGAATCTCAGCAACACATTTCCTGCAAGATTTGGGGTGCATAAAATATTCACCATTCTTGGCTAGTATTGTGGAGCTTATGCAGTTAACTGCATGTTTATGCTTTTATGCTGGGAAAAGCTCCTGCTCTTAGTTTTCTGCCTGCCACACAGAGCTTATATTGAGACTCAAGGTGTAGGTCCTATATATGAGTCCAACAAAATTGCCTGACAAAGAAGAATCACTCGATTCAGCAATTGGAGCCTATCACAATGGAGAATTTAAAGGGAAATAGTTCACACAAGCTCATCCTTAGTTCCCCCACACACACCTTCTGTATGTTCATGGGGGACCCTGAGCTGTTCTTTGTGACATGTATACACAGTGGATGTGCATTCATAAAAAGGCTATTATAGCTCTTACATCTTCTATGGAGCACTATAAGTAAGTATGGTAAGCAAGTATGTCCCAACCTTTCTATAACATAGCCTCATTCACAGGTTTTGAGGAAGCGTTGGCTCCATTTAATGCACCACTACTGCAGTATTTCAGTTTGGATGAGCTTAATTACTATATACAAAGAAACAACTGAAAAGTTTTTTTCTTTAGTCAGGGAGATGTGTCCACCACACCCATATAGTATGGAGGACATTTAGCTCAAAAGTACACATTGCAATAATGTCAAACTATTCACAATGGCCCCCAATTTTACTTACTCTGGACAGTGCAGGACTTGCTGATGCCATCTTGATACACAGCATACACTGAAATGCTGAAGTTACGTTTCATTCCGATGTCTTCTGTAAAGGATGTTGTTTTTATTTATTTTTATTTTATAAACAACAACGTGTTTTTCTATTGTGAATTTGAGGGGCATGAAATTCCAATGCACTCTTCCCCAATCTAGTGGCCTCCAAATGAGTTGAACTATAATTCCCATCATCCCCAACCATCATGGCTCTAGCATGACTCATGTTTGCTGGGAGTTTGTAGTCCAACACATCTGGAAGGCAGGACATTGAGAAACGCTGTTCTAATTAAAGAAAACATATCATTGGTAAAACCTCTATAAAACAGAAATCCATAAATTCAAAGCTCACTGTTTTATTATGATTTCTTACATGGCTTTGGGCAAAAGAATCACAATGTCTTCATTATCCCATTTATTCTAGGATTTTTTTTAAAAAAACACCCATTTGTATTTATCACATATGCACCCCACCCTAACTCCAAATAGCTCAAGTGGTTATATATGGGTTTGCTTCATTATTTCTCATGACAGTTTACTTGTTCACATGGATAACTTTAAACATGGTTAGAACAATCCATGAAGGATAAGGCTATCAATGGCTACTGGTCATGATGGCTATATATCCATGACCACCAGAAGAAGAGCCTTCAGGGTCGTGACCCCCTTCCTATGGAATTCCCTGCCTTTAGAGGTCAGGCAGGCACCAATGTTGTGTTGCTTCCAGTGTCTCCTGAAAACGTTATTTCAGGAAGCCTTCTTTGAGTGACTGGCCATGGTTTCATCAGAATTCAGTTTTATCAGAACTCTGTTTCTTTTAAAAAATAGTAATTATTTTAATATGGTGTTTTCATTCATTTATCTGTTGTTCACTGTTCCAAAATCTTGGGATGTGGAGTGGTACAAAATATTGTAAATAAATAAATAAATAAATAATACCTCTAGTGTCAGAGACAATATGCCTTTGAAGACTAGTCACTGAGGAACATAAGCAGAAGGCTGCTATTATGCTTATGTTCTGCTTATAGGCTTCCTATAGGAAAGCATTCTGTTCCACTGTGGGACTTTGGTCTTGTCTAGTAGGTCTTTTCCTAGGTTCTTCTGATTTTGGTAGTCTTCACTTAGTTTGCTCATATGTACAGCAGTGTTTGGATTTGAACCAGATGTTTCCCCTAAAGAGGCTTTCTTGATGAAGGTGGAGTAGGAAAACACATTCCACTAAAAGTAACTGTAGATTTTATTTATTTATTAAAACATTTGATTCCCACCCTATGTCACTAGTATCTCATGGCGGCATACAGATAAAATCATCCAAACAATATAAAACAACAATTGTTTTATTTTATTGTATTCCAGCATTCTGACTGTAAGAAACTCACACGTCATTGACTCTACATACTAGGAAGACAAAAAAGTTGTCCTGTGTCTTACCTTCAATAAAAGTTGTCTTGTTCTGCCTGGGGACTTTTTTCCACATTATGCCATGAAGGTAATCACTGAAGTCTGCAGATGTCCATTCCACTATGTACCACAAAACTGTTTGTCCATTGGATTTGGGAGGTCCCCATATAGCAGAAGTTCCTTTCTCTTCATCCCTGATTATTTGCATATCGGTAGGGGGTGGGAAATCTGTAGGGGAAAGCAGCGGGTATGACTTAGCAGCTTGTTGCATATTTAGTTCCCATTAAAGAAATATTCAGAGTCAGATATTTCAAACCACTTATATCTAGAAAGAGTTAAGAAATGCTCTTGAAATTTATGAAGAACAGATCTAGAACAGACAGCTTGTTAATCTCCAACTGGCACACTGGAAATTCAGGTGATGCCTGACCTAGACCCAGGCCAGGATGACTCTTCAGATGAAGATTCAGACACTGTGGAGTCCAATGATCCTATGGATACTCCTGACACTATGGATACTCTTAGCAATTCCAGAGAAGCTATATTTGGTCCTCCACCAACAATCTATTTTGAATAACCCTTGTACAGGGCCCTAGGGGGCATAAATCCCCCATAAAGTCTGAGGAAGAAGTCGACATCTGATTTGCCCTAGAACATGCCATCATCAGGAGGTGGGAGCACAGGCCACTATTCAGATGTGAAGCATGCATCTCAAGAACTGCACAAATCAGACTACTCGGAAGCAATGGTCTACTTGGGAACCATGGTTTGCTCAGAAACTATGGAGCCCATACTAATGGTTTGCAGCTGGACCTGGCTATGGGCTGGGAGATTTGGCTATGTACGTTTTGAGTTGAGACTTGCTAGGTGATGGAACAACACTTTTATTCCAGCTCCTGCTACCTTGAAATGTTGTTTCTGCTTGGACAGATCTCTTGTGCTGCTGACTCTTAATATGCTCTCGCTTTTGGGCTGCCCTTTTTCTGGACTGATGATATTGCGTTTTGATGCTTTGCTTGGTTACTGATTTGGCTGAATGGTTTTGCCCCAGGATTGAGCCCAACCTAACCATAGCAGGACAATTCATCATGTAAGATTGTGACTAATTCCCTCATGCTAATCAGCTGGTTGGGTATTTCTAGTTGGGTATTTCTGGGTATTTCCATTTATGTGGAGGACCGGTGTGACCAAGGGTGCTTCCGGATAAAGCTTTTGCCCTGCGTCATTAACAGAATTTTATGGGAGGTCCATATAACGTCATCTTCCACTCATAATCTTCCTGTTTTTCCCCTCTGTTTCTTCTGTCATTAAGGAGAAAAAGATGGAATAGCTGCATAATGCCTCCTGGCTGTTAATGTTAGGGTCTCTTTGTCTGGAAGCACTCCAAAGATCAAGTAAGTAATACATCTTGGAATGTAAAATGCTTAGAGAACATCTTCTTCTCCTTCTCCTTCAGGCTCCCTGTCAGCTGAAATGTAAATACTATTAATTCCAATCAATGAGCAAAAGAGGGAATGGGCCAGTCCTGGGCCTGTGATCCATCCTTGTTCATCCTGCACTGAAAGATACAGCAAATACCTCTGCGCTCACAGATTCCAGTGCAGCTCATCAAAGTGTAGGAAATTTGGAAATTTAAGATATTTTCAGAGGCTGCAGCTGCTGAGTAGTTAAGTTCAGAGGACCCATTTGTGTTGGTTTATTTTTTAAAAAAGTGATGTCCTGACCTAACATTTTTAGGCCAGACTATAATCCAAGTTGTTGATGGTAAAGAACTAGAACTCTGATAGATTGTCTTGTTGTGTCAACAAGTGAACCTGAATGAAATTGCTGTTGCTCCTAAGGGATTGTTATATTAAGATGGACTCTTCAAGGAAACGCTGATTCCTAAAAGTGTTTCTAAGGAAACAACAAAACAGCTCGAAGCAACCTGTGAAACAAGTAAGGAGAATCTGGCCCAAGAAGAGTATAAAACTGTGCAATGCAAATCTAGCTCCCTCTTCCATGCTGCAAGTGTAGAAGTATTGCTCTGGTAATTATAAGGAAACTAGGGCTTCAATCCTATACCTAATTACATGGAAGTAAGCCCCTAGTAAAAACAAACAAATTGGACTTCATATTAGTTCTAGATTAAGAGGGGGTTTGAAAAGGTGGGGAGTTAATCTTGGGGAGTCCAATAAGGATAGTTTCTTCTCTAACACAACACAGTATAACAACTAGGAATGTATGGATTGTGTAAAATCCATTCTGACCATGTTTTGTTGATTGTCAGTTGCCTTTCATTCTGTCGTCCTCTCATTGACAGACTCAGATTTGTACAATTTCCTGAATTCGCACTAACTTTGCAAATTTACACTTGCAAAAATGCACAAATCACCCCCTCACCCCCACCCCCAAAGGAGCATTATCATGCTTTAGCCTAAGGGAGAAATACACATTTTTGGCTGTTTTTTTTAAAAAAAAATTACGTATTTTTCTACAACTAAATTTGTGTAAGTGTCTGGAAAATAAAACAAACAAACCGGTCCACAAGTCCACGGAATCCATGCAACTCGGGAAAAGCTGGTCTGCCGCAGAAACTGTGGGTCAGATTCTTAGAAATCCAAACTCATTTGATTCCATTGAGATTTCTCCGATATCCCTGAAAACAATGCAGTATCCGTTTCTGACAAGTTTGTATGTACTACCATAACTTACCATGGTAATGATGGGGCTGTTGGCCCATTGTAATATTTGCTGGTTTGGAACTTCCTTTTGAATTGTGTGCTGTCACGTAGACAATGGTCACAGCTGGAGGCACCAAAACTTTGCATTTTGTTTCTGTTGTTTTGCATAAATCCATCATCTCTCCTTGGTTTTCACAGAACACTCTATAACCCAGAATTCTTCCTCTGCTCTCATTTGGAAGAAATGGCTAGAGAAACAGCAAAATAATTGCCTTTAGAAAACAACATTATGTTTGTGTTTGTACAGTTTCAAAAGCACAGTGTCTAATGTGAAAATTTGATTGAACCAGCAGCTCCTTAGCTGCTCCGGATGCCTAAAGTACACATTAAATGCCAGCCACTGCATGCAACAGTAGCCCAAGACTCTTCTAGATGCTTCAGGCAGAGGTCATCAGGAGTAGAAAAGCAGCAGGAGGAGAAGCACTTAATTTCCCCCCTGCCTTCTGTTTCACCTCTTGAAAAATCATCCTTGCCTATTCCTTTCACAGCTTTTCCTTCTTAGATTGATTTCTTTCTTTTTTACTTTTTTATTTATTTGTGAGAAGATAGTCTTCCTACTAATACGTCCTGTATGTGATTATATGTTTTCTCCAACATTTAGAGCAAAGAGTAATTGACTCTACGTACAATCCCATTATGTATTCTTACAGGTATTGGCTCCAATGGAAGAAGCATACCTGGCATTTTAAAAATTCTTGTCTGTATTACTCATGAAAACAAGACCACTCTAAGCTTCAGATCTTAAAGTTTACTCCTTCCCTTAATGAAGAAATGCAATTTGATATAGCTGCAATCTAGAAAAGAGAAAATGTCACCTTGATCAGGATGGTCACCTCTTGGCTACCATTCTGGTAAATTGGTCCCAGATACCTCCACACATCAAGTACTGAAGATGGTTCTGCATTTGGGGGGGTGGGATTACAAAAGCAGAAAAGCTGAAAATGGGATATCTCGCCTCTGATTTTAAATGAACATTATAGTAAATAGTATGGCTTCTTTTGTTACTTGTAGTTTTGCTTTGCATATAAGGAAAACAGCATACTATCTATTGCAGGACCCAAGCTATAACCATTCAGAGTTAATTAAATGTGTGTGTTTTTCTTTTTAAAGTATGGCAGTATGGAAAAAAGATAATATTCAGATAATATTTGAGAACAGTGGAGTCTACTAATATACTGGAGGGAATGTCTGTGCTAGAAATATTATTCATTGTTATTATGTACAGTAGGTTCCGTATGTAGATTTTCTGTGTGTAACAGATGATGCATTTGGTTTATGCCCATCTCTCCCCCTCTACTGACCCCTGATGGTAACAGCTGGTTAATGCAGGGGGCCTCATCTTTTCTCAGAGTGAGGAGGTACACATAGCATTTTAAGGGTGAACACAGCAGTTTCTTCTTTCAGGGTGTGAACCCACCTTTGCAACTTACATTACAGATAGAGAAGCCAGCAAGTTGAATGCTGGATGGATGAGTTGTTTGTTCCCCACGGTAAGGTGTGTCAGCTTTGGTTTTGTCCCATACCTTCTGCCACCCCCTTTAAAAAAAACCTTTTAAAGTGGCAAGTGGACATGTACACTTATATAACATTCATTCTTCATTTTAGAAAAAGAATATATATAAAACATAATCATCATTATGGCATCCTGAAAACATATAGTGTTATTCTTTTGGAGCCAGGCCTAGGACAGAAAAAGTACTATTTGCTTAGAGGGCAGTAACTATCCTATCAAGCACCTCTAGCCCAAACAGTGCAATCCTATACATGTCTACCCATAGGTAACTCCTATTGTATTCAATTCGATTTAGCTAAGCGAGTATAGGATTGTAATTTTAAAATGTTATGTCTCTCTTCACCTCAGCTTCATGGTGTTGGGCAAGAATGGCAGTGTGCACCACTGCATGGTCCATCTCCTTCATATCAGTGGTCCCTGGGATAGCAACACCCATGGGCCCCAGCCCCTAACGACCTACGAGTTCCTCCCCACCACCGTCCCTCTTTCAGCCAATGCCATTGGTGGAAGGTTCTTGTCCAGAAGTCAAGGACCATTACTAGGTTCTCCTGCCAGATGTGTGTGGGGGGGATCTCCAAAAATGGAATGGTGTTTCTCAAGTTAGTCCTTAGAACTCAGCTGATAATACTATGGCTAATAAATCATTGAATAAATTAGTACGTAGTCTCTGTTCATAACTTCAGGATTTCAAATGAAACACAGTTTATTGAGGGTCAAAAAGATCATCAATATTTTCCACAGGGTTGGTTCAAGACATTTTGCTGCCTGAGGCAGAGCAGAAAATGGCCTTGCCTCACCTAAAGTCAAGGTGCATTATACCCAAGTCCAGTTATTTTGGCACTTGAGAAAGAAAATTCCACAACTGCTCCTCCCAAAGAGTAAAAATATAATAATACATTAAATAGTGAAATATTTGCTTTTCTTTCATGATGCTCAAAGGAGTTGGCCTTTGTCTTTTAACACATTCAACAGGTGCAAATTTACCAGCAGGGAGATGCAGTGATGAGAAAGGATCTACCTGATAAATTGCTGCCCACATAGAGCAGTTAAAGGCACAAGAGCCTCCCCCCCCCCCGTCCCCACAAATGGTAAACAGTGAGGCATATTCCTGAAAGTGAACTATCTCCAGAAAAACAAGCTTTGAGACTTATACTCTAGTTTTGTCAGTAGGGGTCACTAATGCTTCATCAAAATGGCTTCTTGTGACAACGGTTACAGGAGGCCTAAGGTCTCCATTGTGGCCCATCTGCAGCTGAGAAAATAAAAAGAAAGGTGAGGCCTAGATAGGTGAGGTTTCCACCTCACCTTGTCAGCCTTCCTTGGTAGTGGTGACACTTTCCCCCTCAGAGGGCAGCACTGGCTGCTACTACCACAGAGGGAGGTAAAGCCAACGCTAGTGCCATTTCATTGTTTCCCACATTGCAGATCTCTCATGGTCGGAACCTGCATGGAATAATCTAGGCCTGGCCTAGCCTGGTTTAGGTTTGATCTCTCTTCCTCTGTAGTGGATTTGACTGGTTATGATAAATCATTTTATAAAATTAATTTCTTCTCCTCACTGTCTCTTTGGCCTCACATCCCCTTTAAGGGGTAAGAGATGAGAGGAGAATTAGGTAATTCCTAACACTCATAGTTTAGTTTAGTTATAGAGTTGGCAGGTATAAAAACACACACAATGTAATTTCTGTGGATTGATATGAATCACACCACACCTACTGTTCCTGTATGATGCTTAAGGTGCAACCCTATACCCACTTACTTGGGGTATAAGCCCCATTGAACTCGATGGGATTTACCTCTGAGCAGACATGTAGAATTGTGCTGCGGTGGTGTTTATTTGCATATAAAAAGCTGAAGGTGGGGGAGGTTGCTATTGACGCCTCTACCAAAGGGGCAGGATAGACACAATCATTTTGATTCCTAACTTATTAATATATTTCTAGTTCATGCTGCATTGTAAAAGTGAAACTGATAAGACATATTTTGCATATCTACACCTCTATACTTGAGGATTTCCCATAGACTTTTGATATTCATAATAACACAGTATGGTGACATGTACAGTGCAGTGCTACTAGAACTGTATAATCTGTTGAAGATGAAACAGGAAACAAGGACATAACCAAGATAAGATCTAGTATTCCAGTTCCTGAGCTGACAAAGGTACAACTTCCTTTCTACGACAGCTATTTGATTCATGTGACTTTGTGATCAGAAAGCTACGCTTGACTGGCTCATAGCAGCTGAAATTACTTGAAGCTTTCTGATTTGCTATCCTCACTACATTTAAAAAAGGGCTCAGAGGTCAAGAACAAGGGAGCAGTGAAACTCACCTGCCTCTGGAGTCATGTATTCAACAGATTCGCTCCATCTGCTCCAAATGCTTCCAGGGTGAATTAATTTGCATCTAACTTGGAACTCATATATTGTGTTTGCATTTAAGTTATACTCCGTTTGATGGTTGCTTTGTACTCCAGTATCCCAGTCTCGAACCTAAAGTGGAGAAGCAGCAGAACCCAATGACATAATATTTTGTTTTTAGCCTGGATCAGTAGTTCCCAAACAGTTAGCTGTGGGGGGGAAAACTGCTGGTGTGTTGATTTTCTTTAAAGTATTGTTTCTTGGGAGCCCAAAATTCCCTCCACCCATCTGCATCTCTGTGTGATTTACTATTGTGGCTTTTTCTCCTTCCAGTCAGCTTCTGTTGACAGTGCTCCACTTTGCGTCAGATATAATTGGTTAATTCATGCGGAAAGAGGGCAGCGTTACCTGTTCTCTCAGAACTGGCACACTCAAAACAATGGTAGCACTAACAGTAGTACAGTGAGATAATATTAGACCCTGTACTTATACCCGTTGCCATTTAGATAGCAATGTATGTTGCTTCACTTACTTCAAACTGTAGTAAGCCAGCCCTGCTGAATTTTGCCCCCTCCCCCCGCTTGTTTTGCTGAGCCGGGCCCTGGACTTCTGCCCCAAAGTCCTGCCCTCATGGCACCACTGAGCAGAAACACAAGGAGTGGAGTCCGGCAGGAAGTGATTGTTAATTCTTATTCATGGAGCAAAGCTACATGTTACTCTGGAGAGCTGTGATTAGGGCAGGATCTACACTACTGCTTTATAATGGTTTGTGACGTTATTGAGAACTGTTGGGGCCCATGACACATTCCATATACCGTTTTCAAACTGCTTTCAAAGTGTTCTATCCTGCTTGGTGTAGATCTGGTCCTCTCCCAGTGTTTCAGGGTTTTATTTTTAGTGAAATGCAGCTCTGTGTGCTGTGAATTTGATTGGAGCAGTGGTGCTGATTTTTATTCCCCACCCAGCCTTGCCACCTGGACCCTGGTTACCATGCTCCTGGTTACCCCAAGCTCTCTTCACTTCAGCAGCCTGAATCATAGAATAGTAGAGTTGGAAGGGGCCTACAAGGCCATCGAGTCCAACCCCCTGCTCAATGCAGGAATCCACCCTAAAGCATCCCTGACAAATGGTTGTCCAGCAGCCTCTTGAATGCCTCTAGTGTGGGAGAGCCCACAACCTCCCTAGGTACCTGGTTCCATTGTTATACCGTTCTAACAGTCAGGAAGTTTTTCCTGATGTCCAGCCGGAATCTGGCTTCCTGTAACTTGAACTCGTTATTCCGTGTAATGCTATTCCATTGGCATTACTAAGTCATCAACAACTGAATAATGCTAAAGGAGTAGTTTGTATTATATCCAAACAGCCTAACAGTTCTAATCCGGTAAGATTAATTTTGCAGCTTGTCCATAAAAACAACATATTTGTGGAATAAGAGACAGTGAGGACTAGAATCATGGCTTGTTTTTTTCCCCTTTTTGGTAAATGAGGAATTTCAGCATTCTATTGAAACCAGAGATTTTCAGATCCACTGATCTCAGCCATAGACTGAGCCTGACACTAAAATACAAGACAGGAGAAGAGATCACGTATGGGTTTTTGGTACTGGGTACAATGTGTGGCTCGTACTTGCTGTAGTCCAAAACCTCTGGGATCTTGCTCAGCCTCAAATACTTCTTGCCGCTGGTGTAAGCTTGGAGCTCTGGCAAATGGTACAGCAGCTCATGGCCTGTCAACGTGCATCGGACCTTCTTCCCCGGAGGGGGAAGAACAACATTTTGTTGTTGCTGTTATTATTAAACAATTGGGAATCAGAATCCCTTGCTAATCTACTGCAAATCACCCAGAGATCTACCATTATATCCTAATCTACTTTGTCCTGCACATTCTGTAAATCATATAAATGGATGTGTGTTCATAAGCATTGGGTTTGGGCAAAAGTTGCCATTGCATCCATATAAAAAAGCATGGTATATAGGTAAGTGCCAATCCATCCTAACCTATATTTTTAATCACTTTTTCCACCTATAAAAAGGGGGGATTCTGAATCGCCCAGAGAGCTTTGGCTCTTAGGTGGTATTGAAATGCAATAAATAAATAAATATAAATATAAAATGCAGTAAAGATCGGAATATTGGCCTATGAAACATGAGCTCCGTATAAACAGAAAAGCATCCCACTGAAGTAATATTCTACTCTTCATAAAACTCAGCCTAGGAAATTATTCCCATCTTACTGCTATATGAAGTCATGGGTTGGAGGTTTGGCACTGACGTCCATGAAAAGCAGCAGTCAAGTCACTGCTACATGTAAAACACAGAAGAGTACAGGCTGCCTCACCTGCCAGATTTCACTTTTCTTCTCCTTGTATCTCTCCTTGCAAGAAGTCTCCTTGATTGCACTTCGCTTTTCCCACTGTAGTATAGTCTTAAGTACTGGAGAGTCTAAAGTTTTATGCTGGGTAATAACAGGTGTTGCTGGTACCACTAAAAGAGATAGAAGAATGTTAAACCTAGTCTAAGCTGATAAAACTGTTAACGTTTTGCCAAAAGGCAGACTTTAAAAGCTTGTTATTTCTAAGCTTCAAGATTAGCATATTAGCTACAGGTAGGGGGTTCTGTTGGGCTGAGCAATCCTGTGTTCCAAAACCTTTCCAGCTTGGTATAGCCAGGACAGGAGCTGGGGTGGCTTTTTCTGACTTTACCCTTCCTGTTGTTGGCTCCAGGGATGGCGTTATTGGGGGTTTCTTTTAAGTAATATGAGTACCCAGTTAGCTGGGGGAAATGTAATAACGGCCAGGGAAGGAAACGGCAAACCACCCCGCTATAAGGCCAGCCAAGCTGGCGTCCCTCCAAGAGTCAGTAATGACTCAGTGCTTGCACGAGAGGTTCCTTTCCTTTCCTTTTTCAGGAGAACAAGGGGGCTTAGAATCCTGTGGATATTTATTTATTTATTTATTTATTTATTTATTTATTACATTTCTATACCGCCCAATAGCTGGAGCTCTCTGGGCGGTTCACAAAAACTAAAAAACATTCAAAGTATAAAACAACAATATAAAACCATAATATAAAATACAATATAAAAGCTCAACCAGATAAAAACAAAAGCAATGCAAAATTACGAATTTAAAATACCAAGTTAAAATTTATTTATAGACTGTTAATATGCTGGGAGAATAAAAAGGTCTTCACCTGGCGTCTAAAAGCATATAATGTAGGTGCCAAGCGAACCTCTTTAGGGAGCTCATTCCACAGCCGGGGTGCCACAGCAGAGAAGGCCCTCCTCCTGGTAGCCACCTGCCTCACTTCCTTTGGCAGGGGCTCGCGGAGAAGGACCCCTGAGGATGACCTTAGGGTCCGGGCAGGTACATATGGGAGGAGGCATTCCTTCAGATAGCCTGGCCCCAAGCCGCTTGAATACAATGTATATTGAGTATATTCAGCTTGAGTACAATGGGAGGTATGATGGAACTCATCACTCAGTCACAGGACACCATCACCTGTATAGAAACCCTACACAGGGAGACCACAACACAGATAATAGGGTGCACACCATCAGCCTATGTTTCTCTGACCTTAGATCATGCACTCTTAGAGCTCATGAGCAGAAGCTCCGGAAATTATAAAAAAATGGAAATAGGACACTTTGCAAAATAAGAAAGCTCCTGTCTCCTGCTTCTCTACCTCATGCCCTGTACAGTGAGATACTGGAGGCTGCTGCTATCATTGATCTTCTTTACATGCACAATTTATTGCATGCTTATGATTGGGCACTCATGGAAGTTTGCAGGTCCTTTGCATAATACTGTCAACCACCAGGACATCTCCTGTGCTTTTCCCCCATTTTAAAAAAAACTGGAGGTAATGCAATATTTAAAATAATTGTGGGATTAATTTGCCACTAGATGGCAATGTTTCATTGAACTTCCCCAGAGAGGAAGTTTTCAATTATAAATCACGTGGTTGCTGTCTAAAGGAGCCATAGTTAACGTGGAAAGATCCGAGGGGAAAAAAGCCTGGTAAGGGTGCATTCCTCCCCTTAATATAGGGACACTCAGAGTGTGTCTGTGGCTCCCTTTGTCGTGTGTCCTGGCACCTCCCTTTGCTCCTTGGATCTGGAACCCTTTCTCCAGGGAATAAAATAGCCTGCTGGAGGAGATTCATGAGTGACTAGCTGGAACTCTTCTAGTCAAATCAAGAATACACTGCAATACTTTGTTGCGATTCTTATTTGTAGAACTCTTATCATGATATTCTCAGAAAGCTTTATCTCAACACACTTATCAAGATCTCAGTCATATTGCTTTAGTTGTATAGTAGGCTAAAAATAAATACAGCTCTTTTTTTTAAAAAAAGACTATGAATTACTGCATACTACCTATATTGGCGAGCTCAACAATCAGCTGCTCCGAATGGACTGTGCCCAGGTCATTTTTAGCGCAGACCGAAACAGAAAAGGTTTGGTTCTTCTGCAGTTGACTCAGAGGGATGATAATTGAGTCACTGTTTGCAAATAAGGTTCTATTCTCTTCTGTCTGTAAACTGTAAAGGTCAAAGAATCAAATTGCATATAATTCTGCATATCAAAATATAAAGTAGCCATCTTAAAAAACCTTAACAAATCATTAAGTGTGTAACCATAATAAAACAACATTGAAACATGTTAAATATGAAGCAGATACCAGGACGAGCCCAACACTTCTTGCTGCTGAAGGCAAAAGACAAAATGGTGCCCCCTCTATTCCGTGTGCACAATCCAACTGTTCTGGCAGTTGAATCTTACTTTAATACATCCAATAGAATAGGGTGCTCCACCACACCTGAGGGCAGCAGGCTAGTTTAGGGAGCAACGATATAGTAAGGCATAAAACTGTGAGCCTCCACCTTTTGAGAGTAACCCAGCCACAACCCAACTTAGGTAAGCTCTTTTAAGTCATGTAGGCTGGGTTCACAGAACATGCTAACCCACATTCAGTGGCTGAGTGTAGTTTGTTGTTGAACCATGCGTTAACGTATTGTCTGAAAACACTGCATTTTCCACAGTGTGGCTTATTCCCCCCACCCTGAACAAACCGCTTTGAGAACCCATGGCTTGTTGTTGGGTTGTTCAGGGTGGTTAACAAGCCATACTGCATAGTTTGCAATCCATCCTGCAGAAAATGTGCTGCATTCAGACAACATGATAACCAATGGTTCAACAACAACCCAGTGTGGGTTAGTGTATTGTGTGAACCCAACCATTGATTTAAAATAGAGAGTTCAGGACCAAACTACAATGCAGCCATATGTGATGTTAGCCTGGCAACTGCTTCTCCATTCCAAAGCTTGTTTTGTGGTGGGGGGATAATTTGTAGTGGAGAAATGTTAGGGAAAGGGGGATGCTCAACCCTAACCCTGCTTGAAGCTTTCCCCCTAAAACTCTCCCACCTAGCCACATTTCCTCTGCCAAAGTCCCAGACCGAAATTTACTTTACAAAACACATATACTTATAAATTGGGACGGGGAGAGTTGAAGAGAAATACAATAGATAAGGCAAGGGTATATAGCTCTTTCCCCATTGTAAATCAGCCCCTGCTGAGGACATTTTGGAGTCGAGAAGAGGTTGTCAGGTTACATAACATGTAGCAAATTTCTCCCACTGAAATGAATTTAAAAGAATTTAAAAGAATTCTCCCACTTAAAAAGAATTTACATTGGCAGGGTCAAACTTATTGCTTTTATAAAATTCAAATTTGTGAATTGTTGTTGCTGCTGCATGGAAACACAGACCACCCTCTGCTGTCCATCCCAATTGTCTCTTTTGATTCTCCCTCCCCTTTTCAGGTGCATGCGCCCTCTCTAGTCAACATCACGATTGGCCAAATTGAGTTTTTTCGTTCTTTCGTTAGCCCCCACATGCATAGGAGGGAAGCAACTGGGTGAAACAGTTGAACTTCCCTTACCCATGTGGAGTTGTCCTGATCTGGATTTGAGGCCCATGCGCTTACACTAAGGAAAACAAACAAAGGAAGAAGTTAGGGTCAGCTACATGCTATGCATTTAATGTAGCGTGTAGTTTAGCCCTCCTCAGTGTAAAAAAATATATGTTTGCATTGCAGATTGGGGAGCTGCTGTTCAAGCTACACAACTCCCATCTATCCTTGGAGGCTTGCAAACAGTCTCAATGTTCTTTGGATTCCAGCCATAGTGCACACAAGACCACAGACGAAGGCACCGTTTGCAGCTTCTATGAATGGAATTCTCCAATCTGAAAGACACGTGACTCTGCCACCAAATGGAACCACCCTGATTCTTCCCTTTCGCTCTCCCACAAGAATGTATTTTTAAAATTATTATTATTATTATTATTAATAATAATAATAATAATAATAATAATAATAATAATAATATTTGTATACTGTTCCACATCCAAAGGATTTTGGATAGGGTAAAAGAATAAATGAATAAAAGCACCATATCAGAAAATACTATTTTTAAAAAGGAAACAGTTCTGATAAGACCAAGTTCTGGTAAAACCATGGCTGGTCACTCAGGCCAGATCTATACCAAGCAGGATATGACACTTTGAAAACAGTTTGAAAACTGTATATGTAGTGTATCTTGGGAAGGATCTACACTACTGCTTTATAATGGTTTTGACAATTGTTTGGGACCAGGACACATTATATATACTGTTTTCAAAGTGTTATATCCTGCTTGGTGTAGATCTGGCCCCGGACCCCAACAGTTGTCACTACTGTTCTGTTTTAAAGAAGTAGTGTAGATCCTGCCTCAAGGAAGGCTTCTTGAAATCAGTGTTTCCAGGAGGCACAGGAAGCAACACAACTTTGGCACCTGCCTGACCTCCAAAGGCAGGGTATTCCATAGGAAGGGGGCCACCACACTGAAGGCCCTCATATCATAGGGGGTTGGGACTTGGGTCTCTTGAACAGGAGCTCCTCATGTTGCAATGCAAACCTCTTTTGAAACAGAGGGGACTTCCAGAAGTTGTTTGTGATATGAACCATCCTATCACTGGTTCTGCCCTGTGCGTAAGATTATTTTAGGTGTTTTAGAAGATTACTCTATTAAACAAAATCTCAAATTGTACATCTTTCTGTGGCCAGCCACACCCACACCCATATATGCACACAGCCCTCTTCACAAAGATACGGGCTACCTAGACTTATAAACCAAGACTTATACACCACAAATACCCTGCTGCATGTGTTTGGGAGCTTTGAAGCCACCCCCTTTTAGTGGCACTGCAGCCCCCAGAAGTAATATTCCTAAATGCTGGAGGAACCTGCTAAACTTTCTGTAAAGTGTGAGAGGAAATGGGAAAAGCTTTCATGCTTGGAAAAGATTTCCATGCACAAAGGCCTCTTTGGAACCGCGCCATGCAGGGCTGGAATTAGGGATGGCATCACTGGGCATTTAGTGAGGCCCAAACTCTAGCGGGGTGCACCCTGCCAGCTCCTGAAGCCACCTGGCCTTGCTGCTTCTCTTCTATAATGCCACTGCCTATTCATCTCTCCTCTCTGAGTGAAGTGTCGGAAGCAAGAGAAGGGCAGCACTCTCTCCATTCATCTTGCCCTCACTCTATGGATGACCATATGGATTGATACATAGGAAAGGGGAGGGTGGAGGGGCAGAGACAATAGGGTCAGAAGGAGGGGGGGACACACACAAGGAGGGAAGGGCCAGCCCAGATATTCTGCTGCCTAATGGCACACGCCTTTCCCAAGTCAAAATACTACGCAAAGCTAGTTATTTTGGCACCTGAGACAGAGAAATCCCACAAGCACCTCTCCCTGGGAGTAAAAATTACAATAATTAACTACCTGAGGAGCCTACAGCCACACTACCCTGAATGCACCTGATCCTGTCTGATCTTGGAAGTTTCGCAGGGTCAGGCCTGGTTAGTACTTGGATGGGAGACTGCCTGGGAATACTGGGTGCTGGAGGCTTAAAAAAAAAAAAACTACCTGAGGCCATCGTCTCTGCCTAATGGTAGGGCCAGCACTAAGGGAAGGGAGGCATGAATGGCTTTTTATCGAAGTCATCCCCCCTCCCCCGCAAAAAACACACACACCACACCACCTGGTATCAGCATTATGGCTATGGCATATCTTTTGTGTTCAAGAAGTACGTAACCTGTAAAACAAGAGGTCTACTCCCTGAGGCCCTCCAGCCTGATCACAATTGAGTGAGAACAAAGTCTTCTGTCAGGGGTGACAGAAAAGAGTTTCTTTTGTTATTTCCTTGGACTAGAATAAGAACAGGTCTTTAGAAAACGTAAGTAGGACACTTCAACTTTCCACTCATCAGACCTGCACCATGTGTGCTTGGTTTGTGGTTGCTGCCTCTGACCGCAGGTTTAGTCCGCATAGTCGCACCACAACATCAGTTATGACACTGTCATAGCTTCATTCTTGGTTGAACTTGCAACTAACCTAGTTTAGGGGCAGACTTGATGTTACAGGCAAATGCAGTCACAAAGCCCCAGCAATGTTCTTGGTTTCCTCTAAGTGAAAATCAGATTCTGGAGGCTGCAATTTTTGAGCACATGAAGGGCAGGAAGTGTAACTGTTTTCTTGCTATCCATTTCCCCATTAAAAATCCCCTCCAGGTTACACTTAGAAATGGAAATTCTGCAAGGGTTAAACCAGTTGAGTGGGGAGTATTTTGTGCCACAAAATGGCTGGTGGAAAAGGACTCAGCACCCTGTCATGCCCATTGCTCTTCCACTCAAAATTGCAGTCTTCTGCAGCTGCTTTCCATTTAAAAACAAATGTTGGTGTTTTTCATTCCTGGAAACAGCCTCTAGGCATCCCATTCTGTTGACAGGGATGTGCACATAAAGCAGCATCCCAAAGGAGTGGGGACTGACTGGGGCCTGAAGGAACTGAGGGAACTATGAGTCCCTCCGTGATACACCATTTGCACTACTACTTCCCATGTTTCCACATATCCAAAGCTCCTCTTTCATGTTCAACTCCAACAATGCACCTGGAAACATCTCCTATGTGGCTGTGATAGCTAAACATTACCTTTGTTTTCAGAGGCATTATAGCTCTGAATAACAGATATTGGAGAACAAATATCTGAGGCACTTTGATGCCCTCATATCCTTCCTGCAAGTTTCCCAATGGCATTTGGATGGCCTCAGTTGGGAAGAAAATGCTGAACTAGCTGGAGACAAGAGCCACAAAGGGAATGCATGGCAGAGGTGGGATCTGAGCCCCATAATATGAGACTGCTCTTTTGAGCCCTCACTAATTTGCTTTGTACTTGGCCCAAGGTCAGAAGCAGAGTACAAGGCAGATGTGGGGTCTGGGTCCCAAACTTCAAAAACTCCATCACACCTGCATGTTTGCCCTGGTTTACCCTCGAATTATCCACCCTCATTTCCATAGTGTATGAAAGCTTGTGGACTTACACCTGTGCGCTTGTAAGTTCCAAGCGTCTTTACATCTTTCCTGTAATACCTGCTGCATGTCGCTGTTATCCCACTGAGGTTTACTCTCACCTTGTTATTCTCGCCATCACCTCCACCCATTGATCTCCTTTGTACCTGCCCCTTACAGTTTATTGGTTGTTGGAAGGTGGACAACTCCCCCTCCATTCATTCTTACTGACATTGGGACACTATGCCTACTCAGGAGTAGAGTTCAATGGGACCTCTTCTTGCTCCAGAAGGACTGCTTACAACCCACATGCAAATTTAATCCATAGACTAATTGATTAATCAACTAAAACTCCTATCAGCTGCCACTGGAGGTTGCATAGCGTTCCCCTTGTCACACAAGACCATAGGTGCATGGGCACACTCATTCACAGTTGCATCCTGTTCATTTCAATGGGCTCGAACCCCTCTCCGTCTTTGGATACTGAGCTGAGGGAAGGCGGGAAGGAAGGGTCGGCTTGCTTCACGGGAGGGGGAGTCCGGCTGCAATCCTACATGTGCTTACTTGGGAGTAAGCCACATAAGAGCCTTGGATTGAGGATGACTTGCAGCCCCCCCCTTTATTTTCATTTGTATATTTTGTACAGCACCAAGTACATTGTTGGTGCTATATAAATATAATCATCATCATCATCATCATCATCATCATCATCATCATCAGGGAAAGGGGAGGGGAGAGAAGCTACGCAGCCCGCCCAGTCCAGTTTATCACCTTAGTGGGGAAACCAGCCCAGAGAGCATGCCAGGTAGCCGCTCTCAACCTCCTAGGGAATGAAGGTGAGGAACACCCTCCCTTACTCCCCCCTCTATGATGTTACCAATGAATCCCCCTCTCGCTTCCCCTCCCAAAAGCAAGTCACGAAGCAAAGGTGGAGGACTGAAAGTACAATAGACAGTTCTTTCATTCAACCTAGCATCCAGAAAGCAACAGGAGAAAAGGATTTGAACTGGAATTTAAAAAACCTGCTGGAGAAAAGGCACGCCCCTCTCTTTCGTCATCAATACTGTCCCTTGAACACACTTTCATCATCAATACTGCCCCTTGAAAACACGCCCATAGAACATTGTGTTGAAAACGATGTATGAAAACGCACATTGAAGTTTGAGCGGTGTGCTTTCGCATTACTGGAAGAACTAGACTTTCCACACACTGGGGGTGGGTGGGGAACAACCGCAGTCACAGCAGGACATGGTCGATGTCATCTGAGTCCTTTGCATACAATGCACTGCAACAGCAGACTATAAAGCTGGTGTAATGGACCTCCAACTCTCCCATATAAAGCACCCTCAAATTTACTTCCTACACACTCTACATTTATTTCAGCAAATTTATCCCCCAATTGCTAGAATCCCCTCAAATTGATTTACTATCCAGAGCCTCCCCAAATAAATTCCCCTTTGATTCATTTATCCCCAAACACAAAATTCTGTTCCAGCAAAGAAAGAAAAACAATCTCCATTCTTCTTATCTTCTGCCTAGCTCTCCTTCACTGCAGCCCAATCCTCTCTTCCTTGGCCTCTAACTTAAAGGGGCAGGAGCCAGCAAAGAGGCAGAAAAGGCAGCAGCTGACTAACCAGTAGCTATTCGCTTAGGCCTTGAAAGGAAGCCTGTCACCACAACCCCACCTCCACTGTGCAATTCCCTATGCAGCATGCAGTGCACTTCCATAGGAGTAAGTAGAGGCAAATTCTTCTTGTGTTCTGTCCATTGGCTGCCAGCATTGGACACTCACAGTGGGTTCACACAACATGACAACCCACATTCAGGGTTGAGAATGGGTTGAGTGTGAGTTGTTGCTGAACCGTGGGTTGTGTTGTGTGAGCCCAACCACCATCTTGTTGGGAGAGGGATATAATAGTAAAACCCGATGCATATTGATTTTGAACGTGTTGTTGTTGAGTAGCTGGTGAGCATTGCTGTGCACCTTATTAGAGGAAATGTCCAAAAAGAGATTGCACGAATGCAAAACAATGAGAAACAAACCTGTGAGATGTCTTAATCTCTGGTTCACTTTTCCTTTGCCGAGCTTTTAGATGGCTTACCATGGTACAGAAGCCCCTTAATACAACACTTCTGGTTTGAGATAGATATCTCAAGCAATTTTCTTACCTTTTCAAAGATAGATTGTAGGTAGTGTTTAATTTTGTATCCTTGCCTGGGTCCCAAGTACATGTCATATTATTCGAATTCTCATGTATGACACAGGTTAAATTGGCCGGCTTGTCAGGCAGATCTACAAATTACAGAGCATGCACGTTTATGTGAATTCAAAATGCATAAAGATAGTTAATGGGTGTCTTCTCCAGTAACCAAATACTCTACCATGGCATCTATTATTCAAACAATACTGTCCCATGCATATCTACTCATAACTAAGTCCCTCTGAGTTCAATGTGACTTACTACCAGATAAGTGTGTACAGCATTACAGCCTAAATTGCACCTTTTGCAAATATTTTTAAGTCCAACAATGCTCTTTTCCCCAAGAAGATAAAGGGAGAGCAACATGAGTGATGAACGTAAGCACACTTAATGTGGAAGCAAATTCCATTGAAAAGAATGGAGTTCACTTACAGGTCTGTAGTTCAGGAGGGGACCACCAGTCTTATGTAATGACTGTCAGGAGAAGATTTAAAATGTTTTGTGACCATTATGCAATCCTTTGTTATCTTACAATTCATTGTTCTAAGAACAAAGTTTAAAGTTGCTTACAAGATGATATTCTTTGAACTAGCCTTCAAAATGTGTATGTCGCCAACACTGGCCATTTTAGAAGATGCTATAAAATCAGTTTCTGTTCATTCTCTTCATTTGGAGGAGCCCTTCTTCGCATCCCACCAATGCAACATATACGCTATGGTGGGACAAGGGAGAGGGCTTTCTCTGTTGTGGCTCCCCGACTGTGGGATACCCTCCTCTCCACAGTGTCATTCTTATCTATAAATCAGTGACTATCCCAAATTAAGAACATAAGAAGTGACATACTGGATCAGACTGAGGGTCCATCTAGTCCACCACTCTGTTCACACAGCGGCCACCCAGCCATCGACCAGGGACCAACAAAGCAGGATGTGGTGCAACAGCACTCTCCCACCCATGTTCCCCAGCAACTGGTGCACACAGGCTTACTGCCTCAGATACTGGAGGTAGCACAAAACCATCAGGGCTAGTAGCCATTGATAGCCTTCTCCCCCAGGAATTTATCCAACTCCCTTTTAAAGCTATCCAAATTGGTGGCCATCACTACATCTTGTGGTAGTGAATTCCATAATTTAACTATGCGTTGTGTGAAGAAGTACTTCCTTTTATTTGTCCTGGATTTCCCACCAATCAGCTTCATGGGATGATTCCTGGTTCTAGTTATTTATTTATTTATTTATTTATTTATTTATTAAAACATGTATATCCCGCCCTATATCACAAGGATCTCAGGGCGGCGTACAGATAAAATCATACATATAAAACAGGACAATAAATGTACAATTCTAAAACAAATTAAACCATTAATATGTTAAAACTTATATGAAATTTTAAAACAGTAAAATCCAATTAAAACAAGACAGTATTTTGCGAGAGGGAGAAAAATGTCTCCCTATCCACATTCTCCGCACCATGCATAATTAATTGAAATTATCTTGATCTAGAAGAAAACCCATGCTGTATACACGTAAATTACTTACAGCCCATGCAAAATTGTGTTCCACATATGACTACCCTTTTGTTAGGACATTCGATGCTGCATATAACTGTAGAAAATGGATTTTTATAATCATGAAGCAGAAGTTGAACTGTAGTTTTGTTTATCACTGACAGCTTGTTGTTGATACGGACGTCATTTATTTCCATATATATATTGGCATTTTGACAGAATTCTTTATCAGAATGACAGTTTATGGAAATAGTCTGCCCCATTTGAATCACCGTGGCTGGTTCTGTCCACACATGCCCATAACACTGTGTAGAATCTGAGAAGGGGAGAAAACAACAACACCCAATTACTGTAAATCGCTTAGGAATTGTTTTGAGTATCAAGCCATATTCTTTCAATGGTACTCATCTAATCCTGAAATCTAATGTAGTCTGTGAAAGGTAAGGCAGGCAGTACAAACTGAATCAGTTGCGTTGATGGTGGATAGCACTTTCCAGGAAGAAGTTTTGGAATGACAACCAGCACAAACAGCTCATATAATCCTTGCCTAAGTGAGTCATATGTACACATGTTTTAAATTAGATATGAAATGGTCTGTAAACAGGAATGTGGCTGCAGTAACAATTATGCTAAATATGGTACAGGCTAGCTCCACAATCTCATTAAGGGCTGGGGAATGCTGGAAGTTGTAGGATGTTTTCTGTCTAAACATTTAGAAGGATTGTGCCTTAAGGGACCCCACATGGAGGAATTGCCTAGGAGTTCCCTAGAAGAGATACTGCACTCAAAAAAATACCAGAGATAAAATCTACCTGAGATCATTACTAGAGATAAAATGTTAGTGAACATTATGCTATCAACCAACTACACTCTTGTTTGGACTGCGGTTCACCTTCTTGTATTTATTTTCAAATAAATGTGAGAAGCTGCCCGGTAAACCTATTATAAAAATGACTGATATTAAATACTAATCTGCAGGTGTGGCTTTCCAATGAATAATGGGCCCACTCAAGACCAATTTATTTATTTATTGCATTTCTATACTCCCAATAGCGAAGCTCTCTGGGCGTTTAATTCATACAACTCTTTCAGTGTGCCAAGGTATGGGTTACTCAGTGTGTGGTACATGTTATTATTTGGCACAGACCTGATAGTCTAACTGCTTTGCTGCACAGCTTGACTCTGGGCCATCCTGCCAACATTTGGAAACTCAGTTGTCTGATGAATTGTGCTCTGGGTGCAATTTTGGTGCTCTGGTGGGTTAGTCTTCAAAATCTAATATAGACACTAAATCCCCTCCAGGCAGAGACTATTAATTTTGATGGTTCGTACAGTTTTCATCTGTGTTTAGTAGGAGGGAGAGTAGAACTATATCAGCCTCCTGGCATAAGGCTGCCAAATACTAGATGAAACATGAACTCCTGCAACTTGAATAGCTGTCTGGCAGGTTTGGCTTCTGATGACATCATAATGGAGGTCTAAGCCAGTAGATAGCAAGGAATCTGTCAATACACAAGTATCAGCTAATTCTGAACATTTTAGATTCAACTTCCACAAACACATGACTGAGGGGGGAATTATCTTTTAAATGATTTTGATCAAAAAGGAAATAGCACTATGACTTGAGTTACCAAAAGTCCAACTGCTATTTTTCAAATCAGGCTAGAGATCTGCCTCAGTACTGATAAATTTATTTTTCAGAATAATATCAGTGCTGACAGGATGCTCTTCCTAGAAAGGTGTATCTGTACCACATTTCTCTTTTAGCTTGCATTACTATCTACTCACTATGCATTAGTATGTAACTGTTGGATCCTAGCATATATTCTCAGAACGACATGAACATCTTTTAAATTTGGGGCTACTGTTGTCAAATTACTCTATCCAAGTGAATCCCATATGCTCAAGCAAGCAGTTTATGGTTGATTGGGCTCACATAGTTATAAAGAAAATACCTTATTTGTAATAAATCCTACATATGTATAATTAGAAGTAAGTCCCACTGAGTTCAATGGAGTTTACTTCCAGATAAATGTGCATAGGACTGCAGCCTATGTATGTGTTCCCCTAAGATCCAGTCCTTTCTTTAAGATAACTTTGATCCTTTTCGGACAATTGCCCAATTATCAAACATATCTTCTTTGAGTACATCAATCTAGAGGATACATATTCTCAAAGAACAGATAATGTTTAGTAATTTATCAAATGTTCCCTTTTTCCTTGATGTTCCCTGCTGTGGCAGCTATAATGCTTAAATCAGACCAAGATGAAGCATGCCTGGAATGTGGAAATTCAAAATCAGAAGCATAGGCAGCAAAGGAGTACTAGGTACAGACATACATAGTATGAATGGTGAGTACGCTGTGGATCTGAATTCACCCCTTTTTGGCTAGACGTACAAACTTCCTTAGAGAATCAAGTACAGGAACAACTGGAGTTTCATTTCCAGCAGAAGCCAACTGGAAAGATTGCTGATTGGCTGGGCTTGTGATAATCGCAAAGCCATTTCCCTACTCCGACTTGGAAGGAGCATTTCAAATTGACCAAACAAAACAGATTGGCTTCAAACAAACAAAGGATGCTGAATAAACATTTAAGCCATACACATACCGGACAATTAAAAAAAGAAAAGAAATGAAGCCAAAAGCTTGCCCGAAGTATTGGGGGAAAGATGGTAATCTTTGGGGCAAATGAGGAGCAAAGGGGAAGCAGAGTTCCCCCACAGCAGAAAACCCAACACTGGCTCCTGTAGATCCATATGCGCTGGGTTCACACAACACATTAACCATCTCAGTGTGGGTTGTTGAACCTTGGGTTATTGTGTGGTCTGAATGCAGCATGTTTTCCAGGGGTTGCTCATTAATCATGCAGTGTTTTATTAACCACCCTGAACCGAAAGTCCAACTGGTATTTTTCAAATCAGGCTAGAGATCTGCCTGAACAACCCAACAAGAAGCTATGGGTTTTCGAAGTGGCTTGTTCGAGAAAATAAACCACAATGCATGGTTAACAAGCCACCCTGCGGGAAATGTGCTGCATTCAGACAACACAGCAACCCACCCTGTGGAAAACACACTTTGCTTAGACAACATGTTAACCCACCCTGGGGGAAATTCACTGTGTTCAGACAACACAATAACCCATGGTGGGTTAATGCATTGTGAGAACCCAGTGGCAATCTAAAAGGTATTGGGAACTCTCTAACCAGATCTCTGCTTTTGCATAAAGTTGACAGATACACATATGTAAACTGTAAGTTGGATGCCCAAATAAGTTGGCATGGAATTTTTATTCCTTTCACTGAGACCTAGTATCAGAGAAGATGGAAGTCTCTATGTTGATAATATGATGTCTCTTGGCCTTTAGCAAAGAACCCATCACATTTGTTCTGTTTGCCTATGAATGTGGAAAATTAAATCCCAGGCCTTTAGTCATCCAGATTACTCAATCAAGTACAGTTTTCAAGTGAAAGAATATGGTAATCAAGCATTCTTGCTGAATGAAAACTAATCATCTGCTCAGTGCCCACCCTCACCCCTGGTATTAGGGGTTATTCTACCCACAGTAATGGTGCTCTCAATTAGCCCAACTATTTCACAGAAACCTTTGAGACTGACATCTGCATTGATCTATTCTGTGCCTGGATCAGTCTACTGTTCTGCCATAAAGTCCAATCCCATGCATGTTTATTCAAATGCCCTTCTCTATGGGCAGTATCAAATGCTGTGCCTTTACTGAGTATGTTGCATGAGTGGGACCCACCACTATCACAACAGGCAGGCAGTGCTTCCTACAGCAACCCAACATGGCAGTGGAGTTCCCTTTTGCTATTTTCACAGACTGGTTCCATTCAGTAAATGACTGCTTGGTTTCTTTCTGGTTGCTTCAGGAGGTGCTAGTGGTGGGTCCTGTTGGCACGTAGGCAGCGTTGGATACTGCCCATTGAATATTGATTTTTTTAAGAATATTTTCTTAATCATTTTGATATTGCTTCCTTAAAAGAAACATGGCAAGCTGATAGCAAAGTTGTAAAATCTAGTCATTTACTGTCTCCCAGTCTCTGTTGAGAAATAATATTTAGCTTTACCTTCACCTGCTGAACAGGTATCAGAAAGAATGACTTGGTAGATCTTGCAGAAGAGTATGTATAAGACTACCAACACTTTAGGTGTAACCATCACTGAAAAGGTGTTGGATGTCAGAAAAAGGGCATTGCCTAAAAACAAAGGAAACAGTGTTAGGAGTTTTCTCTGTTAAACCACAGTTTTTAAAGAAAAAATATTCTCCAAAACGCCATTGATAGAACATTGAACATAGACCTAATAAATTAGAAGGGATGTGCTTGATTTGGGAAATTTAGTTTCTTTATCCATTCTTATCTCTATAGTTAATTCTACATCCTTTTCCTTAACAAATTCAACACAGCTCTGAGTGTTTCAATAGGTTACGATAACTTCTAAATGCATACTATGAGAATTAGTAGGCTATGATAACTTTTAAATACATTCATTCATACTTAATATAATTCTGCTAATTGGTAGCTATATAAATATACGTCTATTTGAAGATAAGCTGGGGAGGCAATATTGAGAGACTAGCAGTGCCTAAAAGTTCCCTTGGTCATGTGGAAATAGCCTGGTATCTAGATTTCAAGTCAAATGTAGAATTAATGTACGGAGACATCTTCAGAAGTATCGAGGAAACTGAAATGTGTATGTTAATTGCTTAAGTATACACAATGTCTGGTTTGGCTTTAAGTTTTTGAAGTGTGACGCACAGCAGACCTCCCTAAAAATGACTGAGTCATTGGCCCCATTCAGACAACACCATTAATCCTGCTGGTTAAGGGTTTTGAGTTAAGCAGTAGGGTTAACGGTGTCATCTAATATATATTTTCCTTAACCAGGTGCCTCTGCTTACTACTTTGTGTTTGGCTTCACTAACCCTGTTCTGCAGCAGGGTTAGAAGCATTAACTTTGGCTTAAGGTGTCGTCTGTGGTTAAGGGGCCGAAATCATAAAGCTAGCAGTAGAGAGTGGCCTAAATTGCACAACTGCTGGCTCTCTTAGCGCAAGGACTGACGGGATACAGGGCGGAGCATTCGGAGGACTCAGGCACTCATCTAACTGCTTTGTGGTTAGCATGTGGTTAAGGAAACTGGGAACCGGACAGGGTTAACAGTGTCGTGTGCAAGCGTCCGGCTTGTGGTTAGTGCTAACCACAGAGAAGCATAGTTAAGCTAATCACAGAGCCCTCAGTGTTGTCTGAACGGGCCCATTGTTAATATATATGCAATCTATTCACCACTGCAATGTTTGCCGCTTCAGACTTTGTAAAGTGATGCCACACATGCCTGACGTATGGAACAAAACATTGTACAAATCATATTGAACTCAAAATGGCTGCTACTCTGGGTTTCAGTTCTCTGCTGGTGTTCCCCAGAACTGCTTCACTTCATGGATCTTTTCATAGATTAATTTTGTTGCTACTATCATTTCAACCATAATCCTCCTCCCAGTTAGGGTGACCATGCAGCCTACTTTATAGTGGACAGTCCTCTGTTTGAAAGGCTGACAGTCTAATCCTCTGTTTGAAGGCATCCTGTGTATGAACAGCTGTCCAGTCCAAGTCTGGTTCAAAGATAAGAACCGTAAGGATAGCAAGCAGGGGCCTTGAAGACGCCCATCAACAGTTGGCACCCAGACAGCAGACTGAGCAGGCACACAGATCACCTCAGCCAGTCTTCCACAATATGGTCAGATGTATTGTGTTTTTGTTTACATTGTGGTAATTGCTTTGAAATTTGCATCTATTCATATAAATTAGCATATGCAAACATTATACAAAACTATGGATAATTCCTACTTTATTCCCAGTTTTGGGGTTATCCATTCCAATTTTCATAAAATCAAACTCAGGAAGGGACTAGATGGTCATCGAGACAATCTAGCTGAAAGTGCACAATAGTGGTGCATCACAAAAAGGTATCAGCCCCGTAAATGGCTCTAGTTCACTTGAATAAGAGCAGTAACTGACATCTTAATGAAGATGAGAAGCTCCATCACAGCTTGGAAGAAGCGCTGGCTAATGCTGGCTACCAACACTTCTCTGTGGACATGCAGTTACTTCCTGTTTTCAAACAGGAAGTAAACAAGGTGCACGAGGGCCATTCAGTCCCTCGTTGTGAACATGCTGCTTCTCCCACACACAGCAGGAGAGGGCAGCAACTTCGGTTTAAAAAATATTTCAGCATTTTTCTGGTTTTTCTTGTGGCACAAGAAGGCGTGCGAGAGAGGCAGATGACGTCATGTGAGTTACCTCCGAGGAATCCGTGAGTGCCCAGTAACGAACATGCAATAAAACACTCGTCAGATGGAGCTTTATGTTTCATTGAATATAAGTAGCATAGCAGGCTATAGGCAGAATTTGCCAGCAAAATCTCCAAGCCCCATAGAAATTAATCAGCTGGCTACAGTGAGAATTGTGTTTGGGATTTCAGACCTTTTTCATTGCAATCTGCTGGGGAATGAGTGGAACAACATAAATATGAGGGATACCCTATTTCCCCTCTGGCTTATATTATGCTCTAACAGCACTGCCACTAAGAATATAAGAAGCTGCCTTACACAGAGACATTGCCCTGATCAAACTAGGTCAGTATTGTTTACACTGACTGGCAGCAGCTCTCCAGGGTTCCAGACAGACATCTTTCCCAGACTTACCTGGAGATGCTGGGGATTGAACCAGGGCCATCTTGCACGCAAAGCAGGTACTCTGCAACTGAGCTATGGCCCTTAACAAAAATTTCAAGGAATCCTCCTAATCTCACCAAATGGCAAAACAGAGAAAGTGTTTTATCGGGAATAAAGACCAGAAAATAGGGACTGTCCCTAGTAAAGACTGACATCTAGGGTGCATTCTCTTCCAGGTTAAGTGGTCCACTGAGGGTGTCTTCAGGGAATAAACCTGGAACAGACGGTAATGAGGTGAAGTACCATCATAGCCTCCAATATTTTACAGATGAAAATGACAACACTTGTGTATTCTCAATATCTACTACTCTCACGCCAAGGTTACTGCATATCTCCTTGTCCATTAAAGAAGGCTCCTTTTGCCTGCATTCCTTTACCCTCCAATAACCAGGCCAATACTGACTTCTGAAGCAGCAGGTGTCAGTAAACTGAAAATAATTGCATACTTTCCAACATTTCACAAATAAAAATAGGGGCCTGCTCATAACACCCAGTGAACGTGAGAAGAGATTGGATCAGATCAAAGGTCTATCTAGACTAGGATTCCCTACAGAGACCAACCAGATGCCCATGGGAAGCCCACAAGCAGTACAGGTGAGACACCCTCTCACCTGTGATATCCAGCAATTGGTATTCAGAGGTATATTGTTTCTGATACTGGAGGCAATATAGCCATCATGACTAGCAGCCATATCCTCCATGAATTTATCTAATTTCCCATTAAAGCCATCCAAATTGGTAGCCATCAATATATCTTGAAATAGAAAATTCCATAGTTTAACTATGCTCTGTGTGAGAAAAAAACTCTTTTTATCTGTCCTGAATCTCCCACCATTCAGTTTCGTTGGGTGACTCTGGGTTCTAATGCTATTTTTTTGTGGAGGGTCTTTTCCCTATCCACTTCCTTCACACCATGCATAATTTTATACACCTCCGTCATGTCCCTTCCTGATTTGCTTTGTTTCTAAGCTAAAGAGCTCCATGAATGTTTCTTCATAGGGGAGTTGTTCCAGCTTCCTGATCATTTAGTGTTAATGTGCGTGCATTTTATATGCATGTGCACGAGAGACAAAATGCATCCACCACCCCAGCAAGTCATATTAACAAAATGTTAACAAGGCATCCTCAATAAACAACAGCAGGGATAAAATAGAAAAAGCAATTTTCAAGGGACAGGTAACAAAATAGGGACGGTCCCTGGAACAGTTGGAGAGTATGCAGTCACCTTTATTTTCAATGAGGTTTGAAAGAATATTTACTCTTACAATAGATCTGGGGTGCTTTCAGATGGACAGCTCCTAGCACTACTAATCAAAAGACATTGTGAGTTCTTCCATCTTTTCCTTCTTAAAGGTAATTGGAGTGGGAGAGAGACAGGAGAAGAGGTGGAAAAACATGGGAGACGGTTAGAAGTGGAAGATGTCTCATCTGGACCCCCCACCCCACTTTCGATAGAATTCTGTGAATGAGACAGGGCAATTGCACAATAAAAGTTTCAACCAATAAGCATCCCAGGTTGTACTTAGGTTAGTAATATACACAACTCAAAACACGTTCAGCCACATTTGCTATCTGGACAAGCAGTTATGGAGGGAATAGAAAGGAAGCAGTGTGCTGGCATTTGATGTTCACCTGTGTGCATTTATATGCATCAGCATTAGAGAATTAAGGGAGCTGTCATCAAAAGAATTTTAGTGGGGTGGTGTGCACAATAAAACATTTTTAAAAGCATTGTCAACTCCCCAAACGAAAAAAAAAATAGGGACGAAATAGAAGTATTTTAACAGAGACAAGTACTAGAAAGTATGGAATGTTCCTGTTAAACAGGGAGAATTGTAGCATTTAGGAAAGCCAAGACAATCCCTATTACCAACTTAAACATGAGCTTAATGTTTAACTTAAACTAAGCACCTTCCTTTATTGCATGCTCTGACATGATTTAAATAACCAATCACAAATAATTTATAACTGCAGTATAAGACATGCAGACCCACATATTTATAATACAGTGTAGAAAATCAAACGTATTTCAATCCTGTTAACAAAGATCTGGAGGAAAAAATTGTACAGAGTTTAGTCTTATCAATTGTTTGAAGCTACCTTATTTTCCATCAGGCCATGTGTCCCGCTCATGTGCTGGACTTGATTTCACTACTAAAAGTCGCAGAATGAAACTTTCCTTCCCCTTGAAGGTGCATCATTTAGAATTCTCTGCTAGATGAACCAATAGAGAGAAGGAGAAGGAAGGAGTTTGTGAGCCATGACCTACATTACCAATCACTTGTGAACATCTTATTGTTTCTAGTTTAAGAAACTTTTACTCTGTGACTCAGCCTGTGGGGAAACCCACAGCTCTCAAAAATCTGCCTTCTCTCTCCTGACCCCTCCCACCTCCTTTGCAACATCAAAGTTTGATCAAAAGTAACTTAAGATGCAAATCCTATGTATGTTTAAACAGGAAAAAGCCCTATAACTCCCAGCATGCCCCAGCCAGCCCTGCCAGGAGTTGTAGGGCTTTTTTCTATCTAAAGATGCATCCTTACACTCTCAGACAGACACGTTTCTACACTGGTAGCTGTCTAGAAAACTAACCTTTAAGGGTTTGAAAAACAGTGTGATAAAATATAATCAGTTTAGTCAGAATAACGTTCTCTAAGGCTGCAGTCCTATATCCAAATGCAAAAGAAGATGGGGCTCTTATGCCTAAAATAATTGTGTAGAAGAGGGGATTTCAGTGAGTTAAGATCCTCTTTTGCATTTAGCCACCCCACATTTACCTTGGAGAAAGCCCCATTGAACTTTATGAGACTTACTTCACAGTGGATGTATATAAAGGTTGCTCTGTAATTCTCTCTAACTATACTGACATGAGTTTGGAGCACTATGGTCATCAAAATTGGCCACAGTCCTGGTCAGGGCTGGTATCAAGGATAGGCATGGTTGGGCACTGGCTGAGGGCCCACATCCCAGCAGGGGCCCATTGACAAGAGCCCCCTGGACTTGCTCCTCCTCTTCACCATGGCAACCTGGATGTTTCACCTGCCTCTCGTTCTGCTCCAGACAATGGTGGCAGGGAGGAGGAAGAGGAGAAGTGATAGGTGCCTACTTGCTCACTGACTCGCTGACTGTCAAGCAAGTAAGTGGTAGCAATGATGAGAGAGTGAGGAGCAATAGCAGCTGGTGACAATGGCAGTGGAAAGGTAGACTCATTGAGCGAGGGCCCCCATTGAGGGTATCTTGTCCAGGGAAAAAACCTTCAAAAACCTGGAGCAGGCACTGGCTCCTAGCACTACAGAAGTCCTACCGAGGGTTCTTTCAGACAGACAGCTCCTTGCACCACCAGACATTGCTCTTACAGTGTAAGCTACAAGCAGAATTACAATGGATGTTTTCACACTATGTGCAGCTTTAGGTCTGGTCAAGTCACTGGCTGCTGGCAAAGCACTGAATATAATCAAATTGTTGCACAGGGTGTGTGTGTGTGTACACACATACACACACATTTGCACAAAAGGATGTAACAGCCAATTACATTAAACATAACACAGTGATCAAACACGGGATACACTTGATACACACAATCAACATCAATCGAAATTAATTAGGAACACAGCAGGCTGATAGTAATTGTATATATAAAAAGCTAGAGGAAAGTATTTCAAAACATTTCCCCCCAAAGTCTTACTCAACAGGTCCCTCTAGCATGTTCCATCACATAGGGTTGATTGACGCAATCACTTCATATGTAGCCAGTCAGTCACTTACGTTGGATCCTGGTAATGATTGTTGCAGATCAAGCCACTGTTCCAAAACAAAGCTACATGAACTGGCTAAAGGTCAGCAGCTCTTCATAGAGACCACTGCTATATGTTTTGAAATTGCAGCTTGGAAGGATTTTCAAGCACGTGCAATAGCAGCAAAACTGACACATGCATGATTTTTCAGACATAACAGCATACATGGGTATATTTTATAAATACCTGAAGTCATTGAGTCCTGTGTTGTTATACAATGCAGATTATTTACTGACGAGCAAAACATTAATACCACATTTATCTCACTGGAAAAGGCTGAAGATGAACTTAAAAATAGTGTGCTCAAAGATAAGCATTTCTACTTTGAAGGCTTCCTTCAATTTATTTTTGGCAGTAAAAATGTGTGAAGAAAATTGCCTTCCCATTTCTTAGAAAAACCCCAACCCCCTAAAAAAAACTTCTTCCCTTCCTCATTCCTGCTCATGTGACATTCATTACAATGCAGGCCTGTGTCTTGCGGAACCTGGGTTGGTCACCATAGTTTTAGCCAATGATGATGAAAGAATGAGAATAGAGAAGTTCTAACAGACTGTGACATTCAGAGGACACTTTGTGGTTATGCCACAGAAGGCACACGGAGAGGTGTTGCAACGAAAAGGATCCCTGTTGTTCTTATCACAAATTGCTTTCTAGATTCCTGTGAAATTCTCTCCCCCCCCATAAAAAAAAATGTTAGGTAGCTTATAAGGGCAAGGCCCTTAAAACGTCTTGATCTTAGCTGGGCTTGTGACATAACAGACCCTTACACTAGGCCCGTCACATAAACTCTTCTCAGGCCGAGCACCACAACTTGAAAACCTGAGGGAGAGTTAATTAAAACCTTTCCCCTAGCTATAAGGGAAACAGGTTATATATAGGATCTGCTCTAAATACACTGTAGGTATAATCTGGTGTGGGTATTTAATAACTGTAAGGCAGGTAAATAATGCCAAGCTGCAACGTGGTATTTGGTAGCTAACAAAATAATATGTTTATTGTTGTTTAAAAGCTTTAAATAAAATATAATACTTTAAACCCTGCCTAATTTAAACTCTCCACACACCAACCACCTCACTCTCTTTACAGCAATCATAAATCCCTAGACTCTACAAATAAACAACTCCCCCACAGGCACTCATACTCAAACTCCCCCACAAACTCTCAACACTCTCCTTATATATAGTCCTTCCCCCACATCTATTACATCATAAACCACATCCACTCAGTTCTAACATTCCATACTTACCAGTCATACTAATCCAGACATATGCAATATAATCAATTGTGGGGTTACGCCAAAGGGCCTTACTTACAGCACTGATTCCGGGAACAGAGCAATTTAAGCTTCAAGACAACATTCTTTATTCTGGTATAAATTGACTATCCTTAATAGTGAAGGAACAACTCGGTTCTTAGTATGCCCCAATACTATCTGCGTTGTATATCCTATGATTCCTGCATGAAAATTAACTGGAGAAAGTAGAGGTTTTGTTTGCTTTCTAATGATATAAGTTTTTTTTTAAAAAAAATTGATGCTTCTCAGGCCAGATCTACACCAAGCAGGATATAGCACTATGAAAGCGGTATGAAAGTAGTATATAAGAGGCAGGAGCCACGCTACTGCTTTATAGCGGTATTGAAGTGCACTGACAACTGTTGGTGCTCATTGACACATACTATATACCGCTTTCATACCACTTTCATAGTGCTATATCCTGCTTGGTATAGATTTGGCCCCAGTTTGAAGCTCAGAACTTGCCAGAATCTTTTTATTGAAAGATTCTATGGACAAGTGGATAACTCCTTGCATTATATCATTGGGAGCAATAGGCCCAGTACCTTAGCAGCAGAGGGGACAAGGATAAGCTTCTTAGTAAGCAGCCTTAGTTTGGTTTAGTTTTAAAATAAGTATTAAAATCTATAATATTGCTTCATGGTCTTAGTTGGTAAACATTTTGCTGAGTCAAGACAAAATGTGTGTTATTTTAAAATAGGTTACATGAAATGTAAACTATGTAAAGCATACTTTCTTACTGATTCAGCAATTTTATTGTGTTAAGTGCTATTAAAACCTCAATTCTGAAAGGAATAGGAATGATAAAAATCTAGCATTAGAAGCTTTCAGAAAAAATAGGAGAGAGCAGATAATGGGTTGTATCCAATGTTAGTCCAACTTAGAGTAAATGTATTGAAATGAATGGGGCAAGTTAGACTAACAATGGATACAAGCCAACATTCCTAATCCATCTTCTATGTATATAAAAGGAAGTGATTTGTTATATCTATATCTAGGATGGTTATAGGCTTAGTGAAAAAATTGTATGGAAAGGGGGGAATAATGTAGAAGGAGCAGAAATTAAATTCAGATAGATACAGCAGGGGGCAGGGCGAGGGAGGGAGTTGCCCAGGTAACAGAAGGAGAATGTTGGCAATTGGTGTGGTGGGAGGGGGAAGAGAAGGAAGAATGGAGAAGAAGGGAGTCATGGCTCAAGACAGTCTTCTTGAGCTCAAGACAGTCTTCAGGAGATGAAGAACAAAACAGACCCCTCCCACAAAGGGCTATGGGGGTAACCAGGGCACAGAGGCTGTGCCTAGGGGCCCAGGCAGGCATAATGTGTCCAACTCTGGCAGCTGCATAACTTTGATTGAAGGTTTCACTGCATCCAACTCTGACAGATGTGTAAGCCTTTGTTGTATCAAACCAAGGGCTCTTTTCAACCTGTGCGAAGCCGGGACTGTTTGCTAGTATTTGAATATACATTCCTATAAACAAATAACACCAATACCTTTTCAGGAGCCAGAAAACCCTTCTGTCTTTGTTTACATTTCATAATGAAAGCTCCAAGTTTCTCTGTAAAAATGTTTTGTAAACGTCATAGCAAATTATGGGCAGTATCCAACTTTGTTATTCAGCTAGCACAAATGAGGTTGTGCTAGTGGAAACTAGGTTCTAAACTATGGGCCAGAGGAGAATCCAATCTTCCAGTCCTGGAGCCTGCTTTACTTTACAGTAGCCTTCCCAAACCTAGTGCCCCCCAAATGTTTCAGACTACAACTCCAAGCATTCCTGCCTATTTGCTGTGCTGGCCGGGGCTTGAAAGAGTTAAAGTCTAAAACATCTAGAGGGCACAAGGTCCATCAATGCAAATAAATGTGGTAATCAAGAGTAGAAAACAATGGAGGTAAATGACAGAAAATATGCATGATATAGTCCTTCATCGGGCAATATAAGAACATAAGAAGAGCCGCGCAGGATCAGATCAAGGGTCCATCTAATTCAGCACTCTGTTCACACAGTGGCCAACCAGCTGTCAACTAGGAGCCCACAAGCAGGACATAGGAGCAACAGGGAAATTCAGAATAAATACATTTTCAGATTTGAATATGCTGACCATACAGCCGCCTCTTAGGAACACAGGAAGCTGTCTTATACGGAGTCAGACCATTAGTTTATCTAGCCCTGGCTGTGTTGTCAACACTGGCAGTGTCTTTCCATGATTTCAGGCAGAATCTACCAGGAGATGCTGAGAACTGAACCTAGCCTCTTCTCTGTGCAAAGCATGTACTCTACCCACTGAGCTATGGTCCCTCCCTGAGACCCTACTTGGTTGCAGCACATTGTTTTTCTACCCTTGCTGGCCTATTTTGGGGTTCCCATCTTGTTGGATTATGCAATGTACAGGGATCTGCCTCCATTGGTGTGTATGGGGCAGTCTTTCCAAGCAAGACAGCTCTGCCTGTACACTAGCATTTCCCATAACTTTAAATCAAATCACTGCATTGGGCTAAGTATATTTCAGCATTATAGTATTAGCACACTTGTTCATATGAAACAATGGATATATTGTCAGAGAGGTCAGCTTTATACTGTATGACTAAATTCATATGCAGAAAGGCTGGTGAACCTGATTGTCTACAGCAGAGGTGGGCAGAAGCCAATCTCCAGATGTTTTGGAGTTCAGTTCCCAGAAGCTCCTGACAGCATGGTCAATGGCCAGAAATACTATAGTATCCCTAAGAAAAAGTGAACTACTTTGCATTCCTCTGCAAATCAGATTCATTCTTGCTACTCATTCTTCCTTGCTTTCCCAATTGTATTTAAAACAACAACACCTACCTCTTTTCCATAGGGAATGAACAATAAACATGGCCCACAGAGTACACGTAAAACTTGATTTTATGAAACGGTATGAGAAGAAAAGACTGAGCAAATATGACATGATTGAGGTAAGTATGTAGGCAATAGGAATAGTTTTGATTCAGCTTTGAAATGTATGTTTCTCACTTGCATTTTTATGACTTTCGATTAATTATTTTTATTTGTGAACCACCCAGAGAGCTCCGGCTATTGGGCGGTATAGAAATGTAATAAATAAATAAATAAATAAATACTGCCCAATACCAAAGCTCTCTGGGCAAAATAATCAGAACTTTTATGATGTGCCTAGCATCCATTGCTGGAGCATCCAAGGAGCTGAGGAAAGGTCCAAAGGCCTGGGCCGACCTACTTGCAGTGACAGAGGGATGGATCTCATGCATGTAGTGTTGATACCATGCTCCTCAGGCTCACTGTACTTATTCATGTGTCTGCCTCATCCACACAAAAAGGAAGAGGTAAAATGGAAGGTGATATTTTTGCAAGGAAAGATCTGTATAGGAGAGAGGAGCTCACGCCCTCTCTCTCCTACCTTAACTCTCCGTATTTAATCGCTTCAGCGACTTCCCCCGCCCCCCTGTCCTGTTTACATCTGTAATCAGTTTCCTTATAGAAGAAAAATCCTTGCAACTACAGAGCATTGAGAGATCAAGCAAGGGAAGGGGGAGAGTTCAGCTCCCCTCACCCATTTCGCATGTTACATTGAACTTGTAGTGATGGGGGTTGGTGCCCAAGCACTGAGACTCAGCATGGTGTAGTGGTTTTAGTGCTGGAGTGGGACTCAGGAGATCCGAGGTATAGTCCCCAACCAGTCATGAATCCCACTGGGTGACTTCAGGACCGTTATTGACTCTACCTCACAGGATAATTGTGAGGATAAAACGGAGAGGAGGGAGACCATGTAAACAACCATGGATTCCTTTCAAGAGGAAAAAAAAGTAATAATAAATAAAATGTAATAATAAATTAAAAGTAATTTGAGCCCAGTACAAACTTGTAACATCCCCCCCCCCACACCCACCCAATGGGTTGGATCCAGGATCTGCCTTCCCTAAATGGAGGGAAGCTGCTTCTGCCCAGTTTTCGGAGAGCACAGCCCCACCACCACCATAGAGCTCACTCCATTCAACAGGGTCCCCTGACTCTCTCTCTCTCTCTCTCTCTCTCTCTCTCTCTCTCTCTCTCTCTCTCTCTCTCTCTCTCTCTCGCAATTTCAGGGGGCTCAAGGGGCTGCTGTGGATAAGATCCAACCCAAGCTCTTCTCTGTTTTGAAAAATTGGAGGAGTTATTTTATTTAAAACATTTCTTGGTCAACTTTCAGGGTAGGAGCCCTTCCAAAGCAGCATACAACAATAAAACACATTACAAAAAACTAATAATAATAATAATAATAATAATAATAATAATAATAATAATAATAATAATATTTCTTACTCGCCTCTCCATTCTGATCGAGGCAGGGAACAACAGTAAATATAAAATACATAAGATACGAAAAGACAGTAAAAACAATAATGACAGCAGCAAACATTCTTAAAACAGTAAACGCTAAAAAAAAACCAGGGTTGATTGCTGTCCTTTTAGGGTTCAATCCTTATGCAAGTTGGCTGGAGAGTGCTGGGAGTTGTAGGACTTAATTTCTGCATTAGTTCCCTTTTTGAAAGAATTATCTTCCTGGCTGCCCTATTTTCATTTATAAATCAGACTATTTATTTTATTTATTTATTTATTTATTTATTTATTTTCAATATGTATAGGCCACTCTCTAATAAACGTTCTCAGGGTTATTTGCAGGGTGTTTTTGTTGTTGTTAAAAATCAAGTTTTCAAAATGCAACAATAAAAAGAGTAATATGATAAAATGTGATGCATCCTTAAAATAAACAAATTAAAATAAAAAGAGCAGAGGATAAAATGTAAGAGCTAAAACTGTTTTAAAATGTTTTAGGGGCTGGAGAAAATAGAAAGGCATTTGCTTTGCACTGACAGGACATTAAAGTTGGTGCCAGGTGAACCTCCCTAGGGAGGATATTCCATATCTGGGGTGTCACTACAGAAAGGGGCCCTTTCACTTGTAGCCACTCAGTTGCACTGCACCTCACCTGGGGGCTCTCTTCATGGGGTTTTCTTGAGGCTTGGGTATATTGTTAGGTCCTTGACACGTGATGTCGTGGCCAGGGCTCACCTAACCACCTTGAAAAGTTACGGTATGGCAGAATGTTTTACTGTGTTTCTTTTAGTTGAAGCAGCTCCCATGTGCTTGTTCTGCAATGTGCCCCCATTCCTCCACATTAAATCCTGGGTGTGCCTGTGACCTGACCATGACATGGTCAAGGAATGGGGCTGTTCCTGCCCCCCATCACTCCTTCTCCCATTCCATTTGAGAGCCATAATTAGGCATTTCCTTATTGCTGCCTTCTTCGCTTCTCTGATGTTGTATTAATTAGCTTCTCTGATGTTGTATTAATTAGCTTCTCTGATGCTGCAGTAGTTCGTTTCTCTGACACTTTGTTTCTCTGATGTTATCTAGCTTCTCTTCTCTGATGTTGCGCTACTTAGCTTGGAGTAAATAGTATAGGAAGCGTGCTGTAAATGGGGCAAAATTGGAGTGATGGTGTGCTCTCAAGGTGTGGGGTTATCCCTCCCCCTTCCCCCCAGTCATTCCTTTTCCTAACCTGTTCTGTTATTAGCTCTGGTGCTGCTTTACTTCACTTCTCTGCCGCATTAGTTCACCCCAATCCAAAACTGTGCATATCTGGAGGGAGTTTCTATTTTTACTTTGTTCTTGCACAGCTGTGCATCTCTGGTTTATTATAACTGCACATTTCTGGAGGGAGCTTTTATTCTTTACGTTGCCTTAACACACCTGTGCATCTCCAGTTTGTAAAATAGAGATCCCCATCCCCATTCATACAACATAGCAGGGGGATCCTGGAGAGGGGTGAGTAACAATCCTCTGTCTTATTCATGATGTTGGTTGTAACCTGCCCCCCCCCCCAAACTGGAAGTACATTTTCCCAGCACCGAAAAACTGGGTTTTAAGGACGACTGGCTCTGCTGTGTAACATTGACAGAGTAGAGCCAATTTCAACATACAGCAGAGAATAAGAATAACGCACTTTCCTCCCGTGTTCATCAAGATGATGCCCTGCTGTAGGCACCTTCTATGAGCCTGACTGCATGCTCAACCTGTATTAATGAAAATAAACAAATATTAAAGTACTATAGATCCCTAGTACTCAATCCTGTCCAAAACGAACAAACAAAAAACCCACATGTAATGCTGTTCTGGAACTTTCTGGCCATTGTGACAATGGAGAGCATACAAAATACTCTATACCAATGTATGTTGCATCTGTGGGGGTTTTTCACACAGTGCCGAGAGCTTGGGAAACTGGAGTTAAAGCCGTATGTGAGAAATCCACTGACATTTGACTTTAAACTGGATTCTGAATCATCTAGAGCTTTAAAATCAAGTATTTCAGAAATTCAGTCTACTCAACAGAGCTCAGTTCTACAGCAGGAAAGGTGAGCTCTCTTTTTTCTACTTGAGCTGGCATTTATTTTTGGCATTTATTGTTGATTTTATATAATAAGACAAACCCAGCTACTTTGGGTGGAGGATGCTACTGTACATTGTAGAACTGGCCTACGGACTGATCAAATACAGGGATTCCTTGGATGAGTTTTATAATATAATTATTGGACAAACTAACAATCAGTACAATGGAGAAAGGGCCATGCTTGGGTCACAAAAATAAGGAGCACAGTCAAATATCTAGTGTGCAATAGCACTCCTCACCCTTTGGGTTCAACAGCTACTGACTGGTGATATTAGAATGTTTTTGATTTTGTTTTAAATGTGGATGTGAAACCATGGAAGATCTATTTGAACTTTTCTAGAACAGATCAAGATTTCCACAGTGCTGGGCTCACACTAGCCCTGATCTTGCCGTAGTAGCTCAGGAAGAACACTTTACTGCCTAGCAACTCGCTGAAGGGTGGGGTAAAGTAACCAATTTGTGGTTTGAGTGCAAACTTATTCCTTCCTAACACAGGCCGAATCTAACAGGAAGACATCAGCACCCACTACACAACTTCTCTGATATGTGTATATATGTGTCCACTTCGAAAACTAATTCCGTGAACACAAACATGCTAATTAGAATCAACTACGCTAAAAGTAGACAAACGATTGTAGTTATTTTCGGCTGCCTTTTCCAGGCAATGTAATAGTATTCAGCCATATAATGATGCCTACTGTAGTTTACAGCTGTGTCCTTTTAGTACTTGTAGGCCTGTATCCGGGTCATCAACACAAATAACTAGGAAGAATGACTCTGGCAAACCTGCTGTGAGGCCATTTAGTGCTCCAAATTACCTGAAACGTAAACCAAGTGATCAGAGAGGTATGTTTATTATTTTTATTTATTTGTTTTTAAACTGGGAGTCTGCTACCTTGGCCATTATTGTACAACTAACTGTGTAATCTGGATTCATTGCCTTGTGTTAATGTGACAAACTGATCTGTCTGCACCTCCAACCCTGTGAGGTAGGCCAGGCTACCGGACACACTTTTGTCTATATTCCTCAGAGGTAGTGCTGCCACCATTCACACGTGTTTTTAATATCCCTTATCCTGTTCATAATCCAAACAGGATTGTGGCTTTTATATACGGGGAAGGAGAAACCCTTTTTCAGAGCTTCCTATTACTTCCTTAGCAACCAGGTCAGCATGTTTACCAAGCAGTCTAGCACATGAGTAAGGCCACAGCTAGACCTAAGGTTTATCCTGGGATCATCCAGGGTTCGCCTCTGCCTGAGCACTGGATCCCTTGTGTGTCACCTAGATGAACAGGTTTGACCCCTGGATGATCCAGGGATAAACCTTAGGTCTAGCTATGATCTCAGACAACTCCTCCAGGTTAGGCAAGACAATCAAATAAACACCAGTTTCCAATTCAAGGTATTTATTAAAGAACCAGAGAGAAGAAGTTGCTTTTTAAAATGAAATGAAACATCAAGCTAGCTCACTAATGCTTATCAGGAATCCCTGAGTAACTCATCAAAGCAGCTTACAGGTGGAAAGAGGGATGAGGCCCACTTCGGACTCCAGGGCATGAAAGAGTTTTGTCTTCGGTTTGCCAACACACCTGGAAAAGAGACATTTCACAAACACCGGTATTTTGTGGGGGCTTTGGGACAGTTCCTAGAGAGGAACATTAAAATCTACCAATCAGTAACCTGGGACAATCTGGTTGTTCACCCTCTAGGTGATTTCTGCAGTATCTTTTTAACATTAGCTGAATGTGTAGAGATGTAAAAATGGGGGGGGGGGCAATTGCAATCTGGCCATGGGCTTTGTTCAGAGGCTTTTGCAGAAAGAGGTGGTGATGGTGGTTGGTTTGTCACAATTATCCTGGAGTTTGCACTATCCCAGTTTTAAAGTTCAAGTTCCTAGTTCTGAGGACTGCAGAAGAAAACTTGAAAATGGACGCAAAAAGGTTATGGGCCTTAGACGTTATCAAGGCAAAGGCAGTGACTCCTTTATATATATCTCCCATCAACCTCAGTTTTTACTTTGTCTTTTCCCCATTGCCTTCTAATATTTTTTTTCTCTTCTCTCCTGGTCTAGGGAGAAAAACATTACAGTTTGTAATGTGACAAAATATATTTACATAAATTCTGCTCACAGAATTTCGGGATGCCTGGCTGAAGAATTGTGTTATTTGAAACACTGGGCATGTTATTGTGTTATTTGAAACACTGGATACCTGCCGATATCCTGGGGATCGCCCCAGGATCATCCCTGTGCATCCTCATGATGCACAGGGGATCCCCGGAGCAGGGACAGATGATCCCTCCCTTTCCCCGGAATATTGGCATACCCTTTAATCCCGTTTTTCCCCGCGGTCTTGGGATCGTCCGTCCCGGTTTCATCCCAGCTCCTCGCGAGTAACTGCGAGGAGCCAGGAACCGAGCATAGGGCATGGAGCTCTTCAGGAGCTCCATGCCCGTCGGGGGTGGGGTGGGGAGTATGAAGATTTTTTTAAAAAACCAACCACTCACTTTTTTGTTTGAGCGCTCATTTTCATTAAAAAAAAAAAAAAAGCACAAAATGGTGGGCACAACCTTCTCCATCCTCACTGGATGTTGCGTGCCGTGTGTAAACTGAAGGGGAGGATCTCGTAAGCATTACACCATGGTATCCTCTCCCCTCCCTCCCGGAAAGCCTGGAGGTCTAGACATGCCCACTGATATCTAAGCTTCCTGTCATATATGATTCTGAATGTTTCAATAATTACTTTTATTTATTTCATTTTTATAATGCATTATATGCTGGCATTCACTTTGACACCTTACAGCATGTCTTAAATACTGTTTAACTATTTCGTTCTGTATAAGAAACATCCTTACGTGGGTGTATACACACATGTACAAGTGCATAACAGTAGCTCAATCTCTTGCAGTTGTAAGAGTAATGTTATTTTCTGTGTGTCGTTATTATTTTACTATTTTACACCTGGGAGAGGGCATTTAGCCATGATGAAAATCTGCCTAAGAGTTGGTGCTTCCAACATTATTCAACACTCGGTCTCCGTGTGCTGCTTCAAACATTGCATGTAGACAGATATATATTTAGGTGTACAGCAAAAATGTAGTGTGTGAACGAGAGAAACATGTCTTTGGAAATGTGTGTATCATACACATTCATTTATCAGCGAGCCTGGATGGATGGATCACACTTATATCCCACCTTTCATGGCCATACCCTAGCTATGGGATAATGATTCTGAGAGAAAGGGTTTATTCACACAGGGTGAGTGGGTAGGAGAACTGTGCTGCAGGGAGAGGTGGGAAAACCACAATGCATATGCCACTCACATGATCATTGTGTGTTTCTTGGGAAACCCCTGCTTTCGATGGGAGATAAATGACGAGGCCTGCTAAGTAATCTACAAAGCTTTTATTAAACAATAAACATCTCTTCCCACCTGAAGAGAGTCTAGATTTTTGGAAACTTCCCCCTGGGCAAAATTATGCAAACTAAGTGAGACAATTGTCCTATCAAGGAGAACAGAAAGCTTTTTCTCAAAGTGTGTTAATTCAGAGAGGCTATTTCCGGCGCAAGCTCACAATGCCCTCCTTTCGCTCTGTGCATTTTAGCCTGTGCCTGACCCTAGGATCAGTTAGCTGATCGATGGCGTCTCCTTCAGAAGAATGTTGGCTTCCCACTGCCTCTGTAAGATTTGCCCTTGACGAGATAAGCTCTAGAGAGAGATCAGGACCAGCTGGAGGAGAAAGTGTGAGAGCTCTGTCCCCCACTGGTACAGGCTGGCCTGTGTCTGGGACTGACTCCTTTACCTCAGAGTCTGATTCTGATTGATTACCTGAACGACCTTCCAAAACAGAAGGAGTAGGGCTAGACATGACAATCATGGACCAATGTACAGCAGTGTGCTTCTCTTACCCATCCCTGCAGCATGGTTCCCTTGTTGACCTCCTGTTGCAGTGGCCGTGTATCCCAGTGGCCACTAAGGTAGGAATCAGTTTGCACCGGCCACTGCACCCATTGTTATGCTATGGTGACCATCGAGTTCAGCCACATGTGCTAGAGCATCCCAGATGCTCTAGGTGGCTGTCACCATGGTCACTGGTTTTTATTGATGGAACGGCCAGATTTATCAATGGAGTGCTCTACAGATGACATGGTAAGTCACCACGGGGCCCCTTACCCCCATTTCAGAGTGTGGGCACCCAGAGTGGGTATTTTACTGATCGTGGGCAGGAAAAATGCGTATCATATGACATATTAACCCCATGGGCGCTCCCAAATGTGACCCATGGTGGGTTAAGCATTACATGTGAACCCTGCCACAGTGAATGGCTCAAGGTCTTACAGTAAGTTTCTTTGCTGCGTGGCGTGGTCCCAGGCCTAATCTTAATCATTACACCACACTGGCTGCAGCTTCCTTCCAAGGGTAGAGCAGATAGCAGGCCTGGGTGGCTATTATATCATATAAGTGGGACCTGCAACAAAATGTTGCAACAGGGAATGTTCCTGTTCAAGGTTTCAGCCAATCAATCATGCCCCTTTCAAGGATACTCCATTCCCCTTGTTTTCCATCTCCCTGCCCACATTCCCGAATAGTCGGCATTCTGTGGCCACTGAACACGCTCAACCCTTAGGGTTCCCCCCCTCCTCTAAAGAATGTTTGTACTTCTATAAACCTAGAGTTTGCCCAGACCTGCTGATACTTCCATTTTATGCCAATTTGGGTACAGAAGGATCCACATGTAGCGAATATGTTTGCTCTTAGTATATAGGACATGGAATTACCCTAAAGCTGATGAATAATATACTCTCTTGACTATCCATCTGAGTTGAGGACATGTAGAGGTGTACCTGGTGCTTGCTCTATGATCATAGAATACTGTCCCTTTGAAGAATGCCAAAACTGGATGTTTTTCTAATGGAAAGATTCACTACATGTTGATTTATTCCAATTTTCTTTCATACTATATTTTTAAGAGAACCTACAGGCTTTAGGTGGTGGCTTCATGATCCTGAAGCAAAAATCAAAGCTAAAACCTGCTCATTCCATCACAGAAGGTCAGAGAAGGCCAAAAAGAGAGGTGAGTCACTGGCTATTTCCATAAAACAGTGATTTAGCACAAAGTTATACCTTTATGTTTTTCGTCTTGTCCTTGTTAGCTAAATGAACTTTTAATTTTTAACTTAATATTAAACATGAATACCCCACCTATTTTCGCCAGAGGAACTCAAGGTGACTTATAAAACAAAGCTTCATAGTAACATAAAAATAATCCAATTTCAAAAACATATCATAAAACATAACCATAAAGGGATGAGCATTAAAATAACAAGCAAGAAAACATTCAACCATATACCTTCCTAAATAGTCATGTTTTAACTAAACACTTAGATGAACATAGTGTCAAAAGGGAGTCTTTTTTTTTAATTAAAATTTATTTTAGGTATACATTGTTACAGATAGAAAATAATATATTTGCTTCAGCCATTGCAATTAATATACAAAATACATTAATCATAAAGTGCAACTAAGATTACAATCCTATATTCACTATTGTTCATGTTCTATTGACCACAATGGTACTTTTTTCTGAGTAAACATGTATAAGATTGCACTGTAAACAGATACGATGACCAAATCAAACATTATACAAGTGAAAATGTAAAACATCATAATGGCCCTTATTTTAATGGCAGATGCTAAAAATGTTGAGAGCTTTTCTGTCAACAGATTGTCTTGGTCTGCAAGGAGAAAAGCCACATCAAAATCAGATGAACATCCTTGGACAGATAATAACACTGGAGAAATTAATTCTTTCTCCAGATCTCTAAAAAACACACACAACCTAATGGAGTTTTGCTTTTTTAAAAAATCCTCAAGTAATGCTGAAGGCAGAACATTTGATCATACACTTGAGAAAGCTGTTATTTGAACTTGCAAATAAGATGTCATTGTATTAGGAGGACCAGGTGGCAAATAGTCATATCAGGGACATAATTTTCTTGTAGCAAATTGTTCTAATGTTCAGTGTCAAAGAGATGCTGCCTTAATAGATCCTTTACTTTCCTAAGAGGAAGATTTATACTCTTGTGGTGAAAACCTAACTTTCAGCCAACTGCTCTTATGTAAGTCTAGCACAACTAAAGGAAGTAAGTCTGATCACATGAGGTGATGAGATTAAAGAGGAAGTCACTTACCTTAGGCTACTTTGTAACATTGTACCCATCATACTAGAAATTTGCATGGGTTGTTCTACCCATAGACCATAGTACTGTGTCACAGGCAGCTGGGTTTTGTGTTATTGGCACAGATGTTTTCATACTAGTGGTTCAGACTGCAGTTGGAATGGCTGTTCTCCTGGGGAGAGAAGGGTCAGGCATTCTGACTGACACACACAGTCTTTATTTTATACATTTTCATTAAACATTTCACTAAATGCCACAGTCCCTCAAGTGGGACACTGTATTCATTAACAAATTAAAAATAAGGAAAGAGATCAGAATAATAGGAAATAGTAAAATATTTAACAAAGCTTTGCTTGGGTACACATTATAAAGGAATTCAGTAACGAATATGTGATCAGTAAAGTACTATTGAAGAAAAGCAGGGAGAGCAATCCTATGGTCCTTAGAGAATGTCTGCGGCGCATAAGAAGCTGCAGTTCACCTGCTCTATATACGTAGACAAAGATATGAACACAGAGGAGGAGATCAGATTGTGAATCTTGGCCGTGATACCCAATATCCTATAGGCTCTCCAGTCCGTTCCCCATCCACCAAAAGGTAAACAGGTATTTTATTTATCTGAATGGATTACATTTAGTACTAGGCACCATTTTTCTATAAAGACCATCATTAATAGTGCAGTCCTATGCATCCATAGTCTGAAGTGCCTCCCATTGTATTCAGTGGGACTTACTCCCTGGTAAGTGTGTTTTCAGCCTAAATATGAAATTAGCTGTAGCTTTTAACTGGGGATCTACACTACTGCTTTAAAGCATTTTGAAAACGTTTTGAAAACTGTATATGCAGTGTTTCCTGGGCCCCAACAGTTGTCAAAACTGTTATAAAGCGCTTTAAAGCAGTAGTGTAGATCCTGCCAGAATCCACAGTTAACATTTCCCATATGTTGTCATACCATTCTTTTAAAGTAGGCGGAATTTTATTTTTTCATTTTGCTACAATTTGAAAATTTCCTGCCATTAAAGGAAACACTGACAGCTTTGTTGTAATTAATGGCATTGTTTTCTTATCCATGACACCCATCAAGACTGTCACAGGATCAAAGGGAAATAAATACCCTGTATGTATCTTAATGTATCCAAGTACATTTGCCCAGTACTTTTGTATCTTAGGATACCCTCTCCAAAAGTGATATATGAGCCTGTTTTGCCACATCTTTTCCAGCAATACTTCATGAATTTTTCACGAACCAGTATTCGGAATGGACAGACAACTGTCGCAGAGAAAAAAGGTTGGAGAAAAACAAAAAATATTGACAACAACAATAGAATTTAAATAGCACTCTTGTTCAAAGTGCTTCACACAAATCTTGGTAATCTTACAGTGAGAGAACCATCTCAGTGAGAAACCAACTACAGCTGAATAAATTGTGTTACAGATCCTAAGGTTTAACAGCAAAGGCTGGGGAAAAAATAGCTTCAATTTCTGTACATTTGACTTAACTGGGATAGCAGATTAAGATATTTCTTGATATGCTTAGTGTAAGTTTCTTGAGTGCATAATCATATTTCTGTATTAATAACCTAGTTATATTTCAACTTATCCATAACTTTTGTGAACTGCCCAGAGAGCTTCGGCTATTGGGTGGTCTAAAAATGTAATAAATAAATAAATAAATAAATAAATAAATAAATAACTGACACAAAGCAAATTTCTACTTATATATTAAAAGAAAATGTAACAACAGATTGCATAGTTTGAGAGTGAGGTAGCCAATCAAACAGAGAAGCAGACAGGAAAAAAGAGAATGACGAGGCAAAGAGAGGCTGTTTGTTTCTAAAAGATCACTCCATATACTTGTTCCAGATGAAGTTCTCCTCTTATAATGTTGAATGTATGAGCTTCCATTTTCCTAAAGGCCAAATCAAACAATATAGAAGTTTTAAACGTGTTTCTGCAAAGTGGCAGATTCACACAGGGATCATAATTCTTATAAACTGCTTAACATATGGATCACCCTGATCATGTGGCTGTTTCCCACATTGACACCAGCAGCTACTAAAAGGGTGTATAGGTACAAAAACTCTCTTTTATAATTGGCCTGATCCATAGGGTAAGCTTACAAATGTTACAGGCTCCACGTGTTTTGTAACAACTATGGGTGCAATCCTATGGATGTTTAGACAGAAAAAAGTCCTACAACTCCCAGCATCCCTCCAGCCAGCCATTCTGGCAGGGGCATGCTGAAATTGTAGGACTTTTTTTCAGCCTAAACATCCATAGGATTGCACCCTAAATCACTCTCAGACCAACCGCAATTATGTTTCTCTGTAGCTACATCTTCTCCACTTTACCAAGTTCCATGTTATTTCTAAACTTTTACTACATGAACTTTCTGTGAAAGTATTTATCTTGTTAATCTCATTGCATCTGTGAGGCATCATATAACCCATTGTCATTTCAGGTAACATAACAAATCAACCCACTATTGAAGCCAGAAACCAAGATGCTCAAGTTCTGGGAAGAGAGGATAAAGCCGATTTCTGTACAAATGGCAATGTGTCACCAGATGATCCAAATGTGAGGTAACTATTGATAACTGGAAAATACAGTGCATATGAAACTAAACTTCTTGTTATAATACCAGGTATTAGAATCGTATCAAATTCTATCATTCTTGACACATTTTTGTATCAATCCTAGTAACAGGACTGGGCAATATGCTTTAAATGTGCTAAGAGACCTATTTTTTCTTCAAAAGGGATGAATTTTTACATGGTGGCCTCATTTAGACCTAACAAAAAGCCAGAATGGTTAGGAAGTCCTATTATATTTTAACCTAGACACCTGATTGGTTGCTTCCCTATCCAAACAGAGTCTAAAGCCAGGGTTTCAAGTTGTTTTCCTGTTCCAATTTCCTGGTTTGTTAAAAGAGCAACAAGCAAAGGTATGGGTTTGAGAGACAGAGCTTCATCACACGGGGGGAAATCACGTTTGCTTACCATCGCTTCTCCCCCTGTACATTTGTCCTTCATTACTCCCTCTTTTGAAAGAGGAAATAAACAATGTTCACATGGCCCATTCAGGGGGCTATTTTGATCCTGCTGCTTCTCATGCACACAGCAGAAGAGAGCGGCAACTTCTGTCTTTAAAAATGAGTTGGATTTATTGGGGTGCTTTTTTGTGGTGTGAAGGCAGCTAGAGGGGGTGAGAGGTGTCATGAGAGGGACCCGTGAAAATCCCACAAAAATCTGTGAGTGCCCAGTTACAAGTGTGCAATAAAACGCTCATCTGATGGCTCTCATAATCAGAAACTTTTGCTTCCTCATTAGTTTCTGGTCAGTTTAGCCACTCCCACTGTTGGGTGGAAGCAAGTGCACAAGGATACTGCTCATGAATGATAAGCCAGAATTCTCAGTAATTCTGGCACGTCTGAATGTGGCCACTGTATGCACCTTGCAATTATCTATGTTCATGTAGCATATGGGAAGCAAAAGTCTTTGGATAGCTAGGCCCATGCCAGGAAACAAACTATGGTGGTGGTATTTTTAAAGAGCGGATTTCTTCCCACTTTTAGGTTGTGGGGAGAGGAATAGCTGAAAGCAGCCAGTCATGGTAAGACTCTCAAGCTTTAGCATGGTGAGTCTCACCAAGAGTGCTTCCAGAAAGGCTTTCATGCTGTCATCACCCTGCCTCAAATGTGGAATTTCATGGGGGTCCAGACATTGAGCGTCATCACACATGGGGAAATTGTGTTTCCTTACCGTTGCTTCTCCGCCCCCGCTTTTGTCCCTCATTACTTCCTCTTTCTGCCTGGAGGGAAAAGAGGAAGTAAGCAAAGACCATATGACCCATTCAGGGGCCGTTTGTACCGTGCAGCTTTTCCTGCACGCAGCAGAATATTCTGGGTTGGGTTTTTTTTTTTTAAAAAAAAAAAAGTTGGATTAAAAGGGGTCTATATTGTGATGGAAAAACAAGCAGAAAGAGCATGAGGCAGACGTTGTCATCTAAAGGACGTGCACACATCCATAAGCCGGCAGTAGTGAGCATGCGATAAAATGCTTGTCTGATGAACCTCATTGTCATCTACCATTTGAAAACCTCCTGTGTTTTCCCACAACTTCTTCCATCTCTTTTCTTACCAGAAAGAAAAAAAAATCTGTTAAGGAGTTCTAGTCAGAATAGGTACAAAATATCTGATGATTTGGGGGCTAGGAGTCCTCCATTTGAAAGCACCCCTTGTCAGAGATAAAACTGTCCATTATTGTCATCACAATACGTGTGTATATGCTCAATAAATATTGTTTTTGACTTCATTCAAATAAGATACGCCTATATGGATACACAGAGAATACAAATGTAATCTATTACAACTCTATTACACTATGTGCTTCTTTCAGGGTAAGATCAGGGACTCGCATCAACTAAACGTTAGAGACAATTCTCAGCACAAACTATCTGACTAACTAGACATTGCTTATGTATGTAAATATAAAATACAGAGAAATCGTGAGGGATTTTGAAGCATGATTTGATGAGAACTTTCATCTGTAGTTTCGTATTTCTCTCATCCTCGCCCATCTCCATACCCTGCTCTCAAATATAAAGTAAATGTAAATTATATCAAGAGCCATATCAAATCGTGTCATTCCGGTAGTGCAACTAACGTTGCGCTACTGGAAACTAGGTTCGGAGGAAAGTCCAACTAAAGTTAACACGGTTGCACAACAGATTGCGCAAGCATAATGCACAAGTGCTTGTGCAATGGAAAGATTCGGCAGAGATCCACCAGGACTCTTAAGTTTGCAGAATGAAACCATTTTGTACTGCCTAGCAGGGGTCATGGCTTTCTTTTTAAAGGCCACAGTCCATGGACTTCTCAACTTTGCTGTGGTATAAACTTCTTTCAGTGATGTGGAAAAATCCAAACGTAGAAGTATTTTTAAAAAACTTTTGAATTCCAGAAAATAAGACACTGTCACAAAATAATAAAATTTCTGACAAAATGTAAGACTCACTTCTAAATTAAATGTCTGAGGGTGCATATCCTGCATTCACTTCCTACAAACATCACTGCAATAGCGCACAATGTCTACAGGTGCCCATTGGCAATACTTTCAGAAAAACATAACTTAATTGACAATGTTACTTTTATTTAAAAAAAAAATCCTGTGTGATTCTGTGGGTACCACTCCATAGGCAGAGGTTAAATATAAGGCACACGTCATATGCTACGTTTTATCAGATACTTATTGCTGACCTGCTAAAACTGTAGTTTCTGAAATGCACACCCTCCCCCATACTCCAGGAGAAACATATGCCAAGGAGGTGAGGTCAATTGTGGCTCCCTGCTGCAATATTATTTATAGAGTAATGAGTGTTAAAATATGTCTGTGCTGTGCATCAAATGTTGTTTGAAATGTTATTTGCCAGGGGAAGTCGTGCGCTTGTTAAAATGTTGCATGTGAAATGGTTTACTGGGCCTAAGAGAGCCTATGCCACATATCTGTAGAATCAGCAGCACCCATAACGAGGCTCCAATGTACACCCATGTTCTTTTCTCCTCTGTGGGCCAGAGAATAATTCCCATAGACAGAAAGCTTTCCCACTGCATACACAAAGTATTTCCTGACACAAAGGAAAAAACAAGGCAGCCCCTAGGTGAACAGGATGCACCAGAACCTATGGAACATGGAGAATATATTCCAAAGTGAAATGTGAGAGCTGTGATCTAGGAGATCCCAGGATCAAATCTCCCCTCAGCCATGAAGCCTGAACCACTATATACAATATAAAGACAATAACAGTGATCTACCTTACAGGGTTGTTTGTTGTAAGCATTACTTAGGATTTCTGTGTGGAAGTGCTTAAAAAATGAAAATATACTGTTATTATTTTGTTTCAACTTTAATAAGCATTGAACAATATGAGTTCGGTACTTAGTGTGATGGTCTGGCAAAAGGCATTACCTGAACACATTAATTTTGAAACATGTTGCTATTAGTAATGTTTATTTAAATGTTGGTTGTCTTCTTATTACTAATACTGTTGTTTTAAAGCAAAAATACACTTCTCAAAAAACATTTAACTAATGAGGGAGAATGGATTAAGAAGAGTGTTATCTACTTCAAAGATACTGCTTTGAAAGAGAAGAAACCATCTATACCTTTGTGCATTGAGGATGAAATAGAAAAACCAAATGCCAAAGTCATCAGAGCTGGCTGTCGAAGAGAAAAATGCCACAGTCCAGTGGTAATAATTTTCATTTCTTTCCCTACCCTTGTTCAATGAATTTCTGTAGGCCAGTGAAAGCTATTACCTTAAGAATATCCTATTCCTCCGCCTGATGCATAGGTACAAATTTCCAAGTTGCTCGAATAAGTCTTAATTATGAAGGCAATATACACTTTACATTCTTACACTGTTATATACAACAACAACAGTTTATTGCGGTCAATAGACCATACCAGCAAATAAAATTTTTACATACAAGCAAACTCAACATACCATTAACTATTAAAAATCAGGCGATCATAGAAGATCTAAAAGAAATGGCCAAGTTCAAAAACTTGGCCACTTGCTCAGTAATTGATTTGTCTATATTACAAAGTAAAAGAGACGTTAAGAATTCAGTTGGGTGACCAGGATAAGATGGTAAAATAGGGTTTAGAAGATCGTTTCTAGCCCCTAGATAAAATCTACAAAACAGTAAAACATGAGATACAGTTTCCACTTCACTATTGTTGCAGGGGCAGCATCTGTTGAGCACTGGAATTTTATTAAATCTGCCCTTCAGGAGTTTGGAGGGAAGGACATTAAGTCTGGCTAATGAAAATGCTCTCCTGTATTTAGGAATAGTCAACCAGCGTAGAAAAGGCATCCCATCTACAAAAAGAGGCTGGTAGTCCTAGGGACAGGGGGGAACATGGGCCCCATGCAGCACTCTGAAGGACTTGCATATCTATATCTAGCAGCCTCTGTTTCACTACAGATTTCACTATAGCTAAATCCCTTGATAGTAGCATTTGGGGGGATAGGCCTACTGACTTGATTTTACTAGTGATGGCCTTTGACCAAGGAGATTCAAAGTGGTCTAACAAAATCTTAGATACTAGAGAATTAGATGGAGGTGCCAACTTACAGCAAAGCCAAAAATGGATAACATGGATCCAGGCCAGGCAATTAACAGAATTCAGACCAACTTCTAGTTTAACAGCAGCTCCAGAAACACACTTGGTAACACCAAATAACATTCTAAGAAAAGAAGACTGAATACCCTCAAGGGAGGATTTAGAGCACGGGAACCAAATTGGTGCCCCATATAAAATCTGAGGGATGATTTTGGCTTTGAAAACCTGGACAGCTGCCGGAATGAATTTCCCGCCCCTTGTAAAAAAGAAGCGAGTAATTGCACCTAGGTGTTGTTCAGCTTTAGTCTTAGAGTGTTTTCCCTGTTCTCTCCAAGAGATGGTTTCATGGAACCATATACCCAAGTATTTATAGGAGCCCACTTGCTCAATCGTGGAGTTCTCCATAGCCCAAGAAAATCTAACCTTGCGTTTGGAAAACACCAATACCTTAGATTTAGTATAATTAATGGAAAGCAAGTTTTCTGAGCAGTAGTTTGCAAAGCCGCACAACAATCTCTTGAGGCCCACCCTGGTCTGAGAGATCAGAACTGTATCGTCTGCATACAGAAGCAGAGAAACTTTAGTGTTCTGTATCTTAGGTGGGTGGGACGGTAAGGGCTCCAATGTGTGGGGGAAGTCTGACAAATACAAATTAAATAATAAAGGTGCGAGCACACAGCCTTGTCTAACCCCACATGATGCAGCAATCTCTTTTGTGTAGTGACCTGATGGGCTGCACCGAACCTGAGCAGTGGTGTTATGGTAAAGAGATTGAATCAAAAACAGGAGTCTCTTATCCATAGAAAGCTGTTCCAATTTGTTCCACAGACGTGGGCGTGAAATAGAATCAAAAGCCGATTTTAAATCAATAAAGGCTGCAAAAAGTTTGCCGCCTTTAGGGGCTGAATATTTGTGGGCCAGGTGAGTCAAGACCAAACAGTGGTCAAGGGTTGAGCAGCCGGGTTTAAAACCAATCTGCTCAACACCCAGTATGTCATGCTCAATAGTCCATGCCTTTAGTTTGAGGCCTAAATAACTGGCATAGATCTTCCCCACTATCGATAACAAACTAATAGGGCGGTAATTAGATGGATCATCTTTGCGGCCTTTTTTATATATTGGAATTATAAAAGCTTTCAGCCAAACAGCAGGAATAATGCCTGATTGGTTAATTAAAGAGAATAAAGAGGCCAACAAGGGGGCCCACCAGCTGATGTTATTTTGAATCAACTCTGATGGTATACCATCAGGGCTGGGAGCCTTACCAGGCTTAAGCTGATGGATTAAGTCTTCCACAGTGGCAGAATCAACCGGGGGCCATTCTGGGGCAGCGGAAGATAGATAGGGGTGGGGTATTACACTGTTATATGATAATTTACACCATATTACTATGACATTTAACAACTAGCTGATCCAGTGACATCTGAACTCATGGGTAGGCCCATTTTATTAGAGTGGACTTAAAATGGTGCATTAAATCTGGGGAAAGTCATTTTTGCATTATTTACTGCTGAATGCAACTCTCATTGCAATTCTGAAACCACACACTGAAAGCAATGGAAACTGTTTTTTAGTGGTTTGGAATCTTGACATTAGTAATAAAGATCCAGGAAGGAGGTTTTGGGAGTGTTGCATAGACCATGTCAGAAGCAACTGTCTTCAAGCTAGAAATAAAAGGATAAGGAACAAATGATGCAAGCAGAGGAGAGGTAGATTATGGTCCTTAACATAATCTAGAATGTTTTAAAGATGTTTTAAAGATGTTTTAATCATGTATGGTATGCTTTTAATTAGTTTTTAATGTGTATTTTATATCATGTTTTATACTGTTTGTTTTATACTCTGAATGGTTTTAGTTTTTGTGAACTGCCCAGGGAGCTTCAGCTGTTGGGCGGTATAAAAATGCAAATAACAACAACAACAGGGGTTCATCAAGGACAGGATGGAGATGGGGTGCTTCCAGTTGAGATAGCTGCAAGCGCTACAATCCAAAGACACCATGCTATTTCATCTTTCCCTCCTGAATGGATTTTTTTTCTTGTTGGGTGGGGGGGAATAGTGGGAAGATACAGGATTACACATGGAATTTGGCATTGTCTGAGCCCCCTGTAAAATTTCATGGATGTAGGAAAGCCATTACACAATAAAAGTCTCTTCTGGAAAAATCCTAGCTCTACGGTTGAGATTGTCACATGCTGGCACAACCCAGTTCCTGTTGCAGTGGCCACTGGGATACGCGGCCACAGTGGCAGGAGGGCAACAGGTTAAATATGGAGCAGTAAGGGAACCACACGGTGCTGCGTGGTTCCGGGGCAATGTGTCGAACATGCATGCCATGGTTTCGTTAACTCTCCCCACTCTGTAGATAAGCTAACCACACTCTCACCCAATGAACATGTGAATAAGCCCACTATCTCACTGCCTAACCATCCTCAAAGGCTTGTTATGAGGTTAAAATGCCAATCTGAACTCCTTGAAGGAAGGGTAATATACAAATCTTACATTTAAAACTTTGAAGAAATAGGTGATAAAATATTTTTGCCAGTTTTAATGTTCTTATTTTCACTGTTTTACAGTTTTATTGTTGTACATTGCCTTGGTGGTGTTTTTTTTTTAGCAGATAAAGCAGTTTATGAATGCTAGTAATAAATGCTGTTTTAAATTTATTTTAATAGAAGTACCAAGTTCAGGTCAGAGTATGAGAAAAGTTTTAACATTTCTCTTTCTTACCCCTCTAGAAAATGAGTGAATCATTTCCTGTCTTTTGTCACAATGAGTGGTACGATGAAAAACATGGCTTGAACCAATGGCTTTCTTTATATGCAGATAAAGCATTCCATGATGTGAATAAGAGCAGTGAAGTACGTATGTACCTAAACACAGTTCTACAAAATAACTATAATGAATCCATTGCGTTATTTGGAAGTAAAACCTGTCCTTCTAATGTAACTGCAAAGAGGAAGAAAAAGCCCACATTGTCTGGGAAACCAAAATGCATCACCATTCAGATTTTATCTGCGGAGAGAGCGCCACATGATGTCCCTGCAAGTTCTCAGAAACAGACACCATTTGTTCCAAAAATGGGTGGAAGCATCACTAGAACTATTAGCAGACACAAGGTAACTGAAAGAAATATTCAACAGAACATGCCAAAGCGTAACAAAGACATTCCAATTGTATATGGAGTGAATCCTAATAGTACCATACACCATAACACTTCATCTAGGGGACTGATTTCAGGAATAAAGTCCCAACTTCCAGGTTTTTTTGAGACTTCATTAAAGTCAGTTGAGGAAAGCCAGAGGAAAGGTAGAATTATTGTTCTGGACTACATACCCATCTCAAGGCCAATTCCAATTCATAGATCTGACGGTGAACTACTTGACCTCTCACTTTCAGCTCACAATTCCTCATCAATACAAGATTGCATTAAAATCGAACCAAGCAAAAGAGACAGTTCTGAAGAGTATCACCAGGATGCTTCTGACAAAAAACTTTTCCTGGGTAAAAGCAAATCAGTTGATACTGAATTCATAGCACAGAATTACCTGTCTCGAGTCCAAGAAAACAGCAGGAGAATAAGCAGGCTGACTTCATCATCACTAAGGTGCTTTCAAGAAGTAAATAATAGCTTTGGGGCCCAGAAACCAGGAATATTCGCTACACATTTAATACAAGATGTTACATCCATTCATTCTCCAGTTATAAGTATACCGACAGCCCAATTTGATGCATATGAAACCCATAGGGATCAGAGCGTTCAGAAGCCTAATACTTGAGGTAAATACCCATAAAAAAAAAAAAAAAGTGTGTGTGCTGGGGGGGGGGGGGGGGAGAGAGAGAGAGAGAGAAGTGGCACCAGCCTCTAAAATGTATGTAATGCTTTCAGCTCTGCTAATAAACCTGTACAAGAACCACTTCCATATTTGTTGCAAGGAGGTATTTTGTAAAAGTGACAGATATTTTGTTAAATCATTAATACACGGATTTTTATTATAAACAATGCAGTAGATGTCAGGCTGGATACAAAAAACATGCTGAATCAGTAAATGGTTCTGAGGATGTTGTGTGCCATCTGGTGTTTCACTATAAAATCACAAATGTGATATTTCATCCATTGCTGTTTTCACTTTTAGATGGGAAACAGACTTGTAATGAACAAAAGATGCATAGCTGCAAACTTCATATTATCCCAGTATTGAAAGATCTTTCTCTGGCTCCAGTTTGATTCTAGGCTCAATTCAATATCTTGGCCTTTAAAACCCTAAATAGCTTGGGCGCCAGTTATCTGATGAGATGTGTTTACATTACATCTCATTTGTTTACATCTTCAGACAACTTTCTCCACAGTCTGAGGTTAAGCGGGTGATTATTGGTAAGAGGGACTTCTCACTAGTAACACCAAGTTGTGGAATGCCTTCCTGATATGTTTGTCTGGTGCCTTCTTTATAATGTTTTAGGCTCCAGGTGAAGACCGCCCTTTTCTCTTGAGCTTTTAGTGGCATTTTAATTTCTTTTAGATTCTTCATCTTCCCTCCTTTTTAAAATGGAGCTTTTAAAAAATAATAATCAGAGTTATTTTTTTTCTTGGATTATTGTTATTGTTTTTTGGTATCTTTTCTATTGTTCTGTGCATTTTTAAAATTATTATTCTGAGCCACCATGAGAATTGGTGAGATGACAAGATATAAATCCTGATATAGGTAGATAAATATTCATTTCACTAAAGCACTCCCAAAGTCTTGTAGCAGATATGCGAACAGGGAACTAAGTTTCACAGCAGTACACCACAACATTGTTGAATCAGCACCCTTCTTATACCTGAGCTGGAACAATAGTAAAAGAAATATACATAAACTATTTTGGACTATGATCTATAGAACACATACATCTTAGAAAGCTCTTTGAAGCTCTGATTTCATTTGCCTTGTTTGAATTTGTAACTTGGGCATTTGTAACTTGGGACAGTCCTTGATGTCACTTGACGCTCTGCTAGGAGTGTCTTTGACCAGCTTCAGCTGTTTCACCAATTATGACGAGATAGTTTGGCCAGAGTGGTTCCTATTTCAGTAACCTGACTGGATGACTGTAACATATTGTACCTAGGACTGCCCCGAAGATGATACAGAAGCTTCAGCTAGTGCAAAATGCGGCAGCTAGAATTTGGGAGTCCAATTTGAAGTGTCCAACTCAGTCCAATTCAAGGTGCTTATCTTTAAAGCCCTAAATGGCTTAGGGCCCAAATATATGCAAGAGCTCCTCTCTTTATACCAGTCATCAGGAGAGGCTCTTCTCCAAGTACATTAAGTGCCAACAAGGGAGAAAGTATTTGATTTTGGCCCCCGACCATAGAATACCCTCCCCATAGAGTGCAACTGGCACCAACATTACAGTTGTATCAGTGCCACCTCAAACTTTTTCATTTACGCAGACATTTGGATTGGTTGATTTTGTCTTTTCCATTGTATTTGCTGCCTTTTCTATTTTTGTCATGACGATGTTGTTTTAATTATTTTATTTTATTGTGTATTAGTTTAATCATGTATATTGCCCTGGTATCCACAAAGATGAAGGGTGGGTGTTTTGCCAATTGTTTTGTCAATAGGCAATGGTTCTTTTTGGTTATTCAGAGGTAATCAAAGAATCAAAGAATAGTAGAGTTGGAAGGGGCCTACAAGGCCGTTGAGTCCAACAGATGGTTGTCCAGCTGCCTCTTGAATGCCTCTAGTGTGGGAGAGCACACAACCTCCCTAGGTAACTGGTTCCATTGTCGTACTGCTCTAACAGTCAGGAAGTTTTTCCTGATGTCCAGCCGGAATCTGGCTTCCTGTAACTTGAGCCCATTATTCCGTGTCCTGCACGGAATAACTCAATGAACACCCCAGTGGGTGCAGGCCCAAAGTTGTACCACCAGCAGTTCCCTTCCCCCGCAAGGGCATTGAACTTTGAACATCCCATGTTTGTCACCAAATGCTTTGCCAATTGTTTTGTCAATGGGCAATGGTTCTTTTTGGATATTCAGAGGCAATGAAGGCCTTAGCTAGACCTGAAAGTCTGAGGGAGAGGAAGGGAGACCGCGTGTTGTACTTAATGTGAGATCTCACCCCCGCTTACACGTAAGGCGCAATGACCTCAGGAAGATAGGCGTTGTGCCCACCATTTTAAAAAAATTTCTTAAAGGGAGAGGAGCGCACAAACGGTCGTGCGCAAAGGTAAGTTTTTTTTAAATTTCATTTCCCCGCTCCCCCCACCCTAACACCAATGGGTGCAGCACTCCTGAGGAGCGCTGCGCCCTGTGCGCGGCTCCCAGCTCCGCGTGAGTAAAGTCGCAGAAATGGGCCACATGCTCCGTGGTCTTGGGCTCAGCCTGAGACCATGGAAAAAGCGGGCCCAAAGTGTAGGGCTGTATCCTGGGGCAAGGGAGGGATGATCCCTCCCTGATCCCGGGATCCCCTGTGCGTCATGTGGATGCACAGGAACGATCCCGGGGTTCGCCCCCGATGTAGCCTGGTCTAACTAAGGCTGAACACTACAAAAAGATCTATTGCTTCTTGACAAAACAAGTGGCAAAACTAGTTTAAAATGTTTTAGTAAGTACAATAATAAATAAATATCTTCCAACAATCACTCCATTTCCTGGAAAACTAGGGAAGGAAGAGGCTAAGCACACCTATGTTTCATTAATTTAGTTATATTACCAAAACCTCCATATTCATACTTTTGATTATTTTTTATCTTATCCTTTTAATGCTTGCATTTCCTCCCAATATTTTATCATCTGTACATCTGATGAACATCTTTCACACAAGACTTTGTTGATGCTGAGCAACAATACACTCAGCTCATATGGAAAAAAAACCATGCGACAGTGACTGTTATTATGTCTTTGTGTGAAACATAAACACCTGTGTGCCTCAGAATGGGCCTTGGCTGCTATGTGGTAAAGGAAATGACTGTATGGATAGTTTCATATGAACGGATTACTTCCCAAATACAATTATATCTATATTACAACCACATCTTTTACAGTGCAACCTTATGCATGTTTATTCAGAAGTAAATCCCATCATGTTTAATTGGGCGAAATGCCCAGGCAAGCGTGTGAAGGGCACACTTTAAAGGTTTAATCCTTCCTTGCCCGTTTTATTTGCTGCAAAACTTTTTCAAAAGCTGAACAGTCCACCCACTGCTGCACATGTTCGCCAATACAGTCATTGTGTGCCAAAAAAGGGAATTGCTATTCGGGAAGGCAGGGACTGTTGCTAAGAGGAAACAACCTCTTACTCTTTCATAGTCTCTCACTGGGTGGCATGATGGGTAGGACTGGTTTCCCTGGGCCCAAGGCCCACCCCTACTATACACCACCCAAAGGGTTCATGCAGACAAGCAAGAGAAAATGAAAGGACTGACCTTCCAAGACTAACCTATGCCAGACTACCCTGAGCAAGTGCTCTCCATGCTGGCTAGGGGATGCTGGGAGTTGTAGTCCAAGATGGGAAAAGACTGCTCTATACTGCACCAGAGTTGGCTGCCTGCACTTTCCCATGGGCCCAATCCTCTCCACTACGGCATCCAAAGGTGGGGAGCAAGATAGGGAAGGAGAAGCAGCAGCCACTATCTACTTTTGCTTAAGAACATAAGAGCCAGGCTGGATCAGACCAAGGGTCCATCTAGTCCAGCATTGTGTTCACAGAGTGGACGACAAGCAGGACAGGAGTGCAACAGCACCCTCTCACCCATGTTCCCCAGCAACAGATGTTTGCACACTTCTTCCTCAGCGCTCCACTTCCAGGCTTATTAACTGAGAATGAAGTCTCTGGTCCGTCCCCGCCGCCTTTCCAGCTTCGGATACAAAGCAAGGGGAACGGGGAGAGGCGGTTAATATTTACTGTTTAATCGTCTCTCCTTTCAAGGAAACAGCTGCTGCTTTTCCTTCTAAATAAAAGGCACACTGTTACGCGCACTTTTCTAAAAGCGTGCTCAACGTAATAGGTACATTTCGCGAATATTGGAGAGCTCCTTCACTCCTTAGAGCTTAGAGAAGGTGAATTAGGCAGGCAGGTGAGCGGACAGGAAAGTGATGAGATAACCGTTGCCCTCCGCGGTGCGATCCTCCCCGCCCATTAAAAGAAAACACCGGAAACCTATAGCTGCCGGCTACACATTGAGCGTCACGCGCGCTCAGCGTCCTCAGTTCAGCCGCGCCTCGCTGCCCGGTCGCCGCCTCGTTGGAAAGCGAACCCTCTTGCGACAGCATGCAGCCGTCCTCAGCCTGCTGCCCTCCATATGTGTAGGACCACCCATCGCTGGCCATGGAAGATGGGAACTGTAGTCCAACCTCTCCGGAGAGCACCCGGTTGAGGAAGGCCGGCTGCCCTGCTGCAAAGCCGCCTATTGCGCCCTCACGGCGCGTAGGGCCTGCCCGCCCGCGAAGCAAACAGGCCGGGGGGCCGGGCTCTCCCTTCGGGAGCCCCTTGCTCTCCAAGTCTCCGCCTCCCTTCGCCCAGCCCCTGCTGGCTGCTGGCCTGCCGCGCTGCGCTCCGCCCTTTCTGACGTTCCGCTTGCAACTATGTCGGCGGCCGCGCGCAGACGTCAGGCTGCTGGCGTGAAAGGAGAAGCCCCCACCGCAGCTACAGTAGCAGTAGTCCCAGCTCGCGGAGATGAGGAGCCGGGCATGGCGGCGGCCCCGAGCCTCACTGTCTGCCTCAAGCTGCTGGCGGCGGCATTCTACGGCTTCAGCTCTTTCCTCATCGTGGTGGTGAACAAGAGCGTCCTCACCAGCTACGGGTAAGGGGGCGGGAGAGCTACGAGCGAGCAAAGTTCGTTGTCGCCGGTGCCAGGGGAAGTTCAGGGGGCAGCGCCAGCCGCGTTGCAGATTAACTCGTGCAGCGGGGAGGCAGGCCGGGGAAGCCGGTGGCGTCCCTCCCCCTCCTCAGAACTGTTGCTGCTGCTGAGCTGGCGAGTGCCGCGACCTAACTGCCCGCTCGCCTTCGGGGCTTCTGCAAAGCGTCAGCTCTGGTTGCTTTGGGTGACGTTCGAGAAGAGGAGCCTCCATGTTAAATGATTGGGAAAGGGTTGCCTGCGGCACTCCCCATCTCCCTTCTTACAGAGATACGAGCTAGAGGGCATTTGCATTGGATGTGGTGCATGCGCCCCTCCGGCCCGCTCATACGTTTATGAGACCACTTGTAGGTCGCTTGCTCACAAGTTGCTCAGTGGCTCTTGTATTATTACTCCCAAGCTCCATGGAAATGGAATGAGTACAGCGCCTCCACGGCTGTAATCCCCCTACCTATGTAGCTAGAAGTAAGCCCCTTTGGACTCTACCGGTTTTGAGTGTGCAGGGTTGCACGACACAGCATCATACGTTTCCAGAGAGCACGTACTGGTTTTCAGCTTTGGCCTTTTAATTGCACACAACACGCTGCCTTAGGGGTTCTCTGAAACCTTAAAAACCTTCCGTCATCTTTCCTTGCAGTATTGTAAAATTATTTTTTCCACAGAGACCCCACAATTTCCCTCCTTGTTGAACATTCATTGCATGTGTACGTATGTGTACTTCTTGAATAGATACCTTATAAGAAGTAGCTGATGCCATCCAGCTGCTATGCAAATCCACTTGAACATGTTAGGACTATGTATGAAGGGGCGTTGGTTGCCCGTGGCAAAGAGTATTTCTTTTATAGTTCCAGTTCTTGTTTGTTTTCCCATTTTGGCCAGAGAATTGTTTTAATGGTGGATAAAGGGTGAGGCAAACCACTTTTTCCTGTCACCGGCTAGGCTTTTTCCATTTTGTATGACTTACCCAGGATCTATGCTGTTTGGTTTAATTTGTTTGCCATTTGTTGTAGATTTCCTTCCTCGCTGTGTGTGGGACTGGGCCAGGTTAGTTGGAATCTTGATTATGGAAATTTCTAACAGGGCAGGGAGGGTATGGGATGAAATAGTGATATTTTTCTTTGCTCTTTGCTTTCACAGATGTTGGCTACAGTAGTTGTCCTCTGGGTGGGAAGGGCTCTCAGGGTGGTGAAGTTTCCAGACTTTGACAGAAATATACCTCGAAAGGTATGGTATTCCTCTGTTGTCTTCTCTCTTGCCTGCTTTGTAAATCATTTTAGTGGAAGCATAGCCCCTGTTACAAAAGCTTAGAATTAAGGAGTGGTGGTTCTATTGTGTGTGCATGTATATATTATGTATTCTTCAGAAAAATACACGGGAACACTTTCAAGGCATTCATTAATATTTGTACTGCTTTCTGTTCTTGATAAATTACAGCAGCCTTTCCCAACCTAGTGCCCTCCAGCTGTGTTGGACTACAACTCCCAGTGTCCCCTAGTTAGCAAGGATGCTTGGAGCTGTAGTCACATCTGGAGGGCACGAGGTTGGGGAAGACCGAATAAGAGCAAACTTTTACATGTGTGAAAAGTGCTGTTACTATCAAGAAATTCCAGGGTTTGTTTGTTTTTTGTGTAATATTACAAATAAAAGACTCTAGAGAAGTAACTGAGTCTGTTGCAGCAGAGTCTAGTGAGAAGTTCATGCCACAGTAAACCACATATGTGTATTTATTGGATGCTCTAATCTAATAATGTAGTTATAAATCCTTTACAGATAAGGATATATGTGTTTGCTTAATATTAATTGTTGGAAATGGTTTTGTTTTAGTCACCACAGCTATATTTAAGGTTGTTTGCACATCTTTCTGAGGTCAGACTTTTACGGATCGGTCTGTAAAAGTTTCCTTAGGGTTCAGTTACACCTTATGTTAAAATGTGTGAACACAGTTTTTAAAAAATTAGCCAGTGTATGTGTGAGTACAATTGGGACAGCTGTGCATGGAGAGTGAGAGCATCATCACACAGGCGAAAATTGCGTTTGCTTACCGTCGCTTTTCTGTCCATGCGTTCGTCCCTCATTTCTTCCTCTTTTGAAGAGGAAGTAAAAACTTACACGTGGCCCATTCAGTGGGCCATTTTGATCACACTGCTTCTCCTGCACACACCAGGAGTTAGTGTCAACTTCCATCTTGAAAAATAAGTCAGACTTACTGGGATTTTTTTTTTGTGGTGTGAAGAAGGCTAGAAGGGGCGGGAGTGTGCAGGAGGCAGGTGATGTTGTGAGAGGAGCCTGCAAAAATCTGTAAGTGCCCAGTAACGAGCGTGCAATAAAACACTCGTCTGATGGAGCTCTGAGTTAACCTTTCCAGTTGTACTGTGATCTACTCCCCAACCCCCCTCAGAAGCTGCTACGTACTCCAGCAGGGAAGCTGCTATTGGTGCCATCCCTGCCCCCTGTTGTGCACCATGATCAACTCACCATACAACTGCTAAATGTGAATGCACATTTGATTTAATATATAGTTTGCACTCCGAAATATGTTCTACTAAATTTGAAAGAACTTGCTCCAAGTTTGCAATCCCGTGCAAACTTAGGAGTAAACCATTGAAATCATTGCGGTTTAAACTTTGATAGAATTGGCCAGCATGTCCAAGTTAATGTTTCTCTTCTTGTTTTAATAGTTCCTTGACATTGTTTTTAATGCCCTATTTAAACATGACTCTGGGTATATAAAAGAAACGTATCCATGCGAAGCATTATGTTAAAAGGTTTCCCATTTCCTATGTACACAGCATTAGTATTCCCATTGTCACAATGTAACTTTGAAAATGGAGTGCCTTTGTTATGAGAATAGATGTTCTGTTTATGTTTCTAAAAATGAATGCAGTCTTGAGAAATGGAAGGATGTTTGTGCTCCCGTTGTAGTCAGGTTGCAAAACCGTTAAAGCATTATTGCATATTTCCTAGGGCTTGCCATGTTGTGTTCCTGGCAAAGACTATTCCAGTTGCAAAACCATGTAACAGTTTTGATTAGTTAGGTCTCTAGCTGACTTTATTGACTGCTATTTTATCCCTCTTATAATTTTCTAGACATTTCCACTACCTCTTCTCTATTTTGGGAACCAAATCACAGGACTGTTCAGCACAAAGAAACTGAAGTATGGATCACTTTTATCTATTAATGATGTTATAATTTTATTAAGCATTTATTAAAATAAAATCTCCGAATACCAATATGTCTACATTTAAAATTGATCACTTGAAATGTAGTGAATAAAAATGGTCTAGTTGGTTGGTGTTTTTACTTACAGCTCTGTGTTCTTCCAGCTTAGCTAAAGGAAAAAATGATTGATATAACTAAAGAAGAGGGGAAAGTGAGGCTTTCCCTATGATTTGTTCTTTTGCAGCAGAGTTCTCTTCATGTTTACTCAAAACATAAGTTCCACCGTGTTCAGTATGACTTACTCCCAGGTAAGGAGTAGTAGGATTACATCTTTATCCTGAGGAGAGCAAATGCTTTTAATAGTACATGTCTACTCAGAAGTAAGTCCTACTGAGTTCAGTATGGCTTACTCCTGAGTAACTTGATATAGGATTGTAGCCTTAAAATGCTTTATAATAGAGCCCTGTTGACTCAGCATTTTTTTAAAAAAAATCATGAGGGAATTTACTAGTTAATAATTCTGTTGATCCTTCAAGTATGCTGCTCTTAAGCCATTTAAAGATAATAGTCAGCACTTTGAAGGGCCCAGAAACAGATTGGCCCCTAGTGGACATGGCATAAAAAAGGAGTTGCAGGGTTCCGATTATGAGTTTCAGTCAAAAGCCTGCGGGATGCAGCTGAAGTTTCTGGGCACTCTTCAAAGACTAGAAGACCCAAGATATTAAGAGTAATCTAACTTAGCTAAGGGCCCAGTCCTATTCATGTTTAGCATTGGGCCCTAAGTTGTGCATGCCCCAGCTAGAACCACCTTCTCTGGAAATGGGTGCAACTGGTGCACAATCCTTATCTGGGCAAAGGCACTCCTGAGCACTGCTGCCACCTAGACATCCTGAAGCATCCTGAGTCCAGGAGTGCTCCCAAACTCTGAACCTGGATTCTTCAAGTGGTAGGGCAGCCCCATCCAGAACAGATTGTATCACTGTTGCTGGGTAGGTTTCTATTCACCAAGAGCACATCTCTCTTGTCTGGCTTAAGTTTCAATTTATTCACCCTCATACATCCCATTATGTTTCCAAGCAATGGAATTGTGTCTTCTGCAGATTCCAAAACTCTGGATAACCTCTCCCAGTAGCTTTTTGTAGACTTTAAATAACATAGTTCTTAGGATGCTATTCAGTGTACTATTACTTGGGAGTAGGTGCCACAAAATCCTGTGGGACTTACTTCCATATGCATAGCACCAGGCTGCCAGTCTTTCTCTCTCCTCCTCACCTTCTGTACTCCTCCACACCACCCATTGGCATGACTAGACAAGACATTTCAAGATAAATAAAGGAGAAGTCCATATTGAAGTATATGGAAAAAAGAATAAAGCAGTGGGTTGGATCCAAACTTATACTTAGATTTATTCAAACTACAATAAGTCTGAATCCAATCTGTTTATGCATAAATAAAACGTTGGGTAATAACATCATGGCAACAGAGTTTACATTTCCTTGTCACAAAACACAATTGTAGATCATGACCCTGTTTGGACCTACAGATGGTATCTCGGGACATGCACTGTGCATGAGCCGCCTTTGGTTTCCAGAAACAAACTACAAATGCAACATTCATAGGTTGTTACCCTGTTATCTGAACCTGGGCTCTTGGGGCTGACTTTGGGTTAAACAACTCCAAGTTAACCCTTGGTTTGTTCTTTGGTCAATTTGGGGATTGTTTAACCCACAAACAACCCAAAGTGCCCAGGTTCAGCTATCATTGAAAGAAACTACAAATGCTGCACTCATAGGTTGTTCCTGGAAACCGGATGCACCTCACATGCAATTTGAGCATTAATTAACCCAGGAATTGCTGCCAGTTGTTTCCGCTGCATCCAAACCGGATCCATGTAAACATGCTAACAAAGTAATTATGATATAGTGTTTCTATTAAGATTTCTTCTCTGCAACTTAGTGGTTTCTTTGTCATGTTTTGTCATTCAGAGACAGAGAGTTAAGATATTCCTTAGGGAGAATATGGTTTGGGACTTAGTGCTGATTAGCATCCTAAAACAGAAAAATGTCATAAATTATTGTTGGAAAATACTTATGAAACTTACTTGAAAGTACTCTATAATTGGAATATTTTCTTTAATCAAAACATCACCTTAAAGCTTTATATAATTCAAACATAAATACATAAAATATAATGTATATTAATAAAGCTCATTAAGGTAGACAGTTGGCAAAACCAGCTGTTCTGCTATTTTATCTAGGGAAATACAATGCCATTGTTGAATACTCCTGGAGTCTATGTACTAAAAGGTGTGGGTAAGAACTAGCTTTAGTAACTAGCTTTGGAAGATGGTTAAATATAACCTTAATTGTAGAGCCTTGTAACTTGAGAGCCTTGTTCGTTTCAAGGGAATGAGCTTAGAAGAAAGTGTGCTCAGTCATAAATAACTTTTCCATGCACTGCTTCTAGGAATAAAGTTTAAAAATGGCTAATATATAGCTGAGCTTTGTACATGTGTATCAAACCAAGTTATTCAAATTTGGGGGATTATATTTGCTAGCCTTTGAGAGAGGTTGGCCTCTCTTTGCTACATTTTCTGGCAAATGTTAGAAATGAACTCTTTGGCCTAGTATGACTTTTTTAGGAACAGCTACTTTCAGTTACTGCACCTCTGTTTCGATGTTTATTTTAGATGCTATAGAGTAACTTGAAAATGTCTTGGTAGGGAGTAGCCTAGGAATATCTTGGTATGGTTAGCCCCTTCCTACAACATTCTCCTTCTCTTTCAGCCTGCCAATGTTTACAGTCCTGAGACGGTTTTCCATTCTGTTTACAATGTTTGCAGAAGGAATCTTACTCAAGTGAGTTGTCAGGTAGTGCCATGGGTTTGTGCGATGTGAAGAGTGCAGCCTGTGCCAGCTTTATTATAACTCCCATCATATGGTCAAGTAGAAGGCCTGCAGAGATTCAGCTCAAGGCATCATGGGACAAAACCTTTTTTCAGATGTCACCCTTTGTATTTGTGTTACGTTGAACAGTGGCGGGGTGGGTGGGAATCATGGCAGTGGCAAGGGTCCACAGATTTGTTTTTGCTTGCCAGTGACTGATAATTTGTAGTTGCAGCTGACTGCTTTCCTTTCTCAAATCCTCTCTCTCTACATGCCAGAGAATGTGTGGGGGTGTTTCTCTTATCGTGCTGAGCTTGCTTCAAAACTCAATGTGACCAAAAAAAAATCTTATCTGTCGCAGGACAGTATTGCGTTGAGCTCTAAAGCAGGAATTCTGCTCCAAAGCTGTGTGATGGATATTGGGTTTTTGAGCAGGCTGCATTAATGTTGTGAGAGATCCCTTTTCCTTCCAGAGAGGCCACCTGCTCAAAGTCCAGTGTGTTATGAGAGACATCCCTCCCTTCTCTTGAGTTGGGAGAGTGGAGAAGAGGGTTTCTCATGTGGTGAATAGTCAACTTGGTCACTGGTGGATGGGTTTGGATAGGCCTTCCCCATCTTGGTGCCTTCCAGATATTTTGAACTTCAACTCTTGTCAGCCTCAGCCGGCATAGCTGGGGGTTGTAGTCAACATTGGTGGCATTTAATTGTGAATCTGGGACCTAAGGAAACTTTCCAGAGCCATTGTTCCAAGTTGTATAACTTCAGAAGGTATCCATGGTCTTTGCTGTTGTCTCCTGGATACAATGTCATACTTATAATGCGAGATATCAGTGAGTGTACAATACTTTCTTTGTTATTTGAAGCCCCGGCAATTCTTAAATACCGTATTTCTTTGATTCTAAGATGCACTTTTTTCCCTAAATAAACAGCTCTAAAAATGGACTGTGTCTTAGAATCGATGGCGTCTTAGAATCGAAGAAATACGGTATTGTCCTTTCTTTTAGTACGTCCCGTCACCGATTTGGATGGCTCAAAAGTGGGTTTGATAAACCCTCTGAGGAGAAAGCTATCCAAAGCTATTTAGTCCTGGTGGTTAAGTTCCTCTGCAGGGGTGTTGCTTTTCCTTCCTGGAAACCTGCTGCTGCTTTAACCTCTGAGCTCCAACGAGGGTTAACGACTGAATCCGCCCCCCTATATGAGGGTATGGGGGGGGGTGGCGGCACTTAGGAGGATCTTTTGCCTGAGGCGGCACAGAAGTCACTCCGAGTCAATAAAGGAAACGGAGCCATTCGCGTCTTCCCGCCCCTTCTCCCTCCCTTCTTAGGCGCGAAACCAAACTCTGGCGTTTCCCGCCCTGGATGCAGCGGAGAGCAGCTGGAGGCCTTTCGGGGTTCATCTCCCCCTCTGTGCTCAGGACCCCCGAACCTTTCAGGCTGCCCCTCGGACGGCCCCCTCCTGCCCGCAGCCCCTGCAGCTCCTTCCTGCCGCGACCCTGGGCTCAGCGGGGAGGAAGCAGGAGGGTGGCAGAAGGGCTCTTGCTTCGTCCTGCGTTTGTGCAGGGAGGGCGGTGGGGTTTTGCTTTGCAGCAGAAACAAAACTCCGAGATGGAGGGCAGACACAGACAGGAAATTCAGGCAGCTTTTGACAGGAAACCAACTACCGTATTTCTTTGATTCTAAGATGCCCTTTTCCCCCCAAATTAACATCTCTAAAAATGGGGTGCGCCTTAGAATCGATGGCGTCTTAGAATCGAAGAAATACGGTATTGCATTGTAGGCCAAGATGTTTTGCTTGCTTGTTCTTGAAGACTACTCACTTTTTTATGACAGTAATCGTGTATGTGAAGGCTTCCATTGGCAGCTGTAACGTGTGTAAACCACTCGACACATCTTGAGTTTTGTCACCACTGACTTGCTTTGTCAGCAGTGCAAAAGGCTGAGGGGAAACAGAAATGAAACCCTTAACTACATCCCCCCTCCCCAATGTGCCTATCAGCTCTGATGGAAACTTCATAGAAAGCTATCTTGAAAGATCATGGCTCACAGTTTAAGAACTGGAGGAGTATTGGGAATTTTTGAACACCAGTTGAAGTAATGACAAAGCGCTTGATTTTTCTTCTTAGGAAGAAATTTTCTTGGGGAATTCAGATGACAGTATTTGCAATGATAATTGGTGCATTTGTAGCTGCAAGGTAAGGTTTACAATTCTTTTAAAAATAGCTTGAATTTTGTTACATTTTTATGCTAATGTATCCTCAAGTATATGCTTATAATAAAGATTCTGTCTAGTTAGTGAAAGGTAAGTAGAAATTCAGGTGAAGCCCTGTGAGAATGTAATTGAGGTAATACGTGACTGGTAAAGTAAATGCCAGCATAAATTAATGCAATTTGTACTGCTGAATAACCACATTTACTAGACATTTTTGTAGTATTGTTCTGTAATATTTTCCCCCTCAGATATGAAGACTTTCCTGGACTGCGATTCCAGTAGAGCTAGGAAATAGCAGGTGGCAATGTCTGAAAGTTGTTTAGACCAGCTTTCCCCAACCTGGTGCCTTTCTATCATCCCCTTCTAGTCCAACACATCTAGAGGCCACCAAGTTTGGTTTAGGCTAAGAAAGTCAGACACTTACTCTGCAGCTACTCTCTTCAGTTATCTGTGTGCTCTTCCTCCTCCATTCCAAAATGGTGGTTGACTAGCTCACTTTATTTCAAGTTGTTGTTGGAATTAATGTCCAGGTGACAGTACATCAGGCTAACGTTAGTTTAATTTAGAGCAGTGATTTTCAACTGGTGGCTCTTCATGTTATGTCAAGTGGTACACACAAAAGTACCTAGAGTTTGGGATGTCAGTGTGAAGGGCTTTCACTGGTGACATTGCTAGTTTCTATTTCAGTCCTAATAAGCCTCCCTTACCATGATGATGCTTCCCATAAGAATTTCCCTTTTACCCTGCCTATCTGATTGGTGATTTCTTCTCTGGCAGTGAAGCTCATGTTAAGGATAAATGAAGATGCTCAATCCAAGTGCTCTGTTTCCCACCTCCATCTGCCCCCCAAAGCCTGTACAGATAAGTTATAGCACTCATCTTACATGTAGTGTCATGGAGCACAGGGTGCAAGGGGCTCTTCCCTTTGCACAGGATCGTCTTGCACACATGAGACGCAATCTACAAATGAGACCCTCTTTGCAGAATCCTGTTCTGCTTGCAGTTTGCACACGTTCAGTATTTGTGCGAGTTACTCATTTTCCATGACGTTAAAATCTTGTCTTTTCCCTCCGTAGTTCTGATTTGGCATTTGATCTAGAAGGTTACGTTTTCATTTTGATCAATGATGTCTTGACAGCTGCAAATGGTGCATATGTAAAACAGAAATTAGATTCAAAGGTAGGCTTACCTTATTATTTCATTTTAAATCCAGCCTTCTGCTTTATTGATCAAGAAAGGGTGAATAAGTTTTAGTTTTCTGGAAAAAGTATTCATTACTCAGTGGCCTGTTAGTCCATATCTTGTCAAAATCATATTTCATTTCTGTACTTTGTTCCATTTCCCTACTTTCTCTTACTATGCAAACTTCAGCATACCATGTACATAGTATTCTAACAGTTTGTATATCTTTAGGATGGCCTGCAGATGCAGATGTAGTTTAGAGTTAAGTCCATAACATTTATTAGGCTGAATCAGCCCAAGATCCATCTAATCCATCATTCTATTTCCATCAGTTGTCTCCTTGAGTTAAGTAGCATATTCATAAAACCAAAGTCATTCCTCTGCACTACCATACTATGACTACTTTTAGTGTGATGCTATTTCACCCCAAGATGAAATTATCAGGCTTCAAAGAGGTTTGAAACATGCAAGTTGTCTGGTTCATCAGTACTGAGGTGAAATAATATATTTTATATATGTTATATGTAGGATAAGAGTTATTTTAACTTTTTTTAAAAAAAGTATGGGCCACTACAGATGTAACATTGGCTGCCTCCTAACTGTGGTTAGTAAATCAAGACCCAGTCCAGGGAATGTATGTTCCCTCCCCTTTAATCCCGGCTAAGCAATGGATCTGGGTGAGTGAGAGCTATGGTCAAAGCTAACTGAGGTTTCCCAAATCAGTAGCTTCAAATCAGGGGACAGCTTGTTCCAGAGCAGATAGAGGCTGTGGGGAAAGTATATACATTCCCCAAGGTTGGCTCCTGACTTACTATTCGTGCTTCACAGAGAACCAGTGTTGCAGCTGCATCAGATAAGTGATTGACTTTTTATGGGCAAAGTATGTCTGTGCTTATTTATTTCTGTCCAGCACAGTTCTGTTGGGGGTAAATTTCATATGCCCTTGCACTCCTGCAGAGCTTATGGTCTCCCTCTTTTTTATGTCTGTCTAGGGATAGACAGGGAGTAGAAGTGATGGACTAATACTTTGATATTTCAGTTAATAGTTCTTATTTAATGTATTTTTGCTTAAAGTAGCATAAAACTGTAATTAAAAACATGCACAATATAGCTGGCAAAACTAATTTTCTGTCAGTGATGATTTGGAAAATGGGGAGAACATGAAGATGCTTTATGTCTAAGGACCCAGACAGGAAAAAAAAAGTATTTGGAGAGGATGACTGAGGTCTTCTTCCGTGTTGTTCTTTGTGTGAGACTTTATCTATCAGCCAAGATAAATACATATTTCTCATTTCCAGGAGCTGGGAAAATATGGCCTCCTTTATTACAATGCACTGTTCATGATTTTTCCTACCTTGGCCATTGCCTATTTTACAGGAGATGTGCAAAAGGTAAGACTTTGGGTTTTTATTTTATTTTATTTTTATTTTATTTTATTCCATTGGTATGGAAGTTTAAAACATTAGGCCAATTTGCACACAATGCTAAACCACCATGGGTTAATTAATTAAATGACCCTTGGATACCCTAGAACAACTCATAGGAATCCTTGTTTATCTCTCACATAATCCACGCCGCCCAGGTTCACACGACATGACAACATTGTGCGCGCGCACTAGAGCTTACATACTCCAAATAGTGGCCGGTGCATGCTGTGAAAGACTCTTACACTGGTATTGATTTCAGTGGAACTTGTACCAGTACATACTGGGAAGCCAATACGAGAGTCCTGTACCACAGTTCCACAGCCATCCACAGCCATACACTAGCAGCGTTAAGAGTTAGTGCAATAAACTGCAGTTGCAGTGCTCAGTAATTATGCAGTTGTTGCATCCAATTATAACATAGGCCGACTGGATACACAAGCACAGGATTTATGGATACTGTTGCCCAACCGCCCATTCAAATGTACAGTCTACGGATATTGTGAATTCTTTCCCCATTCAAAAGGAGGCAAGTGAGCATCTGCTAGGATTTGTAGTGCACATAGATGCAGTGTGTGATCCAGCACAAGGGCGCTTAAGTGTGGTCTTGTTCTGCTTCTGTGGGGCTTGGCTGTGTATGATGTGAGAGACAGTAGGATGAAAAAAGGGTAATTTTGAAATCTTGCACTTCTGTCAAGTACACGAGGCTGCCTGTATCAGCTGTATTATTTCTCTTTCTGTTACAAAGCAGTCTTGTCTAACTTTGTTAATGAACAGAATACAGTAAAAATTAAGTTCCTTAACTCTTTGCACACCTGTTTTATGGAATGGCTTGATCATCATAGGAAATAATATTTTATGTTTATTAACATTTTAGTTTACTGTAGCCTGTACTTGTTAGTCTGTGTGCCACCTACTTTCATAACTTGAGTACCTTTCACTTCATCTCTGGCTCTGTGTGTGGTGTTAGTTGGCCTTATGTTTTTTTAGCACACAATTACACTAGTATTGACATTATTCCAGGGCATTATATTTCTTGCTGAAGCTTGTAATAACTACAAACGCAGTGGAAATTAGTGCCTCACATGGAAGCATTTACTTCATGGATACCCATCTGCTAGAAGCAGACATGTGGTAGGACAGACTCCTCCAGACAATTTGTCCATGTCCTTGGATTGAAACTAAGATTAAACTGTTCCTTGGACACAACCCTGAATTGCACTGCAGTCATATCCAGTGTGAGGCAAATGCAGACCAATGTAACCTTGAGGTGCTTAGTAAATATGCTGAAACGTTCCTTCGAGGATTCTTTCACATCACTGTGAAGGTCAAATTGGAGCAGGCCCTGAGCAGCTACATTGTGTATAAGAAGTTACATATAGTTCAAATATTGATAAGGCTATTGCCAAGGTATTAATGTCTACAGTGATGAAAGACACACTATGAAGCAGAGCTGGCATACAAATGCTACATGAATAAAAGTTGGTTTTGTAACAGAATAAAATAGTCATGGACAGACGGCAATTTTTAATACTCAGAACCACATTTGGCAATCGCTTAGTTAAAATGCTTATGGCAGGGTGTAGTTAAAATATGTTCTGAAAAGTTAGAGTCTGTATCTTGGTGTCAGGTTAGCTTTTATGTAAATGAACAGTTTGAATAAAGACGTGTATAGATTATAGCTAAATGATTGCCTTCGAGGAGAATTTTGGGTGACCAGGACGATGCATTTTAAAAAAAACTTCTCTTGAGATAGAAAATAGTGATCCAGTATTCATATATTTTTTTGGAGAAATGTGTTCAGTAGAAATACGTGCACCAACAAAATAAGGAATAGAATACCAGCACTGTGCTAGGCTCTGAAGTTTGTATTCAGTGTGTTTGCGCACATATCTTATGCTACTGATTTTTTGAATAAACGTTTTCTCCTCTGGCAAGCTCTTGGCAGTGAAGGTGAACAAAAGCTGCTCTGTTTAACATCCAGGAAGCTCAAAATCCACAGGGCTGGGAAATCATTGGCTTACTCATAATATATACTTAAGGCCAAGGATGGGCAGAGTTTAGGGTTGCAGGATCTGTGTTTTACTAGAACCCTAAGACCCGCTAACCAGAGTTTTCTCTGGTTTAAGATATCGACTTTAGTAATTCTGAGCCTAGGGATTTGGGGAGGGGGTGTACCAGAACTGAACAGACCTCACAGCTCCTCCATACACACACAAATTACTCCTAGTTACTGCAAGCATTCTTCATTTCAGCAGTATAATTGCGGGGGGAAAGTGATTTTGTTGCTGTTCTTGTTAAACAACTGGGAGACATAAATCCTTGCCTGCCAGGAGATTAAGATTTAATTTGTCCACCCCATCCCCATTTAAGGCTATGCCTCCCCCTACATACATTTTATATAGTTCCTATATTAATCTGCATTATTAAGTTACTACAAAATGAGCTATAAGGAATAAAGAGAAGTTATGCCAACACATTATTTTCTTTGAAATCAAAGTCCTGTTTTGTTAATAGAATGTTTGTCAGTGAAATTAATTGTCCATACTATTAAGCCATGGGAAGGCACATCTGTGATAAACATTGGGATTCCAGCAACATGGATACGTTATGTTGCCTGATCATAATTATTGCCAAGGTTATACTATTGGAATAGACATCTGTCTTATATAAAAAACTGTGTCTTGGTTCATAAGGAAGCAGGCTGTATTGTGGGATGGGAACTGCAGGTTCTCTAGGCTCATTGCTGTCATAAGAAGGACCTGCTTGTGTCTCAAATTAGCTGTGTTGATGGGTTAGGAAAGGTTTCCCATACCTGTGCTTCTTTCTCATATGAGTTCAGAGCATTCTCATATGCTCTGAGAATGCTGGGGAGGGGCTACACCATGTATGTTGTTGCATTGATAGTTTACCAAACATTTCAACTGGTCTCTTTGAGAGACATGGGGGAATGTCTACACACGTGCTTTACCCTGGGGTAGCTTCGGAGTGGCGGCAGGTGAGTTACATGATGCAGCCGCCACTCCAAAGGGATCCAGGGGCAAAGCCCCAAAGCTCCGTGCTAAAAAAGTCAGGGACTTACCCTGACTTTTTTAGCTTGGAGCCAGGCTCTGTGCCTCTGTGGAGGCTTTTTAGGGGCAGGGAATTAAACGGGGAAGGGGGCGGATGGGGGGGGGAGAGGAACAGGGCAGCCAGAGCGAGCTCAGAGGTTGGAGAGCTGGCTGCCCTGTTCCTCCCCCCCTCCCTGGTGCTCCCGGCAGTGGCAGCTGGGGAGAGAGGTACGGGGCAACATGGAGCCAGCTGCCACTGCCGGGAGCACCAGGGAGGGGGGGAGGAACAGGGCAGCCAGCTCTCCAACCTCTGAGCTCGCTCTGGCTGCCCTGTTCCTCTCCCCCCCCCATCCGCCCCCTTCCCCGTTTAATTCCCCCCCCTAAAAACCCCCGCTCTGGCTGCCCCATTCTCCCCCCACCCCCCAGGTCACAGTCACCGTTTTTTAATTTTTTAATCTTTAGATGCGAAGGATCGCATCACCCCTCCTCCCCCGTTAACTGTAAATGCAATCCTTTGCATTTACAGCTAAACAAAGAAACAAACAAAGAACTTTCCCCATTAAAAAAACACCCCACTTATCAGAGAGGAGGGGGGCGCAGATGCTCCTCGGGTGGGCAGGCAGAGTGGAGCCACCACCTATAAACCTGCAACTGCGCTCCTTCCCATATAGACGCTGGGAAGGAGTGTCAATGCAGTTGCGCCCCGGCTCACTCCGCCGGGTGCAGCAGTACCGCTAGTGCCAGTCAATTCAAACAGTCCTAGTGGTAGTTTGGCTGTGCACATGAGATCAGACTTTTTTTGTCTATATTATAATTTGTAACGACTACTCTTTGTTTTTGTTAGCTATCATATTTTTTTTAATAAAAGCAAATGAGTATACTACTCTAAAGATAGTTTTTATTTGTATAAAAAGGAACTGTCTCCTTTTTCTTTAATGTATTTTTCAAGCACCCCTCCACCCAATGAATGCTTGAGGTGATTTTACAATATAAACAATAATACAAGACTTTAAAAAGCTAAACTAAAATTAATAAAATACATTGCAATAAAAGAGACGAAAGTTCTGAAATCACAATGCAGCATTAATCACTAAAAGCTTATCAGAACAGCGTAGCTTTTACTATGAGTCCAAACACAAATAATTAGGGACTCAAAATAACCTACATTTTGTATACTGCCCAGAGAACTACTTTATTGTTATTGGGCAGTTTTAAAATACAGTAAATAAATAACCTTCTCTGGGAAGGAGTTCCACAACTGGGCTGCTGCTACATGTTTGTACTGATGCTGAGGATCAATTCGCATGGCAGAGAATAGGGGAAGATTTATGGTGGAAATAACGGCTTTACCTGTCCCAACAATTAGAAGCACATTTCTAGCAGCACGTTTGTCTACAGATGTCTAGTTATCTGCAGTTGTGTGTTACAGAATTCAGTTTGAACAAGGATGGGCACATTGCATCTGAGTACATGTTGTCTTTGCCTTTCTGAAAGTAGTTCTGGTTTGTTTCCAATTGAATTTTATGCTGCTACATACCCAGATTTCTCCTTTGTAGCAATCTATGATAAGCCGCTTTCTGAGTTTGTATCTGCCAAACGTTTGCTACAAACAACTATTCCCTCCCCTGAGTAGTGTTAATGTACTTTTATTCTAAAAAGCTTATTTTACTACTCCCGTGATGTTATAATTTTCAGATAGTTGGGAGGCATAGTTAAGGTTTATGCAATAAAAATGGTAAATATTTTGCAATACCCAGGTTTTAGCTCCAATATTGTGCAGACACATCATTCTAAAAGCCGTTGCAAATGTTGATTTGCATTTAGAAAATTAGCATAGGGTTCAAACTCTGTTAGCACCTATTGTTCTTACTCAAAACCTAATTTCCTGTATGCAGAATTCCACTCATGGGATGCTCCTGCTGGCAGAAGAGGGGAGTGTTTTTCACTGATAAAATCATTTTTCTCCTAGAGTCCTCTGTACCCTCCAGCTGTTTTTGCCTACAACTCCCATCAGCCCTAGCCAACATAGGTGATGGTAAAGGATTTTGGCTTGTAGGCCAAAATATCTAGAGGGCCACAAGTTGCCCACCCCAATCTAGGCTTACCCTTGAAGAGTTTCCAGAAGCTTCTATTGGTGTAACATGCATGAACTAGGCTGCTAATTGAAAGACACCTGTCTTGAAAGACCTCTACTGGTTCTTAATTGTTTTCTGGGTTCAATTCAAGGTAAATCTTTAAAGCCCTAAATGGCTTAGGGCCTAGCTATCTAAGGGATCACCTGTCTTGTTATGAAACTGTCAGATTATTACAGTCTGCAGGAGAGAGCTTCTTGAGGACAGCTCTGCCAGCGAATGCCCGTTTGTCGGGTACACAGGAAAGTGCTTTTTCCTGTGTTGCTGCCAAATTGTGAAATGCACTTCCTCCATTCTCTTGGCTTTCAGGAAAGACATTGAGATGTACCACTTTAATCTAGCCTGTTCAATTATTTTGGTGTACAATTGTTTAATGTTTTTAAAGGTTCTATTAACTCCTGGGGGGTCTAGCTGGATTTGTTCTGTTTTTTATTTATTGTGCATTGCCTTGGTGGCTTTTTGGCAAAAAGGGTGATATAGAAATAATCAATAATAAAACAAACTACTATTCAGTGTTAGGAGCACTTTCCAGGAAATAATAATTTCCAATTAGCATTTTTCTTGTCCCTTAAAGACTATTTTTTTCTTTCTTCCTGTTAAATCTCTTTTTATGATCTGTCAAAAGCTTTGATGAACTCTTAGTAGATCTGAAACTGGGGTGCCATGTTAACAAAACATACACAATGTATTTTATTAACACATTTTCACTAAAGTTACAAGTATGAAGGTGCTATCTTTGTCTATTATGGATAAACAACTGGTGTCTTAACCTAGCTCCTATAGGCTTTACATCTCTCCCATAGTATATCCCCAATGCCAAGAATGCCATCACTTTTATGTGCCTCAACTACTTGATTAATAGTCCTGTTCCTGTGCCATACTGTAACTGTTTATTTATTTCTTACACTTATGGCCTGCCCAATAATTAGAATTCTCTGGGTGGTGTCCACATAAATTAAAAACAAAACTTAGACAAAACAATAGACTATGATAAAAACAGCACAAAATAAAACCATGATGAAATAAAACCAGCAACAAAAGTTTAAAAGAACAGCAGAATAGAAGTGGTAAGATCTAAAAGCACTAAAACATTTCTCAAAATTCCTGGTAGAATAAAAAGGTCTTTACCTGGTGCTGGAAAGACCATAAATGTAGGTACCAAGTGAGTCTCTCTGTGGAGGGTGTATTACAGATGGAGAGCCACCTATAGATGTGAACGGCCGCAAAAGAACCAGGAAAAATCAGGAAAAAATGTTTTTTCCCATTTTTTCTGAAACCTTTTTTGTTTGTTTTTTTGAAAAATTGAAAAAATGAAGAAAAATGGATTATGTTTTATTTTAGCATGATGAATAAAATGTTTAAGACAAGGTGTTCAAATGTTTATTTCTCCAAATGATTTCTAAAAAACTATGTACAGAATCAGATTATCACAATTTCTGTGCACCAAGGACAAGCAAGTCTTAGGTTGCAAACTCACACTACAACTCTCAAATGCAAGAGCAAGATGCATTTCTGCCTCTAGGGGGCAGCATTGCCACTGAAGCAGAGACTGAAACTGATAGTGATAGCTACGTATAGCTCAGAAAATGAATCTGATTCATACGTGATAGCTACATATAGCTCAGAAAATGAATCTGATTAAATTTCATGCATGTTCATTTTTTCAGTTCTTTTTATGGGAATGGGAGCTTTAGGTCTGCTTGACACTGGAGGGCTAGCGGATACATAAATAATTTTCTTTGTTACTAATGTTGATGGTTTCCTCTGTTGTTGTTTTAAATTATTTTTTGCCTGCTCCTCATAAACTGGTAAAACCAAAGAGGTTCCTTACAGTTCAGGTGTTCCTAACAGTTCAGGAGTTGTAGCTCCATTTGTTTCCAAAAAAAGTAAATTCAATTCGTAATAAGTGTTTGAATACACTGTACTTTTAATATACCAGATGTAATAATTTTATGCCAAACCAACTTGGATATAAATACATTTTGTGTTCCTAAAGTAACAAAACGACTTTCAATCTGTAAAAAGTGATAAAATTGCATTATTTCAATTTTTCCCAAAAAAGATCAATTTTTCCCAGGAAAAAAAATGGGAAAAACCCATTTTTTCCCCCATGGCTTCAAAATTTCTGGAAGTTTTACACCTCTAGTGCCACCACTGAACAGCCCCTTCCTTTTGTAAGCCAGTTGCCTCACATGCAGCTGCTTATAATATATATTCAGTTGATTCTCACTTTACCCCACCTCCAGTTTCATCTCCTACCTCTGTTTCTCTTGTATTAAATATTAGATTGTAAGCTTCTCTTATAGTCTGTAAAGTGCCATGCACGCTGATGGTGCTGTATATTCATCACATCGCATGCTGAGAGGATAGAACGTAGACTGAGGCCTTAGGTAGACCTAAGGTTTATCATGGGGTCATCCCTGCCTGCTTCCGAGATATCCTGTGTGTCATTTACATGAACAGGGATGACCCTGGGACAATCCCGGGATAAGCTTTAGGTCTAGCTAAGGCCTAAGAGTGCAATCTGGCTGAAGAATGCTAGGAGTTGTAGGCCTTTTTTCTGTTTGAATGTGCACAGGATTGCTGTGGCACCCCGGCTGTGGAATGAGCTCCCTAAGGAGGTTCACATGGCACCTGTATTATATTCTTTTAGACGCCAGGTGAAGACCTTTTTATTCTCCCAGTATTTTAACAGTCTATAAATTAATTTTAACTTTGCTGTTTTAAATTTGTATCTCAAATTTGTATTTTTGCTGTTTTTATCTTGGTTGTGCTTTTATACTGTATTTTATATTATGGTTTTATACTGTTGTTTTATACTTTGAATTGTCTTGATTTTGTAAACCGCCCAGAGAGCTTCGGCTATTGGGCGGTATAGAAATGCAATAAATAAATAAATACCTTAAACCATTTTAAAGTGCAGGTAAAGGATAACATCCTTGAAGGCTTCTAGGTTGTGCCCTTCCTGCAAATAGAAAACCATCACAGCAGGACAAGGCCTTGGCTAGAATCTTTCTCCCTGACTACAGGGAATTTATTTTCTTTTTTGCGTAGACGGGGGAATATTTATTTGTGTTATGTCTCCCATTTATGATCTGAAGTGGTACAGTTAATTCTGTTTCCTCTTTCAGTGCATGTAGACCATAGGCATGTAAAAGTTAAGTTTTTTTCAGCCCCAAAGTAGAAGTGAGAGATGCCTATAGAAATCAGTGTAGAAATTCAAGATTTTAATGTAACCATAATTAGACACCAGTGGTCACTCCCCGTCCCCCCATCCCCCAAAAGGCAGAGGAAAGGCAGGAGTTCCTGCTCTGTCTAGATTGATTTTGTGTGGGGAAAATAACACTTTTTAAAACTTTTAAAACACTTAGAGCAATGCATCTACATGCAAATTAGTAGACAGAGAACTTCTGTGTGCAATTTGAGTGCTAGGATTAGGCTGGATTTGTACGGAGCCTGTATTGCAATGGAATTGCAAAGGAGGGGCTATTTTTACATATTTAGAAACTCCAAAAGAAATGTCATGCATGAAAGAGCAGGAACTCCTTTCTACTATGATGGCATAAAACTACCACAAGGTTGTTAGCTTCCAGATTAGTACAAACATTGTTGAATTGGAGGAGGTAATGTAATGCCTATAATTAAAGTTTTGTTGTGGGTAAAATTGCTAGGATATATTGAATGGAGTGATTGACATACATTCCTGAGAGATAATCCACTCTCAATTTTAAAGATCTCTTTGTCTGACTTCAGGCATTTCCTTTGCTATGATGTGAGGAGTGGGGGGTGGGGGCTTCCTTCAGTAAAGGCCCAGGTGCATAAACCAGTACTTTCATACCAGCTCCAGCTGCATATGGCCCCAGTACACCAGTACTCGAAAAATGCTTCATAGAACAGCCAGTTCCCTTATCAGTTATGAAAGTCGTTCAGAATACTTGCTGCTTGAGTAGTGTCACTTTGAAAAAGTGGAACGTTCTTAGCCCAGATGCTTTTTAAGAGCTTACGAGACCGTCACCCAAGACTGCCAAGGGCAATTCATCATCTGGAAAAATACATACTAGATTGACAACAAATTAAGATTTTTGTATATGTGGCCAAAGTATAAGTGAATATATTGTGCATTGTGGTTATGCTGCCCATTGTATAGTGCTTCAAGAGATCATTTTTTTGTCAGGGTTTCATAGTAATCATGTGGCTTAAGCAAATACTATGAGAATGTCAAGCAAGTTTTAGTAGAGGTGTTTGAAACAACCTGTATGCTCATCAATAAACAAAACTGTACTTTAAGCACTTTTGCCTCTTCCATTGACTAATTCTGTTTAGATGGATTATGCAGCATGGGATTTTATTTTTAAATGTGATGTAGCTGGCTCTCCAGTATTGGACGTTTTCTGTTGTTCACCCTAAACTATCACAACTGCATCTCCTGCAAGGATAAAACTTCAGTAGCAATTATATAGTACTAATAATTTGAATCTTTCCCTGTTGAGTTATCATGCATAATCTTCTTCTGACTATGAAGTGGGAGCATGCTCATCCTCAAGCTTTCAGCATATTTGTGCAAGGTGTGCCACAATTCTGTCACGGAATTTTTCTTTTCTGTTAAGATACTGGATCTGTTTTGTTTTTAGGCAATGGAATATAAGGGCTGGGCAGACACACTCTTCCTTATACAGTTTTCACTCTCATGTGTAATGGGGTAAGGATAATTTTAATTTTGTCTTTCCTGGTTTTCTCTCAAGAAACACTACCACGGTATTATCAACAACTTTATGGGTTAGTATGCCTGACTCTATCAGATGACGGAGCAGGCTAAACACACCAGCAGAAAATAACTGCTATAGATAATATAAATAACTGTTATGGAGATTATACAGTATCTGTATTCCAAGGGCTGAGTGCTTTGAATGCTGATACTGTGCTATTCTAGCAGAAAGTGTTGACTCAAGGTTCCACTACATTGAGGGTAGGCTGACTCCAGTCTTGCACATCTTATGTGGTTTGTACTAGAATCCTTGTGGTCTACCAGTATTTTAGATTTACAAAGCAAGAATATAGGCTCTTTTATGCCTTAACTCATCTGTCAAATGATCCATGTTATGCACTCTTCAAGAATATAATTACCTTGCTAGTCTCGGTCTATCTAATTGAACATTCTTTACCAAAATCTCAAAAAATGTACTATCAAATTTTGAATTTTTCTTTGCAGGTTTATTCTGATGTATTCAACAGTACTTTGCACTCAGTATAACTCTGCCCTTACAACTACAATCGTTGGTTGTATTAAGGTAAGCTCTTCAAATCTATACATCTGACAAATTGTAATACCCCATATTACAATTCTGTGTTTGGAATCTGGGGGAGAAAACCCCCAATACAATCCAGCCACAGTGTGCATCATATGTTGCACTGCTTTATAGGGAAGACAGGTACAGCAGAGTGAAGGATATCTTAGTATCTGTCCTATTGCCTTGAGTTAAATATGAAGAAGAGCCTGTGCTCTGCATTGAAGTCCTTAACTTGTGTCCAAAGTTATTCCTATTTAGAATAGTTCCATTGAAATGAATGGGACTTATGTTAGTATAACTTTAGTGTCAAATCTTTGTGTATGCATGAAAGAAATAGTGTCTTCTTGGATGCATTAATCTAAGTGTACATGAGAAAAGTTAAGCATGAGAAGGGGAGAAAAAGCAAGGGGAAACTTTAAACACTGGAAAGCTAAATATCTTGGTATTTCCCAGTAACTGCAATTATTTCTAGGATAATACTTTTAGGTAACCAGCTTCTTTCTATCTTGGGGTCAGTTTGCACATCACAACAAGCTACCGTGGGTTACTTAAGCCTTGGGGAATTGCGTGTGTTGGCCACCATTCTGAATATGCAAGCAGCGCTACTGGTGGTTGCCATGGCTTGTCATGTCATTCCAAGTGGGGCAGCGGGTGTTGTGTGAGGATTAAACAACCCTCATATAACCCATGGTCAGTCCTAGATTTATGTGATGGTTGTTTAACCCTCACACAACTCTCACCACCTGAGTTCACATGACACAACAAGCCATGGCAACAGCCAGCTGAGGCTTGCATATTCAAAATGGCAGCCAGCATGCACCCTGAGTGTTAATTGATGTGCAGTGGCTTATTGTGATGTGCAGACTAGGTCCCGTCAGCGCAGAGTAACATTTTTTCTTATGTTATAACCTCATATGAATTAAAATATACTTTGACACTTTATTTACTAACATTACTGCCCTCCCCCTGGGGAAAAATATTTATTTAAATATTTTGTCTAAAATCAGTCAATCATGTATTTTTATTTCCAGAATATATTAATAACCTACATAGGAATGTTCTTTGGAGGAGATTATATTTTCACATGGACAAACTTTGTAGGGTTAAATATCAGGTAAGTGCAATAAAGCTTATATCCTTTTTATAATGGGCAAATTAAGCAAGCATGTTAAGGAGTTGATAGGTAGGTGTTTATAGTTCATAACAAAATCGCAATCTCATACTCACTTATCTGGGAGTGAGCCCCATTTAACTCTGTGGAACCTCTAGATAAACATGTACAGGATTGTACGATAGTGTTCAAATAAAAATAGGGATTTTTGGAACTAGAATTTAGTTGGGGGAGACGTGAAATGAAACTAAACATATGCAACTAGAAAAGACACAAATGTTTTTATATATTGGTTGTATAGTTCAGGGAAGGCTTGCCTTGCTACTAGTGTGCATAGGCTGGGAGTTTGGTGGTGGGAGGGGCAGAGAAGCCCTACCTTTGCCTCCTTCTAGGCTAAGGATCAAGGTACTCTCATTTTGCTAGAGTTTGGCACAGTTTAAAAAAGAGAGGCTGCCAGCTATGTAATGTATTTGGCTTGCTGGAGCGTTTGACTATAGGTAATAATTTAGCTACTCAGTTGTGATACTTGACTGGTTAATTGACTTGTACAGCAATCCTAAGTCTGTTCCCCTATGTGGATCTGTTTTATGATTTTCATTTCCTCAAGTAGTGTGTCTGTTCAGAAATTACCTACTCCATGTATGTAGTCAAATATTTCCTATATATGGCCATCCCTACAGAATTGTAATAAACCGTGATTAATTTTCACTGAAATGTTCAGTCTCTTTTTTGCCATTAATACAGCTGGAATGGTAGCCTTAATAGAATTGAAACTGAGAAGTTTGTAATAGTTGCAAAGGGAAACCTATATACAGTGGGAGGAAATGCAAAACTGAATCCAGGAGAGGGGAGAGGCAGTAAGTTGTCACATATTATCAGAATCCTGTAAACTTTCTCTTTCCATATAATTCAACTCAAGTGCTGTTTTAAAAATATTAAGCACTACTTAACAGTTATCTCGGTCATTACTTATTTACATGAAAATCCCTGACATTTTCTCTCCTTCCAGTATAACGGGGACCAGTTATACTAAAATGTTGGTTGGCGTAAAGAAGGAGGTTTGAGTTCAAAATATATGCATCTTTAATCTAAAACCTGATGTCTTACAGTATTGCTGGAAGTCTGGTGTATTCTTACATCACCTTTACGGAAGAGCAAATGAACAAGCAGTCCGAAGCTAGCATCAAGATGGACATTAAAGGGAAAAGCTCTGTATGACAAAAGGGTTACTTATCGAATGTAACTCTTGCTCTACAGCAATGATTGCTGACAAATCAGTAGAATATGCAGTATCTGTGAATGGAACTATATGAGTACTTCGCATTTGCACAATCTGAAGATTGCTGCCTTTTAAAAAGAGGATTAGATATTTATAACTGACTGCACAAAAAATGTACAGGTGGTTAATACCAGGCTGCAAGGATTTTTTTTAAAAAATATCGAACCATCTGGGTCCAAATACTTCTAATGCCACAGTATTAATAATTTTGGGTCTAACAAGAACATTGCTAGCTAGAGTTGGATCCAGCAAGAAAATATGTCCTAAATATTTCAGAATCAAGTGGGACTACTGGGCAAATGCTCATGACTTTCACTTGCCAAAAAGCTCAATCTGAACTGCAGTTTCTCTAATGTCACTCAAGTTGGTATCAATGAAATGTAATTCAAAATGAGGTTGTTTTCCATATTTCATTGGTGTGTGTGCGTGTGTCTTTGTCTTCTGAGGCATAGCCTTTTCAGCAATTGGTAGCAAGGCTATCTTGTCTATAACTGTAGTCACAAAGGGTGCAATTTTGATGAATTTGGGGCTTATCTATGTCACATTGAAATTAATAGCTTCTCTACACATTGTTAAGCACTTGAGTGGCATTAAATTCAATGGTATTTAGGTGTGTACCTTGTCAGAAATTCTGGCTTTAAGTCTTCATAGAACAGTAAGCAGCTGTTCCAGACAAGGATCTAGCAAGCATAGGAGCATTTTTCAAAAGAACAAGGGTTTGAATGTGAAATACAAAATACAATGCTAAAATGTACATCCTACTCATGGGTTTACACACCCATGTTAAGTGTTTTCTATGTATGGTGTAAACTTTGCAAATCTTGAGTTCTTCAGAGCTTAAAATTTGATCTAAGATTCCATACAGAAAAAATCACTTGCCAATTTACCAGAAAAGCCATCTCACTGCCTTCTCTAACCCATCCCCCACCAGCTTTCCATCATTATAAACTCATGACAAGAGAGAATAATCAATCAATTAAAAAAGATATAGAAAGAGCAAAAGAAAAGCAAGTTTAGTCAATGAAAAGAAAAGTTATGCCAATCCAAAACCAAGGGGACATGGATAGGGCTCAGTTCTAAAACAAAATCAATGAACTTCTGCCAAACTATACTTCTCTATTAAATATTTTTTTTCTTTCCTACAGTGCTCCAGTGTGATTTCCATCTATTGATCAATAAGGCAAGAGGCCAATATTGCCAATGCTATTCTTCCTCTCCAAAAAAACACATTAAATCTACAAATTGCTATATTTAGAAAGCACCCAAAATCAAATGGTTAAAAGATAAGGATAGTGCAGTAGATAGGGTTATAACAAAGGTTTACTATCTCATGCACCAATTAATACTTAGGGATGGCTGTGCTGCATCTGGACAGGATTTGCCTTGATGGCTGGACCTTGATGGCAGTTGGCTACACCTAAGAAAATAAATATGGGATCGACAGGATCAAAGCAGAATCTTCCAATAAATCAAGTACAGATTATGCCATTCACCGAAGGGGGCAGCCTCGGTAGACCATGCAAGTTCTAAATAATTGCCTTATCCCTATGGATATTTATAAAGCACAACAGCTGTATGAGGTATTATATTACAAGAAATAACATAATTAAAAGAGAGATTCTAAAGTACTGTTATTTTCAAGCCCAAATTTTAAAATCTAGTAAAGCTACAATTGCACATATTGCCAAGTTACCCTTTATTCCTCCTGAAGCTGTAGAAAGAACATTAAATTTTTTACTCAAAACGCTGAGACAGTGAATGGATTGCTTTTCCATGGCAGTCTTTCCATAACTTTACACTGCCTTCATTACAGATACTCCCCTCAGAGGTCAGCTAAATGTGTGAAAGGGGGCCTGAGCAAGTACTAACTGATTTTTCAGAGTGACTTGGCAGTCAAAACTACTAAAGTTGGAGTCTTGATGAACATTTAGAGAAAGTGATGGCAGTGCCACCCAGCTCTCCAAAGTTATTAGTAATATTATATATTAAAATGAAGTTATTTGTAATACTTCCATCTGCTGCTTCCACTTACCCTGCCACAGAAATTTGTGCAGCAACAGGGTGAAAAATGCTTTAGAAAGGAAAATGGGCAGCGTGATAGCAGAAAGGGGCCATTTGTTTTATACATAGTCCTTTTGCTGCCATTGCCATGGCATGTTGGCAATTTTCCATTTTAAAGGTTTTTTCCATCTGCCACAAGTGGGGGTTGTGACAGGGCCGGGTCTGGGGCACACAGGGGCTACAGGTCGTGTATTACCCACTCCTCAGTATTAAGGCATCAGATATGTTCCACTTTATTTTATACCCAGAGAATCACCAAAAAATTCTGTTTAATCAGGGATGGGATATGTGTTTCAAGATCTACAAGCAACAGAAGCACTTAATACAATATAAGTAGGAGCCTAAATCCAATTCTTACCACTCTAATTATGTGCTGCCTGTCACATCACACGCTAGTACAATTAAAGCTAGGTAAAAAAGCAGGGGTTTTAATGGGGCAGCCCTGTTTGATACCCCTTGACAGATGAATGGGATCTAATTCAACAGGTAATAATTTTACAGACTAAACATATGGTGGTAGAGTAACAACAAAGAGTTGTATAAAGGCTAGTGGTAATTTGTGGAAGCATGATACAAAAACTTCCAGTGTAGTTTGCCAAGCCTTTCCCTGTATCCCCAGGGAAAGTGCCTTTAACAGCAAGAACATAAAAAAAACCTTGCCAATACTACTTGTTCCCTAGCTGGAGGGGATTAATCTTGTTCAAGTTGAATGTAAGAAACGGAGCTGTCTCTGGACAGCCAGATTAATTAATACACTATACACACCTAACTTTCCCTGGACTGCACACTAATTCATACATTTAAGATTGGATGTATCATTTTCCTTCAGTGTCTCAAGTCTCATTTAGAAATATGCCATGTTGAAGGAAATTTGGTGATAGTAGCTAAGCAGACTGTAATATTTGTTTTGTGTGTGTGTGTGTGAGATCCTTCTGCTACTTGCTCATCTATTATTTCTACAGTGCTTAAGCTGTGCTTTGCAATAAAGTCTGCATTCAGTCCCATTGATACCCAAGGGACTTTGCTAGGTTGGAGAGGCAAATGCGCATTTGGAACCCTATGCTGGGGAAGGATATGGCTTGTGGGGCTGGAACATATAAGCAGTGGGCAGAGGAAGGATTTTTGCACCCTCTTAACTGCTCAAAATTCCCCCTCCCCACGCTTCTTTTCCTTATGAAAGTATTTGTGTGTAACGTGTAGTTAACCTCTTAATTGGCTTATGGATGAATACTAGAGAGAATCAGCTTACAGGCATGGCTGTGTAAACTCTATAACAATAATAATAAAACTCTATACGCAGTCAATCCAGATTCTGCACCAAGAAAGGCTGAATTATGTGAAAATGATAAATTATCTTTATCCTGCAGTACGTACTACGTTGCATAAGTAGACTGGTTTTACTTGTTGGTGGAGAAGCAAGGAATAAAACTAGGTAGTACTGTCTTTTGAGATTGTGGAGGGAAATGCCTACAAGCATATTTTCACAGTCAAAGTCTAGAAAGTTTCAAGGAGATGGAGCCATTACCATATTCTTTCTCTGTATTCCCCATGGAATTGGTTATATGTTCAAGTCTGTTTATAAGCTAAATCAGAAGAACAATGTGATATGTGTGATTAAAAAAACCCATAATGTTCCGAGTAGTTGATGATCTTTTTCATCTGTTGCCAATCCATCTCTTGTAGTGCTTAGAATTTGAATATTCCTTTTCTAAAAGGAATATCCTTAAAAGGGGGATAAATCAAGGAAATTTTTAAGATCAAGGGAGTTGTGCAATGATAATCCAACACTCACATTTTGGTCTTTATCTTGTTTTTGAGGATTGTTAAAAAAGCCAGTATTTGAGGAAGGGAAGTGCTAGTTCATACAGTCTATGTCAAGGATGCAGAACATCCGGACTATGGGCAGAATTAGACCTGCCAATTCAGTGTGCAAAGGCCTCAAGCAAGGCCCTGTACCCTGGAGAAGAGGGGCAGGAGAGAAACTGAGCTGCAGCATTGAAGGGTACTCCTCAAGGCACTGGCTGAGTCTACTTTGCTCTCCCTCACCTTCTCCAGTTGATTCAGGATTCAGCTGGTGCCTGTGTACTTGAATGGAATACTTGGAGGAACGCTTTAGGCATGAGCCAAGTGATTTTCTCTGTGTAGAGAGGCATGTCTCTGTAGTTCTTTATGGAATAAGGGAAAACCAGGCTGGCTGAGGCCAGGAGGGAGGGCTTCAGGAAAATGCTACCCAGCCAGGGGGCTGGGGTCTTCCCTGTTTCAGCTAGCAGACCCTCCCCCAAACCACACTTTAAATGTCTGAGGACTGTTTTGGAGCAGCAAAGTTTGAGAACCCTTGTTTGATTGTCATGGAAATCCATGGTTGGAAGTGCTTTGTGCAAACTTGGATCTCAGACATTTATTAAAGGTTGAGAACAGGATAAACCATGTCCTTGAATATTAGAGACCCACCTCGCTATCTGAAGTTGACATATCATACCACTTCTATGGTTTAATTTTAAATACCACATTCCCATCCATTGACTTAGCATGTGGTGTGCATTATGAGTCTGAGTTGCATTTTTCATACATAATTATTTTGAAACAAATTTACCTTTGCAGAGCCTGAAATTCTGTTGGGCTCTTGTATTTTCTAGTAGAGAAAGAGAGCATGTTCAATTCTGGCATTTTCAGTTAAAAGTTTCTTGGGCAGCAGGGTTAAGACAGCCATCTACTTAAGATTGTGGAGAACATGGAAATTTTCTTGCTGTGAATTTATATACTCAGAGACTCCCAGAGGGCATTCCTTATCCTTGGGATTGCGCCTCCCTGTGGTGGTTGTAGGCAGGGCCAAACCTGGTCTTTAGGGGGAGGAGCCACCTACATCTCCCAGACCGTACTGACAGAAATGAGAACCCTTCAACCCTGTAGCTAGAAGGTAATAACAAAGAACTGCACCCAACAGGAGTAAATGTTAAGCCACTGATACGCAATATTGAACTCAAATCCAGAGAGTTGGATGGGAAAGGAACGGATTCCAAGTCCCCTGCCTGCCTCTATACATGCATGGTGCAGGCAGAAGCCATAATCACCCCAGCCACAACTCATGGCACTGATCTTGCAAGGGCAGATGGAATGCCATCTGGGAATTGCTGAAAGCAGATTTGCTCTAAGTAAATTTCTGTTTTCTTCAGAGGCTTCCAGAGAGCATTATTTATCCTTGGGGAATAGCACAGCCATTAGGGAGGGCCACTGAAGATTCAGTGCCTTGAGGACCCACCACTTTCTGCAAAATATTTCTCCAAAATGCAACATTTGCAGAGGATGCCGCTCAATATTTCGTGAAGGTGAGCACTGAAACCCAAGTTGCAGCCTTACAAATGTATTAAGAGTGGAAAACCCCTATGAAACCTCAGGCATAGCTGCCATCTGGAAAGAATAAGCCATGACCCACCCACCCACCCACCCCAGGAGATTTTCCCTATAGCCTTGTATGCCAAGGAAACACACTCTTTTAGCATCTAGAAATTGTGAACTTCCAAGACTTTCTGTCCCAGTTTGGTAGGATGAATGGACACAAAAAGTGACTTAAGCCCCTATGTTCAGTTCTCCTATTCAAATAAAATCTAAATGCCCGTTGCATCTCCAGGGTGTGCCAACTGTGTCCCATGGTGCGAACAGGACTAGGGTGAAATGGTGGGAGACAAACTTGAGACCTATGAATCACTGAATTAACTTTCAGAACAAAAGATTGGTCAGTCTGAAGTATGACCTTGTCAATGTGAAAAACATAGTTGGGGGTCAGCTGAGAGGGCCTCAAGTTCCACACGCGCCACACAAAAGTACTAAGAACACAGTTTTAGGGTTAGTAATTTCAGAGAGCACTTAGCTATATGTTCAAAGGAGCAACCCATGAGAGCTGTCAACACCCAATTACAGTTGTATATTGGAAAACAATGGACAACATGTGGATTTAACAGAAAAATCTAAGAAAATGCTTCAGATCTGGATAGGTTGAGAGGGGTTTTGCTGATGAATCAGTACATGCAATATTGAATGAGCTGGATGAGTGTTGTTAGCATAAACTAGGTTCTTACGTTCAGATTTGCAAGACCACATGGACTGCAAATTAGGTGATCATAATCTTAAAAGAGCTGTGCTATAGTTTATTCTACTGTGAATCTTTGTTGTGCACTAAAGCTGGAATTCTATACCCCCTTACCTGGGAATAACTCCATTGAGCACATTGGGACATACTTTTGAGTAGACATACCTAGGATTGCAATCTAAGTAACTTAAAATGCACTACATTGAACTTTCACCATGTAACATACCAACTGAATTGTGTTCCGGTTTGAAAGCAAACATTTGGTTCTGCATCTGTTTAATTTTGCACAAAAATTGTTGAGTTACCCCCCTTTTAAGACTAAGCTGTAAGTACATGATTGGAGTAAGGAATTGTGTATCTCTTTTTTCAAATGTCATTGCTGCAGAGCAGCGTCTTTCAAGTAAATCCAATATATGGGCTGCATGTGGCTTGCACTGCCACCAAATTTCCCATTGTGGCAAATTTGGGTTCTGCAGAGTGAGGATTGGCAACTGGATCCCTAGAAATTGCCCCCTGATTTATGGGGAAAACCAACACAACCCTTTAAAATGTATTCACTTACTTGTAGTATGGTGTCATGCAGGGTCATGTCTGTTAAACGTTAAGGCTCTAGCATCCATGTGTGGGATTACTTACCATGCAAGCTTTCTTGCTTTGTCAACTTTTTCCCTTGCATCAGACAACTGCCAAAAACTACCAACTGAAAAAAACTCATTCACAGAGAATTTATGCAAGTATTGTCTGTGTGGATATGTAGTTTTGCGTGGTCTTATAGCAGAATAAGTCTGGTTTGACAAGTTCTGAGGCATCAGTCACAAATTCTTGTCAGTCTGCTGTACTGAGGCAGTTGCTCTCAGGGTACTTGTTAGAGAGAATGTTACTTTTTAATCTACTGGGTAGATTTACTGTCATGTAAAATAGCTTGAAGTGCATTTGCATTTTGTAAAATGTACACTTTTTAGTGCCAAGTTCCAGAAGATTACTTACACTGGGAAGGTAAACAAAATTACTAGTTTATTTTCTATGCTATTAATCTTTATTTTTCTTATATGGAATTTATTTACAAGATTGAGCATTCTAGTATTAAGGGTAAAGTTTTTTTAATTGTATGTTCTGTAGACTTTATATATTGTAAGTCAGATGACACCAAAAAAATTTATGTACATATGTATTTTTGTACTGGCTTAAAAATAAATTGAGACAATTTCTCCATGTCTCCACTTTTAAAGTAATTCTTTTTTTATACTGCAGCGGGAACAGTTTCCAACCTAAGGGGAGGGGAGGCTGCATGCCAGCAGTGGTGTAGCTACCGCACTCTAACACTACACACCATATTCTCACTACCACCACAACTCTCTCTCTCTCAGTCACACAAACACACGTCTTATCTTCAATCAACTGTACTTTCAAAATCACTATCAGTGCCCCCAGTGCTGCTACATGATGGTAGTAACATTGGGGATTGACGATCCACCCCAATCATAAGATTAGTTACTTGGCCTCACATTTTATCCAGCTTTTTCAATTACTTGTATATGATTATCTTATATTAGCCTATGTACATCACAGGAAAAGGATATACCAAGGTATCGCTTCATTTACATATTGAACCAGTAAATTATTCCACCTCCTCTGTTCATGCTCCAGGGTTTTCTATAAAGACTTTATAACCAGATACTTTACTAATTTTTTAATTTATTTATGGTTATTACTAACATGATTGGATATTGAATACTATTTTTTTTTTATTTATGGTTATTACTAACATGGTGGGATATTAAATGGTACACAATATAATCTGCATAAAGCATGATTTTAAATTCATATCTCAGAGAGAGGATATTCTTTAACATCCACATTGTAAAATTATTACAGGAGAGAAGGTGCTGTATAAATAAACAGGATCAGATGACAACAATACGGTCTGCATCCAAATTTCCTTTGAATTTTTATCAGATTTTCATTCCAGTAAAGCATCACATACTTTTTTCTACATCTCTACAAAATATAGAGAACCATGGATTTTTTTGCTTGAGTCAGATCAATCAAGTTGACCATTTTCTTGAAGTTCCATGACAATTGCTATCTTGCTATATATCCTGATTGATCCTCCATTAAAACTTTGTAGAACTTTATTAACCCTCAGCCAGTATAGTTAAAATATTTTTGTAATCTGAATTCTCTGGCCTTTAGAAAACCTGCTCACTCCCCACCATCCTGGTTTATTTTCAAAATGAAACACTTTTGTTTGAAGTATAATAGGGACGTAGCTGCTGAATACGGTTAGATAAACCTCACTCTATCCCTGACACTTTCCATTCTTTATTTCATACTCTCTGTACCTCCACTTCTATGACAGAATTCAGTTTTAAACTTCACTGACAAATTAAATATATATTCCAAGTGCAAGGTCATTTTAAGAAGTACTACTGATTAGTCCACATATTCCATAACTTGTTAAGATTTTTGTAAGATGCTCTTAAAAGAAATAGAAGTTCCACTCTTAAAATTCTCAACAGTTGTATTTATGTAAGCAATATGTTTAAAAAAATACTTTAATAAGCTTTTTTCAGAATTGCAGACAGGGGAGCTAGGGCAGGAACACAGGGATTACCAACAGTGCAAAAGTACTATGTGAAAAATTTATAAAAACTAATTTGCAAATTTTTAGATTTCTTTCAAAATATCACTTTAAACCCTTTTATAAAGCCAACAGTCAGACCTGTTGAATTGAAGGTTTGATTCAGACTGCGCACAATGCACTTCATGGATCAGGACACAATAGTGCTTAAAAATATACATTACAATTACTATACACAAGCTGCACTGACTTCTCAATCCAATTTTGGAAGAAAGAATTCATCTTTTCCAAACTGCATTGAAAGTTTCTTGAACAGGTTACTATATTACTAGAATTTTAAATATTACTACTAGTGCAATGTCTTATCAAGTTATAGTGGCTGCATTTTAAAGAACATGAATAAAATATTGTATAAACACCTGCATAAACAAAATGCACAAAACAATTAAATACTTAAAAATGGCTGAGCATTACATATTGATTACGGAATGTCAGGACTTTTCTTAGGCATACCATTAAAGTAAAGATAAGATTAAAGATAAAAGTAAAATGTCTGAAAATGTACACAGTGCTATATTTTACTTACAAGCCTGAGAACAATATACTTATAAACTTTCCTATGAACTGTTTCTTGCAAGCATATCTAGCTTGCAAAATATATAGATAAGGAACAGAAAAATAATTTTTCAAAATTGCAATAAAATTTCTAAAAGCATTGCACTGCCTTGCTCTGAAACACTTTCTAAAGACAATCTTTGATATGAGGCTATAAAAACTTTGGATTCCCATATTAACAGAACTGGAATTTGTCAGCCATGGCACCTTCCTAAAGTAGTAAAATTCACAAGATTTAAGGATTTCATTTATAGATCTGCAGATTATGCCTATCGAAATACATTGCTATTGAGCAGTGGACAATAAATATTAGCCCTCTAGTGTTAAAACACAGAATTCACCAGGACGTTTCAGGAGAAAGCAGTGGGCTAAATTAATAATTAAAACGCTTCAATGATGTCTACAAAGAAATTGTGTTGGGGCCCCTCAAAAGGCTAATGGGATTCATAATTAAAGACCAAACACTGGACATTTTGCCAAGTTAAGCCGTAATCAGGTCAACTTGAACTGGTTGTAATTTGTCAAGTGAGCCTTGAGACAGGTAGATTGTTTAAACTACTATATAGCAAGCCTGATGCAAGATCCAAAATGATACTTCTTATGAGTCACTTTACATGGCAGCTAGGGACTGACATGCTAAACCTCCATTATGGCCATAATCCAAATCCTTTCATAGATGCAAATCATGGCTAGTGGGCTAATTTCCACCACATTGTCAAGAATTTATTTCTAGCAAATCCTTTTTTTAAAGTTACCAGGCCTTATGGTACCTCATACATGTGCATATTCATAGACACAAACATATATATGAAGTTATAACTATTCACAAAGACTCTTCTGCTTCCTAAGAAGCAGCTGCAGCATGAATCTAAGTAGATTCCTTGGATACAAGATCAGGCCCCAAATGCGAGCTGTGCATTTGTTTCTCATCAAGGCAGCCAGAATTATTTGACTCATTTCCTAATTCTACTTTGCTCATTGAAATGTAAAAATAAATTGATGAATAATGTAATGCTTGGCCTTGGCTAAAAATATTTAGCAACATTAAAGCATTTAGCTGATTTTAAGGTTGTCTCATAAAAATAATTCTGAAAATAAAATAAAAGCAAGAACAGTTGTGCAATCATAGCATCATGCTAAACTCCAAAAATTTAAGTCACCATTCGTCCCAAGATAGAAGTTTTAAAATTCTGATATTCATAATTGGGTGTGAATTTTAAATGTGTAAAATTTGTTCTGCTTTCTGAATAATGACTTCTTCTTTTTTTAATAAAAAAGGCTTTAGCAAACTAAATGAAGCTGACAGACTCCTTAGAAGATCAACTCTCTCAAAAGTTTACCATACTGTACAAGTTATGAAAATTACACACTTGTTTTTAGAAATGACAGCTCAATCATGACTTAAGTAAAAATCTTTCAAAGGCTACAAAGAATCTGGAAAAATACAGGAAGTATTTCTTATATCCAGATAATATAGAAAGACATCACTGATGTCAACAATTTTACATATACAAACCTGACTTGGTTTATTTTAAAATATTTCTATATATATATATATTTGTAAATATATATAAAAATATTCTCTCACATACAACTTTCAGGATCTACAGACATTCCTTAACTGTCCAACAGTTTGCTTCCTGTGGACTGAAGATCTCAATTCGGCTTTACATTTTAATATCTCATCTTAAGGAATTTGAAACAGGCTACTTTCCAAAGTGTATTTTGCACAGTAGTTTTAGTGCTCTGGAATAATTTGCAGAGAACTGCCTGTAAAACAGATGTTTTCCTTGACAGGCTAAGCAGGAAGCAGCACTGTTCAACTGAATGTTTCCCGTCCACTGTATTTGCTTCAGTCAGAATTAGGAAGCAACCAAAATGTATTCCAAAGTCTCAGTAAGTTCTATTAAGGGATTTGAATCTGTAAAGATAAACCTATCAACCCTGAAAATTTCAGACACCCCAAAAATTACTTGAAGGAATGAAACCAAACATTCAGTCATCCACACTCTCCTGTTCTTCAAACTTTCCCTGGGCTGCTGCTTCTTGGAAAATCTCTGAAGAACCTGGACACTCTTTTTCGTTACTGTTGATTCGCCTCCTCTTCACAGGCCTTTCATTTTTTTCTTCAAAATAATTTTCACTCCTTGCATTTGAATGAGTGGATTTAGAATGATTGGAAAGATTTTCAGTTTCATATCCATTTGTGTCAAAATCCCCAAGAGGCATTTTTTTGCCATTTGGTCCATTTAGGTGCAACCCTTCAATTTTTACTTCTTCTTTACTTGATAATTCACCTGGCCCATTAGTGGAAACACCTACAATTATGGGGGAAATAGACGAATAATATGAAATAGTAAATGAACAATTTTTTGAAACAATCTGCTCTGTTTAAAACTGCTGACTGGCATAATAGTAATAAAGTATTGTTGGAGTTGCATTGCATTGTTATTTATTACAGTCACAGACCAGCAAAATCAACACCAAAACATGCAAAGGATAGATAAAAAGTGACATAAAAACAAAATACAGCTTGGTGAGTTGCTTCTCTCAGAAGGATTGCAATGTTATTTTTCTAATAACATGAGAAACTTAGAGACCCTTTCAGTAATATGGGAGGACACATCCCTTAAACAGATTAATACCAACGTTGTGGGGCTACATCCAGAAAAGGCTGTTAATAAAGGAAAGATAACTTTTTTCTGCATTCCTCATGTTACAGTGCAAAATGACATGTTCAACAGATTCTATTGCTCCAGAACCACAGGGACATATCCGTTCATTAACCAGGATTTTACTAAATCGTCCTAGTAATGCTGATGGCAACCCATTAAAGCGAGCAAGGGTAAATGCTCTCCTATACTTGGGAATGGTTAAAGCATACAGATATGAAGCTGCTGTGAGCCCATAGTTATTAAAATTATTGTAGAGCAGTGGAGAGCAAGATTTGTTAGCAGCAGTTCTTAAATGCTGTAGATCTAGATCTATTAGTCTTTGAACAAGAAGAGATTGGGCCTTCTGGAGCCCACAGTTGCCTACGGCTTCCACAGAGAAGCCCAGCCTAAGTAGCTTCTTCTCCATCTCTCTCATCCAACGAGTGACATAGGAATCTGAGAGCAGTAAAAAGAGATAGCTACCAGGAGCTGCAAGGAAGTGTAGCCGTAGCCACCATTTAAAGGCCTCAATCCATACCTTGCATTCAACTGATCTAATACCCACTTCCAGATAAATAGCTGCGTTCCCCACACAGGAAGGGAGGCCCAGTAGTTTTCTAAGAAATACAGATTGGACTCTTTCAATTTGGGCATTAAATCCCAGTATCCAAATAGGAATACCGTAAGTAAGTTGGGCCAGAGTCTTAGCTTTGTAAATTTGAATTGCAGAAGGGATGAATTGACCACCTTGCATGAAAAAGAATCTTAGGATCAGCTGCTGGCTAGAATTTGCTGAATTAATTGTCTGCCTTCTTTGTTCAGACCAAGCTCCAGTGCTCTGCATTTGTATGCCTAGATATTTTATATGGGCAACTTGCTCAATGATATTCCCATTTAAAGTCCATCTGTATTGCTTCCGAGCTTTAGAGAACACCAAAACTTTCGACTTGCTATAATTGATAGTCAAACTATTCTCAGAGCAATAGGTTCCAAATGCAGAGAGTAATCGTTTTAACCCAATTCTAGAAAGTGATAACAGTACAGCATCATCAGCATAAAGGCACCTTGGTGTTGGACAATTTGGGAGCATGGGAATCAACACTACAAAGATAAGCCAAATCATTTAAAAATAGATTAAAAAGAAAAGGGGCCAAAACTGTTGGAGTTGCATTTTAGTCTTTATAGTTTCCCAGATGAGATTCCAGTATGAGACCAGATGATAGAGAGTGTCTCTAGATGCAAGGACTATTCACAAGTGAATTTTAAGAATCGAGTCATTATTACCATTTTTGCTAACACAAAAACAAAACAAATGAAATAAGATGCCCCATGATGTCACTGCAGTGAGATTTTTAAAATGCTTAATTTTAAAGGGGGAAAAAAAAGACCGAACTGATTATGGCATAAGCTTTTGTGGACACTGTCAGAGTTTGAAGCTTAGAGAGCTGGTGACAATTCAGGCATACAATACACATAGAAACCCTACATACCATTTTGATTGCTGTTGCTGGTCGTGCCGTCTTCTCTTTCTGAATGGCTGGTGCTGCTGTTAGACGTTGTGGGGGGAGGGGAGGGCGCACGGCTGGATGCAGCACTTTCACTTTCATCTAATAGACGATCCATGTAATCCCTTCACACAAAGAAAGCAATCATCCTTCAGAATGGATGCTACTCATATTCATGTTATGCTACAATAATTGTTAATGTGTTTCCATAACAACCACCGTCACATTTTAAGTTGTGTGTAATTGAATTATATCTTCAAAATGTTACACCCAAATTCAAAGAACATGCATTACACGTACAGGGTTGGACAATACCCCCCCAAATTCTACAACTACTTTGTTCGGAATGTGGAATACAATGATGTATGACCTATGATCTTCATTTTCTGCTCAAAATACTTTAGAGCAGGGGTAGGCAACCTGGTACCCTCCAGATGTTCTGGACGACAACACCATATTCCCTGACCATTGGCCCTGCTGATTAAAGTTATGGAAGCTGTAGTCCAAAACATCTGGAGGGCACTAGGTTGCCTACCTCTGCTCTGTGCATAATTCCTGTAAGACAATTTTAGTGGAAAGTGTACATTTAAAGCGACAAGAGCACAGTCAATGAAAACATTATTAAATTTTGAAAGGACATCCATTGATCAAACAAGCTATACAACACATATTTGGAAACAATATATTCATATTTTACCTATATAGATTCTACTAAACATGAAGCCATACTTCATTAACTATATTATTTCTTGCCTTAGGAGGGACACCATCCATGAAATCCCTCTCCTGGAAGGCTTGCCTGATGTCTTTCTAGAGCCAGGCAAACCACTTTTTAAGTTACCGTGCTTTATATTGTTCTACTTCATGCTGTTGTCTGTTATGTATTTTATTACATTTTCTTTTTTCTTTTGCTCTCTCCTTGTTGCAACTTAATGTGTTTTTTGCTGATAATTGTTTAAGAAAATTTAATAAATTTATTTTTTAAAAAAAACTCACCTACAATCTGTACCCACTTTTGCATAGTGCTCTGTTCCCTTCATTTGACATGTCATCTCTAGGTACTGTAGCACTATCAGATATGTTCACTGCTTTCATGACCAAAAAGCAGTACAACACCACCACCCACCACTAAACTAGTACAAGTGTGCTAGGAAAGGTAACGTGGTGTAGGGTTAGAGAGCTGGACCTAGATCAGAGAAACCTTGGTTCAAATCCCCACTCAGCCACAAATCTTCCTGGGTGACCTTGGGCAGGCACCATCTCTAACCTTTATACTATCCTTGATCTTTGCAGGAGTAAAAAAGAAAAAGAAAAAGAAAAAAAAAAGGAACAAGTGGGCAGAACAAAGGAGTGAGAGCTCTTCTAACTCTTAGAACACAGTATAGGATGCTGATAATGTAGGAGAGTGGAACAGACTGAGAAAAAATATGCATTTTCCATTTCCAGATAACAGGAAAACATCTAGTTTTCTACTGATTTTACTACACAGCAAAAGATAAGTAACATGGCATGTAAACCGAACAGCTTACGTTACACCGGGATGCAGATTGTACTTCTTTTTACCAAATCGTGTCTGCTGAGCAAAGAAGTCATATCGTTCTGATTTTTTCCACATGTAATAAAATGCCACGCATTCTCCAACAGATCTTGTTCGTACCTATGAAAATGAGTAATCCAAGTACTTAATCTGCTTTCTATACAAAATTTATGAGATGTTCCCTAAGAAGTCCAGATTTGTAGTTTAGGGAATTTTCAAAATGGGAAATTTAGGAAGATGTGCAATTTCCCTGCCTCCTCCCTCCCAAACCACACCCTACTCTGGGCCTTGAAAAGCTAGATAGTTGCAAACAGCATTCTCTGGTCAGGAAATCTAATGTTACAGTGATTATCACTCTCCCCACTACATAATCATTTGTTAAATAAATAAGAAGACTAGTATGTGGAACACTCATCTAAAATAGTCCTTTACATGCTAAGCCTCAGGCAAAAATAGTGCAAACAAAATGTATTGCCTCTGGAAAAGGTGTCAAGCCTTATCAAGCTTGCAGGAGAGAATTCGATCACTGTGGAGCAATCTGTGTGAATGCCTGTATTGCGTCACTGTTTGGAAATAATGCTTATAGTGCTAGCGCAACCGGTAACTAGCCGTAACTAGCATTCCTGAATGGAACAAATCAGCAAAGTTTACAAAAGGGAATTCCAATGATCTGCAATGCTCAGTAGGCTGAGCTAGCAGGAATGGCTGCTAACACTGTGACCAATTTGCCCAGCACTTTGCAGACAAAATCGCTCAGATCCGCTCTGACTTGGATGCTATAGTTGATACAGACCCAGTGGAGGTAACTTTGGCACCTGCTTGTCCAGTATTATTGGATACTTTTCAATTTGTACAGCCTGATGTGGACAAGATCCTTGGAGAGGTGAGAGCCACCACATGTATGCTAGATCCTTGCCCTTCCTGGCTTATAAAAGCAGCCAGAGGAGGACTGGCTGAGTGGGTAAGTGGAGTGCCAAGGCAGGGTGCCAACCTGCCTGAAGGAGTTGGTAGTACGACCTAAGTTGAAAAAGCCCTCCTTGAGCCCCAATGTATTAGACAATTACTGACCAGTCTCCAATATTCCATTTTTGGCCAAAGTATTGGAGTGTGTGGTGGCCTCCCAACTCCAGGGATTCCTGGGGGAGATGGATTATTTAGATCCATTTCAATCTGACTTCAGACCTGATTATGGAATAGGAACAGCTTTGGTTGCCTTGGCATGACCTACGCTGGGAACTGGACAGGAGTGTGTCTCTGTTGGTTCTGCTGGATCTCTCAGCAGTGACCATGGTATCCGTGGCCACCTTACTGGGATGGAGGCATTGTTTTACAGTGGCTCCATTCCTTCCTGGAGGGGCGGACCCAGAAGGTGGCACTGGCCTATGGAGCCCCTTAGGGCTCTGTTTTGTCCCCCATGCTATTTAATATACACATGAAACCATTGGGGGTTTTTGGGGTGTGGTGCCACCAGTAAGTTGATGACACCCAATTCTACTACTCCTTTCCACCCAATTCCAAGGATGCTGTTTCTGTGCTAAATTGGTGTCTGTCAGCAGTAATGGACTTGATAAGGGCAAACAAATTGAAGCTTAATCCTGACAAGACAGAGGTGCTCTTGGTCAGTTGAAAGGCAGATCAGGGAATAGGGAATCAGCTTGTGCTGGATGGGGTTACACTCTCCCTGAAGACAAAAGTTTGCAGCTTGGGTGTACTCCTGGATTCAGCCCTGAGCTCGGATGCCCAGGTTTCAGTGATGGCCAGGAGTGCATAAGCATAGTTAAAACTAGTGCGCCAACTGTGCCTCTTCCTAGAGATGTCGGACTTGGCTATGGTGACACATGCCTTAGTTACATCCCGTTTGGATTACTGTAACATGGAAACTTCAGCTGGTTCAAAGAGCTGCAGCTAGGTTGCTGACCAGGGCTGGTTGCAGGGAACATACAACTCCTCTGTTAAAACAGTTCACTGGCTTCCGGTCTGTTTCCAGGCACAATTCAAAGTGCTGGTTATCACCTATTAAGCCCTCTACGGCTCAGGTCCAGGTTATCTGAAAGACTGGGGTTTTCATATGAGCCTGCCCGTGCTCTGAGATCTTCTAGGGAGGCCTTTTTCTCAGTCTCACCAACATCCCAGGCACGCCTGATGGGTACGCAGGAGAGGGCCTTCTCAGTGGCTGCTCCAAGGCTCTGGAACTCCCTTCCCAGGGAGGCTATGCTGGCTCCCTCTGTGCTACACTTTCGGAGGCAGGCAAAAACCTTTTTGTTTCAGCAGGCTTTTGGCACTACTCTGGACCTGTGTTAATATATTGGAACCCCCCTCACACATTTTAATCTGTTATTGTTTTTAAAAAAATTTAACATGTTTTTAATTTTACTGTAGGTTTAATTCTATTTTAACTTTTGTAAATTTATATATGTTTTAATCTTGTAAACCGCCTTGAGTCCCAGTACTGGGAAAAAGGCGGGATATAAATATATTATTATTATTATTATTATTATTATTATTATTATTATTAATAATAATAATAATACAGGAGGCTAGTGTTCCCTAGAGTAACCTGAAAACTACCGGAAACTAGCACTTCCACAATGAGACAGATCATTGGGACTTCCTATCTGTGAGCTCTGCTGACTTGTTCTATTCAGGAAATACTAGTTACATGTAGTTTCCAGTTGTGCTAGCACTTGTTCCTGCTACTGCAAAGGCAGCTTTGGATACTGCCCAATACCCTGATGACTGAATTCTTGCTGAAAAACCGATAAGAGAAAATTAAGCAATGGATTCCACATAATAGCATTTTAAAGCTGAATGTTCTTGGAGGCACAGGCTTATCAAGAGGCAGAGCTCTATACAATGGTCCCAGAAACACCTACCAGATGTGTATTCCAAAGACAAATATCTCAGACTGTTGGAAAGTCTAGTAGGATTAGTGGCATATTATATCAGCACTGGCTCCAGGTTTTATGGTGCCCTGGACAAAACACCCTCTAGTGGGCCCCCTCAGGCTTACCCGTCATAGCACTTCAAGGGCAGCTAGGAGCCACCATTGAAATTTCCCACAATGCCCCAGTGTGCTTGATGTAGCACCACTAGAGGGCATTGTTAAAATTAAAATGCCTTCCTGCAGACCCAAGTTTCAGAAGGTTCATAGCCAAGTGGGAATTAGAAGCTGGGTCTCCGAGTCCAGTTCAACACTAATTGCTATATCATACTGGCTGTCTGACAGAAGGAGAAACTAGCTTCTTTGCCTCTGAAGGAACCTTGATAGTAGGCAGCAGTAGTTGTTAGGCATCTAGTTTTAATCTTTACTCAATTCACTAACCTTGTTTGCTTGAATCAAATGAAAATCTTTTCCATAAGCCTTCAACCCTTGTTCAAAATTTCTACATTCTTCTTCTGTCCAGACAGATAGCTCCTCTGAATTAAGGAATATAAAATGCATACTAATAAAAAACTATAAGACACAAAAGGAAGCCAGCAATTAATCACAAACAAACAAAATTGACAAACTGATTCTAGTCTTTGATACAGGACCAAACTAAATTTGAAGAGAAATTATGGCTCAGTTCAGACAACACATTTCTCAATGGTGGTTTTAAAACTCCATGGTGGCGTTTTTACACCAACACTGAGAAATGTGTCGTCTGGTGGGAAAATATCATGCAACGGTGGAGGTTTTTTTAAAAAAACACTCCATGCAGAATATCCACACTGTGCAGCGGAGAGTTCCTGCATAACCATTGTGTTGTGTGCTGTATGGCAGGCTCCATGGAGTTTTCCGTTGCGTTGACTTTTCCCACTGGGTAGAGTTTCCTGGCAAAAGCGGCGAAAGGAACAAGTGCCGATTTAGGAGAGCCACCAGGATTGTTTTTTTCAGCAATGGCTGATGGGATACCATTGGGAAGACTGGGGGAAGAGAGATGGGAGAGGAACTGTCAATCAAACAACGCAATGAATTTTACTCAGCTCCACAGTAGCCCACAGTCACACAATGGTGGAGTTGGAACATGTTGTGTGAGGAGTACTGCCTAAAACCTCAACCGCTGAGTGGAATTTCCACACTGCATTGACTAACGTGTTGTCTGAACTGAGCCTATATGTCTTTTATCCACATTCCTGCCTCATTCATATAAAAAGTAAGCATGAGGATCTACATTTTACACAAAAAGGAGCACACAGGAATGCAGCAAAGCCGTACCTTGTGCTCTGATGTTTAAAGCATTTTTTCACCGCCCAGGTCACTGCAAGCATTGTAACCAGGCTGGGGAAAATGGATTAAAGCAGTAGAAGGCAGCAAGGTATTGCCCCCTTCCCCATGCATTCCTCTTTGTATCCAGAGCAGACACCTTCCATCTACTTTATATGTGAAAAGAGCAGCCATATACATGGCTATGTCATCACTGGGAATAATAACTGGGAATAATGAAAATATAGTTTTTAATAGGACTCGCTTATCTTGATAAAAATTAACAAATCTAAACCTCATGGCCTTCAGTACACAGCAAGGGTTTTTTCAATAATATGAAAACTATCTTAATTCCATTTACTAACAATAGGAAATCTCAAATGCTATCTAGTAGTAATTACTATATCTTTTCACCAAAATAAAATTGAGATCACACCTAGTTGTTAAAATACATTTGCTTGTGTGTCTATGCTAGCAATATACTGTGGTTTTAAGACAACTAAGACACTTTAGAAAGTATCGCCCAGAGGTAGGCGACCTAGTACCAGCCAGATGTTTTGGACTACAACTCTTATCAACCCCAGCCAGCAGGGCCAACGGTTAGGGGTTATGGAAATTTAGTCCAAAATATCTGGACTGCACCAGTTTGCCTGCAGCTCTGAGACAGGTCCTTTCCCCACCATGTTTGATTCCTACAAGGCATGTGGTGTCTTGAGTCTAGTCCATATTGCATGTCTCGTAGAACTAAAGAAACTGCATCAAAGATATACTCGCATAGTGTACTCTTGTGCTGCAATGAAATTACTATTTTCAGATGTTCTTGCTGTATCTCTAGTTTAGCAGAGTACCAAAACTAAATATTCCTATTATAAGAAAACATCGTCCCAACTATATGTATGTTCCACAGAATTGAAAAGTATGCTGAAATGCTGGGGATTCTCAAATATTACACTGAAGTGATTTTAAGTCCATCAAAACTGAATGGTAAACACTTCATATATTAAAGAGATCTTAATGTAATAAAATGGTTTAAAAATTGCTGAAACTGACAATAGTCAGTATATTTAAATAAATTGAAAAAGATGAAATGTACACACCTCGTGCTGCTTTTACATTAAATCTTAATCTTCTTAGTGCCTCTTCTGTATCAAAATTGCACTTCACCAATTCATACAAAGCCTAGGAAAGGAAGAAGCAATCCAGATTATGATCTTCTCAATTGTTGTTTAACAATTCAGAGTCAATGGCTCAGTTCAGACAACACGTTTCTCCGTGGTGGTTTTAGAACTCCACAATGGAGTTTTTATACCACCGTTGAGAAATGAGTTGCCTGGCAGGAAAACTCCATGCAATGGGGAATATCCATGCTGTGCAGAGGAGAGTTCCTGCACAACGATTATGTTGGATATTGTGTGGCAGACTCCATGGAGTTTTCCGTTGAGTTGACTTTTCCCACTGGCTAGAGTTCCCTGGCAAGAGTGGCAAAAGGAGGGAGTGCCGCTCTAGGAGAGCTGCCAGGATTGGGTTTTTTGCAGCAATGGCTGACGGGGTACCATTAGGAGAACCGGGGTAGGAGAGAGGGTGGAGGAAATATCAAACGTTGCAATGGATTTTACTCAATTCTAGTGTAGCCCAATCACACAACGGTGGAGTTAGAACATGTTGTGTGGGGAGTACCCCCTAAAAACTCCACCGTTGAGTGGAGTTTTCACACTGTGTTGACTAACGTGTTGTCTGAACTGAGCCAATTATTTACTTTCTAAAAACCTAATATTAAAGACAGAGATAGATTCAGCTGTTGTGAATGTGAGGTTTAGAGGTTTACTTGTCCTCTAACAAATATGAAATTCTGAATCCTGCACCCAAAACATTATGGGTTGGAGCCAGAGTCTTATTTGCCAGTGAAAGAATCTCTGAGCAGAGTTGTGCTCAAAATGCTATGCAAGCCTCATTGCTACCCCTCCCCCACACACTATTCTGGAGGGTCCTCCGACCTACCAGAGCAAATTTTCAGGACACCTAACTAAAAGTATATATGCAATTCAGCCAAACTGAGTGAGTGTAATCTGATAGATGAAGAAAAAGAAATTGGGTATTTTATGGCCACTAAGAGCTCCAGGAGTTTTGTATACCTGTTCGTTGTCTTTAATATGTGATCCTTCAGGAATTGCATCTATTCCTCTCTCATCTCCTGTTCGTTTGGAGGCTTCATTAAGGAATTCAATCACTTTATTTTCAGTCAGGTAATCTGGATTCCACAGCAACTGGTCATCATTTTCATACACTAAAATTGGAGAACAGCAAAATATACATTATTTAGCACTTATGCTTAAAAGGTTTCTAAAGAAACATCTAATTCTTTTCCTTTCACTTTACCTCTAAACCAAGCTACCAAGTTCTATTTTTTAAGTATCTCCGAAGTATAGGGGAAAATATGCTGCTTTTTCTTTCCTAAAGGCTCTATTTTTTAAAGTTGCTTTACATATAGCTGGCAGATAGGAAAGGAGATAAATTGCCAATTGTAAGACATACACACACACAAACACACACACCCCTCCAGCTTGTATGAAAGCAGAACTGTGGATTTCAGATTTTGAAATATAATTTCACGGTACACCCCTACTCCATTACCTATTCATGTACATGTGCTACTTTATCTCATGTTTAAAAAGACAATGTTTGTGAGTAATGGACATCATATATTTTATTATTATTATTATTATTATTATTATTATTTACATTTATATACTGCCCCATAGCCAAAGCTCTCTGGGCAGTTTACAAAGATTAAAAAGATTAGATTAAATCTTGTTTAATCTAAGTATGCTTTGTAAAAATAACTCATGCTACAATTTTTGCAGGATGTGCAAAAAACAGGTGACAATAGCTTAGGACTACCAAGGAATTTTGCAGACCTCTGCGTAGGCCTCAAAATGAACATTCATCAAGTTTGTTCTTTTTGACTAAAGCCACTGGAAAATAGTCAAAAGTAGTGTATTTCAAGCCTGAAAAACAGCCGAGGCCAGTAAGACAACTCCCATCATCTGCAGGGCTTAATCAAAATAATGGTACACTGGGGGAATTCCGCACTTTCTGGAGGCCCCAGAAAGTGCACTTCGCCAAGCGCTCGTCTGACCCGGCTCCTCAGAACAGGGCTGGACGAGCAGGGTTGGCAAACCCATGGGGCAAGCCCCCCGCAAGTTCTCCAGTCCCTAGCCAAATCACAGGGGAGCACCAATTAGTCCATTTTTTTTATTCAGAACTGCACTGAGACAATATGGATATTTGTTACTCAACTGAGTAACAGAACAAGCTGCAAAAGTATTTGAGCTGAAAGAACCAACTCTGTTTTGGCCTTATTCTGTGATGTAGTCTGGTTGGAGTCTGCACCAAGATTCCAATTGGTAGAAATTTACCGTAGCAGCTCCGACAGGTTCTCCTTAGGATTTGTGAAACCCCCCAGAGCCACACAGCCGAAATTTTAGGCAAATGGTTTCTACAACCAAGGCTGCAGTCCTACATATGCTTACCTCAGAGTAAGTCCCATTGAATTCAGTGGGATTTACTTCTCAGTAGGCATGCATAAGACTGTACTGTAAAGTTGGCAGAGCTGAACTACTGAGTTTTACTGATTCAGTGATTTGTAGAATGTTACTTACCTTAAAGTTCTTTCAATTTAGATCAAATTATCACAGTAACATTGACAGCAATTACCTTTCTCGTTCTCTTTGTATTTAGATATACCAACTGGAATTTCAGCTTGAAACATGGAGCCAACCATGATTTCCTGTTTTGAAATATATATATACATATATATACAAATTATAAACTTGAATCAAAATTTAATTGTTGCAAACTGCCCAGAGAGCTTCAGCTTTGGGCAGAATAGAAATGTAATAAATAAATGCAATAGATGTAATAAATAAAACCACAAATATAACTTAACAACAATGGGAACAGCATTAAAAAAAATATTTCTATATTTGTTGGCATCTTTGTACAGTAAAAATAATTATGTGGGCTTAAATAACAGCCCACAGGAGCAGTTAACCAAAACGGGAAAGGAAAAAGTTAGTATTAAGTCTGAGCCCAACTCTTGAATTGTTGCTCCCAAAGAAGCCTGGAATAGGACGATAAACCCTGGCTTCATATTCTGACTTGTTAGCAGAGCCACAAATCAAGTGTACTAGTTTAGATGTATTTCTAAGTTTTTGTCACTTGGTGAATTCTTGGTTTGTTTAGCTACTCTCACTGCTGGGAGGAGCCAAGCAGGAGCCAGGCAGCGTGCTCATGCATGCTGTTCATGAACAATACGCCAGAATTCTCCAGAATTGAACATTGTGTGAACATGCCCATCGTGAATGGATCCAATCACTAAAAGATATTGTTTGATGGCCAAACAGCAGTTATTTTAACTGTCAAACTTCTTACTTTAATAAAGGGAAAATATCATTGAAGAGATACAAAACTGCAGATGTCACCAACAAAATATGTTTTACAGTTTGGTCACTGTAATAGCTCACTATTTCATATCCTCAGTGGATATTAAACAACTTTAGATCTCTAACATAACTACAACAAATAAGAATACCCTCTTATTTAAGCCAGGTTTATGAAATTTTCATGATCTACTGCCTTAGTTTAGAAGCCTGAAGATTTGCGCTTTCATTAACAAATATTTACATCTCCTGGATGCAAAGAAAATTACAGGTTTAATGGTAGTGTATCTAGCCTATACTATCAACCTTTCAAACACAATCCTCAAACTGCACATTTGCAAAGGGTTTTTGATCTCCCTAACTCACTAGGATGACCCTTGGTAAGAGGGCACTTTGACCACATACAATGTTTACGAATGCTTTCCTGAAAATATTTTTGATTCATCTGCACAAGGTCATTTGTATAATGGACATATGCTGATATGCTTCAAACATTTACCTTTTTCCAGTCTTCTGAAGGAATATAATCTTCGTCTTCTTCAGATTCCTCTTCTATTTCACTATCTATATAAGACAATCAACAAATGTAAATAGATACCCTGAATTGTATTACTTCAAATAAAAATATAACCTAGAAACAGATTTCTCAAAGCCAGATCTGGTTGGCTAATTGAACAGTGAGCTATGACGTCACAACCAACTCTATGTGACTAATTGTGGCAGGGATCTTCCTACTGAATTGTAATACTGAAAATTTAAACAAGCAAGCTCCATTGCTGAAAAGTTTATTTATACAGCAAAATGTTTACCTAGAACCAGGTTTGAAATGGATTTAAAAAACAAACAACTTTTGGGGATTTCTACATCACATTTTACTTAAGCCATTATTTCTAGCAGTCAAATAGTTGATGATAATGATCGTAAAGGAAATTACTTACTAACTACCAAGTTACCACACTAATCAAGCAACCCAAGAGGGTGCCTTTAAATTTGCCTATCTAAAGCATTGAAAGAAACATGGGCCCTTTCTACACCTAAGGATTATCCCAGGAAAATGGAGGGAGCGTCCCTGCCTGCTCCTGGGATCCCCTGTGTGGCATTTGGATGTATAGGAACAATCCCGGGATATAGGGCTAGTATAGACATGCCCATGGACTATTCCAGAAGCTTTCTTGCCTCAAGATAGATTAGCAGGTTAAAACATCACCTGTGCACCCCTCAGTACCCTTTATTCTATTTTATTTATTTATTGCATTTCTATACCGCCCAATAGCCGAAGCTTCCCGCCTAATTGTCTCTCATAAGAGTGACTTTTGTAATGCTCAATCAACCAGCCTTAATTCAATCAAGAATCCAGAAGTCCCAAGGAAGACTTTTAATCATCCTCAGAGCCAAGCTTTTGTAGCCTTTGTTTTCTCCTAAACATGAGAACGCCCAGAGTCATTGCCATGCTATATGCTTGATTGCGGAACTCAGTGCAGACATACATTCTGCGGGGTAACTCCAAAATCTGCCTTACTTGCTGGCTGATCACCATGCTCCATTTATAGCACTTCCCCTTTGTGTCCCTCTGGTTCTGAACATACATTTCCACGACTAGAGCTTTTTGCTTGGGCTACCTTGCTGCCTTGTAGACCTAAGAACAGCTTCATTCCTGTGAAGCCCTTTTGCTGCCTTCAAGCCAATTTCATTTCAGTTAGGTCGGCAAAACATACAGGAAGCTCAAATATCCACGTAAGTATCTGCCTAGGCCACTGATCTTCTGCGGGCCTCTTGGCATCTCAGGGAGGCATGCCTCACAAATGAAAGTGGCATAACTATGATGAGTTATTGATTTTATGCACAGTGGTTCATCCTGTCTGTAGCTGAGTTAAGTGTGAAAGGCATGTTAAGTTTCCTAGCTGAGTTAAGTGTGAAAGGCATGTTAAGTTTCCACAGAAATGTGGATGAGAGCCTCCACCTCCAATCCTTGCCTCTCTTCCTTAAGTTAGTCTGCATCTCTCAATGTTTATTATTTACTTTGGGTGAGTTAGGATCTAAGGAGACTGTTCAAGTCTTCTCCATTGCAACATCTTCCCAAATTTTTCAACTTTTCTGTTTCTTTCCCTGCCCTATTTTTTTTTACCATCTAGCTTGAGAAGAGTTCTGAAGAACTCAAAAGTTTGCACATTTTTGTGTAATTTTGGTTGCTCCTAATAAAGGTATTGCCCAACTGGATGAAACATTTATAGCATATCAAACTGCAAGAGTTGTTCGAAAACAGATTTAGATGACAGTGCTTAGTACATGAAAACACATACTTGCATCGAAATATTTACAGCGCCGTGGGCGAATTATCTCCTGTACAACAGATGGTGCTGGATCATCATTGGAGGACTGTGTCTCATCCTCCTGACCTGATGAATCCTTTATGGCCTCCTCCTTGCATAGAATGAAACAAACAAGACCACAATTATTTTTATTATTTCTAACTGACTTTCTATTTAACACATACCTAATGCAGCTTATAGAAGTTAGCAAACAAAATAAAAATAGTAAAATGGGCAAACAATACAAAACAGTCCTAATTGTAATAATAAAACCAGAACCTTAAAAAGTAGCCAAATTAAAAGCAAAATATATCAGATTAGCAGACTAAAACCATACATTAAAAGTGCATTGAAAAAAAGGAAGCCTTTAACAGATGTCTAAAATCTAAGAAAAGGAAATTTGTAGATCGCCACAAAGAGGTATTTCCTTTAGAGGTATGTCTAAATCTAAAAGAGAAGGGTCTTTGTAAAACTCCACAGTTTCACAATCAACACTGAAAAGGCTCTGTCTAGCATACTTGCTCATCTGATTTTACACATGGATGGGACCAAGAACAGGGGCGCTGATGTCAATCTTAACTAACAGGTAGGCTTGTTATGCATAAACAGTTCCTGAGGTAACCTGCACCCAAGTCATAGAAGCTCTAAAGGCTAGAATCAACACTTTAAATTGAAAAAAAAATGTGCGGCCAATGTAGATGAAGTAAAACTGAAGTAATAAGCTTTGTTCTTTGGGTCCCAGAAACAAATCTGGCCACTGCATTTTTGAACAACTGCAGTTTCAGGATTTACTTTAAAGAAAACTGCACATAGACAGCATTGCAATAGTCCAACCTCAAAGAAACTGAGGCCAAATTTGTCTTTTTCATTAAAGGCCACCGCTGGTGAAACAGCTGATGCTGGTAAATGTCACTCCTTCCCTCTGCCACAACCTGAATATCCAAGAAAGTGCACACTCCAGACTGCATGTACCAACACCTTCATGGGAGTGCAATCCTGTCTCAAACAGGTGATATAACCTAAACCCAGATCACCAGTATTTGTGATGAATTAGTGATGGATTATGTTTCAGCTTGTTCAACCCCACTCACCCCTCAACTAATGATAGACCCTAGTTTGTAATCTCTACTCCCACTCCAGGATTAGAAATTGGAAACAAGAGACAGAGCTGATGCAATCCACATGATACTTCAGCCCAAGGTTCTGGATAACCTCTCCCAGCAGATATGCTTTAATGTGGATTCCTGGACTGACAAGGCAGTTGGACTCAAGGGCCTTATAGGCCCCTTCCAATTCTACTAGTCTATGATTCTATGAGTCATGGGGCAGAACAGGATAGTCTTCCAGCACCAATTTTTGAGATCACTTTCTACCAAACCACAAAACCACTGAACTACAGTCCTCAAGGCAACTCAGAAAAACATCAAGGTGATAGTATTGAAAGATGCCAAAACTTTCATGTGAATCAACAGGATTGCACTCCTATCAATCAAGTTGTCTACCAGGGTGACCAAGACAGTTTCAGTTCCAAAGTTGGTAAAGAAACCAGACACAAATAGATCCAGATAATCAATTTCATCCGGGAAAATCTAGCGATGTTACTACATGCTTGAATATCTCGCTCAAATAAAGAAGATTTGACACAGGGTGGTCCTTGTTAACATTGCCTGGGCCCAGGTTCACTTTTTTCAAGTTAGGTCTCACCACAGGTGTAGGAACTATGCTCTCCCTTAATGAAGCACTGATTACCCCCAATACCCAGACAGAAAGAACTGTCTGGGCTACTCTGGTAATTCAAGCATTGAACATACAAGTGGCAAGCCTCAAATTGTCAAGTAGCCTGTCAATATTATTAGGGAAAAGCAGCTCAAATGTATCCATTACAAGAGTGGTGGAAAAAAGTGCAGTGTCAGACATTCCTAGGCTTCCAGTGCTTTGGTATTGGAGGACTTTCAGGAAGCATGAGCAGCCCAGGAGACTGGCGTGTTGTTATTGTTGTTGTTGTTTTTAACTTAAAAGGATTTCCTTTTAATTTTTTTAAAATAGCTGCTTCAGTTTCACGTGCTTTTGTGGGGACAGGAGTATTGTCAATGCATGCTCTCTGCATGTATGCCCTGCCCACTTTTGCCTCTGGCACAGTTTTCTACACGAATGCAATCCCAAAAGCTTGCACTGGGGCAATCAGGGTGGATAAAAATTGATTTTTTTAAAAAAAGGATTTTAAAAATTTACATCAATTATTTTAGAAACAGAAATGAAATACTATATATCTCTCTAACTTAAAAAACAACATAATTACAATTAAATCTCATCAGAAACAAGCTAAACCTACACTTACAATTTCATAAAAATGAAGTTACCTACTAGCCAAGCATGGACATTAATTTCAGTTTTTCATCTCATTAAAATGGCTCTGTTCAGACTAACTGCCTGGTCTTGCTCCTTGAAAGTTCTGTGCTTTCCGTTTCTCTGACTCAGGTCACATGCGCAAAGACATAGGCTAGATAGGATTGTTTTGTTCTGTGCTTATGTGGTGGTGGAGTTGGGCCAAGCAAGGCAGAGGAGTTAGAGAAGACAGAAAGACAATGCAGAGGGGTGGATCAAAATTGATGCTTTAAAAAAACCCATAAAATAGATTTTAAAAAATGTGCATTGGATTTTTTTTTCCACCCAGGAACTATTAAATCTTGCTTTGACCAATCAATCATGGGTATTCCATTTTTGTTTGCTACCTTGTTTTTTGTGAGGGTGAGGCTGGGCCAAGACAGAGACCTTGTACACATATCACGGCAGCAAATAACTGACCCATGATTTACAGGAATACGTAGAGCGTGCAAGCCATTTGCAGTTTGAATAAATAACCTATAAACAATAAACAGTCCAGAGTGTCTAGGTTCAGACATCGGTTATTTATTCTGTCTTGAAATGGCTTGCATGCTCTGCACATCCCCACATTTGCTGCTGTGACAATGCAAACTTGCCTGGAATGAAACAGAAAGAACACAAGAAGAGCCATGCTGGATCAGACCAAGGGTCCATCTAGTCCAACACACTGTTTACACAGTGGCGAAACAGCTGCCCACAGGAAACCCACAAGCAGGACATGAGTGCAACAACACCCTCCCACCCATGTTTCCCAGCAACTGGCCTCTGATACTAGAGGTAGCATATAGCCATCAGGACTAGCAGCCATCAATAGCCTTTATCCTCCATGAATTAGTCCAATCCCCTTTTAAAGACATCCACATTTGTGGTCATTACTATATCTTGCGGAACTGAATTCTATAGTTTTAACTGTGCACTGTGTGAATAAGTATTTCCATTTATCAGTCCTGAATTTCCCACCAATCAGCTTCATGAGATGACCCCAGGTTCTAGCATTATGAGTGAGAAAAATGTCTCTCCGTTCACTTTTTCCACCCCATGCATAATTTTGTACACCTCTATCATGTTCCACCTTACCCCTTTTCTAAGCTAAACAACCCCAGCTGCTGTAACTTTTTCTCATAGAGTTGTTCCAGCTGCTTGATCATTTTAGTTACCTTTTTCTGCACTTTTTCCAACTCTACAATATTCTTTTTGAGGTGCAGTAACCAGAACTGTACACAGTATGCTAAGTGTGGTCACACCATAGATTTGTATAGGGGGGGGGGGAGGGTATGATCTTGGCACTTTTATTTTCAGTTCTTTTTCTAATTATACCTAACATGGAACTTGCCTTTTTCACAGCTGGGTTGATAGTTTCATTGAGCTGTCCCCTACAAGCCCAAATTCTTTCTTGGTCACTCAACACTAGCTTAGATCCTATCAGCTTATACTTGAAGTTAGGAATTTTTTTTGCCCCACTGTGCATCATTTTGCACTTGCTTACCTTGAACCATAATTGCTATTTTGATGCCTGAATTCCCAGTTTGGAGAGATCCTTTTGGAGCTCCTCACAATCCTATTTTGCTTTAACCACCCTAAATAATTTGGTATAGCCAGCAAATTTAGCCACTTTAATGCTGACTCCTAATTCCAGATTATGTGTGAATAAATTAAAAAGCACTGGTCCTAATAGAGATCCTTGTGGGAGTGTGGGACCCCACTGTTTACATCCCTCCACTGGGAGAATTTACCATTTCTGTTCTTTAAACAGTTACTGATCCATAAGAGGACCACTACTCTTATTCCATGGCTGCTAAGTTTGCTCAGGAGTCTTCAGAGAGGGACTTTGTCAAAAAAAAAAAAAAAAAGGAAGACAAAATTCTCCAGCATGCATCTTCCTGAATTTTCATACTCAATGGAATTTATTTCTGATGTGATAAGTATAGAATTGTTCTGTTATCCTCAAACTGTCATGAGTGCTGGTAATAAGGCAGGCCCTATAAGGGAATATTTAAAAGACATTTCTGCTCTAGGCACAGGAAGCATGCTATATATAGAGAGAGAGAGAGAGAGAGAGAGAGAGAGAGAGAGAGGTAAAACATTGTAAGAATGAAAGAGTGTAAATAGTACTCTATTTAGTTGTAAATTAACATGGCTTAGTGGTCGGAGTTACACCATTGTTTAGAAAATATATGAAAAGGTGTCAATGGGAAATTTGATTAAAATCAACTTTTTTTCTTGCTGATTTAAATCAATCCACCCATTGAGCAACACAGTCCTCCAAGTCAAAAAGGTTTCCCTCCCCTGCATTACAACATGACCAGACAATACCCTAGCAATTCCCATTCTGACCAGAGTAGGAATTGCTCCGCTGGCTGACATTTTGCAGATGCAGTAGTGATGAAGAATAAGATTTGTTCACCACCATTTATGCTTCAACATGGATGTTGGGTTGGATACATCTCAATTTTTCTGCCACCTGTGCTCCTGCCATAGCGGGATTGATTGCCCAGAGTTACTAATTAAGTGCAAAGCTTTCTTAGAGCTTTATTTCTTATAACTAAATTATAAGAAATATAACTAAATATCCTGCCCAGATATTTCACTGCCACATTTAATACATGACAACAAAATAATGTAGGATTTGTTCACAAGTCTTAAAGTTTTCCCACCACTCAAACTGCCCTGTAACAAATACCCAGGGACAGTGACATGGGCTGCTTTATACATAGCTGCAAAATTGTGCTATATGTACTGGAAATTTTGAAAATTTAAGATTTACTTAGATTCAGCTTTCTCAAAAGTCAAAAGAATGCCATTAAGAGCTTTGACAGAAGCCCAAGATCTGCTTATTACCCCCTTCCCCTTGCAGTTGTAATTATGGAATTTGTCAAAGGTTTTGTGATTCCTGGTAAAACAAACAAGATTTTAGATAAAACTGGCAAGACTAGAATCCAAATCCTAGGAGCCCCTCAAACAAAAGCAAATGAAGCCTGCAGCACAGTCACAAAAAGAAGAAATGCTATAGGAATACGAGTTTATACCAGAAATGTCTTATTTGCATTATAACTATTTCTGAGGAAAAATGGAGTAACATGTTGTAATTTTATAAAACTAAAGAATGTTTATGAACCTTAATGTCTTTATTCCAGAAAATACAAATATTTGGAAGCTCAGAAAAACAGCTCTGTTCCATATTGTTCTCATTATACATACAAAAAGCCTTTACATTTATGATATTCATTAAAATAATTCACATTTTCTTGATTACAACACACTATAACAGACATGTGCAAACTTTTCGGCCCCAAGGGCCGCATCCAGTGCCATATTGGAGCCTGGGCACCACACATGTATGCATATGCACACACAAATACATTCCTCTATTCCCACACACACTCCACCCCACACTTACAAGGGTTTCCATTGGCAGTGCTTGCATCGGATATTGGAGATAATGGAAGGTTTTTCCTTGCTAGTGATAGCAAAGGACAGCTGTTCCTTATCTCCACTCTCTCATCAAAGGTTTCCCTAGCTAGCACTGGTACTCAATTCAGAGATCAGACATAAGGGAAGGGTTTCCCTCACTAGTACTTATCTCTGATCTCTGGGGCAGAGGTCCTCAAGGAGGACCATGGCACTGGGAGGGGCCATGGTCTGCACACCTCTGCACTATGCTGATCGAACAATTTGCCACTTACCTGCATGTTAGAGGTACATGCCCTCCGGCAACAGGCTAAAAGATGATTTGCCTCTCTTTATTCTGATGATATACACCTATTCTAGCCAATGTGGCAGCTTGCATAACACTGTACTCACAACTTTCTCTGAGACTGTTTACTCATTTCATGACACTCAGATTATATTTGAGATGAAATTAGAAGTGAACTATGGGCTTCCATGCTTCCTCACTACCTTCAGAAATTTGACAACAGTTAGGGGGCCCAATGCTCACTTCCATCTCTAGAATCGAGAGTAGGATCCAACAGTGCCCTATAGCTGGTGGCCAGCGGTGCGCATGTGCCCCCCCCCCACCACCACAAGTGACGCAGCATTTCTGGGAGTAAGCCCCCAAACAACTAGAAACACATGTTTTTTTCGTGAGATGGCCCATTCAGAAACTTGCATTTTTGGTCGTTTGGGGGCTTGCCCCTGGAAGCGCTACATCACCACCACTAGTGGGGCTGACCACGTGTGCACCAGGAACCAGTGGTGATGGGTGGCAGTGGTAGGACACCGTTGGATCCTACCCCAAGTAACCATCTGTTGTCCTTAACTCAGTCATTTTTTAAAGGGAAGAAGAGAGAGCGTACACTCATGCACATGCAGCCACCATATTGGAATGAGTTTCCTTGACGCAGGCCTATGACAGCAGTCAATCCCAGCTTTCCTTTTGCCTTCTGACCTTTAAGAGCCTATATACACAATCAGCAGGTAGAAACTTGGAATCAAAAACACACTCCAGCTTTAAATTCTGATATTTACAGCAGCTTCACTACATAATGCCATGTCAAGGAATGTACATTCTAGCTTATCAAAGGCACATGAGGGGGGAGCATATAATAGCACACACCAAGTTTTCAAATTATTAAGACTAACTCACTTTATTTTCTCCACTGCACCCACTGTTGTTATCATTTTCTTCACCCTCACCCTCCTCCTCCTCCTCCTCCTCTTCTTCCTCTTCTGGTAGTGGTACAGTACCATCATAGCCATAAAGGCTAAGAAGCTCATGAATTGGCATATCACCTTCCTAAAAAAGAATTAAAACAGGAAATTATAATAATTTCACCAACCTGTAATCTGCAGGTTGACTAGTCAACAGAGGCAACAATTGCCCCCTGGAAAGCAGATGTCAACCTGCAGATTCATCCTCAGCCTCAAGTCTACTTGCTGTTTTCACGGATGAGCCACTTATGAAGTTTGATATGAAACAGCAGGATGAACTACACTCCCAGGTCCAAGGAAAGTAATAGTGAGAATTATTCCCTCTGGTACATTTCTTTCTGTGAACACACATGAAAAAAGTAACAGAGAGACCAACTACTGCGACTTCCATTGGACTTGACAATGGTAGCAAACAAAGGATTACAGTGGTAGAAAACAACCACTGGTAAAGGGCTTTGGAGACTCCCTCTTTGTAATGGCACAGTTCTCACGTAACAACAAGCCATGGGCCTCCTGCCCGCTCACTGTTTCCGTTTGAATCCACTTTCAGCAACAACTCAGGAACAAACACCCTGCTCCCCCCCCAAAAAAAAAATTCTGGGGTTGTTTGATGCAATGTGCAAACCCAGAAATATGGGTTGTTGAGTGACAAACAACCTGGAGTTATGGGTTTGCACGCCACATCAAACAACCCAGGAACCTTCTGAAAGTGGATGCAAAGCAGTAAGGGAATGGGAAGTTGTGTGCTCGATTGGTCTGCCATGGCCCCACTAATTCATAAGTTAAACAACCCATTAATTAGTGTTACATGTGAACCAGTTCTCTGAATTCTAAAGTTGTTTTGCACACAATTTATAACAAATGTTTTGAACTATAGATAGGAGAGATATCTCTTGAATGAAATGACAAGACTATCTAATGTTCAACAGTCCAGTTTAAATATATATTTGGAGGCAAAACTAGCTGCAAGCACTTTGAAAAACACTAAGTTCATCTTCTTTTTATATGAACCCACTGTGGTGGGTAGTGCCAAAAACTGAATCTGCTATAAGGATGTATTAATTAAAATAGACAATTTTCCATCACAGAAATATTTCTTCAGGCCAGCAATGGGTTACAGGTTCCATCTGGCCCATAAGCATGTTAAAATCAAAATACCTTTTTTAGGTTTGTAACTTATGACTGCAGAGATAAATTGAAAATGTTGAGTAAAAACAGAAGAATGAAACACGTACAAGGAAACCACAACTCTATTGTATTTTTTCTATCTCTTATGATTTCTAAGGCTTATATATGAGGAATTATCAGAAAGTGGTTTGAGGTTTTTTAAAAAACTTCCTCAGTGATGCTTTCAGAGTATCATCAAATAAGTGCAACATCTGCACCAGCTATAGATTTGTCATCTGTGTTCAATAAAATGATATACTGACTATATTAATGTTATCTAATCATATGCCAATTAATCAGAATATATCCTCAAGGCTATTCTCAATATTGAACAAAGTACCCACAGAGTCAAACGTATGCAATATCTTTGACACACATTAGGGTCTTGCCTAAACTAGGTTTTCACTAAAAATCAGTGCTTCTGACCCTCCCTGTCTACTTTATGACATCTGGTTAGCATGCAGTATGATACCACTAAGGATCTGTGCCATTTTGAAGAGACACATGTTTCCCTGCTGTCATTTGTCACATACCAAAAAGTATGGGGACAGAAGTAAAAAAAAGTATAGGTAGTGTGCTTATTGCTTGGCAGTAAGAACCTAAAATGTTCTAGTTACATTGCTGATGTCCCCACTGCTCCCACATGCCAACCAGACATACTTGACCATTTACTTAGTTTCAATAAGTAAAGGCATTACAACTTATTGCAGAAAATTATTAACAAGTGAACAGATTAAAGGCATTTTTAATTCCAGATTAATCTGACTGGGAGAAAAGTTATATTTTCCCAAATGCACACATTTGTGTCAAGCATTAGGCAACCATCAAACTGGTTTTAAACTCATTCCCACTGATACAATATGGCTTTCAACAGTCTAAAATCTATGTCCTGGTCCAAAAATAATATTAATTTCAGAAATACATAAATAAACTACATAAAGTTAAAAACTCAAAACTGTGACAGGAAAATAAATTTAATGAAGGCAAATTAATCAAATAGCTTAGATGGAAATGATTTATACCAAGCAAACAAGTCTTTGTTAAATTCATACAAGATACATACTATAAAACTTTCTACATTCCTTATTTATAGCTCCTGGGAAGCCCATGACTACTATGAATATGGAGCATAACATAACACTTTATATATTCTTCTACTGGGGCAGGGGATGATTCAACATATGCTAAACAATCTTTATTTAGCTGTTTGCCCCCCTCCCCTCCCTTCTAATGGCACCTTTATGTATCACCACTTATGAATATTTCTGCTGGGATTTTTAAACTACCCAGTTCCTCAGGTACTTGAGAAGTCACTCTTTAGCTTGCATGAGTTCATCACAGTACATCACCATAATACACACAGAGAGATCTATTGCTGAATCAGAGCAGAATGCCCAGTATGGGAAGCAGTGCTCACATAATGTGGGCTATATAGAGTGGAACTACCTTGAAGACTCCTTATACTTTTCACTCAAATGCCATTTGATAGACCACTATTCTGCTGTAATTCTGAAAGATATATATGTATTTCCAGGTAAAGATTTTCCTACAAATTTGCAATAAGATTGCAAGTAAATACAGTTTTTAGAGTTAGTTAAACATATTTTCTAGCATTTACCCTTGTAAGATCTTCTATTTCAGAACTGAAGTTTGTTTCACCTTCCATCATTTCTTCTTCTTCTAATGTTCGTTCATCATCAAAATCATGAACCAGCATGTCAGCCGTTGGGTCAAATTCATGGTCATCTGATGTTGCAGACCCTCCTACAATTTGATTAATAGCCTCAGAGTTGATCCCATCATAGAATTAAGATCATTATTATGGAATGTGAATAGTTTTTAAGCTAAAATTAACATTAAAAAAACATTTTTGCAAATGCTAGATCTCTAAATAAATAAACCTTCAAATAATAAGCTAATGTTTTAGGCAAGATTTTGCTGTAACTTTCTGGCTTACTCTTCTCATTGATACATTAAGTGTTCGGCATACTTTTTAAACCAGTTTTTTTTGTGGGGGGGGCATTGTGCTCCCCTGACTATACTGGGGAAGTGATAAAAGGAAGTGTATATTACCATTAATTCTTCATATTCTCAATTTTTAAAACCAAAATGCCACAGGAATCTATGCCATATTGTTGCATATAAAGTCTTGCTTACTTATGTGTGGGTTTTAAACACAAAACTTAAAGCATGTCAACAGAAGCCTTTGTTTACAATTGCTGCTGCTGCTTACTACTACTACTACTATATTTATTTGTATCCTGCCTTTTGCCCAATGCTGGGCCTCAAGGTGGCTTTACAAAATTAAAACATATGCAGTTATTATTTATTATTTAGTTGGTAATAACAGTGGAATTGTTATACCTCTTCTATAAAAGCCATTACTAAAGGTTTTCAAGGTCAGGTTTAAAACTTTTGTCTTGAACCTTTTCTAAAAGCAGAGGAGTGCATTTCACAATGTGGAAGCCCTCTCATGCATACCCATTGAGCAGGTGTCTGCAAGTAGCAGAATCCTCAGAAGAACCTCTTATGTCAGGTTCATAACAAGACAGCATAGAAGCTCACATATTATCTGTACCCTCTATAGCCCAGACTCGCAGTAGAGCTTGAATCATACAACTTTGCACTTGCCAATACATAGTGGATGGTGTAGTATGTAGTGCAGTAACATCAGCACAACTTCAAATCTGTTAAAACTCATGACTGAAAGAATGTCTGGAGCATAGTACATTCTGGAGTATAGAACATTGTGCCCATGACACAACTAAACCAAGCATATAACACTATGAAAGTGGTATAAAAGCGGTTTATGGTCTGTGTCATGGGCCCCACCAGTTGTCAGTGCACTTCAATACCACTATAAACGAGTAGTGTGGCTCCTGCATTTTATATACCGCTTTCATACCACTTTCATAGTTGAATATCTGCTTGGTGTAGATGACCCCCCTAGTGCATAATTAGAATAGCTGTCGGGCTTTCTGATTCAGCATGCCCAACACCCGCAAACCATATATGGCCTATGACCACCCTTGTGCAGATTATTGCTCAGACAAATTGCAGTGGGGACTAGCAGGATCACCACAGGTGGCACAGCTCTGAACAGTGACTGCTACAGAATAACACAGCTCCTTAATGCCTCGCATCTACTTCTACACTACTAAACTAGCTGTTCAGGAAGGGCCTTCCATCCTACAACCTAATAGTTATTTTGAATACTGGAAACTTACAGGCATAGTCTATTCATCAAATGGAATGATTTGTTAACATAAACAGAATTACGTATTAACAAGCATAATTTCTGTCCTAATCCTGTAGAGGACTGTGAATGAAAGGGCTCATTGCCAATTCAAGGATGTAACACAAAAATACAATTATTACATGGTTATTTCCGTTTCTCTAAATAATCAGGGCCTGAAAGGGGACTGGGTTGTTGCAAAAGCCACAGTAACTCTGAAAGTATGAAAGATAATGTTCAGAAAAAGAATATAAGCTACTCTATTATGCAAACAAAACAGATAAACTTGTAGTATGAACCTGTCTACAGTCTGATAATTTCTATTAATGCTCCAACCAAATCTAGCTATAGCAAAATAGCAAATCTTTATCCTCTTATTAACCTCTTACATTAATTTCTGAAATCTGTCAAGATAGGCCTGAACTTCCAGCATCACACTTCAATGGCAGTAAGGTCAATCCAAAGGCCTTTTAATGGCAACTGGGATAGAGCAGCATGGCTCAGCCATACTTGGCCTAGCACAGCATCCAATTTAGGATGCAGGAGCCATCCCTTAAAGTGATATTGTCTTTTAGAATGGAATAGAGAACTTGCACTTTATTATAGTGGAGTTAATTCCTGCATAAAATGCTTAACTGGAGAATATTAATAAAGTGCTCACTTTCCCCAAAAACTTTTAAGTATCAAAATAAAACTTTACCTGGACTTGCTGACTCAACAGAAGGCTATCCAGAAAAAGAAAAAAGAAAAAGAAAATATTATCAATACCAATTATTTAGCAATATATTATAAATATTTTGAATTACACTTGGTATTTCATTATTTTCACCTTTGCGTTTAAATCAAGCATATAACTGCCTAAAAATGCATACCATAGACTTTTTGACAGATTAAAAAAAAAATCAAAGGAACACACAACACAACAAAGACAGCACATGATTAAATACCATAATGTTTACCTGTGGTTCAAAAGAATAAAACATATTTGCAGTATGGGAAAAATAATTGTAACATTTATCTAAGCTACATCTCATTCAAAACATATTTGGTATAAGCAGTGAAATACAGTGATCTGTTAGGAAAATTTCTTAAAGAGATGCTGTTGCAACTTTCTAGTTACCACACAAAAAGTCAAACATATATATGTGAAAACCGCCACATGGACTGAGACCTGAAACACAGCCTTTTCAGAGTGCTCACATTTCATAATGGGCCAGTTCACATGATGGCCTAATTAATCCATGATGGGTTGTTTCTATCCATAACTAAACTGCGATACTACTACTTCTCCTAGCATGTATCCACAGAGCATGGAAGGAAGGGGCAAGCAACTGCTGGCAAGGCTTCACTACACCACCCACCTTTCTGCCATTGGTCTGCTCATCTGGGCATTTAATAATCTTCGTCTGTTCCTGAAAACACTCGTATTGTGCCGATGAAACCCTTCCCTCCCCCGCTACCTGCTTCAACTTGAAGCCTCGTTTTTAGCAAAACAACATTCCTCCCTAGGCTGCTGACTTCCCATTGGAGCCTTGTGTGAGCACTTAAACATTCTTGCCGCCCTTGGTGGGTACTGGAAAGAGCCATGGGACCTTATCGCTGTGCCGGCCAGCCAGTCCCCCTTTCTTCACTTGCATACCCTCCTGCTGCTGCAATGCTTCCCTCCATTCCCGCCCCCATCGGCACTTCAAAGCGCCCACCACTCCGCAACTTCCCAGCCTTCCAGTCCTTCCCCCTTATTGTTCACGTTTCATGGTGCAATGCTGTATTTGGGCAAGGATTCAGAGGGTGCAAGGTGGGCTGCTGGCTCCGGGAACTGATGGGGATGGCATCATTCTCAGCCCCAAGGGGGCTTTCTTCCAGAAGTGCACCACCCCTCAATTCATTCATGTAAAGAATAAAGCATATGACAATAATATTTGCGACTAGGTCTTCCTCAACATCCAGAAGTGCGTACAGAGAGGGCCACCATGACTTTAGTCACCCAAATAAATGCTTTCTCTCACTGGTAGTTTTGCCCTCCTGTGGTAGGAGTTCTTTGGGCGTACTTGGAGCATGGTATGGTACCAAGAGCCAAGGCTGAAGCACGAAAGCTTGGTCACCCAGGATAAGAGACCAACAAGTATCCTGCTAACTGTTATAGGGGTGGTGGTGAAGAATGTGCCTGAGGCTAGCTTATCTGCTACAGATGAATTCCCAAAGACAGCGGTGTCATGACTTCTTCCAGAAACACCAGCATACATAGCCAGGATACTGCTCTTTGCATCTACAACGGCCTGCAAAACCTTGCTGTAGAAAGTTATAGAATTCTAGCCCTCTACCATCCAGAGCAAGGATTCTTATTTCTGCTGTTCACCACTCCAAAATCTTGGTTGTGGAGTTGTATACAACTATTGTAAATAAAATAAATAAAATAAAATAAAATATGGGACAAATCCAGGGATGCAGACATACATGAGGAAATCTAAGCTCATTCCACCTTGGATGCTTTTTTTCTTGTCCCACAGCATTGTGATGTCTGCCAGACAGGACTTGCACCTTCTCTCTGAAAATTTCACAGGCTGTTGATTTTCCCAATTTCAAAGATGATACTGAGCAGGAAGTAGCCAAAATTGAATGCCAGTTTTGTGGAGGATCAGCACTAATCACTTTTTTTTAAACTGGCATAGTCATTAGTGTATCTTCCCTTTGGATTATTGGGCCTATTTCATCAGCAATGGTATCAATCATTTTCCTTTCGCAAAAACACCCATCATCGCAATTGTCAAGGTCAAGTATCAAGGCCCACACAGCTTCTGTGCATGGAAGGGTCCAGTGGCACACTGAGAACAGGTGAGCCTTCAGGTGCTCAGCCACACCAACTACTGCTGTGGGCTCTCATGCCTGATTGACTGCAATGGACATTCTCCGGCACATCCAATTCAGGCTTCATGTGTGGTCATGATGCTTGTCTCTTTCAAAGCACAATTCTGCTCCTCCAGCTTCGTTGAGGTGCTGCTCCAGTGCAGCTGTGCTTAAACACTTCCACAGTCACAATACTCAAGGATGCACTGTAGAGTAGACGGCAGCCATGACTGCAGTGTTGGTGCCCATACTTGCTTCTCAAACTTTGAAATTTTAGGTGTGAGCTATGGTTACTCGTATTTACCGTTTTGGGTGGGGAAGGAGCGAGCGGGTGCAAACAAGATGTGGGCAGGAAAAGGTGTGGAGGAACTGGGAGCAAGGGGGAAAGCATGCTAAGAAATGGAGTGAAGGTAGATATGCTTCCTCTACCAAGAACCTACAGCATTGCATTTCAGTGGTGCTGAGTGTTGTGCACTATGACCTGCTAACAGAGCAGCTGGGCAGTTAAGTAAGCTCTTGATTCTCCCTCATGTCCAGGCCTTCAGGTATGCACTGATGGGCCTTCAATACCATGCTCCCAAGAGTCTAACTACTCCACGCACAATAGCTAGCAAACCCAGGTGCATCCCACAGGCTTTATGTTCATTTTGATATAGAGAAATGAAAAATAGTATGTATCGACTCTTGAATAGGCGCACTAGGGAGAGTGGATGACAAGGGGACAGAACAGAAAGTACATTGTTATTTCTAGTCTAATACAGCCTCCCTACCCACCAATATACTGCCTAAGTAACATCATGTAATGCACCTTTCTACAAAGCAAGGCAATTATCTGCCTCAAATGTGCACATTTTAGCCCCATGGCTCTTGGAGCAGCAATGGAAATGAAAAGGTACCTGATCTCCTCACTTCTCTTCTCAGCTAGCTGGGCTGTACTGGAAACTTTGTTGTGTAGTGCTAGCTAGAAGTGTCCTTGATTCTTTCACTCACATTTCTGCACTCTAGCTCTACTACGTAATTATTAGTAGCTCAAGGGGAAAGATAGTGCTAGAAAGGAAAGGACAGAATTTGGGCTACCATTACATTGAAGATGGGTGGATTACTCAGAATCACTGGCTGGCCGCCTCTTGGGGGATGTCTTCCTCCATCCAAATTAGGCCTGCTGGATACCCTGGCCTGCTTATTGGCCCACTGCCATATATTAGCAGCACTGGAGCCTTATTCCCAATGGTGGCTCTGGGAAGCACACAGCAGGAGCCACAGGTTGAAGCAGCAGGATTGTATGTCTAAGGCACCCGAGCATGTCCTGAAACTGACCCTGAACAAGAGAAGAAAGAAGTTCCTGTGTGTGAGGGGGTAGCATATGGGTAGGGATGGCAAGTGACTTGAGCCTGCAGTCCTGGAACAGGTCCTGTCAAGGCTGCTGCTAACATTTGTAGACAACTAGTCTGCCTTCCCATTGCAACAGTTAACTCCTCCATGGCCCACTCAAAAGTTCTATCTGCAGTGTGCATGCTTTCACACAAAGCAGTAGCTATTGGCTCCATAAGAGTGTAATCTCTGAGCAACGTGATGTGTGGCCCACAGACAAGGGATGACCATTCACCCTACCCTCTCTTCCTGCCGTACAGTTCCACGAGAAGTTCACCAGATGCTTCTGTGTTATGAACCAAGTCTCTAGCAAGCTGCACATGATTGGTTTTGTGTTTATTCTTAAGCATGCCCCTCTCTGTGTTTTAGTCAGCAGCGCATCTCCTGATTTGACGGCATCTCACAGAGCACTTTTCTATTCTTCAGCTCATAGTTTCTCCTGCTCTTCAACAGGTTCCCCCTCATCTTCTGCCAATCCCTGCTCTTTTGCCATGGGCAGGAATCCGGTAAAGGTGGGGTCGCTCTGTTCAAAAAACAGACCAACCAAGTTCTGTTCTAGTGCAATGGAGGGAACATTTCCTGAATGCACTGTTCTTATGATTATACAGATTCTACCCTTAAAGACAGAATTAATTAAATTAAATACTCTATGGGAGAAAACATATAGATGCCCAGATGATGCCTGTATGCTTTCCCAGCAGAATAAATAGCTGCTTTGTGGAGAGGAGATTTAGATCAGAGAAATGGCACAGGAAGATGCTTGACTCATTCCTCAGTATTGTGGCCCCATTACAATTTGGCTATGCCTGTTTTACCTTTAAAGAAAACATGAAACACTGCAATCATAGATTTCTTACATCACCTCTAGTTTACACCTCATGTCGCAGCTTGATATTTCTCTCTCTATATCAGCTACAAAGAACAGGGCATATGGAAGAGTTTTCAGCTCTGAAACACCCTCAAATAGATCAGAATAGAATATTTTTCAGAAGTAATACAATACATTTTAATAAAATAGGCATTTAGTATGGAAGCGGAAGCCTGAGATTACTTTAGTCAAGAGCTTTATACATATAATGGAATGAAATGTACAGAAATGAATTTCCTACATTGAAATAGTTACTATCCATCTTAAACCAAAGTCATACACAAGTTAGGGCACAATCCTATGCATGTTTAGATAGATAAAGTTCTAAAATCCTCAGCATTCCCCAGCCAGCCATACTGTATTAACTACATGTGATTAACATTGTCTTCATATCATTTATGTCAGTGGTTGTGAATTCACTTGCAACACAGCCAATTTTGTCTGTTTTACATATCACTCAAAGTGTAAAGTATACTACAAGGTGAAAAATGCAGGAAATGATCTAATGTGATTATAAATTTACATTAATATCAGTGCTCATCCACAGCTCATAGTCTGCACATAAACATTAATCTTCCAACCACTGAAGGTACAATGTACAAACATTAAAAACTGCTTCACTAGAAGACTTGCTCTGTTCAAGCAGTGACAGTTTCCACCTCCTTTTCACTGCTATCAGGTTATGCTAAGCTTCATAATAAGTATCCCCATTCTTAGGCACAGTTATCAAACTCTTCCAATTTCTCCACAATATGATTCTCTAAGGTCATGAAACAAAACTTTGGGAGAAGGTTTACTCTTTACTCTTGTCTATACACAATATTAAGCAATAAAAGGGTGAGTGTCTCTGCAGAATCAGGAAGAGAAAGCCTTTTAGAAGATGATACTGTATTTTCAAAAGTAAAGCTTTTAATAAAGTTTCAGCACATTTATTATTTTAGTTGAAAACTTTTGTGTTTATAGAAGTCACAGAATGGCCCTGAACTGTTTACCATTTCTCAATATTGTATTTCTTACTAATTTAATCAACTGACAAGACTTATGTGTAAGACTCCAACAGAACAAAGAATACACATAAGGTTCCATCCATGTCAAAGCAGCAATCTTATACCCACTTACCTGTGAGTACTCCCCATTGAACTCAATTGGGCTTACTTCTGAGCAGACATGTGTAGAATTGCATTATAAGTTAGTTGCTCTTCAAATTCCATGAAATTCAATGGGAACTGAGTCAGGACTAACTTGTCCCATTGATTTCAAAGGGACCTAAGTTAAACTAACTTAGCTTGGATCTACACAGGCAATGGGTTATAATGTTATGGTTGACATATGTAAGTATCGTCAAATAGTTTCTGCCCAAAAAGATTGCTTTAGAAGTTTGACAAAATTAATCAATTTTATTTTTATTTATTTATTGTTACAGAATATATAATTGCTTTAAATATATTATTCTTCCCAAAGTAAGCATATCTGGCCCACATGGATGTTTATATAGTTGCTAACTACAACTTTAACTCATTGTGATAAATTCATTTTTACAAAGATCTATTGCAAACAACTTTGAGTGCTTGGGTTAAAGTTTGCATTATGCCTGAAAGGAGGAAACCATTTTCTAAAGACCACATGCAGCCTTCCTTGACTTGGGGATTTCTGTGTACTTCTTGGTTACATTTGTATCCTGCCCTTCCTCCAAGGAACCAAAACCAGCGATTAAGCCTTGCAACCACCCTGTTAGGTAACTTAGGCTGGGAGATGCAACTAGGAGTGTCTCTACATTAAGGGAAGCTCTTGTGATTAAGCCTTACAACATTAAGAAGCTTTTGTGCTTCTTCGTTCTTTGGCGGGATTGTTATTATTTATTTATTTATTTATTTATTTATCATACTTATACCCCGCTCCTCAGCCAAAAAAGGCTCTCGGAGCGGCTTACACTTAGCAAAAAAGACAGTCCCTGCCCTCAGGCTTACAATCTAATAAAGACATGACACACAAGGAAAAGGAGTCAAGGAGGGAGGGAGAATTGTTATGGACTGCATTACACAGGAGGAGAGGGGCAACCATGTGCTTTGAATTAAATACTTCCCCTACCTTTACCTCTATTGAGACAGTATTATCTAGTGGCAGTAGATCCTGCTTTTCCCCAGCTATTATCACTTTAAAAGTGGTTCTTTTCATACTGGGATTTCCAGGAGATACCACCAGAGATGCCCTGGTCATCAACAACATTATGAAATTGACCTGAAAATTTCAGTGGGTGACTATGGGCATACAAAAAAATGCTTATTTAGAGGAGCTCTTAATCAAAGCTATCAAGCCAGCTTAAATGGGGATTTTAGCCTCGGATTCCCAGTTTCCAGACTCCAAACATTAGCCACTATTTCTACAACGGCAAGACTAGCACTTTTCATTCTCAAGTTATTTATAATCTATGTAATTGCATATCCTAAAGTTTTATGTTTAAATATTCCCATTCTAAGAATATTATGATATCATGACCACTTATTATTTCTGAGCACTTCCATGTTTTCATTCTATAACTCCTATGTTCCACAAACAAAGCCAGAATCTCCTATAACAACCTTCCTCAACCTGGTGCCCTCATTATGTTTTGGACTACAATTCCCAGTATACCTGATCATTGGCCATGCTGACTAGGGGTCATGGGAACTGAAATCCAAAACATATGGAGGACCCCAGGTTGGTAAAGACTATCCTATAACCACAAGAAATAAAGGACAATCTCAGAGCCTCCATACATAGACCCATTCTGAAAAGTTCAGTTCTTTGCCTTCCCATCAACCCAGAGAAAGCCATGTTTTGTTTTTCAAGGATAAAATATACTAAAAGAAATCCTGAAATCTCTTTAGTTCATATTACCTCTCAAAAGTGTCATTAACCCACCAACAAAAACCACAAGGAGGAATATAGTAAAGGTATCTGCACTTCACACAGGTTTGGGCAATTAAGTAATTAAAAAATAAGGGTTGGATACAATGGTGTAATCCCAAAAGCAGAAAAGAAACCACTGGAGGAACAGATTTCTCCTCCCCACTGCAGCTGCCCGAATTCCTCCGAATCTGCTCTAGAGAATTGGGGGACCGTCTGTAGCAGATTTGGCAGGTCACGGGAGCTGCAGGGGGAGAAACAGGATGGAGAAGTCCTGCTGCATGAGCAGAGATCTTGCTGCACAAGTGGACTTCCTTTCATCCGATGTTGGAACTGAGCCATTATTTTGAATAATGATCTGAGTCTTTGAAGACTGACTTATTTTTGGGATTGTTTCAAAAGTATGATGGAACTGGAACTCACATCAAAACATATTTTTTTTAAATAACCCATCAACAAGGTCTCAAAAAAAAAAACATAACCATGGCGACATAAGTCATTTATGGCAGGGATGAATCTCTTAACTGTGGGAAAACCTGGGTCACATCATATAAGTCCTAACCAATAATTATGCAAACAGGAGTTACATCCAATATAGGTTGTGACAAATATAGCTTTTTAACAGGCAAAAGCAATCACTCTCTCTAATAGAAAACTCAGGTGGTGAATGGTGATAGAACTAGAGCCAAAATAGTGCCACCAAAAAGTTTGAGGGAGGTATCAGCATGCTGAGAGGAAGCCCAAGATTTATAGAAATGCACACACACACACACACACACACACACACCCCAAATTAAACCAAAGGAGACAAAAACCCTGACAAAATAGCCTAATGAAAGCTGAGAATGCTCCATAGCCACAATGTGTTGGTTGGACAAGGAAAACAGAAAAGTGTGCTGGGGGAATTAAATATTTGTTAAAGGATTTATAAGCAACACCTTCACCCAAAAATGGATTTCAAGGCAATATACATAAGACTTTAAAAACAATATTAAAACATAAAACATAATTAAAACATTAAAGCAAAAAATTAGGCTAGACAGACTCCTAAACAGGAACACCCCTTTAGGAGGTAAGGATACACTACAACATATTGATGCAGAACCTACTTGTAGTGCACTATTCATGACTCTAGAAAGGAATTATTCTAAAGTCCATTTGGGATCTAGGCTGTAATCCTAAACACTCGTATTAATGAGTAAGTCCCACTGAACTAAGCAGGACTTACTTCTCAATAAACATGCATAAGGTTGCACTTGACACATTTGTTTGCATCAGAGTTTACTAGCCTTCATGAATTACTTTGTATTCCTGCAATAGCGAGATCCTTACCATGCCAGCATGCAAGTCCTGAAGACAAGGTGTACCAAGAATTACTTTGCACATTACTCTGTAACTGTAACTCCTCGTATACTGATTTAACAATATAAAATTAATACATATGATAACAGTATACTGGCTATAACCAAATGCTGCAGTTGCCAACTTCTCTAACAAATGTATAAACGTTTAACTCTCACAAAACTGGAAGTTTTCTAGTTGATTCTAGCACCTACCTATCAATTTTTCAAGAGACTAATGAGACTTCCAAGATATTCTAATATCTAAATTGCATCTTTATTTGGCCTTATAAATATTGTCTGCACAATGAACACGTAGATTTGTGATGTACTAACCACAGAAAATGAAAACAACACTGAGGCTCCTGCACTTCGTATTATGTAAACTAAAACAAGTGTTCCACTAAGCCTAAAGAATGTATAAAGTTGTGAATATTTCTGTGACAAGAAGTCACTTCCATACAACATTTCATAAGGGATAATGTTGAAATGTGATATCTTTACCCAACTAAAACTGGGAAAGAAGTAATCTCTGGCCTTAGCTAGACCTAAGGTTTATCCTGGGATTGTCCCGAGGTCATCCCTGTTCTTGTAAATGACACACAGGATATCCCGGGAGCAGGTAGGGACGATCCCGGGATAAATCTTAGGTCTAGCTAAGGCCTGAGTCCATCAAAAAAGTCACCACCTTATCTGGCAGTGGTTGGCCTTTAAAATGGAACTTCCTGACTTTGATCATCAAAAGGCAAGTTGCTTTTTTAAAAGCAGACTTACAAATAAATCCAAAGGTAGTAGACAACAATATTTTTTAATAGTCCACCTGCCCAATATATCTGTAAATAACTACAGACCAATATAAAATCTTCCATTTTTGGGCAAAGTGATCAAGAGGGCAGTTGCCTTCCAACTCCAAGCAATCTTGGATGATACAGATTTTCTAAACCCATTTCAAACTGGCTTCAGAGCAGGATACGGAGTTGAGACTGCTATAGTCGCCTTAGCGGATGATCTATGCCTTAGTATTGACAGGGGCACTGTGTCCCTGCTGGTTCTTTTGGACCTCTCAGCGGCTTTCGATACCATCGACCATGGTATCCTTCTGGATCACCTGAGGGGACTGGGAATCGGAGGCACTGTGCTTCAGTGGTTCCGGTCCTACCTCTTGGGCAGGTTCCAGATGGTGATGCTTGGGGATAGCTGCTCCTCAAAGAAGGAGCTGCTGTGTGGTATACCACAAGGTGCCATCCTTTCCCCAATGCTATTTAATATTTACATGAAACTGCTGGGAGAGATCATCCGGAGGCATGGGGCGGGGTGCTATCAGTATGCTGATGACACCCAAACATATTTCTCTATGCCTTCAACAATAGCGTCAGCTAAGGATAGTGTGTCTCTAAATGAATGCTTAGAGGCGGTAATGGGCTGGATGAGGAAAAACAAATTGAAGCTGAATCCAGACAAGATGGAGGTGCTTGCTGTCAAAGGCTATAACCTGGGTTTGGAGGCGTGTCAACCAGTTCTGGATGGGGTTACACTCCCTCTGAAAGACTGCGTTCGCAGCTTGGGGGTGCTTCTGGATCCGTTGCTCCAGAACGTTGCTCCATACGTCAGCTGCGCCCCTTCCTAGAGTCGGAAGACCTAAAGACAGTAGTGCACGCGCTGGTAACTTCGAGGCTCGACTTCTGAAATGCACTCTACATAGGGCTACCTTTGTGCCTAGTCCGGAAACGTCAACTAGTTCAAAATATGGCAGCCAGGCTGGTCACCGGTACACCTAGGGGTGACCACATTACACCAGTTTTAAAATCTCTTCACTGGCTGCCAATTAGTTTCCGGGCAAAGTATAAAGTGTTGGTTATCACCTTTAAAAGCCCTACATGGTTTGAGTCCAGGCTACCTGTGGTATCGCCTTCTCCCGTACAATCTGCCATGCACACTCAGGTCCTTTGGGAAGAATTTACTCCAGTCAACAAAAACAAGGCTGACAACTATTACCCAGAGACCCTTTTCTTCTGCTTCTCCCAGATTATGGAATGACCTGCTAGGAGACATTCGTCAACTTAACAGTCTTCCAGATTTTAAGAAAGCTATAAAGACTGATCTCTTCCAGCAGGCCTACCCAGTTGAATTTTAAGATGCCTTTTAATACTGTGCTGCTTTTAATATTGTATTAGTTTTAAATGTTTTACTCAATTATATGTATTTTATGGCATTTGCATTTGTTCTGTACCCTGCCTCAATCCAGAGGGAGAGGCGGGTAACAAATAAAATTATTATTATTATTATTATTATTATTATTATTATTATTATATTGCATTTTCAATTGTGGTACCCAAGCTCTGAAATGTGTTCCCCTGGGAGGTTTATGTGGCTTGTCTGGTGTCTTTTTGGTGCCAGGTAAAGGGATGTGTTGTGTATATTTTTCCAAATTGATCTTCAGAACAGTTACTCTTAATATTTATTTTGAATAATGAATATGCTGCTGTTCACTGTTTTTATTCATTTTTTATTGCTTTGTTTACTATGTTTTAAAAACTTCTTTGTAAACCATCTAGGGGTCCCTTTTGGACTCAAGAGCAGGGTAACCAAATGTCACAAATAAATAAAGTGAAAAGGGGTAGGTGTTATAAATAATGACTGTTACTTCAGGAGACAATGGCCTCTTTCAGATAATTATCTAAGAAGCAATGCAATACGTTGGGTGAAGCAAATGTGCACCTCTTTTCTCCACTGCATATCTAAAGATATGCGCAGCTTCGGCATCCAACATGGAGGCCAATTGGACACTGGTCTTATTCATGTGATTCTTTCCCCCTCAGAGAAGTCTGCATATCAACATTTCTGGCTCCATATGAAGCACTCACATCACCTTTTTAGGTGCATAGTGGAGGCATCATATAAACTGCATCACTGGCCAGATAAACACCTGAACCGGGCCTCGGTGAGTGACAACTTACAAGTCTGCGTTTCAGGAGTTTGTCCCTATACAAAAGAATTCAAACATCTGTGTCCCAAAGAAACTTCAAATTCCAGCACCATATATAATTCCTATTTTTATATTTATTTATTACATTTATATACCGCCCCATTGCCCAAGGTCTCTGGGCAGTTTACAAAGATAAAAAATATTAGATTAAAAAGACTGAACATTAAAAAATCAATATACGAAATTTAAAAACAAAAACATAAAACAGCCAACATTTAAAACAATTTTTAAACACTCACCAGGCCAAAACTAGTTTTGGAGTCAGTTAAAACTCAACATATGTTGTTAAATGCCTGGGAGAAAAGGGAAGTCTTAACCTGGTGCCGAAAAGATAACAATGTTGGTGCCATGCGGGCCTCATCAGGGAGATCGTTCCATAATTGGGGCGCCACCACAGAAAAGGCCTTTTCTTTGCTGCTGTGCTCCGAGCTTCCCTCGGAATAGGCACCTGGAGGAGGACCTTAGATATTGAGCATAGTGTACGGGTAGGTTAACGTTGGAAGAAGTGTTCTGTCAGGTATTGTGGTCCCAAGCCATGTAAGGCTTTATAGGTTAAAACCAGCACCTTGAATCAGACTCGGAAACATACAGGCAGCCAACGCAAGCAGGCCAGAGTCGGTCTTGTATGTTCGAACCTTCTGGTCCCTGTTACCAATCTAGCTGTTGCATTTTACACAAGCTGCAGCTTCTGAACTGTCTTCAAAGGCAGCCCCATGTAGAGTGCATTACAGTAATCTAACTTGGAGGTTACCAGAGCATAGATAACTGAAGCCAGGTTATTCCTGTACAGATTGGGGCGTAGCTGGGCCACCAACCAAAGTTGGTAGAAGGCACTCTGTGCCACCGAGGCCACCTGAGCCTCAAGTGACAGGGATGGTTCTAGGAGAGCCCCCAAGCTACGAACCTGCTCAGGGGGAGTGCAACCCCATCCTGAACAGGTTGAACACCCTCCATCTGGTCAGAAAAACCACCCACTAACAACAAACTCCACTAGAACAATTTCTTAATTACAGTGGGAACCAGTGTAATACTACTATTGTAACTGTTGGGTACAGTTCTAGAAAGTCCAATCCCTGCTCAGTCACTTGGGAAAATCACATTCCTTGCCCTAGACATTGTTGTAAATTTAAAACACCATTCTGTGCTTCTAAGATTAAGCAAGAATACAAATGTAGCAATATTGTTAAATAATAATACATCATAACATAGCCTCAACTAAGAAGTCTTTTACACTGTTTACAAGGCAATACACTCACTTACCTGTCAGGGCAATAGATCCCAAATGCATACTGTTGCTCACTCTAAAGGGAGCAAGATTTTCAGAGAAAGACAACATTCTCTTTCCCCTTCCAAATGACATGACTGAAATAGCCTATCATTAAAAGATTTGGGGAGGGGGGGTTCAACATAATGCGTCCTCATTCCCCAGACCCAAGAAAAGTAAAGCTTCCTCGATTCCTCCAAAAATATCCCTTCTTCCTCACATTCAACCCCCCCCACCCCCTTTACAAGGAAATAAAGGAGAGGGTAACTTGGATGAATCCTGACTGTCCCAAACAGGAAGAGATCCTGTTTCCTTCCCCCACCCCACCCCGCACCACCATTTCAATGGTAAATAAACCCCTCCCATCACCCCCAAAGGGAGGAGGAACGCAATGCTTCCTCCTCATCCCCCACACCCAACTCGCCCCTCCAACCATGCCCCCAAGTTCCAGGAGGACCGGCTCGTCCTCACGGACCTCGGCTAGGGTCGGCTAGGGTGGGGGGGGACGAGTTCCACGCGCGACACGCCACCCAGGCCCGTCTTGGGACCTTCCTCCCATCCCCTGTAACTAACTTGTGGGAAGCGAAAGCACAGAGATAGGCAGCGGCCGCGCAACAAGTTCCCGGCCGGGCCCCGACTCGACTCCTCTCCTCCGGCCTCCTCCTCCTCCTCCTCTTCTTTCCCCCACCCCTTCCTTCCATCCCCCTCGTCGCCGCCCGCGGCTCGCACTCACCTCCGCCATGTTCGCCGCGCAGCTGAGGCGGGCCGAGCCAGGAGAGGGGAGTCACATCGCCGCCGCGGCGAAGGAGGAGGAAATGGCACGGAAGGGCAGCAGGAGAGGCGGCGGCGACGGCGGCAGGTCACGGTCTCTGAGGCGGCAGTGGTGGATGGAAGGAGGCGGAGGGAGCGGGGAGCCACCAGGGGGAGGAAGAGGCACAACGTCACCGCGCAAAGGAGGTGGGCGCGCCCGCGACACCGCCTCTCCTCCCCCCCCCCTCCGCCCCGCGCCTCTCTTTCTCTCGGCGAGCGCCTGAGCCAGTCACGAGACGGCAGCGCCCGCTCTCCAGCGCTACCTCAGCGCGGGCCGTTCGAGAAAGGGGGCCGTCCCCCCCCGGCCTAACTGTATAAACGGTCTTTTCGGGACTTAGTTAGGAGGGTGGGCTCGTGGCCCTAGCACATTCTTATTTATTTATTTATTTATTTAAAAAGTCACGCCAGTCACGAACCAAAACAGGATCCCGTCTATCTCCTCAGGGGCTGACAGGAGCTCAGATACACAAAGTGGACCCGCCGAAGTTTGCGATTTAAGCCAACCGCCTGGCCGAGGCGGGTCAGCTTTATGGTCCCCTGCTAAATGCATCTTTTTTTCCGCCCAACCCCGCTCTCCTCGCAGATTCAGCATATTTTTCTCTACTGCCCTAAGATATAGTCAAAATTCCTTACTGACTTACGTTTAATAAATAATAAATTTATTCCAACAAGTTTGTGCAATGAAAACGTTTAATACACAAAGTGCAAGACTGTTTGTTTGTTTCTTTTGCCTGAAAGGCGAGGGAATTTAAATCGTGAAAACGCACAAGGAAAGGGTTAAATCCGCTTCCCCAACTTCAGGACCTGATCCGACCCCTACACTCGTGGTTGCTTTTTACCTTTAAAACAAAACAAAACGCGGGAAGATCCGAATAGCAGGCAAGGGCGGTTTTGATTGGGGCCATGGCGTGGTGGGAGGTTAAAGCCTCATCTCCCTGCCTGCAAGCCACTGTCCCGCTCTCGAGAGCCTCCCCGCCCCAGTTGCTATTTAAATTTAAGTGAACAAACAGATACGTGAAGAATTTCACGTAATGTAATTTAGTCTGGCCTTTAGTGAGCAGCGCTCATGGCATGACGTGTGTGTGTGTTGAGAGAGAGATACAGGAAGAGGAAGTTGGGCTGTCTTGAACTGGCAAAACGGAGCTGCAATCTACTTTTTGCTTCCTAAAAATTTCAATCTTCTATGTACAGAATTTCCATCTATAAACTACGTACTGCAGACATTGAAGGACACTGGTTTTCTACATTGAAGGGAAATTCACACTACAACCTACAAACACGGGTCACCCCCTTTGCTGTTCTGTAGGGATGGACTAAAGTGGTCAACTTTTTATTTAAAAATTACTGATCCGCGGATGGAGACGATTGAAACTGGCACATGGGGGCAGTCTCTGGCTAGGGAAGAATTTGTATGGGTTGGGGAAAAGAGCCTGGCAGGATCTTTACCTTCGTTTAAGTCCTCAGTACTGCTTACATGGCAAAATATGCTTTTGCTAGTCAAACCAGTAAAACAACAGCACCTGATTGGTTGGCAACTATAGGGGGGACTGGGAGTCAGTTTCACACCATGACCAAATTGGTTGAAGATTGGAGTTAAGGAAACTTATGCAGAGTGTGTGACATATGGTGCCTGGTGGGACAATTACTGAAAAAACTGATCCAGCCTTATGTGTTAACCTGGTGTGCCAGCCCCAAATGTGCATGCAGGAGCAGCACATCCAAATTATGTCCTACATCAGGAGTGGATAGAAAGCAGATCTCCAGATGTTTTGGACTTTAACTCCAAGCATTCCTCACCATTGGCAATCCTGGCAGGGACTGAAGATCTATCTTCTGTCCACCCCTGTTCTACGCAGGTAGGCCAAAATTATACAGTTCATTTGGCATATGCACAGTGGCTGTAATTCAGGTGTGCCAACTCGGCATAGCGGGACTGGCACACTGGCGCCATGCATAGAGCTGAACAAGACTTTTCAGGGATCATCCAAACTGACCCATGGTGAAGCTTCATGAGGGCTGGTTCCTAGTGGGAGTAGGTATCTTGACAGCTTATCATCTTCTCTCTCTGCAACAGGGGTGGCTATTAGCTCTAGTGAATCCTCCAAGGTTGCTTAGGTGCTGGCACTAGTGGAAGTTGGCATTTAGCAGCTGTTCAATGGTGTTGACTAGTCCTGAGCTTCATCTTGTGCCCAATTTACAGTTTTATCCACACTTGCTGTATCACTGATCAACACATTACAGCCAGTTTGGTAATGGTGGACCAGTAAATGTGAGTTGGGCTACAAAATGGATCAGCTTGGAGGCCTGAATACAGTGCAATGAAAAGGTCCTTTTGCTCAAATCAGTTCTTTGCTCTAGAAAACTGATAATTAACCAGAAATTTATTTCTTATCCACATATTTTGACCTTGCTTTATAGATGGCCAGGACATTTTAAGGAGATGATTTATTCAAGAGTTAAATAACTTGCTACAAGATCGTGCCTGATTAAGATATCTTGACGTCTCAAAAACTTTGTTATCTTTGGTTGGCCTAATAAATGGATTGCAGAAATATGAGTTTGGGAATTTTGATTGTTTCTGTAACCCATTTCAAAATGTACCACCTTGTTCCGCCTTTTTCCATATGTATCTGACCTCTTCCCATCTGTCATCTGCAAACGTTTAGTTATCTACCATCCATTCTGCCCCCCCCCCCTCGTTTCTCAAGTTTACCTTTAAAATAGTAGAGCTAGAAATTCCTGGTCCAATTCTATACATAATCAATTGGAAGCAAGTTCTACTGATTTGCTCATTAGTAAGGGTGCATGGGATTGCAACTGTGTGGCCCAATCATATGCATGTTCACTAGAAGTAAATCCCACTGAATTCAGTGTGATTACTCTCAATTGTATGCATAGAATTGCAGCCTAAGTATGCCATCCCGTGCGGTTCCTCATGTTCAGGCTATTATCCTATACACACTTACTTGAAAGTTAGTCTTATTGAACTCAGTGGGGCTTATTTTTAGGTAGACATGTATAATATTGCATTGCAAATCAATATGTAATGGCAATGGGATTTCAATATAACCATGCAAATATGCCTCTGCATAATAAGCCTTTTTACAGCTGAAATAGAGATGTAGTTTTAACTTGACTGAACATGTCTCCTTATTGAGGAATTACCCTTGATGAATTCCTAACTATGTCAAAGGGAAATTTTGCTAGTGTTGCAGTCAGATAAGCCAGTGCACATATTTAGTAACAGGATGCCATTGTGTCTTGATTCAAATAATTTATAGAACCCCAAATTGACTGAATTATCATGTACATAAAGTTAATTATAATTTTATGGATCTATCTTTAGTTTTGTTGTACCCAATGTACCAAATTATATTTCATTTGAGGTCTTTGTTGGGCTTACCATGTGTTCAAACTGGCTGGAACTTTCATGACCGAAACATCATTGAGTTCTGCTGAGGAATTATCAGTGTAATCAGCTATCGGTAGTTATAGCACCATGCATATGTCAATTCACAAAGAGCATCTCACGCTAAAAAGTTCCCAGTGGAACACATTTCAGTTAAGAGTTCAAAATGATCCATTTGTATGATAATATAGTAATAATTTAGTTGTTAAAATAGAAGATTTCTGAATTAATTTAATTTGACTGAAATTTTTCTTGTATTATAGCTTGCTTCACAAAGCATTAGTGGTACTTCCAGAAGGAGGGCTCCTAGCACCAATAGCCAGAAGGCATTGTGCAACTATTTTGTCATTTTTCCTTAGCCGATTTTCCACTGTAAGAAAAAAGAAGGAAGAAGGGGTAGGAGAACATGGAAGGGTTATGAGTGGAAGATGAATGACATGCTCACACATCCTTAAATTCCATGAATAAGACAAGGGCGATGGCATAATTAAAGCGTTTTTAGAAGCATACCAAGACTGAAATCCTATGCTCAGTTAATAGGAAGGAAGTCCTGTTGATAGTCTGTTACAATTTATTCATTGGATCATCCGTCAATTTGCAATCTGCTATAATCTGCCAATAATTTTGTCTACATAAGACATTCTGGCCTGTGTCTATGCAAAAGAAAACATGTATACAAATATGACATAAAAATGACAACATTCAGAAAATAGTGGGCAAATATTTCACTATCCTAAGACATTCTGCTGCTATTGCCTTTAACATCACCATTCCTGAAAGGAAGAATGAAAATCCAAAACTAGACTTTAGCAGAATTTGATTCTATTCATTCAGGACTAAATCAATACAAAAGGTTTCTCTGTCACTGCAAACTAGCAGAACAAAGCTGGGAAGACTGCATTATTGTTAATTATTTCATTGTGAACAGTCACTGTGCTGACCTTGTGCACAGTTGAACTTTATATAGAAATGTTAAAGACTTCATATCCTAAATGCAATTGCCTTTTGGCCTCAATGTTTACAATTTTTTTCTCTGTACCCATGTATGTAGATAAAGCTGACATCAAAGGATAGTACTTCAAATATCTAATTAAGTGGGCTCTATTCCTCTCAAGTTTAGAGTCTAAAGTGTATGTCCCAATAAGATTTTAAGATATTTTGTGTGTGTGTGTGTGTATTTGTCTGTGTGTGTCTATTGAATAAAATGGGAATCACTTCCAAGTAAACATGCATAAAACTGGGCTGAACTTAAAAAAAAAAAAAAAACTTAGGGTGCAGTCCTATCTATTACATCCTGGTGGTCAGAAGCTTCTGAACTGAGACGCTTCCAAAATTCCTATGCCCTGCTATACTGAAGCCGGCAGGGTGGGAGGAGCGATGGAGGCAATTTTTGCCTTCCCACTTTCTGTCTCTCATGATTTTCGCTAGATGGGCTTTTCAGCCCATCTAGTAAGGGCACTTTGGATGGACAGGCAAGGAGTGTGGGGGAGGCTCAGGATAACTCACATCCTGGCCTCTTCAGTTTCCTCTTCTCCCTACCCACCGGAATGCCCCCTTTTCGAGCTTTCCAAGGTCAATTTTCCAACCTTAGAGGGCAGCCAGCATGGTTTTCTCTGTGTCGGCTGTGAGGGATTGGGGGAGGGAGTGGACCTTCAACTCCCTCTGCCAAGGTCAGAGCACTGTCTCCAACCTCAGAGGGAAAATCTGAACTATCCTATGGTCCCTTGGATGATCTCCCAGAGGCCATAGGATTGCTCTCTTATCTGGTTTCTAGTTAACACTCTTGATAGACTATAAAAATAATGGAGGATATTTCAACATCCAGAATTATTTTATGTCATCTGTAATGGTGGAACTTACCCAAGGCAGTGTACAAGATAAAACAAACAATACAAAATGATAATATTCAGTAAAAACAGTGATTTTGCATAAAACCAGCAGCCCATTTAATCAAAACAAAAAATATTTGCCAATCTGCATAAATGATCCCAAACTGAATATGATTTTAATTTTTTTTTATTGATTTCGGTTCCTGAAAAGGTCCCCTTTAAAGATGTCATATGTACATATCAGTTCTTAATATTATCCAGAACCTAGGATGAATCAATTTAATTTGGGTTTCAGTTATAAAAGATAAATCTTCAAAGGGTATAATTTTCTGTAGAATCAAACTGTCTATGGTTAAAATGTCTTGAACAAGTTCTTTTCTGTTGAGATTTGATTCTTGTTTGGAATGCAAATGCACTGCAAGTTATTGCAGTGTTCACTTAACAATTCTTTAAGAGCATTTCAGTTGTCTTGTTCAAATCCCATAGTACTATAGTCTTGTCTTTCACATTCCTCTTAGTATCAGATCTGTCTTTACTGCAAGAGACAGCTGAATCAAGTTTTTTTTAAAGCATCAGCATGATGCTATTTATTATTTCTCTAGGTGATTCTTGAACTTTACAGTTCCCAAAGTGGTGTACAACACAATGAAAACACGAGCATCAATAACAATAAAAGAAATGACAAAAACCACACACAACTGTAAAACATATAAATAGAGATCTTCTACAGCTTAAAAGGCCTAAAATAGTCCTTATTGCCCTTCTAAACAGGCTATGGGTACAAATCTGCCAGGTTTCTCTTGGAAGGGAGTTCCACAGGTTGACAACCTTGCTTTCCTCAGTGGTGGGATCTGTTAGGAAGCCTCAGTCATAAATTGTAGATCAGTGGTTTTGTGAGTGGCCAATCGCAAGCTTGTAATAAATAGCTTATTTAGAGGAGTCCAGTGAGTAGGTGACCTATGTGCCTGCCTGTTCAGTCTGCTCTTCTAGTGCCAACATTTCTAATGGTTCTTTATCTATAAATTGGAAGTGGACAGGATAACCCATCCCATAGAGGACACTGTCAAAGAGAACAGTCTTTTATTTGAAGGGCTGGCAGACGAACGTCCTCTGTAAAAGAGGATACTTGGTCACCATAGGTTCTTTCAAACGTCCTGTACCCAGGCTTCATAGGGCTTTAAACAAGCACTTTGAGTCTGGAAAACTAACTGGAAGCCGATACAGCTCATGCAGAATTGGTGTCATATGCTTCTGCATGAAGCCCCAAATCAGTGAAAGATTTTGTTGATTTGGGGCTTCATGCAAGATCCTTGTTATCCAGAAAGAGGTGCATGCAAATGGCACACCAGCTGACGGTAAGAAAGCATGCTCCTTCCTGGCCATAGCTATCATCTCAACATCCAAAAAGTCAACATTGCCTCTCTGGGGGAGTGTGACCCTATTTAAGGCAAGCAAATGCAACTTTCCAGGCTGTTCAGCTTCCAGCATAAGAAAATCCATCATATATAAACAGTTTTTTCATCCATATCTATTTCATTAATGACTTCAAACAGGTATGTAAATGGACCTGCAAATAGCTTGTGCTTTACAGGAAATAAATGTTTGTGTTTCTCATTAATGCAAAATGTGTATACGTGATCTACGAGTGAGCAAAAAAAAGCCAAAGGCAAGGGGTGGAACCAGGAGTTGTGTGGCCAAAAGGGTTTATTATTGCCGACGCGTTTCAGACTCGTGTTTCACCACACATAGAACACCAGTGCTCAGGAGATAAGTAATTTTATATTGTTATAAGAATTGCCTTGATGAAGGACGGGATTTCATCCGAACAGCGTCGGCAGTAATAAATCCTTTTGGATACACAATTCTGGTTCCACCCCTTGCCTTTGGCTTTTTTTGCTCACTCGTTATCTGGGGTTTCCTTTCTCTTTCATACATGATCTACACCTGTTATATAAGTGGATACGTATGCATGCATGGAGCTGATCACCATCACACAGATATCCACAGTGCTGGCTCCAGGTTTCAGAGGGCCCTTGAGCAAGACACTTTCAATAGGGCCCCCTCCCTCGGTGAGTCTGCTTTCTTACCGCCATTGGAACCAGCTGCTATTGGGTCCTCCTCCTTCTCATTACTGCAACCGCTTGCTTGGTTGACAAGAAGAGAGCGAGGAAGCAAGTAGACAGTGGCATCTACTTCTGCTCTTCCTTGCCACCACTCTTGTCTGGGCCAGAACGAGGGGTAGGTGAACAAATAGGTTGCAATGGTGAAGAGGAAGAGCAACCCCAGAGGACCCTTGTCTCTGGGCACCTGCTGGAATGAGGTCCCTTGGCAGGTGCCCAAGAATACCTGCCCTTAATTCTGGCCAGCACACATGCACACACACGCACACTCTTTGTTGAATGGGAAGTGACGTAAATTTTCCTGTAAATTAAAAAATAGCAATACAGCTGTTAAGCCATGCAAATCAATGTTGCCAGCTTTACAGGCGAAGATGAACTATTTGTTTCAGCTACTGAAGGGCTAGATGTGCACACAGTTTATGACTGGCACACACAAACCTACATCTGGCACCTGGTCAATCGCTTGAGTCACCTGCCCTTAAAACCAGCCCCTGTGAGCAATGTTTCCATGCATATCTTCAACTGATTCAAGTTTAAGAAAAGTTGAGCCATCCTATTTCTGCTTGCTTCTGTGTCCTTGTATTACCCACTCTACCTGTAAATGTGAAAATAAGCACTTTATTTCAGAGATACCACCAGGGGTAGGGTGACCATGGGCTCCATCACACCTATTCCCCCCCCCCCCCGCCGGTTTGCCTCTGCATTTTTTACCTCCGTTTCAAATGTGCGTCAAGGTAATGGTCCCTTTCACGTGGGCTTGTGGTATTGCGCTGCACCGTGAAACCTTCCTTTCACATGTTCGTTCTTCCACTCCACCCTGCCCTCAGCTTCCACCTCCAGTTCATTGGCTGTGGTACTCTGATGGGCGTGGGCTCCTTCCCCCCCTCGCTTTGCTTTGTTGTTTAGCACTGTACTGATTTAACATTTCATCGGCCGGACTCTGTTTCTGTGGGCAATGAAGGTGGAGTTGGAGCAGTAAAAAGTCCATTCAACTGACTAAGTACAAGTCTGTTCATTCAACACGGTGTGCTGGAGGAGAACTGCCCTGCCCTCCCCTTTCATCAGTAAGACTCCATTCAAAGCATATACCCTCAACAAAGGAAAAAGGGAGAGGACAGCAATACATGGAGGCTTAAGAGCGCATTAAATCCGCTTGGGGAAAATAATCCAGACTTTTCCCCCACCAAAATAATACGCAAATTAGAGGAAAAGAGGTGAGATGGGTGCAGGACAGGGACAACGTCATGTGAGTCCCACACTGCAATTCCAGATACCGAATGTGGCAAGAGTGCATTAAACTGCTGGTGTGATGGAGCTCCACGTGAAAAGGACGACAGGGCTTCTGTATCTTTAACAGTTGTATTGAAAAGTGGATTTCAGCAGGTGTCATTTTTACATATGCAGCACCTGGAGAAATTCCCTCTTCATCACGATAGTTAAAGCTGCAGGAGCCCTGCCTAGCATGACCAGGTACAAAAGAAGGAAATTCCCTTTTCAATACAGAAGCCCTGTCCTCCTTTTCATATGGTCACCTTAATCAGGGGCCTCTCCTCTAAAATGTAACTCAGGGGTGCAAACATATGCACAGTCTCCTGTGAATAAGCTCTGTTTAACATAGTGAGCTTACTTCTGAGTAAACATATATTCCGGTCAAGGACACTCTGAATTTCCTAGATCTTAGGAAAGGAAGAAGGTGAAGCAATATTACTGTTAGTTCATCAGTCTCAAAACATAATAGGCTCACAATGTAGAGCTTAGGTCAATAAACAATAGATCTCATATTGACATAACCTAGGTTCCAAATTGCATATAAGCATGTGGGGAAGGCAGAATAAAAAAAGAAATTTTGATCATACAACTGTATGATAGTTGTGGGGGTGGGGAAGATTAGTGCAAGATCCACTCATTGCAATATTCAAATAAAATATTCAATAGTAAAAGTTAATAATTGACAGATGGGGCTTTTTTCTCTTTCTTAAAACTTGTATCTGCATTATATATTTAAGGTGTTCTTAGCTGTGTATTGAAGTGGAAGATTTTGTACTCCCAAGAGATTAACACTCCATAAAATATCCTATTAAGGCCTGATTAACCATTGTTCCCAAGTGCACTGTAGTACAAATATTGCAGTTAAAAGCATTTTATTTAGTGCAGCTAAATCAAACATTTCTGGAATGCTTGACTACGAGTGTCATCACACGGGGGGGAGGAATTGTGTTTGCTTACCATCGCTTATCCGCCTGTGCGTTTGTCCCTCATTACTTCCTCTTTTGAAAGAGGAAGTAAACAATGTGCACATGGCCCATTCAGTGGGCTGTTTTGATCGCACTGCTTCTCCTGCACACCACAGGAGCTGGCAGCAACTACCATTTTAAAAAATATGTTGGACTTACTGGGGTGTGTTTTTTTGTCATGCGAAGAAGGCTAGAAGGGCAGGAGGCATGTGGGAGGCAGATGATGATGTGAGAGGGACCCGTGAAAATCTGTGAGTGCCCAGCAACGAGTGTGCAATAAAATACTCATCTGTTGGAGCTCTATGAATCCACTCTGGGCCTTAGTCAGAATCAGTCCGAACTCTAGAGGAGCTATCCAATATGCTGAACCTATTTAGGAGATTTGGTTCAGCGCCTTGAGTAGCTCCTTCAGAGTTCTGAGTGGTTCTGACTGAAACCCAGAGCGGATACATAGCCCCACTGAGATTGGAGCCACCAGCATATACTGTCACCTGCTTCTTGGTTATTTCAAATGGATGCTGGGACCACCCTGGGACCTTCAGCCTTTGGAGCAGGTGCTCTGTCACTGAGCTATGGTTGAGTTTTTGACGCAGAAAAACATACAATGAGTTTTTGATGCAAGGAAACATAACATAATCCCAAGGTAGGAAAGTTAGTCGATGAGACGGCATCGCATTACATGGCAAGCTAGGAGCGCAGGACAGAGCAAGAATGGCCAGGTCAAACTCACAAACAGGTTGGATTGCATCGCTTTCCTTTGGATGGGGCTGGGTGGGAGACCAGTGGCAGCATTCACATGATTTGAAACTGACCATGGCAATAAAATATCTTGAACTGCACACATCAGTGGCAAAGAAATGCAGGTAGTATTTCCCCAGCAAGAACAGTGTGCTCCAGGTTATCGTTTCATCTAGTGTGTGTGTGTGTCACTCTCTCACTGTCAGCCAATCACACGGCTGCATGCTGAAGAGGTAGCTGCCATGGTTACCATGTAAACAGCTTCTTGTTTCAGCAGCAGCTGTTGATGAAGCAAGCGCTGCTGTAGTGAATTTCTCTTTCGTTGCTCAGCTTTTAAGCAGAGCATTCCAGTGGCCCAGACGTTCAGTGGGTCCCATTAGCACTTCCTTGTATTATCCTCTTCACCAGCTGCTGCTGCTTCTGCTGGCTCAGAGATCTCAAGTCTTCTCCTTGACATCCTACCAGGAGACAGATACTACAATTCAACCATGTCCGACAGTGGTGTGCCCACTTCTATCCAGAACAGCAAGGGCAAGAGGCATAGCATCATTATCAATGTGTAAGTGCCATTGTGTTGCCATAGCAAGTAACGAAGCCTGGGTTCAGAAAGGGATGGGCTATTGGGTGTAACAGGAAAGCTGGAAAGGAAGGTGCCCCCAATTAGCTACTTTGTGATGGAGTTTTCTTCCTGTCCTGAATTTGGGTGTGTGTGTGTACTACTAAAAATAAATCTGCCTGACTCAAACTGGGAAAACAGTGTAAGATTTCACAAGAGAGGTTGGTTGGGTGTGGTGGAGGGGAGAAGGCATAGATTCTATGCCAGCTTTCCTAGAACTAGTGTCCTTCAAATGCATTAGACTACAAATCCCAGCATTCACCAGCCTGCTGAGGGATACTGGGAATTATAGCCCAAGACATCTGAAGGGCACCAGGTTGTGGTAGGCTGTTTTCTACCATAGTTGTGAAGGTTCCTGTCCCACGTAGCCCTTTTTCTTTTGGTAAATACTCTCTTGAGCTGGGTGCTGGGATGAATCATAGAATCATAGAATAGCAGAGTTGGAAGGGGCCTACAAGGCCATCGAGTCCATGAGTGAAGTAGCTCTGAATGTCAGTTTCACCCAAGTGTGGTGCTTCCACTTGTCACCCTGCCCTAAAACCTTTCAATTTAAAATAAGGGGATGATGTAGCAGAGGCCATATGCAGTATGCACAAGGGAACTGGGCCAAGACACAAGAGCATAGATCCTATATGATAAACATATTTGATACGTAAATCATTCTCTAATCATATAGCTTGTGAAGTCAACAATCACGCTTATTTATATTTTAGGTTTTTTATTTCTACCTAAAGTAAAATGCCCTGATAAATAATGTAAATTTATTATCATATAAACATTAACAGCAAAAGCCTTGCCCATTCCTTCTTTTTTCATGGACTGGACTTCTCAAACCCCGACTCCAAAGACTCCTTCCTCCCAATGTGCTCCTGCCCATACCTTACTATGCATTGTCTGGCTATAACTAATATCCTCTCATGGGATTTGTAGTTCATCCCCAACTTTCCCATCTTTTTCATCTCCCTAAAACCTTTACAACATAATATTTACCATCCCCTTTGAAACATTGGCCTGGCTCAGATGAAATGCTAAAATATGGTTTAGTGTTAGGTACATGAACTTTGGGATCATGGTTCACACCATCTCCTCTCCTCCAGTACATTCACACAGAAGAGATTGGAAGGTTTCACTTCCATTTTCCATGAACCCTCATCCAGTGTTATATTCAAATCCTAAATGGTGGTTAATCTGAAAATCTGAAGAAGTCTTGGCATTCTAGATATGGCATGCAGGCCTTCTGTTACCTGCCCACATTTGTAGCTTTTATGAGATGACTGGGGTATACATACCAGTACCCATAACCACCACAGTCTTGGTACTTTTAAAAACATGGCATTGCTTTGAGAGTGAATCCACATACTATGATAGACTTGAGATACCTGTAGTTAAAGGCAATGTCAAACAACTGCTACCATATATTAATCCCTCCACTCAGGTTAGGCTGTCTTCCTCTAATAGGGGTGGGAGACTTGAGGCCCTCCAGATGTTCGGGCCTTCAAATCCCATCTGCCCTAGCCAGCTGTGACAGGTGATGAGAACTGCAGGCCAAAACATCTGGAGAGCCACAAGTTGTCCACCCCGTTCTAAAAGGATGTCCATGGAGAGTAATAAGCTAACACTAAACAGAATGTCTGAACCTACACATACTCTGTGGGTGGATCTCTTAATACACTGTCAGTTACTGAGAAGAACTATAGCCTTTCTTTCTAAGTATTTTGGGAATGATGGAACTTAATAATAGATCTTTGCTAATGAAAACTGTCAAATTAAAATGGCTCCATTTTGAAGCTACTAATCTGCTGCACAAACCCACCTTTTGTTTTGTTAAACCAGGACCACGAAAGATCAAAATGCAATTAAGAAGTTCTCGGCTACAGCTTCAAGTAGACAAATGAGTGTCACTAGCACTATGCTAGCCAGCAAAGTTGGATCATTGGCTCGCAGAAGCATCTTGGTTTCAGACACAAAGTCTGTGGACAAGGGTTCTCTAGCAAGCAACAAACCTGTTGTCCAGGTAATGAAGTGACACTAGAACAATGAACATAGTTTCACAGGAGATCTAAATGAGCGACAAAGGCAGACTGGAGATGCCAGAAATTTTCTTCACAAATTTCAGAGAGGGGTCAGACCTACTAAGATGAATCTTCATCTTAAAATGGGGTATGTCTATGGGCTGATTCACACAATCAAGCAGCACACCATGGCTTATTTAAGTCACAGTGGACTGCAGCATGGCCGCTGGCTATTTTGAATATTCAAGCTGTAACTACAGCTTGTCGTGTCATGCAAACCTGCTGAGGGTGGGCTGTTTGAGTGGTTAACAAATCACAACCCTAAAACAGCCTATGGCAGGCTGCAGTGATCAGGCAAATCCGATCGATGACCAAGAGTTCATCTACGGCCTTAGCTAGACCAGGCTATATCCCGGGGTGATACCCGGGATCGTCCCTGTGCGTCCAGATGAAGCACAGGGGATCCTGAGATCCGGCAGGGATCCACCCTCCCTGGCCCCGGGATATAGCCCTCCCCTTTGGCCCTGCTTTTGCCACGGCCTTGGGCTGAGCATGTGGCCCATTTCTGCGGGTTTACCCAGCTCCGTGCGATTACTCGCTCGGAGCCGTTAGCCGCGCACAGGGTGCAGCGCCCCTCAGGAGCACTGTGCCCTCAGGGCTAGGGTGGGGGGAGTGCGGAAATGAAGTTAATTTTTTTTTTAAAAAAAAACTTACCTTTGTGCACGAGCGTTCATGTGTTCCATTCCTTTAAAAAATAACAAAATGGCAGGCATGACGCCTCTCCTCCGGAGGTCGCTGCGCCTGACGTGTAAACGAGGGCAACATCCCGTGATAATCGCATCGCGGGATCTCCCCATCTCTGTCACGGACTTACCGGTAGATCTAACAAAGGCCTACGCCAAGCAAGATATTCCACTATGAAAGTGATATATAAAAGGCAGGAGCCACACTACTGCTTTATAGTGGTACTGAAGTGCACTGACAATTGTTGGGGTCCATGACACATCTACACCAAGCAGGATATAGCACTCTGAAAGCAGTATGAAAGTGGTATATGATATGTGTCAAGGGGCCCCAACAGTTGTCAGTGCACTTCAATACAGCTATAAAGCAGTAGTGTGGCTCCTACATTTTGTATACCACTTTCATACCACTTTTATAGTGGAATATCCTGCTTGTGTAGATGAGCCCTAAGTTCACACGTAACAAGAAGCCACCATGGGTAGATTGGAACCCACTTCAACTGATGCATGCTGTAGTCCACAAAAGTTTATGCCAGAATAAATGTATTAGTCTTTAATGTCCCACAAGACTCCTCGTTGTTTTTGGTGCAATCAACTCACACAGCTAACCTCTTGGTAGTGAAATAATTATATATTCTTCCCCTGTTCTCCCCTACCTCCATTTATCTTCCCTTGCTCTGTTATGTCCTGTCTGCTGAATTATAGATTGTATAAACCCTTAGGCAGATACCTGTTCTCTTGAGCTTTGCGTAGTACCTTGCACATGGATGGGACAATATAAATACATAGACAGCGAGGGGCAGTGATAGTGTGTTTTGCATGCAGAGGGTCCCAGATTCATCTCCAGTTACATGGATCAGCCTGAGACCCTGTAGAGCTGCTGCCAGATAGAGTACACCAGCCTTCTCCAATGGGTGCCCTCCATATGTGTTGGACTACAGCATGGCTGGTTGTGATGGTGGTGGAAGATGTCATTGAACACAGTTGGAGGGGACCAGATTAGGGAAGGGTGAAGTAGATAGTACTGGGCTAGACAGGCAAATAGTCTGACTGTGTATAAGGCATATTCATATGTTCACAAACGTTCCATCCAATCCATAACTGAATCAGGGCACTTCAAATGGCTCTTGATGTCACATGTTGGCTAAGCCATTCATTCATTTTATTGGAGGAAGGAAATTATTGCACCAACTTTACAACAATGGTTACTTGCCACAGAATAGAATGTTTTTGCACTTTGTGGATTTTTCTCCCCAACTGTGATACAATACCATTCCTTTTAGCTGTTTGTACTGCATGAATGCAATGGCACCAACACTTCTGTTGCATTCTTCTTAAAGTAACTAGCCTAGGGGTGCTTCCAGCCAGACGGCTCCCATGGCCAGTGATTGAAATGCATTGTGGAGCTATTCCATCTTTTCTGCCTTAAGAGCACAATCCTGTGCATGTTTAAACAGGGGGGGGGGGGGGAAATCCTACAACTCCCAGCATTCCCCAGCCAGCCATTGTAGGACTCCCCCCCCCCCCGTCTATACATGCTAGGATTGTGCCTTAACAGATTTTTTTTTCTGTTAGAAAAAAGGTGGAAGAGGGCTACAAATTGAAGATTGTGTCATCTGACCCTGCTCCTGTAAAATACCCTGAAATAGGCAGTGTGAGCGGTGGCCAGATGTCTTCTTATTGCAAGGGTTGCCAGAGGACTGTCCTCTATTTTGAAGGCATCTTCTGTTTGAATTCGAGTTTAAACATAACTAATCAGAATGAAGAGCTGAGCCCTGAAGTAGTCCATCCATTGTGCAAAGCACACAGATCACCAAGCCCCCTGTCTTCCCCACTAGGGTGAGATGCACAGTATTTTTATTTAAATTATAATAATTCTAATGCATGCGTATGGACATTTTAATGCTGCAAATAGCTGTCCTCTTTTGTCCTATATTTTGCTGATGATGCATCTCCTCTTTTTTGGCAATTCACAAATGATCACACCTAGTAGGACTTACTTCTGAATAGACATGCATAAGATTGCTCTGTCAGTTTCAATAAATTTAGTTGCACATATATTGTGAAACTGCACAATAAAAGGCTCATCTGGAAGCACCAGCAATCACAGGGAGTTCCCCCACTTTCACAAATGAGCCTTTTCTCATCAATCTGCTGAAAAACAGCAAGGAATATTATCAATGCTTTCCTTCTTGAGAGCAATTCCACTTTCTAGCCTGTTACATATATTAAGGTTCATGTATTAATTATCTCTGGAGGATCCCCCCCTTTTTTTAATGTCATGCAGGTTATAATTATGCCCCTATAGGACTGTGCAGTCTTTCCTATGCATTTTTGTTTAATTTCATAATACAGATTCTAGAAAAAATACTGTTGCAACAATTCAAATTATAATAAAACATCAACAAAACCTATAATAAAATCATATTTTAAAAAACCCATCTAATCCATCAGCACCATATATCCCTAGCCAGCTATTAAGGCCTGACAAAAATAAATAAATTATTAACCTCCTGAAAGTCACCACAGAACTCTAGGAAGGATACCATCTGGCCCTGGTGAGCCAGTTGACAAACTTTCAATTTGTCCATAAGGTGGAGAATTTCATCTTTTGTCACCAGTTTGCCTCAGTTTCGTATCTGTCCTATATCTTTTGCAGTGAAGAGCAATGAGAAGAATTTATTCAGCTTCTCTGCAATCTTCTTGTCCTCCTTTATTATTCCTTTATCTCCATTGTCATCCAATGGTCCAATTTACTGCTTCTGATATATTTAAAGAATTCTTTATTGTTGACCTTGATATTGTTAGCGATGTGCTCTTCAAAATGCTTTTTTTATATCTCTTATTGTCTGCTTGCATTGTCTTTGTGAAAGCTTGTGCTCCCGTTTTCCTCATTTAGGCAAGACTTCCATTTTCTGAAGGAGCTCTCTTTTCTTGAATAGCTTCCTTGACACTGCTCGTTTACCATGCCCGTTTACCATGTTGCTACCTTTCTTAACCTGTGGTGTACCTTTTAGCTGAGCTTCTATTATTGTGGTTTTGAGTAACCTCCAAGCATTTTGAAGCGTTTTAATCCTCTTGACTTTGCCTTTCATCTTCCTTTCCTCTAGTTCCCTCATTTTAGAGAAGTTTCCTCTTTTGAAGTCAATTGTGACTGTGTTAGACTTTCTGGGCAATAGTCCACTTAGATATATATTCAATTTGATAGCACTGTGGTCACTGTTACGAATTGGCTCAACCACATTAACATATCGTACCAGGTCTTAGGCAATACCATTTAGGATTAAGTCCAAGGTCACCTGGTTGGTTCCATAACCAAATGTTCTAAGGCATAGTTGCTTAGGGAATCAAGAAATTTAACCTTTTTGTCATAACTGGAACATGCATTTATCCAGTCAATGTGGGTGTAATTGTAGTCACACATTATTGCAACGTTTCCTTGTTTAGAAGTGTCCCTGATTACATTTTCCATCTGAAGGTCACACCTAGTGGGACTTATTTCTGAATAGACATGCACAAGATTGCTTTGTCAGTCTCATTAAATTTAGTTGCATATATATCTTGATTTCTGGAACTGTAGAGACAGCAGGAGTGGGGAGGGGTCATTTGCTATTATTTTCTTATTTTCTTACAGGTTTTTGATGAGTTTGGAAGAGACGTGACGCCTCGTCCACTTTATCGCCCAGAGCCAAGTACTGCCACGCACAGACCAAGCAAAATCTTATCAGTGCAAGATTTTGCTGGGGTGACTCAAAATGAATTCTTGTCTTCCCTCTCTCTACAACAAATTTCTGGAGCCAGTATTAGCTTAGCAGGCCCATTCTCCAGGTAGGACATAGAATGCCATAAAACCTGTCTAGGTGGTTAACGTGAACCTCCAGATGTTTTAGCCTACCACTCCCATCAATCCTCACCACTGGCTATGCTAGCTAGAGCTGATGGGAATTGTTGGCCCAAACATCTGGAGGGCCACATTCCTGCCCTATAAAATGGCTATGTACATAATGTTCAAACACGCTAGAAATAAGGTTAGTAGATATTATTGTATGTTTGTAGCCAATATGTGGCCTATTTTGATATGCCATGGTCATTTCTCTGGTCCTAGCTGTATTTTTATTCTGGTGTCCCCATTTCCATGCACTATGAGAAGAATGTGGATTTGAAGAGGATGAAGATTCTAAAAGCATTTCTAATAGCTTTTCAATAATGTGAGCTTGATTCTTGCCAAAAAGGCTTTTTGACTAAGCAAGTTCATACCAAAAGATGGCTCCAGTTTTAAAGACTTGTCTTGTGGAAGCTAGAAACACTTTAAAAAAACACCTTTAGGTATGACAATGCAAGCTGCAGCATGCACCGCTACAGTTAAAGTTCAATCCATCAAATTTTCAAGACTTTAATGTGCGATGCGTTCAAACATGCGAAGCCCCATCTGAATTCTGTAGTGGTACAGTCCCATGTAATCTGTACTATATGCCTTTTCTATGTTTGAATTAGCGCAAATACTTCTGAAACCATGGCCAGATCTATACCAAGCAGGATATAGCAGTATGGAAGTAGTATGAAAGCAGTATATAATAGGCAGAAGCCACGCTACTGCTTTATAGCGGTATTGAAGTGCACTGACAACTGTTGGGGCCCAGGACACATACCGCTTTCATAGTGCTATGTCTTGCTTGGTGTAGATCTGGCCCATGTGGTTCCTCAACCTGAAGAGTTTGTTTTAGTGACAAGTGAAAACTGCTTGGCAACTGAACTGCTGCCTGAATGTATTAATTGGCATTTTCTGTTTTGCAGTGGTTTTGGTCTTTTTTGTCAGGTCGGACCCAGAAGGTGGTGCTGTGGGATTTCTGTTCAATTCCACAGCTATTGACCTATGATGTCCCATAGGGTTCTATCTTGTCCTGCATGCTTTTTTAACATTTACATGAAGCCGCTGGGAGAGGTCATTCGGAGCTTGGGAGTGCCACCATTAAGCTGATAACACACGGCTCTATAGCTCTTTGTTGCCTAGTGTCAAGGAAGCAGTCATAACCCTTGAATGTTTCCTGAGTTTGATAATGGGATAGATGAGAATGAACAAGGTGAGGTTAAACCCAGACAAAACAGAGACTTCGTTGGTCAGTAAAAAGCCTGACTCAAGAGGCCCCTTTGAGGGCACGATTACCTGCAGAGGCCTGTTTGTCAGACGTATATGAAAGGACTTTCTCTTGTGTCATTCCCAAGCTGTAGAATGCACTCCCTCAAGACCTATGGCCAGGCACCACTGTTTTAGAAATGGTGTGAAGACACATATTTTTAACAGAGCTTTTCAAATTACGTAGTTGTTTTAGCATTCCAGTGTTTTACTGTTTTAATGTTCTTATTATTGTTGTTTAAAACTTTTATTGGTATTCTACTCTGGCCTTCCTTGTCGTTTTACTTGCAAAACATGCTAACATTTCTTTTTAAACAAACAACACCACACAGGACTTATGGTAGTAGCAGTATTACAAAGTCAAGCACTTCTACTGAATCAATGGCAGAAGAAATTGTAGAACCCGGGTCTAGACGAGAAACAATTGCTAGCTTTTCAGGTAGAGTGACATATTCGTATGCAATAAACCTGAATCTTCTCATCATGTTCCTGTGATATCCTAAAATGTTCAAAGTCAACAAGTTCTCAGGACTTTATATGTCATGGGATGACATGGTTAGAGCTGACCTGCATGTCCCCCCACATACCTCTCTGGTAACATTCAATCAAAGAACTGCTTAAAGGGATATGGCTGCCTTTGGCGTGCTGTGCCTCTACTCCAGTTCACTGGCTGCTTCTTGCCATGTGCTGCATTTCTTTTACAAAATGTTACTGCAAAACATGGGGCGGGGGTGGAACGTGAGTCAGCAGCAGTCATGTATCCTCTGTACCCTGTAGTTATGCTCTAGTAGTGAACACCCCCGCACACCCTCCTTACAAGGGAATAGTGTATCTTATAACAAGCATGTAACTAACCTAGTTTTAGTGCTCTAACTATGATTTCTTCATAACCTAAGCACAAAGCATGATGTCATCCTTTCACATGATATACTAATTTGGCAGATGTTCAGGTCAGGCGAGAGGACGTGCCAGAACAACTGACCAAGCGAGACCTAGAAAAGCGTGTGGAAATTTGCCTCACAGAGACGGAAACAATTTGGTTATTTGACATGCCAACTATCATGGTATCTACAGAGTCTGAGGAAGGTGACTATGTGAGGTAGGCATAAATCCTATGTAGTGGGCCTATCTATTGTAAATCCTAGCTTTAGCTTTCCCAGAAAACTTGAGATGACTTTCTTCATGGTATTAAGACTATAGATCCTGAAAGTACTCGACTATGAGATCTTGTTCTTGCTTTCTGAAAGGTAAAATAAGGCTCAATATGTTGTTGATTAACTAGATGCCACTGTTTCATTGTAACCTATTTTCACTGGCAAGCCCTTTTCAATTCAAAATGGGGTGGTTTAGAAGTCACCCCCACTGTGCACCTTGCAGGGTTTGGACAACATGCTAAACCACACCATGTCATGGGTAATTAGCGAAATGGTAGTCATTAAAGGCAGGGGAAAGAAGTCACTGTGGCTTTCCCCCCAAACCTAGGGTGACCATATGAAAAGGAGGACAGGGCTCCTTTATCTTTAACAGTTGCATAGAAAAGGGAATTTCAGCAGGCGTCATTTGTATATATGGGGAACCTGGTGAAATTCCCTCTTCATTACAACAATTAGAGCTGCAAGCACTATACTAGAGTGACCAGATTTAAAAGAGGGCAGGGCTCCTGCAGCTTTAACTGTGGTGATGAAGAGGAAATTTCACCAGGTTCCCCATATATACAAATGACACCTGCTGTAATTTCCTTTTCAATACAACTGTTAAATATACAAGAGCCCTGTCCTTTTTCATATGGTCACCTTACCCAAACCCCAATGCCTGTGGTCATCTGAACCTGGCTGATGTTTCCTAGCAACAAAGTGGTTGTGGTGAGATACAACACTAAGCTGTGGTTTAACATTAAGTTATCAACCAATGGGCATGCATATCCCTCTTCTCTGGTATGGCCTCAAGGAAGTGTTTGGAAGCATTCACTTCTATTTTTAACCAATTGCAGAGTAACATTATTTCTCAACAAACTATGGTTAGTCTTCGGCCATGGCTAGACCAGTGGGTCAGAGGGCGACCACCTCGTGATTTTATGGTTGCGAGATCGTCGCCCTGGTTTACACTGTGGAAAAAGTGGGATTAAAGGGTAGGGTGAAATCCTGGGCTAAGGGAGGGATCATCCCTCCCTACTCTTGGGATCCCCTGTGCATCATGTGGATGATCCTATGTACCCAAACCTTGCAAGGATCCTAGGTTGACCTCTCTGATAGCCTGCTATTTCAAGGCATCCCTAAAAATGTTCTCGCTTCCAAGTACATTTCTTGCTTTCACAGCCCAGTCAATAGTAAGGAAAAGCACTGTTATCTGCCAATCCTAATCACATTTGCTTGGAAGTGAGGTGTAACGGTTACAGTCCTTGGTCCTGTTAACCGGATGGGCAATACAGCAATAGATCAAAGCTAAAACTTGGAGTACATTGTTAACACACTGCAGGGAGAATCCTAACATTTGCTGTGTCAGGAGGCAACCCACATTATTTGTCTAAAGAGAGGTTTGGCTATGGGGTGGTATAGAAATGATGACGATGATTGATGATGATGATGATGATGATGATGATGATGGATGTGTAACTGCATGGCAGAATTTTCACCATCTTGTCAGAGAAAGGTAACCTTCAGATCTTCCTTGAAATAGTTCCAAAGTGCTTCACAAGGCAATCCTATTCAAATCTACTCAGCCGGAAGTCCGATTACATTCAATGCGACATAGTTCCAAGGGAGGCGGCAGGATGGGCGAGAGGATGGAGAAGTCCTTTTTCACCAGTGGTATCTTTTCTGCTGGTGGAATGACCATCTTGGATCCAACCCATCAAGTGGAGGCTGAAAGATACATGTTTTGTTGTTGTATTAACATGCATGTTTTTTCCCTCTCAAAGGAAAAATAATATCGTTTACATGGAGCTCTGTAAAAATAGAGTTGGCAATGATCGTTATACTGACAGAATGATGCAAACACTTAATGGAGCACCGAAGACAAAGGAAGTACAATGTGAAAAGATTATCATGGCTGACAAAGGTAAACTTGTGCTTGGGAAGTTTTTTAGAAAACACTGAAGAAGGAATGGAAAGAACTGTAGCTTACAGTGGAGCTTCTTTTGTATGGGAGCAAAGTCCAAGAGCCGTCTTTTTCATTCTCCTCTGTAGGTAGGTAAATAACAATATACATGTAAAGTGAACAACCATTCAGCAGGAAACATTCAATCAAGATGTTGCAGCTGAACTGTAAATAATTTAGGGAACATTGAGATGAAGAGGATCATGAAAGCCACCTTGGGTCCCATGCAAGAGGGGTGGGGGGGAGGCGGGATATAAATGTAATCAATAGAATAGATAAAAAATTAAGAAAACATTGCAATGGTTTGTTGATTAAAAAAAAAATGTTTTGTATCTACCTGCTAGGTTCCCATTGTGCTACCAAGACCTACCACTACTTCAATGGGAACCTAGCAGTTCCTGAAGCAATTGTTTCCGGAACAGCACAGCTCAGCAGAGCTCTCAGAGAGGAGCTCTGCTGACATGTTCCACTCCAGAAACGAATTCCTGTTGTGCACTACTTCCTGTTGAACAAATAAATGTTCAATCCAGATGGGGTTACACTGTCCCTGAAGACTCAGGCTTGCAATATGGTTATACTTCTGGACTTGGCCTTGAACCTGGATGCCCAGGTTTCACTGGTGGCCACAAGTACATTTGCGCAGCTAAGCCTAGTAAACCAACTACACCCATTCCTAGGGATGTCTAATCTGACCATGGCCATGCATGCTTTAGTTACACCCCATTTGGACTAACGTTAACACACTATATGTGGGGCTACCTTTGAAAACTGCTCAGAAACTTCACCTGGTCCAGAAAGTTGTGGCCAGACTTGTTGGCTGATTACAGGGAGCACACGACTCTCTTGTTACAACAGCTCCACTGTCTGTTTTCAGGCAGAATTCAAAGTGCTGGTTATTACCTATAAAAGCCTATATGGCTTAGGACCAGGCTGCCTGAAAGACCACCTTCTCTCATATGAGCCTGCTAGGACAGGCCCTTCTTTCAACAACAACAACACCTTTAGAGTTATGTTTCTTGAAAGCACAAGAGAGGATCTTCTTGATGCCTTCCTAGGCTGTGGAACTCTCTGCCAAGGGAAGCTAGATTTGCTCCCTCCTTGCTGTCCTTTCACGGCAGTCAAAAACCGCTTTATTCAAAAAAAGCCTTTGGCATGTCAGCAGATCTGTTGAGTTGGATGCAGTTTTATTCTGTTGTTGCTGTGATTTTATTGTATTTTAATGCATTTGTTTTATTATTCTTTTAATCAAATTTTATTTATGATTGTAAGCTGCCTTGAATGACATTTTCATTGGTAGAAAGGTGGGGTACAAATAAATAACAGGCATACATATAGAACGAAGTACTAACTAATGATATCCTTGGTTCCTAGAGATGATGGCCACTACCTGGGATTTATATGATTCCTATAATGCTTTGGAAGTAGCATTACTGGAAAAAACTAGCAGACCACTAAGCATGACTAGCAGTAAATCAACTAGCATCAAAGAACGTGACAAAACTATGTCTATAGCTTCTGTGGACAGAGGTAAATTTTCATACAACAGTTACATTTCTGTATCTTCTCTTGCCATGTAAAGTTTCAAATACTACCCATATGCCATGATCATATATAAGAAATTCCACAGGAATGTGGCTTTATCCCTTGCAGCTAAACTTATGGCCCTAGACACGGCTGTGGTTTGAGGGTAGCAAAGTGTATCATTCTCTTTTTAACTGTCTTACAATTTTCTAATCTAATATGGGATAAAATAAACCCTAATTAATAGCACAATCCTATGAGTGTTTACTCAGATGAAAGTCAAATTGTATTTAAAGGGACTTACTCCCAAGTAAGTGTGCATAGTCATAAAAAAGAGGCATATTTTACAATTACTCCAATTTCATGGATATAATACAATACTGTGTTCAAGATTGGAGTTTATAGCATAGGGTTATGTCTATACTCACATTCTATCTCTGGCTTGTAATGATTCTCCCCGCCCTCCCTGCCAGCCCGGTCATAATGTTGATTCCTTTAGTATCATACTATTGCGCCCTCCATAAGGAGAGGTACATCAAAGCTGCCATCTTCCAAGTTCAGGACAAGAAGGTGGAGAACATAGGTCAGAAATCAGAATTCATTAGGCCAGCTAGTTATAGCACCAGGTAAATTCACAATACAGATTCAGTTTAAGGCACAGAGTCCTTTCAGTCTAGTACAGCCTTCCTCAACCTGGGGCGCTCCAGATGTGTTGGACTGCATCTCCCAGAATGCCCCAGCCAGCTGGGGCATTCTGGGAGTTGTAGTCCAACACATCTGGAGCGCCCCAGGTTGAGGAAGGCTGGTCTAGTACATTTGGTTGTACAACATTTCCCCCATTACCATAACTGAGATCTAAGTAACTCCAAAGCCATTTTAGTGAAACCTTCAAATTAAACACAAACATACAGAGCGACAGGGTTGGGTGTTTAAACACTACATAACAATGAACTTCTTTTGTAGAATAATATATGAAGCAGCACGTTATAGAACAAAGTTTTATTATTTTAATTAATGAATTAATGAAGTTATCTACTGCCCTTCATAAAATTCTATGTTGGTTAACAAAATCAAAAGTGGTGTACAATCACAATAGTCAAAATAAAATAGTTGTTAAAAGCAACGACTTACCACTTTTAATACATTACATGGTTGGTGTCAGTTACAATTCTGTACATCTGAAGAGTTAAATCACCAGGAAAGCCCCTGAAGGGAGTCTAGTAATATTGAAAGCATGTTATGATGTTTCTTTGCCCTAACCTCTTCTCAAAATCTAGGTTATTCTGTGAAATGTACCCTTTATGACATCTGGTTTTTGCACCCCCAGCAAGCACTGCATCGAGTTCTATCATTGATCTTGAAAGTGTAATTCTGTCTCGAATCCATGAAGAAGAAGAAGACCGCTCAGAAGCTATACTAAAATCTGAAAAATTTCATCAAGATTTATTTTATATGGAGAGGGTCCTAATGGAGAATATTTTCCAGCCTAAACTTGCAGCTTATCGGCAGCTTCCTGTCCTCATAGGTATATACGTTGTCAGATACTTCATTCTCAGCTGGAGTTATTGCAAATGTCCCTGACTTGCATGGCATGGCTGCAAACTGTAGGGCATACTGTAGGGGAAATAACTGGGATTTCTCAAGCCTAACGAATGGTCTCAGCTTGAAACAGATTTTATTTATTGACATTTGGATTTCCACTGTTTCTTGAAGTAAATAGCCAGGATTATGTAAAAACGAGCTTTTAGGATACTTTTTTAAAAAAATGATGCATACACTCTTGGACAGGGATGCTGAATCTCTTTCACCCAGAGGACTGAATTCCATTTGGGAGACGCTCTTGTGGCGGGGGGGGGGGGGTCACATTTCAGTGGTGGACGGGGCCCAAATGCCAAACATACCAACGTATTTTTGCTTAAAGCTCTTACAGCCAGTAACTAAGGCTTAGAAGAGGCATTTCAACCTTTCAGAATGGGAAACACTATACAAAAGTTGGGACTACACCAAACGAATTAGCAGGGTCGGGTGAAGGGAGCAAGACCATATTGGGAACCGGGATGGTTTGGATTTGGCCCACAGGCCTGAGTTTCAGCATCCTTGCTGTAGGACGTGGGTCTTCAATGGTGGGTGATGTCAAACTCATGGCAGCAGCTCCATCATGACTACTTTTTTAAGAGTGGGATTTGATTTTTTGATTTTTTAAAAGAGTCAGTCAGGAGGACGGTTCAGAAGTTACTTTGAACACATACAGAAGACAGAGTGGAATCATGCTAGCTGGCTCTGTCACTTACATGTGTTTGGCACGATGCCTGCTTGGGAATCCTTGAATAAGCTGGGGTGTGTGGGTCCCCAGCTCTGTGTACAGAACGTATACATGCAGATTCTTTCAGATATGGTGTTGAACATGCGTAAGGGGTGGGCTTGGAGGCAGCAGGTGCAACTCCCTCCCCACTGCAGTCTGACCAACCGGAGAGAAAGAAATGCACCAGACACAAAGGAGGCTAAAGGCACAATCCTATGCACATTTAGACAGAAAGCAGCCCTACAATTCTCAGCATCCCTCCAGCCAACCAATATTTTTAACCTGTCTTTCAAGGTACACTGACCTCACAAGCTGGCTTACAGTATTACAAAAACATGAACATACAAATTACAACAGAAACAACACATGCAGCAGCAGCACCAAATGCAGACTGAATAAATGTTTCAAGTATTTTTTTAAGCCAGAGGTGATGAAACCATATGTATCTCCATGGGGAGAGAGTTCCAAAGATGTGGGGCCACCATTGAGAAAGCCCTATCCCTAACACCTTGCTGGTGCACCAGAGAGTAGGCCTTCTTCTTTACACTATTTCGCAAAGGTGGAAGGCGGCAATGGTGGCCGAACTCGACACATTCAGGAGGCTGGAATGTGCAACGGCCTCAGACCCTCCTGAGCATGTGCTCTGCAACCAAAGTGGCTGGGCATCATGGCAGCCATCAACATAAATATGCTGATGCAACCTGATTATTGTACAATGATGTCTGTTTGGGGAGGGAACACTACTGAAGTTTTCTCTGTCTGCCTGAATTCCTAGAGCCGGATATCAAATCTGAATACAGTGAATCTGAACATGACATAATATCAGAAAAGGAAGAAGAGAAGGAGGAGGAAGAGGAGCAGCAACAGCAGCAGCAGGAGGAAGAGGCGGAGGCAGCAGTGTCCGTTAGGTCATCACTGCTATTAGAATTGGGTGAAGGGCAAAAAGAAATCACACCGCCTTATCTGGAAGCCTTGTGGTCCTATGGATGTGATTTGACCAGAGGCAACAATGTCAGTTGTATGGCTTGGAACAAACGGAACCCTGTAAGTCAGAGGGGTTGAATGTCTTTCATCAGGAGGGCCCAACTCCATTTTGGAGACACTTTTGTGGGCAGGGCTGCGGGCAAAAAGGGGTTGGCCCCCAATAACAGCATGTTTTAGCTTAAAGCTCTCACTGCCAGCCTTAGGAGAGGCATTTTCAGCCTTTTAGAATGGGAATAAAGAGTGCAAAACCTGATAAGCCACTGGATGGGCTTAGAGTGGGGCCAGTTCCTTTGTCCTAAGGCTTGTGTAATCCACCCCCTGCCCCCCAGCCAAACAGACTTCCCTCATAGAAGCTGGCCTAACTGCAAGCATCCTGCTGTTCAGTGCTACCCCATCTCAGCAGTTAAAACGTCCATTAGCATTTCATAAACAAAACAAAAAATAGGCTGCAGTTGGAAAAATATGAATAAGAACAAAGCCGAAAGAGCACCCAACTGCATACAAAGAATACAGTTAAATGCTTAACAAAAGAACACGAGATGTCTGTGTACGCTCCTACACCTATAAATTATTATACCCACTTGCAAAAGTATTTAAAGCAGAAAGTATTTAAAGCAAAGTAGCCAGTTAAATTAACACTCAAACTGGCTACTTTGCTTTAAATCCTTTCTGCTTTAAATACTTTTGCAATCTTTAATTCGTATTGGGTATAATAATTTATAGGTGTAGGAGCATACATACACAGACATCTCATGTTCTTTTGTTAAGTGTTTAACTGTATTCTGTGTATGCATTAGCATTTCATGACATCACAGCAGGTTAACCAATTGCTGGCAGAGTTTTCACCATCATCGACACCATCACATCGCTTTAGCGTATAACAATGGAGATGGTGACAGCAATATCAATTTTAGTGGCAACAGCGGTAGGTGGAAGTATGGAGGCCGGGAGCGAGCTGTAAAGGTGACAGCAGGGGTGAGAAAACAGTAGCGATCTGAACCTTACCACCAGTGCACGGCCTTATAACTGTTAGGGCCCTCCCTACCATTAGGCAGAGTGAGGCAGCTGCCTCAGGCAGATGATTTTGGGTGTCATAAAAAGACAACACGTTTTTAGTTATTTTATTTCTTTTTATTGGGTTGGATCCAGCTTCTTTTGTGTGGACAGCAGTATTCTCTGAGTGGAGTACCATTCAGAATGCCCCTGCCGGCTGAATAAGGGAGTGGCAGGGAGGACATCTTTGCCTATTCCCCTCCCTCTGCAGCCACAAACACCCCCTCCCTACTGTTCCAGAGGGCCCAGAGCAGTTGGCAAGGGACAGGACAAGACAGGGAACTGAAAGGGGAGGGAAAACTCAATGATCATCTCCTTCATTCCACCAGCAGAAATGCTCCACTGGCCTGGAAGCCTTCTGCCGATGGAAGGACTCATTCTATCCGTGGAAGGAAAATGCTGGGTCCAAACTAATGTATTTTTCTACCAGGTCAGAGGAAAGGCACTTGTGGGATTTATTAGAATTATGTTTTGTTTGGTAAAGTTCAGCTCCGTAGCTTCAGTGTGTAATTGGTGCAAGGCAAGGCTATAGAAAGGCACACACGCACTGCTACTTCTAGTTTTAAAATAGCATTGTTAAGAGCTTATAGCTCCTGGGAAAACAAAAGTGGTTTCAGAGAGAGTTGAGTGCAGCCATTATGGTTGCATGCTTCAGACAAAAAGGAAGTTAACCAACTGAGAAGAAGGAGGGAGGAAGTAAAGCCTAAGAATTGCAATCTACATCAGCAAATTGTTACAAGAAGAAACTAGTGGAGAAAGAAACAGGTTCTCTTTCTGTCTGTCGTCCCCCACTGGTTCAAATGATTTATCACAAGCATTGTTGCTCCACTCCAACAGGATTTTCTGCCTCTGGTGCCAAAATAATCTGCCCTAGGGTATGATTTATCTTGCCTGCAGACTTGGGGTGTGTGTGTCTATGCATTCTATTAACACCTGGCTGCACAGTGGCACTGTATTGTTTAAATAACGCAGCTGCCAACTCACAGGCACATCAGGATCCCCCCTCCCCGAAACTCCACATTTTGAAAGTGCCAATTTACAGCAACGATTACCTTTGCTCCGGGATATCGAGTGGGCGTTGTGAAAAATCTCCAATCGGCTGCTGGAGCAACAGAGGCTGAGTCTTTCGTTGTTGTAGATTGGAAAGTGTGGGAACGCAGGGAAGGGGGCGGGCTTTTCCAGCCGGATAGCCTGCGCTCCCTCCTGCCCCATCTAGCTTTATCAGTTTAGCCTTGCAGAAGTGATGCTGCGGGCTTTTGAGCTGACGCCCTTCCAAGGTGCCATCGTATAGACACCCCCTTGGGATGGCACCTTAATTCACTGCTCCGACACAGGCAGCACAAATTCTTTGGCTGACCCGGCCAATGCTGCTCTGCGCCTGCAGAATATTGTTATCTCCTCCCTCCCTGCCCCAAATTAAACTGAGCCTCAAAGGCCATATTTTAATGGTTAATTGTTGGATGGCAGTGTAATAATCAGTATTATTATTATTTTTAGGATCTTTTGGCTGTTGGTTACGGGCAGTTCCGTTTTAAAGAGCAGAAGAAAGGCTTGGCTTGTTGCTGGTCACTGAAGAACCCCGTGGTAATATAATCAATGAGAAATACATTGACCTTTCCTCTATTTGTGATTTTAAGTGAATTCATATTCTTCATTATAAGATGCAGTAACAATTTACTAGCAGATTTCATTTTTCTGCTTCCTTAAGAAAATTATTATTATTATTATTATTATTATTATTATTATTATTATTATTATTTTATAAGATCACAGTTTGTTCATTCACAGCCTGCCCTTGTTTTTTGAATTAAGGCTGGCTTAAAATTCCCACTCCTATGTATGCTTGCTTAGAAGTAAATCCTACTGAGTTCAGTATGGCTCACTTTCAGGTGAGTGTGCATAAATATCAATTAACCAGGTTATAAATAGTCTTGTACTGCAGTCTATACTGCATAATATAGGCAGGAAACTAAAAATGGAAAAGTTCTATTTGTATTTGCTGTTATAATTAATGGAAAGGGTCCAGTCCTTTCCTTCTCTGAATCAAATAATTTGGGTAAGCTGTATCATATAATGAGTGTCCCATAATTGAATTCCATAATTCCAGGACATTGCTTTCCAGTTACCCTCTTGGAAGGTCCCTCTGCCTCATTTTTGGAGGTCCCCCACCCCAACACGTCACAGCTCACTCCATTCAGCAGGGTCTCCTGAATCTGTGTAGCATTTTCAGGGGTCTGGAGGGATGCCATGGGAAGGGGCCATCAGCGCAGTTGATCCAGCATAAATAGATCAACATAAATGGAGAGCCAGTGTAGTGCAGTGGTTAGAGGTTGGACTGGGACTCAGGAGATCTGGATTCTAATCCCCACTTGGCCATGAAGCTCACTGGGTGACCTTGGGCTAGTCACTGACTCTCAGCCTAACCTACCTCATAGGGTTGTTGTCAGGAGAAAATGAAGCAAGAGGACCATTTGAGAGCCACCATGGCTTCCTCGCAGGAAGAAAAAGGCAGGATATAAATGTAATAAATCTGGATCCAACCCTTCATATTTATTTTTGAATCAAGTCTATGTATGATTGCGATAAATTCAACAATATTGAGTTTGTAGCTTCTAACTCATTTAATGGAAAAAGAATAAATAAACATAGTAAAACTGTGCTGAAAATGTAGGCAACATTCATTAAAACCTGACAGGCTAACCCTTCCCCCCTTGCCACCTTAAAAACATTTCTAGGATCCCTCTCTGTCTATAATGTGTGAATGCTCTCTCCGTTGAAACAGGGGTATTTTTTTCTGTTCAGTGGCCAGAGCGTATCTACCATTGTTCTCATGGGGTAACTGCACTGGATTTCTCAGAAGCCAATCCAAACCTCCTAGCAGTTGGATTGTTCAACGGGACAATTGCAGTCTACAATGTCCAGTCCCATAACTCAACTTCCGTTTTAGATACCAGGTATGATAAAAAAAAAATAGTCTTGTCGGGCCACTTCCATGTCTTGTCCATGCCATTGTTAAAATCCTGTTGTGGGCTGGGCGTGGGGATATAGATTTGTAAGCAATGCCTAGGCATCCTATATCTGGGTCTATAGCACACACCCTTCCTAATCCCTCGTCTGTTCAGCCTTGGTTGTTCGGAAAACCTAGAGGATCCATTGGCATTGTCATGCCCTCCCCACTTTTCTGAGGTTTGAGCACTTCCAGGGATGTAGCGCTTACCCAGTTTCAGTTTCCTTTGGAAGGGGATCCTTGGAAGCACATGGCATGTTGTAATATTTGAATTCATTTACAAATATACAGGCTGAACATAGATGAAGGCAGACAGCTTAAACACACCAGTAGATAGTGGCCAAATCCACTTGCCCACACCAAATCTCCAGAGATGCAGCACTGCATCCTCTCATGTGTTAGCTTACAGGACCTCCCAATCCAGCTCTGTCTCTGACCGTCTTTTCCTTTTTCCTGGGTTTGTCTATACGGCTTGTTTACCCTGACCTAAATGCGCATATTCACATTTTAGGTTACATGACGCAGTCATCTATTCGCTGCAGCATCGGGTTTTTAACCCGATAATGCGTATCTTCACATTCGTGATTTACTGTGACTTTTAGATCATGTCCGAGTTTTCACTGCATTATGGCTATGTGTCTTTGGGGGAATTAAATCTGATTTTGACATGTGGGCGGAGTTTTGAGGGTAGAACAACGTGATTGGCCGATTTCCCAGTTTCGCACCAATCGGCTGCCTTGTTTGTTCACACTGATTTTAGTTTGAAGTCTCTCTGCGGAGCTCCACGGAGAAAGCTTCTTAGAACAAATTTCTGTATGTATTTATATATTTATTGCATTACTGTACCGCCCAATATGCAAAGCTCTCTGGGTGGTTCACAAAAACAAAGAGGGGGAAACGGGCAGCCAGACAAAGGAGACATGTTCTGCTGCCTCTTTCCTTTCCCTCTGCTGCCTCATTCCTTCACACACACACCCGCTCCCGGTTTGTCTGTCCCCGGCTATATATGAATTGCAGAGCTCCACATATAAAATTTATAGCATTCACTCCTCTCTCCTCCATAGCTTTGTACATGGGCTAATGCGACAATGCGCATGTGCGCATTTATAACTCACTATAAAAAAATAAATTCAGGAAATAAATCGCTGCTGCAGTGTGATGCTCTTTACCTACATTCGACTCAATGAAAAATTGGGTTTATATTTAATGAGGAGCAATCCCGTTGTCATATAGATAGTTTCTCTCTCTCTAATAGCCTGCAGTCTGTCCCCTTTGTTTTGTTTCAGAAACGCAGACCAAGATTATGGGCTTCTTTAGATTAAAGAGAAATCATGTTCGCTTACCAGCACTTTGTTTCTTGCTTCTCTTCTGCAATTGTAATGACCTGAATTACACAGGAGGAGAGAAGAAACCACGTAGTTTGTGATCGAAAACTTCCCAGTTCATATACTTGACTGGGATAGTGCCCTCTAGTGGGTGTTTTGAAGTGCAACTTTGGCTGTACATTTCAGAAGAATAGGGATATCCAAGATGGTTGGGTTGTTGTTTTTAAAGAGAATAACGGGGGAAGGAGTGGGAGACGCGCAGGACAGGAGGCTCACGTCATTGTCAAAATGACCTGCAAACTTCTATGAGTTAAATCACTCATTTAAAGAAGCCCTACATAATCCTTAGCTGGGTTGGGAGAAAGGCCTGCGTTTCAGGAGATATAAACACAGATCCTGGCTGTGTTTTTATATTGTATTTTATATTATGCCTTTATAGTGTTTGTTTTATATTTTGAATGGTTTCTATGGTTTTAATTTTTGTAAACTGCTCAGAGAGCTTCGGCTATTGGGCAGTACAAAAATGCAATAAATAAATAAATGTAAGGAGCAGAACCAGCTATGGAAAGCAGTCAGCTACTGATCTCCCTAACGAAAGACTTACCTGGCAACTTAAGTGAGTATCAGCAGTTCTTCTGGTTCCATTAATCCTCTCCTGTCCAAACCCCTAATCTTAGAACAACGTTGGGTCTGTTCACATGTAATGCTAAACCCTCGTGGATTAATTTCCTTGCGGGGCTTAGCGCACCGTGCTGGCCAACATTGTGAATATACAAGCAGTGGCAGCACACTCGTAGTTTGCCATGTTGTGCGAACCTGGCATGGTGGGTTGTTTGAGAGGAGGTAGACAGCCTTCAAATAACCCATAGCTTATTTTAGAGTGATTTGAAGGTTGTCTATCCCCTCAAACAACCCACAACACTTTATTTGCACAACATGGCAATCAGCCCCGACACACACACACACACACACACACACACACACACAGAGGTGCCATGCCAAAAGGCACTTCCCGGTGCCTGGCACAACATGACAGCCTCCACAGCTAGCCGTAATGCCATGTGAAGTGGGTCATTCTTCAGCTTCTTTTAGCATCTCTGTAACTAGGGGCATAGAGATTCTACTTTACACTTACATGGCATATAACTCTTCCTGTTTCAGGTAGATTTCCATAAGCTGCAGGCTCTCCACTATTGTTTCCTACATATGCTGCTTCCCTCCCACAATGCCCCCTTTTCCTTCGCAGTGTTATGTTTCACCTACTCTATGCATCCCGTGAATTTCTTTTTCAGTGAATCTCACGATAAACATTTAGGCCCTGTGTGGCAGCTGAAGTGGGTAGAGCAGGACAGGGGGACAACAGGAGAAGACAAAGGGGAGATACTGGTTTCCATTTCTGCAGATGGAAGAATAACCAAATGGTTTGTTCGGAAAGGATTAACCTGCACTGGTAAGTGTCATCACCTTACATAAAACCTCTTGAAATAATTAAAGTACTGACTGCTTTGATTGGACTCCAACTGTGCTTTTCTTATTTTATCGTTATTGGGCTTTTAAAAACAGTTTTCTTGTCTTTTTATTGGTAGCTGCTTTGGGTGCTCTTTGTAGAAAGGCAAGATATAGACAGAAGTAATATATAACTATGTTTAATAAGTTCAGGGATAGTGTAGACACTACAAGATGTACAACACAGGGCATTACACAGGCTGTGATCTAACTATGGCCATTTCTACACCTGCCTTTTTTCCAGGGATCATCCCGGGATCATCCCTGTGCATGCAAATGACACACGGGATCCCGGGAGCAGGCAGGGATGATCCCTTTATTTTCCTGGGATTATCCGTAGGTGCAGAAAGGGCCCAAGTGTGTGTAGAACAGTTGGGAATGAATGCACACAGCCCTCTTTAAAACGTTGAAATGCCACCGACCAGCTGTTGGTGAAGAGTGGGGACTGAATGTGCACAGTTCCAGCAGCTAGATTGGCAGAAGAATCCTTGTTCTCTGCCCTGACGTGTTGATTATTCACAGAAGACGAATGCCTGAATCCTTGTTCTCTGCTATTCAGAAACCTGCTTCCATGTTTGTATGAAGCAGTGCAGGACTGGAGCGATGCTGTGTTACTTTAACATAGGTAACCAGAAATGACAAGGATTCTTATACAATCTGCCTCCAATAGTAGACAACTGGAGATCATAGCAACCATGTGCTCTGTGGACGAGAAACAGTCTGTATGGTGCTCATAATTAAACTGGAGGTCTCAAATTCTATTTGCATTGTTTATCTAAACAGATCTGATGAAGCTGAAACGAACAGCCAGTGAAAAGAAAAAAGGAGTGGAAAAGAAAACTGAAGCCCTGATATCTCGACAAGCTCCAGGACTAGCCTTTGATTTTCATCCAAAGGTAAATTGATCTTTTGCAGTGATCTAGTTCACAGCAGCTGGGCCTAAATGTTCCGATAGTATTCGCGTACTTCATAGTAATCACCTTGCCCAGGAGAGTGAACAGCAAGAAAGCGCCTCTGCTTGTCTCTTCCTATTATTCAGTCCTAAACAAGCTTTTTAGCATAGCCTGTTAGATCTCCAGAGTAAGCAAGAGAAGTAATAACTTGGGCATCTTTTCACAGACTACAAAAAAATTCAGAATCCATCTAATGCTATAAAATGTATTAGTCTCTCCTAATATTTCCTGGGTACCAGATCGAAAGTTTCCTTTTAAGTTAACTATGGTGGTCACAGCTCTGAGTGGGTTTCATCAGCCACATATTTGGCAAGATTGAGTGCAAGAGCACCCAATCTGCTACAGCCATTCTCTGCCACAGCCATCTTAATCCACTGTAAGAGGAGAAGGAAAAGAAGAAATACAACGCAATACACTAACACGGCCAAGAAATGTCTAAATTGGAGGTGGCTTCATAGAGCACATATTTTTTCCTGTGTGCAGTGGCTTTCCAGCATAAGAACTCAGTCTGTCACATGCGCCTTCTTCTCGCCTTATGGTGTATACCAGCCTTCCCAAACCTGGAGCCCTCCAGACATTTTGGACTTCAACTCCCATCAGACCCAGCTAGTATGTAGTCCAAAACATCAGGAGTTCAAAACATCAGGATGGCACCAGGTCAGAGAAGCCTAGCATATACTGATATATACATTCTTTCCTGTATGAAGTTGTTCTCATGGAGGGTGGGGTGGGAGGCTCATGGCATGCATGAAATAGCCGTGAGCTTGAATGACTGGAAATGGAATATTTTACTAGCATCCAGTGGTTTTATATATTTTTTGATATAAAATATAGTTCTTGATACACAGTTCATTGGATCTCTGGTTTGAGAATTCCCCTACACTAGAGGCTAGTCCATGGGAGGGTAATTTGTGGTCCATCAAATGTTTTGGCCTACAACTCCCATCATCCCTTACCATTGGCTATCTTGGCTAGTGCTGATGGGTTCTGTAGGCCAAAGCATTTGGAAGGGCACAAGCTGCTCACCACTAGTCAAGTCTTACCAGAAAAATGGAGAAGCAAACCTGCCATCTTCCTGTAGTGAAAATTCTCAGAAAAATGCTGAAGGTGGACAAAGTCAAAGCTGATCATGGTAATTTGGTTTTGTTTTCAGGACACTAATATATACATGGCTGGAACTGAAGAAGGCTATATTCACAAATGCTTTTGTTCTTACAATGAGCAGTATCTGGAGACTTACAGAGGACACAAAGTGAGTGAAGTTAAACAACATTTGGTTGGACAGGCCTGATCCCTCTCTCCCACCCTAGACACACTCTCATGCTCCCCCAACCATATGGGAGCTGCTTATCCAGGAACAACTCTCCTACTGAGTTGGGGGAATATTTAAAAGACCCAATCATTGGTGCCAATTCCATGGGAAACACCAGTGTGATGGACACCCCGCCCCTGCCCCACGATTGGGTCGTTTAAACATTCATGATTAGAGTGGGATCAGTGTCAACTCAAGCAAGGGTGGATAGGTCTTCTGGATTGGACTGCTTCTTAATAATAAGTGCAAATAAAACATATAAGCGATTTTGTAAATTTTTATTCTAGCAGAATTTAAGATGAAAGTGCCAAGACTACTGCAGAGTTTCTGAGAACAATAGGTTAGAGACCTATACTGGATGGCCACCTTCAGCTCAGACAGCAATTTCTAGGTATCAAATGAACCCATCGTGTTGGGGGAAATCAATGACCAATGAACTGCAGAGTTCAGGAATGCTTTCTTGAATAGACATCAAAGTGTCTCAACTAGATGAGGATGACTCTGGACATGCTTATATACTCTCATAGGCCACAGCTAGACCTAAGGTTTATCCTGGGATCATCCAGGGTTCGCCCCTGCCTGAGCACTGGATCCCCTGTGTGTCACCTAGATGAACAGGTTTGACCTCTGGATGATCCAGTGATAAACCTTAGGTCTAGCTATGGCCATAGAGTCATAAGGTTGAAATGGACCTTGGAAATCATTTAGCCCAACTCCCTTGCTCAATGCTGGCTCTGCAATGCAGGATGCAGCTACGGCATCTCTGACAGATGGCCATCCAATCTCTGCTTAAATACCTCCAGCAAACAAGGTCACATCACTTCCCGAGGCAGTCTATTCCACTGCCAACAGTGACTATTTAACAGTATTATCAATGAACTCCTGAGTCTTTATGCAGACTTGAATGTCAAGTTGTCAAATATAAACAGAAATGGTCCTGCTCTGGGGCAAGATAAGACAGCCACCTAAGAGTAACGAGACTGGGACGTAGACAGATATGAACCTTGGAGCATAATCCACTAGGAGTTTCTCCTGCGCAAGTCCCATGGAAATGAGGAGTAACTGCAAAGTTGTCATATGTTATTGTAAAGCACCTTGATGCCAGAAATGGCGAGGCAGCGCTATAAAAATGCTTTAAATAAAATAAAATAAAATAAAATAAAATAAATAACTTTGACGTCAAGCAGCAGGCAGAGGTGCAAGACCTGATCCCAGATATCAAAGACTTGATCCCAGATATCAAAACTGAGGCTGCTATTCTGGAGACCCCTGAACCCAGACCCACAGAGGCAGCTTCTCTTGAGCCTGATGTCCTTGAGGAACTGAGCCCCACCATATCAGATATCTCTCAGTCCCAGTGCCTGCTCCCTAGCACCAAGCAGGAAAGCTTAGCTCCAGGTTTGTAGGCTACCCCTTGAAGGATCTCCACTCCTCAAGCAAGGGGTAGGGTCTGTGAGGGGTAGTCAGGGCCTAGTGAGACAGAAGGGCTCCGCTGGAGCTGAGACTCCATAGAAACAAGTTGCAATCCCAGAGATTTGTCCACGGTTCTGTGAACCTTATGTCCAACCCTCTTTAGATCAGGACCTGTGTCTGCAACAGGACTCACACTATCTGCGTATGGCTGAAGTCAATGGCTACCCTAATTGTGAGCATTGGGTTGTCCCCCACGAGAGTCCTAGTTTTCTTGAGTTCCCATCTGCAAATTGGACCTCCTGCCTCCCTGGTCATTTATTGGCTTTGCCTTCTCAAAGGGCTAATCTACACTTGCATCCCTTTTGCAACAGAAGAGGCATGCTCCAAAGGTCCCCTGCTTCCACGATTGCCCCTCATGGGACTGATCTGTACCACAATTAGAGGAGCGCCATTGTGGGAGCGCGTGTGCCCCGTTATGGTGGTTCTGCGTGTATATCGGTAGAAGTGGGCAGGGGTAGGCTACGGGGCTATTGTGGCTACGGGGCACAGGAGTTTTTTAAAAATTACTCACGAGGGATGCGCAGGAGTGTAGACACACAGCAACACATGAAGAGATAGGAACTCCGTTGAATGTGCGCTCCTGTGCAGAGATCTGTTTGTATTAAAAACACTTGGCAGTAAAACATGCTGATACCCATGCACACGTCCCTCAAAAGCTGTTTACAGAGCCCAGAACTCCCAGTGAACAGCATCAACCTTGCAAAGGGAAGGGGGGCACACCACAAACGTTCTTCAGAATGGAAGCAAGAGAGCTGGAAAAACCACAACAAAAGCAGTCAGGGATATTCCAGGAAAACTGCGAGGTGGAGCTGAGATCACTGCGGGAACAGGTGAACGCCATGTGGCCCATTAGTGAGGACTACGATAGAATCCTGGAATAAATGGCTGGTGTAGACTCTCCCTCAGACAGGGCAAACATCACTGTAGTACAGCACCCATTCATTCAAAGAGGATTGTGGAGGAGAATTTCCCAGTGGGTTGTGTCCCATTTAATTAGCAGTAAGAAATTGTGATTTGAATCGATAGAGCTTGGGCCAGTCATGTCTATCAGCCTCTTTAGTTGACTTAAAGTGCTGTAGTCTCAATGAACCTCGTGGCTATGATCTAAAGGAGAAAGATATCCATGTGAGGCACTGAGCAGAGTGCCCAAAGCCATGGCTTTCTCTGCAGTGCCCCATAGAACCATCACCTGCAGGAGAGGGAGGCCCATTGCCCAGGGAGGAGACAGTGCTTGCTGCTGCCGGTCTGCATCCTTGCTGCTGCTGCTGCCATCACCACCACCACCACCACTGCTCTTCACTGTGGACTTTCTGTCTGACAGACTGCCACTCCCTACAGGACCAGGCCCCCCGGTACTAAGCCAGCTGCTTGGGCAATTTCCACCATCCCGCCTCCCTTCCTGGGAGAGATATATAAGCTGGCTAGCTGAGGGGGCCTAGGAGAACCATCACCTGCAGGAGAGAGATGTTTTTTGTGGTTTAAAATTGTATGTTTCTGTGATTTTAATTTTTTGTATATTGTTTTTAAGTGTAAACTGCCCAGAGAGCATCAGGAAATTTTTGGGGCAAAAAGACAGATAGCACAGGTCTATTATAATAATAATAGTTAATAACAACAAGTGAAGAGCCGCTCTGCCCTTCAGTTCAAGAGGTGGCTTGCCTTGTCAGCTTGTACAAACTGCAGCAGCTCCTCTGGATGATGGCCAATAAGATTAATTTGGCTAAAGCTGTGGCATCCATCACATGCTGTTCAGAGAAGTTCAGTAAAATCTTGTTCGGACATTGCTTCAGTGCTGTAGCAGCAACATACTTCTGCACAAGTATTTTCAGTACTACCCTTGATCTTATGATATTTTGACATGTTAGTGGCTTTACAATGAAGCAATTTCAGAAGCATTTTTTTTTTTTTTTTACAAACAAGCAATCTCTCTCTCTCTCTCTCTCTCTCTCAGGGCCCGGTGTACAAAATAGCATGGAATCCTTTCAGTACAGAAGTGTTTCTAAGTTGTTCTGCTGACTGGAGTATTATGTTATGGCGCCAGGATTCAGTTCGCCCCATTTTGACTCTCAGTTCCACTACCAATGTTATTTACGATATAATGTGGTCTCCCAATTCAGCGTATGTGTTTGCAGCAGTGAATGAGACTAGAGTGGAAATCTGGGATCTTAGTGTAAGCACGTAAGTAAGAATGTTTCTCAAAGGTAATGGATGCAGCAAAATGCCCTGTACTGAGTTATTCTTGGAAATGGTGTGTCATCTTTGAAGGAGCACTCCACTATATTTCAAAGTATCATATTTAATTGACAATTGTGAAACAGATGGAAAGCCTTCCTGTTTGCTGAGCAGTTATCCCAGTGCAGAGAGCATTTCCATCAGTCTCAGTCAAAGCCTGGCTGCCACCACCCTGTCTGAAGGAGAGCTAGATGGGATGGCCAGAACTTCCATGATATTAGCAGTCACAGCTAATTCTAGAGATGGAAGCAGAAGGGAAAGCCAGTCACCAAAGAGAATGTGGACATTGTGGAAAGGGTGCAGGCTGTGGTCAGAGAAGTGCTTGTTCAGTCATTAATAGTGGGAAGAAGAAGGGCATCCATCATAGAGTGTTATCACACGAGGGAAAATCATGTTTCCTTATTTACGCTTCCCCGCCCCCGCTTTTGTCTTTCATTACTTCCTCTTTCTGCCCGGAGGGGAAAGAGGAAGTAAACAAAGACCACGTGGCCCATTCAGGGGCCATTTTTATTGCACTGCTTTTCCTGCACACAGCAGGGGATTGCACCACATTCCATTTTTAAAAAATCAGATTAAAAATGGTCTATTTTGCTATGGAAAAATGAGTGGAAGGAGTGGGAGGCAGACAACGTTACCTAAAGGACACGTGCACATCTGTAAATGGGCAGCGGCTCATCTGATAAACCTCAAAGTATGGCTGGAAGTGGAAGTACATTTGTGGTAGCTGCTGAAAACAGCAGCCCCTTGCCCCCATCTCCTTTGCTCTGTAATAGGTAGTAAAACAAAACACCAGGGGGAGATGTCTTTGCACTCCACATTTCCCTGTCCCTTGTCCACATTATAGTCTGCCACTTGCAGGATGAGGAGACACTAGAGCACAGTGATATCACGTTGCACAGTTTTTCTTACTAGACATTACCAGGGAGCGGGAGGAATGGTTATGGTAGCAATTCTATGTTTGAAATAACATCTAGCTCCCACTTGTGAAAAAGTGATCGAGCAAACAGTAGCAGTCCCTGTTGCCCATTCCCAATCCTATGCAGACATTGGGAGCCTTGATTCCCTCAGCTAACCATTGGAAATAGCCGCTCAGCCTGTCCATCCATGAAGCCCATCTTCTAACATGAAGTGACAAGCAGAACAATGCTGGAGTGTCAGGCCCAAACTAACTGTTCTTGTAATCATGCATATTCTGCTGTAAGTGGGTGTGGCCCCAATTGAGATCAGGACCACATTGCTCTGGGAGCGGGGGATAAACCTTCCCACCCACCCATTTTTGTTATGAAATTCCCACCCCATATACACAGAAGGGGGTTATAAAAAGAAAAGTCTTCATTGTAGACAACCGTGACTTTTTTCTTTTCTTTTTTTAATCCCTGTATGTGTGGGGGTGGGAGTGGAATTTCAATATAAAAATAGGGTGGGGGAGTTTAACACACACATACACACACACACACACACACACACACACACACACACACACAGAGAGAGAGTATCATAGGCCCAATCCAAATTGGGATTGTTCACATACATGGGAGTAAAAAAGATAACTGTACCATGCATGGCTTCACTAGTTGTGATTACTGGGGCAGTTAATTTGACCCTTGAACATTTATCTAATGTTATTCATTATGCTGTCCCCTGAGTTTAATGCTGCTGCATACACTAGTTTCACTAGAAGATATGGAGATTACTGTTGGAGATACCGCTATCTATCCAGATGATATCCATCCTAGAGTGCTTAAAGAACTCAAATGTGAAATGATCTTCTAAGAAAAATATAGAATAAGTCTCTAAAATCAATCTCTGTACCAGAGGACTGGAAAAAGGTCAATGTAAGAGCAATGTTCAACAAGTTATATGGAGGGGATCTGGAAAATTACAGTCCAGTTAGCTCAACATCTGGTGGAAAGCATTATTGAAGATAAAGTATATAGAAAGACAAGTCCTACTGAAAAAGAATCAACATTGATTCTGCAAAGCTACGTCCTGACTCACTAACCTTTTAGAGGTAATTTGATTAGACATTGTTTACTTGGACTTTCAAAAGTCCCTGATCAAAGACTCCTGGGCAAACTTAGCAGTCATGAAATAAGAGGAGAGGTCCTCTTATGGATTGGTAACTGGTTAAAGAACAGAAAGCAAAGAGTAGGAATAAATGGTCAATTCTTACAATGGAGGGATGTCAACAGTGGGATCCCATAAGGAGCTCTTTTGGAACTGGGGCTTTTTATCTTGTTCATATATGATCTGGAATTAGGAATGACCAGTGAAGTAGTGATATTTACTGATTATATTAAAGTATTTAGGGTAGTTAAAACAAAAAGAGATTGATAAGAACTTCAGAAGAGGGAATGGGCATTAAAATGGCAAATGTAGTTCAAGGTAAGCAAGTGTAAAGTGATGCATGTTGGGGCAGAAAAATCTCAACTTCATGTATACACTGATCCAAGCTGGTGGTGACTGACTGAGAAAGAGATCTTGGGCTTGTGGTAGATAGCTCAATTAAAATTCGACCTAGTGTGTGGCTGCTGTGAAAAAGGCAAGTTTCATGTTGGGTATAATTAGTAGAGGAATTCAGAATAAAACTGCCAGAATCATATTGCCATTATACATATCTATGCTGTGACCACTCATGGAATTCTGTGTGCAGTTCTGATCACCACACCTCAAAAAGGATATTGTAGAGTCTGAAAAGGAACGGAAAAGAGCAACAAAAATGGTCAAGAAGTTGGAGCAACTCCCTTACGAGGAAAGATTACAATGCCAAGGACTGTTTAGCTTAGAAAAAAGGCGAGCATGAGGAGACATGAGAGTATGCAAAAGTAGGCACAATATGGAGACAGTGGATAATAGTACTATCATAATAATATTAGAACCCAGGATCATCCCATGAAGCTGAGCAGTGGAAGATTCAGGAGAGATAAAAGGAAGTCCTTCTTCACTTAGCACATAGTTAAACTATGGTGTTGGCTACCACAAGATGTAGGGATGGCCACCAACTTGGATGGCTTTAAAAGAAGATTACGCAGATTCATGGAGGATAAGGCTATCAATCACTGCTAGTCATGATGGCTATATATTACCTCCAGTATTGGAAGCAGTACACGTCTGTATGCGAGCTGCTGGAGAACATGAGTGGGAGGGTGCTATTGCACTCATATCCTGTTTGTGGGCTTCCCATAGGCATCTGATTGGCCACTGTGGGAACAGAATGCTGGCCTAGATAGGTCTTTGGATTGATTCAGCATGGCTCTTCTTATGTTTTAATGGGATGCTCCAAGCGGCACTACAGCTCTGGTTATATGTTATATATCTTATTGTTTTGTATGCAGATTAGATCCCCTGATTGTGAATCCTGCCACTGGAAATGTGAAATTCACAACAGTACTTTTTGCTAAAAATGCAGATTGTATTCTGATTGGAGACAGTGATGGATCAGTCACCGTGTATGCACTAAGAGATATGATTGCCTTGGACAGAAAGAAGGTAAGTTTCACCGCATTAAAGGGGAAATTAATTTAACCTCATAGATCCCTGCAAAGAGCTGATGCACTCGCAACTGGTGCAAGCTAGTCCCTTAGCTGGCAGCCTTTGACCTGTTTAGACACTGGGCCTATGGCCACAGTGTTGTATCACACCTGACTCACAGTGTCATTGTGCACTGTGGATGTGGTAGCAGTGCATTGAGACCATTCAGGAATGAGGTCAGAACAATATCCAGAGGTCAGCCATGTGAGGCAATTGTAGCAAATACAGCAAAGAGTCTTGTGACATCTTAAAGATTAACAAATTTATTCTGGCATAAGTTTTCGTATTGCCCATTTCATCAGATACATTGCACATAGAGCGTTAGGGAGAGTTTCAAATTTATAATGACTGGATTTGGATAATACCTTGGTATTATCCAAATCCAGTCATTATAAATTGACTTATTTTACCCATGACAAGGCTCAGCAACCACAGGTGACATGTTGAATTAGCACAACCTTAAAACAGGTCTTGGGTTATCAAGGATTTATTTATTATTTATTTATTTAGAATATTTATATACCGCTCCCCATTGAAAAATTTCGGAGCAGTGAACAAGGTAAAATGAAAATAAAAACAGAATAAATCAGTTAAAACAAAATTAAAAAAGAAGCAAAAACAGAAATCCAAGACTGCATGTTAAAGAAAGGCTTCTTGGAATAAAGATGTTTTCAGGAAGCGCCGAAAGGAGTACAAATTGGTGCCTGCCTGACCTCCAGAGGCAGGGAATTCCACAGGAGGGGAGCCACCACGCTGAAGGCTCTTCCCCTGGTGGACTCCAATCGGATTGCATGACATGACAACCCCCAAGAGGGATTGCATATTTAAAATAGCAGCCACCTGAATCCCACACCCACCCACAGCCTTACCATGGGCTAAATAACCCATATGGGGGCGGGGGCATTGGGAATTATAAACAGTAAGGTCAGAAGGAAATTGAATGCAGAAAGTACTGACAGTGACAATCACATTATTTACATTAGTCATTCTTTGTTTTTGCCTAATAACCTGAAGGCATGTTAGGAAAGCACCATGCACAAGGACTAATCATTCTTGAATGGTGCTGCTTGAACAAAGTCTCAGCTGTAGTGTTGTCTCAATGCAGAAGACACGTGTTTTTGATTTTATTCATCTACATATATAAGTAGTGTTTCTATAAAACATGCAGTTTTATGATGAAGACACAGCTTGGTGAGGAGGAAGTCTGTTTGTAAGGCACAACTTGAAAATGCAGATTTTTTGAGTTGATTGAGCAATAAGGACCATTATGATCGCTGCCACTGTGCATTAGCATATCAAAACAAACTTTACCGATGGATAGTGTTGTTTTCTAGTGTTGAATGTTCCTAAATGCAAAAAAACTCTGGAGAAGTTTATAGTATATAATAATGTGTTCAGAGTGCTGGTGCTCAACACAAGATTCATTAACGCGACAAGTGACACTAAGGTTGTAATCCTATACTCTTTGTTTAGGAACAAGTCTCATTGAACTCAGTAGGTCTTACTTTTGAGTATAGGATTTCAGGACATAAATTATTTCTGATGTGAAAGTGGCAGTTGTTAATACTATCAACATGAGAAGAAAACAAACATTTTAAAGTCAGATATACATTCTACTCAATTTGATGTTTACATTCAGTTTACAAATAAGGGAAATGCAAAAATTGCAGCCTTGAAATATTTTTGCTGACCTGTAAGGCTACAATTTTATACTAATTTTACTTAAAAGTAAGCCCTAGTGAAATCAGTGGAGCTTACTTTCGAGCGATTTTAAGGGCAATGCCATTTTAATGATAACGTAATATTTGAATTTATGCCTTGTGATTGCATACGGTTCCATCTTAAGCACTCTTGTGCTATGACAGCCACATTTAGGATTCGGCTGCTCATCTCTGTGCAGTTTATTGTGGATAATTAAAACACAATACTAGATAGCACAAGGGATAGCTTGGCCATGGTGGTACAGGCATTGGTAACCTCAAGATTGGATTACTGCAATGCGCTCTATGTGGGGCTGCCTTTGAAGCTGCTCCGGAAGCTGGAGCTAGTGCAGAATGCTGCAGCTCGGCTGTTGTCTGGAGCTGCCCCTTTCCAGCATGTAACTCCTCTGCTGAGGGAACTGCACTGGCTGCCTATTCACTACCAGGCCAGGTTTAAGGTTCTTGTACTTGTGTACTTGTGTCCTAAACAACTTGGGAACAGGATACCTGAGACAGCGCCTTCTCCCCTACCAACCTGCCCGGTCACTGAGGTCATCCAAGGGCCTGCTCCTGGTGGTTCCACATAGATCCATCCTCTGATTGGAGTCCACCAGGGAAAGAGCCTTCAGCGTGGTGGCTCTCCTCTTGTGGAATTCCCTGCCTCTGGAGGTCAGGCAGGTGCCAACTTTGTACTCCTTTTGGGGCCTCCTGAAAACATCATTATTCCAGGAAGCCTTTCCTTAATGTCCAGCCATGAGTCACTGTATTTTCTTCTTTTAAAATCTGTTCTTAAGTGTCTTATTCTGTTTTTATTTTCATTTTATGTTGTACACCGCTCCGAAATTTACAATGGGGAGCGGTATATAAATATTGTAAATTAATAATAACAAATAAGATCATGATATTGTAAGTTCACATTAGCAATATAATAGCAATTATGTGTTGTTGTCTTCTCCAGGGCTTCCCCCAGTTATAGTCAGTTCAATAAACATGCTCTTCTTGGTTTTAATAACTTGGTTTTAAATTATTGTTTCTTAATGTCCTTTTCTCTTTTTCAGGTGGATGTTTTGAATGATTTGATTGGCTCTAATCTAATCAGCCCATAGTTAATTTTCACAGTAAAAAAAGGAAGTGATACCAGACATTTAATTATGCAGCACAGAAAAATGTAAATATTGAATGTGTGTATTTATATATATGGAAATAAATCTATTGGTGATCTTTTTGAAACTCCCTAGATGTCTGTGTGGAAAGTATCAATCATTATGCACTTAAAATGAGAAACTGATTCAGTCATACTATCAGTGTACTCTGCACAGCATGAAATGTGCCAAAGACTGTCCAGAAGGTGGAAACTAAACTTTTAATTATGCTCTGGGTTATGGAATGCTTCTGTAGGCACTATGGTATCATTTCAGAAGTTACTGGGGAAAATTGATAATTTAGACAAGAGTTATCCAAATTTTATTCCAGCTATCAGGTTGACAGAAACCTGCTAATACCAGAAGTAGAGAGAAAAGCAATCTTTGCTGATCCCTCCTGCCCTCAAAGCTCTCTATGCCCCTGAAAATCTGGTTGGGGGACCCTCCAGGGCAGGAGCACAGGGGAATGCAGACTGCAGACTCCAGGGGGAAACGGTGGTCTCCCTTTCCTCCAGCAGGGAACCTCCACTGGATCGCAGTCTGTTCTGTAAATGGAAGGAGCTCTTCTGTTCACAATAATAATAGCTGGTCCAGATCCAACCCTCTGCATCTAAACTTAACAAATGCTCCAACTCGATTCAAAAGATGTATTTGAAAGGTCTGCTTTAATTAATTAATTAATTAATTACATTTATATCCCGGCTTTTTTCCTCCAAGGAACCCAAGGTAGTGTACATAATCCTCCTCCTCTCCATTTTATCCTCACAACAACAATCCTGTGAGGTAGGTTGGGCTGACAGTCTGTGACTGTCCCAAAGTCACCCAGTGGGTTTCCATGGCCGAGTGGAGACTAGAACCTGGCTCGCCCAACTTTACAGTCCTGGAGAGTTGTCACACTTAAGCATTATATTTTTTAAACTATGTTAACATTGGCTTCAACAGCTTGCCAGCAAGTGTTGAATGTTTAAACAGATCAAAATTATAGACCATTAAGGGCATTAACATTTATACCCATGTGCACTTTGCATTTTTATGAAGAAATTATAGACAAATCTATTTCCTCTCTAAGGATGATATCCATTAGAGTGAGTAGTATGTTAATCATTATCCAAAAAAAGTGAAAAAATGACATGTCCTTTCTTTTAATGAGCTGAAATAGTTTACATATTGGTTTTACTGAAGAACTGAATGATCTTTCCAATGCTTTTGTAACCAACAATATATCTTACTATGTAGCGAGGTAAATATTAGTCAAACCGTTATTTCTTGATCCTGGAGAACATGGGTTACACTAGGAATCAATAGGAGTCTTTGTAGAATATCTACTAGTTATTTTGAAGTGTTAATGAATGAACTTCTAGTCTCTACTACCCAGTACATAAAAATTATATTAGTGCAAAAGTATTAGACTGACCTTACAAAAACATTAACATCATGGCTCTTGGGGACAAACAATGTTCCACTTAGCAAAGTTTTAGAAGTCCCCATTCAAAGAACATACAATGAATAGGAAATAAATAAAATAAAATGTAATTATTACTATTAATAATTGGCATCTTGGTGCCTCAAAGGCCATAAGAATGAAAGGAAAATCAGAGCAACCCTATGTCAATCCATCTTAGTTATTAGGATGAAGAAGACAAAATTCCGCAAACATTTGTAAGGAAGGGGTAGAGCACATCAATTCCTGACATATCCAGGTAGGGTTGGGAAATTCCTGCCTGAAACAATGGAAAGCTGTTGCCTGTCAGTATTGACAATACTGGCCAATGATCTGACACTGTCTAAGGCAGCTTCCTACAGCGTCATCACACAGGGGGAAATCGTGTTTCCTTCCCATTGCTTCTCCGCCCCTGCTTCTGTTCATTACTTCCTCATTCTTCCTGGCTGGGAAAGAAGAACTAAACAAAGACCACATGGCCCATTCAGGGGCTGTTTTTATTGCGCTGCTTTTCTTGCACATAGCAGATCGTAGCATTCTGTTGAAAAAAAAGTTGCATTTTTGGGGGTCTATTTTGCAATGGAAAAACGAGTGGGAGGTGGATGTTGTTGTGCACATCCGTAAGTGGGCAGTAGCGAGGGTGTGATAAAACACTCCTATATTCCTGAGCTCTACCCAGCTTGCAAGGATAAGATGCTGTTTTAGTTGCACTACACAAGAGAAAACACTGCAAACAAGGAGAAAGAAGCATTGATGTTAAGGTTTGTTTTCCTTATTAAGGATAACTTAAGTGCTTCAGCGATTGTGAATATGTATAATCAGCCTTGCATTAGGTTTGCTTATACACGCAGAGAATCCAAGAACCACACAAATTTTCCAGGACTTTGACACAAGATGCTTTCAGGTGGTTTAGAGACTCCCCCACCCCCACTCACTTTTCACTCTGCAGCCTCCAACTTAAGAACATAACTTCATTCCTGTGAAAAATTCCAGAAACTGACATGCTTATCTTAGAACAATGGTGTGCTAGTCCACAGAGCAAGCATGTGGAAAAAACAAAACAAAAACGAGAAATCTAGCACTCAGTGATTAATTGTGGCCATTCCCAATGTTAATAAATGGAACTGTGAATTGTATTGGGGTAGTAGTGGATAAGAGCAGTATCTGAACAGGCACTTATATGATCTTAGCAAGTCCCCCTTTGGATCTCTTGTTATAAATGATCTCTTTGGATCTCTTTGGATCTCTTGTTATAAAATAAATGAGTCCACGAGTTTTATCAGATGGTATTAAGCAGCAAAGCAGCATGGAAGACATACCTATTGGTCAAGCTTATCCATTATTTAAAAAGTTATAGCAAACCACTGTCTGTAGTGAGGATGAAACATGTAATAAAACTTTGGTGCGGGGCAGGAAATGTACATTTGCAATGTTTATTTACGGTAGGGAGCTCTTTAAATTTGCAGAATTACTGTGTACGTTGCTATTTTTAGACAATATAGCAATATATTATAACTTTAATGACTATTTGAGGACAATCCAAGCACAGACCCAAAAGCTCTATGAATTTTTTTTGACAAACATTAGGACGTCATTGACCCCATCATTTGACTAATGGGCGAGACCAGTATAAGGTATAAATTGGCCTGTGGTCTTGGCTTCAGTCTTCACTGGCTCTCTCCTTCTTTCCTGCCCTGGTTAATCACGTGCTATTCCTGCAAAATGAAGGCGATGGCACTAGGGCTGCTTTCTCTCTCTCTCCTCATGGCTGCATTTGAAGTGAAATCAGAAGGAAGCTCTGTTAAACTCTGTGGGAGAGACTTTGTCAGAGCGGTCGTCTTTACTTGTGGAGGATCTCGTTGGAGAAGACAACTGACTGATTTCCCAGAAAATCTCAGAGGTAATGGCTTTAATTATACATTGTCCTTTGGCATGCAAAACACAATTAAATGAATGGCAGTAGTTTTATTTATTTTTTAAATTGACCATGCTGCCCTTTATTTATAAACTAGCTGATATGCCTGGTGTTGCTCGAGTCCGTGAATAATGTTTATAACGTGTATTTGATAAATAATGAATTTCTATGCAACTTATCTTTAGGTTGGTTGGGTTTTGTTGAGTTAGTAAATTGTTTTGTTAGAATAAATGGAAAATTGTGTTAATAAGAACTGTATTTTAAATTAGAGCTTTGTGATAAACCACATTTTTTGTTTTACCTGAAAAGCCTACACCTCCTGTCATGCCTAAACTTCAAAAACAATCAGGACACACAGCACCTTTTCTACCAGCTAAAAAAGATGCAAACCTAAAAATATGTTTTCAAAATATACCCGGCCTTGCCCAGATATCTGAATAACGTATAATAGGGAAGCAGATCCACCATCTTATGGTGCTCACCCCCTCCCGCTATGTTTGTGAGGTAATCACCTTAAAGTAGCAGGCCGTTGCTAGGCCTGTGAGTTAACCTCTAAACAAATTATTTTCATTTCCCCCTCTCTCTTACCCTCACAACAACCCTGCAAGGTAGGCCTGTGAGGTAACTTTAAAATTTCTTTTAGGTGGAATAAAATTTCTTTGAAAGCATTTACCACTTGTTATTAATGACTCAGCAGGTGCTGAAGAAAAGTACATTGAGAACCCAGATGCCCAAAGCAAAGAATTCATCCAGTCCATCTCTGAGACTGAAAGAGATCTGCGAGGCAAGGAACGTAAATCTATACAGAAAAGGCATGAGGATGTCGTGAGACTCACAGTGTCTTGCTGTACTGTCGGCTGCAGTGAAAGCAGTATAGGTTCACTGTGCTGAAATATTTATCAGACCCTGGCATAGATGCTACTCTATTGATAGCCGAATACATTAGAAAGTATGATGTTTTGGGTCTAAAAATAGGTAATTTTGATACCTTTTCTATCACACTTTGTAGTTTCCAGCTCTGCAGTACTTCTTAAGTGCCAATCCATTTGGGATACTGTATAAATTGACACATATTTTGTCATCTGCATTTCAAACATGTAAAAATATCTGCTCTCTTTTAGTTTCTGCTTTTGAAATAAATATGCAGTCCACTACACTGGCTGTCATTGTTTTTCTTGTTAGTGCACAGAAGTACTGTTAGGCTTGCAATTGTTTTTAAATCCTCTGAAATAGAACACAATGTTTCCTCAGGAAGTCATCAGAGCTAAGGCTAGCTTGTAGGAAAGGCGATAGGTCAATGTATCAACAGCTCCCAATTTGTCTTGCATATATTAATGCAGAGAAATAGATCAGGCTTTTGGTTGGCAATATCTTGCTTGACTTTTGGGGACAAAGTTTATTTTACTCAAGGATTCCAACCAGGCTTGCATACAATCTGATACATATGGGGAAAAAGGATCTTTTAATTTTGGCAGTAGCATGCCTTAGCATACTTATTCCAATTTTTAATATACACACATACCTACACACACAAAGGTTCTCTTCCAAAATAAAGTTAGTTTATTAGTTATACAAGAATTAAAATATATACACCATGATTAATTTGAAATTAGCTTATTGGTCATAGGCACAATATGAACTCCAAAGGGAATTATCTCATGGATAAAAGACAAATCTATGCACACTAGACATATGAGGCAGAAGATCAAGTAGAGAGCATACAACTTCATACACAGGATTCAAAAGTGGCAAAATTAGCCTACACAGTACAAGATGTTTAAACTGTATTTAGGAACTAGACCATGGTTGTGTCTGCCTACTTCTGTCATGGATGGGCTGGACTCTGGTTCCAAGGAAACTTTGGGGATTGGAGCTTGGAGAAGGAAGAGAACTCCAGAACTGG